>NC_044390.1:39516451-40119985 GCF_006542625.1 Nomascus leucogenys | reverse complement strand
TGGTTATCCTCCTCTATATGAATTTTAGTTTTTGACTGTCTTTAAAATTTGACAACAAGATGGAAACATAGTACTTTTATTTTTTTGGTTGGAGGACAGGGTTTTGCTCTGTCACCCAGGCTAGAGTGCAGTGGAGCGATCATGGTTCACTACAACCTTGACTTCCTAGGCTCAATGCGATCCTCCCACTTCAGCCTCCCAAGTAGCTGGGCACAAGGTTTGTGTCACCACACCCAGCTAATTATTTTGTTAATTTTTAAAAATTGTTTGTAGAGACAGGGTTTCACCATGTTGCCTAGGCTGGTCTTGAACTCCTGGGCTCAAGCAATCCTCCTGCCTCAGCCTCCGAAAATGCACTTGGGATTACAAGTGTGAGCCACCCTGCCTGGCCTCAACTTTTGTATAACCAGCAAAGTTTACTCCAAACATACCTCTATCACTGCAGTCTAGGATTGCATTAGCTTTTTTGGAAGCTGTGTCATAACATTGGATCACATTCTGTTTCTAGTTAATGAAAATTCCTGCATCTACACTCAGCAACTGATGTTAATTCAAATCTACTTACCCTTGCACTTAGGCAGTTGGTGTTTTGAAATTATGGAAGGACTGACCACAAAATTATCTCCTTTCATAGAATTCAATTATTTTTGTTCAAAGAAATCTGCATCAATGCCTTTAATTGCTCAGTTTTGCTACTATGGCAACACTGTTAGTTGTTACTATTTTTTCAGCCATTACATTTTCTCATCAGCTTTTCCTTCTTATCTTCCAACTGGCATGTAACACGAAAGTTTGTTTTGTTGTTGTTGTTGTTCTTATTTTTTAGCCGAGGTTATCTTTCTTTGAGACGGAGTTTCGCTCTTGTTGCCCAGGCTGGAGTGCAATGGTGCGATCTCTGCTCACTGCAACCTCTGCTTCCTGGGTTCAAGCGATTCTCCTGTCTCAGCCTCCCAAGTAGCTGGGATTACGGGCATGCGCCACCACACCTGGCTAATTTTTTATTTTTGGTAGAGATGGGATTTCATCATGTTGGTCAGGTTGGTCTTGAACTCCTGACCTCAGGTGATCCACCTGCCTAGGCCTCCCAAAGTGCTGGGTTTACAGGCATGAACCACCATGCCTGGCCAGGTTATTTTGATAGATCATTTAAATATTTCTCCTAATATAACTAATTGTAGAAAGAAAAGTTAAATAGGATTCAGAAGGCCTGAGTACTATCTCACCTACTAGCTTTGTGATGTTGCAGAAGTAAATTAAACTCTATTTCTCAATTTCATCACTTGTATAAAATAAGAATATTGATAACTTGCATCTACTATTGAATAGAGTTATTTTAATGTTCAATGACATCATAGAAGTGCCAAAGGAGTATTGATATAAAACAAGAAAAATGACCAGAGACCCTAAATTGAGTTATAATCAGACTAGCTTCTCTTATTCTGCTACTTTTTTTTCATTAAAGTGTAGTTCCACAGTATAGAGAATTGGTTTGGAATTTAGGATACCTGGGTTCTAACTCCAATTTTCTCTCTAACTAGTTGAGTAATGTCGGACAAATAACATAACCTGATAGGCTTTATTTCCTTAACCTAAAAAATAATAGGATTTACCTACATACTTTTAAAGATGCCTCTCAGCTCTCTGAATTTTTAAAAATCTGTCATGCTGGCCCACACTCAAGAATCACATAACTCTTATTTGCCCATTTAACTTTATCAAGGTACATCTCTAGTGGCATTCATGATTATTTTATTTATGATATAATATTTAGGCTGCATTTCAAATAGGAGCAGTGGCGCAGTCCCTATATGAGCAAAAGGCTTTTCAAGGAGTCCTGAAATACCAAAATGAAACCAACAAGGTTTAATTCAAGTAATTCAAACAACCACTTGTGCTAAACTAGAAAGAATTTTGTACTCACTGAATATAAGTTTTATAGCTCAGGTCACCACCTATGGTACTAAAGACTTTAATAACAATAATGCATCCTGCTTGAATAAAAACAGCCTTTTAATATGAAATTTAAAAGATGCAGACAGTAGCAATCAATTATTTTTTCTTTCTTTTAGAAAAAAAGTACCACTTGAACTTTTATGCAAACAAATCTAAATGCTAAGAAAAGAACCTAAGTTAATATGAGCAATAGAAAAGAATGACAACTTGGGATATTAATTCCAGTCTTAAGAAGCATATTTTTATTGAAAACACGACATGATTAAATATTTGACAATTAAAAGAAATATATTATTTATAACACCACTATGGTAATGTGACTATTTTTAAAATTTTGTTTATTACTTCTTATGGGCATATATTTGAGTTCCTTAACTTTTTGAGAATCACCACCCTTAGGTCTTTGTACAGAGTCCATTATCCATAGAGAGCATATATGATTGAGGAGAGTCTTCTGGAACTTAGCTTAGCAGCTTCCAGATATCACTCTCTTGCTTTTCCTCCATCTCACTGCCATCTTGTTCTCAGTCTCCTCTGCAGGCTCTTTCTCATCTCCTCCATCTCTAAATGTTGGAGTACTTCTGGGATCAGTTATCAGACCTTTTCTTTTTTCTATCCCGCTAATTTACATGGCTTTAAATTTCATCTCTCTGCTGCTGACACACATTTATGACTTTAGCCCAGAGGTTCCCTCTTGAACTCCAAGCTCATGTATACATTTTTTCCGAAACTCATTTTCTTAGAAGCCCCAAAAACCACATATTCAAATGAATCCCCTGAGTTCTCTAAAGACTTACTGTACCCCAGGCTGCTACATCTCAGTAAATAGCAACTTCGTTCTTCTGGATGCTCAGCCCAAAAGCTTTGGAATCATTCTTATTCCTTTCTCTCACATCCACAATTTAATTTGTAAGGAAGTCCTTTAAAATACATTCAGAATCCCAATACTTCTCACTTCCTCTCACTACCATCATGCTCCAAATCATAATCTTTTCAACTAGATTATTGCAATAGCTTTCTAACTTGCCTCTTTGCTTTTTTCTTTCCTCTTCTAAAGTCTACTTTGGAAACAACAGGTCTTAATATGTAAACTATATCACATTGCTCCAGTCCTCAACTCCCACCCCTCCTACAAAGGCTTGCCATCTTATTCAGAGTGAAACCCAAAGTCTTTATCATGGCTTAAAAGGCCCTACAAGATCTACACTTCTCCTCCACCACTGATGTGATCTTATTTCCCATGGCTGGTACCCCACTCCCCATCCTATACCAGTGATATTGGCCTCCTTTATGTTCTAAGAATAATCCCATCTTGCATATTCCCACTCTGGGGTTTTGCCCTTGCCATTCCCTTCTCCCTTAGATATCCACCTGGCTTACTCCCTCACTCTCTTCAGATGCCTGCTCAAATATCACCTGATCAGAAGGGTCTTCCTAATCACCCAAATAAAATAGCACCATTCACCTGAAACCTTCACTCTGTATCCCATTTTACCTTCCTTCGTTTTTCTCCTTAGCACCTATCTCTGACATATTACATATTATTTACTTAGTGTCTATCTTCTTCAGCTAAAATGTAAGATCTAGGATGTCTATTTTGTTCATTGTTGTATCCCCATCATCTAGAACAATGTTTGGCACAAAGTAAGTACTCAGTAGATATTTGTTGAACAAATGAATAAATGAACCAGATAGTCTTAACCAAATACTTAGACAAAATATACAGGGGCAGGTAAAAGTAAACATGCTATTCATTGATTTAACACAGTGAAAACAATTGAACTAGAGTTATATATGGCTGAATCTCACAAAATATTGAGCTACAATGTAAGTTGCAGAAGACCATATATGTAAAATGTGATATCAAAATGTTTTATATACATATTGTATGTGTGTGTGAGAGACAGAAAGAGAGAGAGACAGACAGAGAGAGACTGAAAGGAGGAAAGAGAGAGAGAGAGAGGAAAGAGATGATCCATATTAATGATAAATACCAAAATCATACTACAAAATGAATGGTTGTTAACTGAGGGGGTGGTAATGAGGACATATAATGATATTACTCTTAATGTTTTGAATGTCGAAACAAAAAATTAGTTATATAGACCATACCGGAGACTTCTTAGGGGGTCACAAAAGAGAATTTATATCTCACATAATACAACCAAATAAAATTCTCATTACACGCCTTTGTTTTGCTTCAAAAACCTTCTGCACTACCAGGCATCTGGTCTCTACCTTTTTTTAAAAACTTATTTTGGGAAATTTCAAACATGTAAAAAAGCAGAGAGAATAGTACATTAAACCCCCACGTACTGGGATTTCTGCTCCCTGTCAAAATGGAATAAGAGGGACTGGATTTACTCTGTAGCCTGAAACAAGTTTCAAGACAATGGGCAACAAAGGACAGTGACCCCAGAGAGGGGAAACAAATAAGGTGAGGCTAAGATTGCCCCAGTTTATTGTCAGCAGAGAAGTTCCAGGCTGTGTACCAGAAAGGAGGAGCCCAATGACCATTGCCATTTATTGTAAACCTGTTCTTTAGGGCCATATGAACAATGAAAGGATACACAACACTCAGAAACGTTCCTCTTGTATGGATGGGCAGAAAATACTCTCATTTAGAGGCAAGCAGCAGAGGTCACGAGCAGGTCTTAGCCATGGGCAATGGAAGAGGATGCTTTCTAGCCCATCAACAAAAACTAACATTGGCCCTCTCCCCTTCTATCCCCTTTCTCCTTTAAGAAGGCTTAAGCTTCTGGGAAGAACAGACAAGAAACATCAAGGGATAAATAAACCAAAGTTTAAAAGTCTTATTAAACCAAAACCTGGTGATTCTTGATGCCCGTTTCATATGAAGTTCTCTTACAACAAATAAAATGACATTTAAAGAAAGGTTTCTGTTAATAAGAATGCATAATCATAAACAGAGGTGCTCAGAACTCTTGGTTCACACCATTGATCATATGATGTGGGACAGGAAAGCATTGGTATTAAAATGCTTTCTGCTGCTTAATGAAACCAAACCTCTAGAGCACCCTGGACCATGATCCTCTTTGCAGGTGTATTCCTTAAATTTCATGCTTAATTTGTAGACTCATATTTTTCTCTTATTTTTAGATAATCCTACAGGAGGCCTACTCCTAATGTATTTCTTTGCGTATAACTCAAAGTCTTCCTAATGCCATTTTGTGACATGTGATATCTCTTTACTATTCATGCAACACATTTATATAGAATACTGTGCATAAGACAATAAGCTAGGAGACGGGAGGGATGCAAATTTCAAAAAGGCATAGACCCTTATCTCAAGGAATGTAGAGTCTAAGGGGCAAAATAAAGCAAGTGTATGACTATAATAAAAAGTACAATAATAAGTACCATAAGACAGTGCTCTCAGAAAGTTTTGGATTTGGAAGAGATCTAAATGGTATAGTAGCTTTACTCATTTTAGACATGAAGAAACTGAAAGCCAAAAGATTAAATGACTCATTTCATGCAGTACATGGGACAGCAGGGTGGGTTAGAAAGAACAGTGGACTTAGGGGTCAGAGAACCTAGTGTGATTTTGAATTTCCGTCCTTGCTAGCTTTCACAAAGGACAAATGATAGAGTGTTCTATCCTGGTTAAAGATCAAATGAGACAATAAAAGAGTTTTATAGACTATGAGGCAAAATGAAAATGTAAAATATTACTACAATTGTAGAACTGGGAATAGAACCCAAACCTCCAAATTTTCAGACCCTTGTCCATCATGTATTAAAGTGAAATGTTTTTCCATGACTTTTAGTTAACAATTTAGGCAATTCACTCACTTGCATAGTTAGAGTAGAATATAATTATCAATCATCGCATACATACGTTGTTTACTTGAATCCTATGACAATTCCCCACCTGTCTGAGTTATATGTAGAAAAATAAAACAGATGCTCTCACTACAAAACTTTCTTGGCTAATTCTTACAGTAACATAGGATAAAAATTTTATCCAACATTTCTCAATACCGTGTTGTATTTTCAGTTGTATTCTGGTTTCTTCCTTACAAGCAGTGTTAGTGTTGAACAATTAAAAAGAAAAATAAACATCAGGAACTTTGTAGATCAAAACTAGTGAACACATCCTAGAGGCATTTTAAGAGAAGTGATAGCAGCAGCTGGGCATGGTGGCTCACGCCTGTAATCCCAGCACTTTGGGAGGCCAGGGCGGGCGGATCACAAGGTCAGGAGATCGAGACCATCCTGGCTAACACAATGAAACCCCGTCTCTACTAAGAATACAAAAAAATTAGCTGGGCGTGGTGGCAGACGCCTGTAATCCCAGCTACTCAGGAAGCTGAGGCAGGAGAATGGCGTGAACCTGGGAGGCAGAGCTTGCAGTGAGCCGAGATCATGCCACTGCACTCCAGCCTGGGCAACAGAGCGAAGTGATAACATCAATATAATATTGTGTTACTGCTTTGATCTGCTAAAATGGTAAGTGATATAATCAGTTTTATATTTTTGAGTTTTCTTTCCAGTTGTTGCATGTAGCAACAAAGCAAAGAAACAGGTTACTTGTAAAAGCCTTTGTCCTGTTCTTCACCCCATTACAGACACCTTCCTCTTTAGGGTGGGTGAGAAAAGAGGGAACTAAGTTTATTTTTACCACCGTATAACTGTATGACTCAACTAAGGTATTCAAGGTTGGTATGGTATAGTAGAAAGAACAAGGAATTTGGACTCGGAGGTCCTGGGTTTCAGTTTCTCATTTGTCTATTGAGTCTTGAGTCAAGTAACTTTGCCAGCTATCAGTTTTTTCATCTGTAGAAGATGAAGACTAAGAAAACCTACCCGTTGGGTTGTCAGACGAATTATATAAAATTATATAAATTAAATGATTTAAGGCAGCTAAAAAGATGCATATTAGGAAGATAAAGTAAACATTAAAAACATCTTAAAGTTTTTTTGTTGTTTTTCTTTTCTTTCTTTTTTTTCAGAGATAGCTCTTGCTGTCTCACCCAGGATGGAGTGTAGTGGTGAAATCACAGCTCCCCGCAACCTTGAACTCCTGGGCTCAAGCGATCTTCCTGCTTCAGCCTCCCAAGTAGCTGGGACTCTGGTGCACACCACCATGCCTGGCTAATTTTTATTTTATTTAACTTTTTGTAGACATGGGGTCTCACTACACTGCCCAGGCTGGTCTTGAACTCCTGAGCTCAAGTGATTGGGCTTCCAAAGTGCTGGGATAACAGGCATCAGCCACCATGCTTGACCAAAGTAAAATAAAATAAAAATATTTTAAAATGAGGCACACGAAAATAAAGTTAAGAAATTTACATGGACTCAGCAATAAGGTTAATGTATAAAATACAAGCTATGTAGCCCTATACACTTGCTCTGACTGGACTGCAAATTTGAGTATAAACTTCTTAGCTGCCATCTCAAAGGGAGAAACATGGCAAGTCACCAAACAGTATCCATCTGTTAAAAGGAAAACTTAAGACAAAATAAATTTGACAGAGTTTATTTAAGGAAAATAATGATTAATGAATTGGGAAGCATCAAAACCAAAAAGAGTTTATGGGCTCCACTCTAGCAGCCAAAGCAGGGAGGTGTTTGTTTGTTTGTTTGTTTTGCCACAACATGGAAACAAAGTAAAGAAATTACCTGATTGGCTATAGCTATGCGTTGGCCTTATTTGGGTATGGTCTGATGGGAAGTCTCTAGTTATATATCCAATCAGCTGGTTGGCTGTTTGTGATTGGCTGAAGCTGGTGGGTTTTTTTTTTAAGTTAATTACAAGAACTGCTTCCACTTCAGTCTCAGTTTGCTTATATAAGAGCTCTAGGTGCAGAGACAACCTCAGGCTAATGGCCTCCTTCTTGTTTTTTTTGAGACTCAGTCTTGCTCTGTCACCCAGGCTGGAGTGCAGTGGTGTGACCTTGGCTCATGCAACCTGAGTTCAAGCAATTCTCCTGCCTCAGCCCTCCGAATAGCTGGGATTACAGGCACGAGCCACCACACCCAGCTAATTTTTGAATTTTTAGTAGAGATGTGTTTCACCATGTTGGCCAGGCTGGTCTTGAACTCCTAACCCCAAGTGATCCCTCCTCGGCCTCCCAAAGTGCTTGGATTATAGGTGTGAGGCACCACATGGGCCTAATGGCTTCCTTATTTGCTTGAACACATCCATAAAGTTAAAAACAAATTAGTAGTTTTGTGATTCCTCAAAAAGTTCAACATAGAATTACCATATAATCTGCAATTCCACTTTGAAGTACATACCTAAAAAAAATGAAAACAGCTATTCAAACAGATATTTATACACCAATGTTCATAGTAGCATTATTCACAATAACCAAAGGTGGAAACAACCAAAATGTTCATCAATGGATGAATGGATAAATAAAATGTGCCATATTCATGCAATGAAATATATTATTCAGCCGTAAAAAGAAATGAAGTACTGATACATGCTGCAACATGTATGATCCTTGAAAACAAGTGAAAGGAGCCAGATACAAGAGGTCATGTAATGTATGATCCCATTTACATGAAATATCCAGACTAGTTAAGTCCCTAAAGACAAGAAGTATATTAGTAGTTGTCAGGGGCCGGGGAGAGAGGAGAATAGGAAGTGGCTGCTTAATGAGTTCCAGGTCTACTTTGTGGGTGATGAAAATGTTTTGGGACTAGATACAGTTGATGGTTGTGCAACATTATGAATGTACTAAATGCCACTAATTGTATACTTTAAATTGATTAATGTTGCCAGGCGCGGTGGCTCATGCCTGTAATCCCAGCACTTTGTAAGGCCGAGGTGAGTGGATCACCTGAGGTCAGGAGTTTGAGACCAGCCTGGACAACACGGCAAAACCCTGTATCTACTAAAAATACAAAAATTAGCCGGGCATGATGGTGTGTACCTGTAGTCTCAGTCACTTGGGAGGCTGAAGCAGGAGAATTGCTTGAACCCGGGAGGCAGAGGTTGCAATGAGCTGAGATAGCACCACTGCACTACAGCCTGGGCGACAGAGCAAGACTTTGTCTCAAAAATAAAATAAAACAATTAATGTTATACGAATATCATTTCAGTAAAAATTAAAACAACAACAAATGAGTTGCTCTGGAAAAATACAACTATTTCCAATAATGAGACCAGAAAGGACATTCTTTAAGGAAATGAACTCTCAGCAATATCTTTATTTGAACAAAATATTGCATTCATATCATTCTTCAATATAAACTGACGTCAAGGCTAAAAGGGTGACATGGTGGAAGGTATTCTATTGGGAACAGGGTGGGTAGGGAAAGAGAGTAGGAGGAACAGCGTGTTAGTAATGTGGCCCAAGCTACATTGGTCTCTCATAAGGAGGCTTAAGGCAGAAATAAAATTAAAAACACCTCGAAGAAGAGTTGGACCAGAATCCATCAAAAATGTTTCCCTCAGATTTTTGGAAGTTATGGAGCAGGACTGAGTTTGAGATTGCACTCCCTGTCAAGTGTCTGGGTACAGTCAAGAATAGGGCCTCATACTTTAAGTGTTAGCCAGTCTGGAAGCAGGAGCAAGATCCACTAGCAAATGAGGAGAATGTTGGAAGTGGGCAGTGACAGTGTTGAGGCAGTGAAGGTTCTCCTGAAAAAGCGTTGGGTCTTCTCAAACATCAAACAGAGGGTAATTATAAACCCATATAGTTCCATGAAATAAATCATGCTCTCAGTATCTTCAGAGAGCAAAGATTTCTTGTAGATTAAACAAGGTCATGTATATGAAAGTTCTTTGAAAAGTATAAAGTAGTGTATCAATCATAGTTGTCATTATTATTAATATCTGATGATAATACCTAACTTGTAAACAAAATATTTGAACAGCATTTTCACACACAGTGTTCATTCATCATTCTCAACAAATATTGATTGAATTGTCTGCCAGGTAGGGTAGGCAATGTCATCCACATTTAAAAAAAATTTTTTTTCTTTTTTTTGAGACCAAGCCTTGCTCCATCACGCAGGCTGGAGTGCAGTGGCATGATCTTGGCTCACTGCAAACTCTGCCTCCTGGGTTCAAGCAATTCTCCTGCCTCAGCCTCCTGAGTAGCTGGGATTACAGGCATGCACCACCACACCTGGCTAATTTTTTTTGTAGTTTTTTTTTTTTTTTTTTTTGAGGTGGAGTCTCACTCTGTCACCCAGGCTGGAGTGCAGTGGTGCTATCTCGGCTCACTGCAAACTCCGTCTCTCGGGTTCAAGCCATTCTCCTGCCTCAGCCTCCTGAGTAGCTGGAATTACAGGCGCCTGCCATCACGCCCAGCTAATTTTTGTATTTTTTTAGTAGAGATGGGGTTTCACCATGTTGCCCAGGTTGGTCTCGAACTCCTGACCTCAGGTGATCCGCCCGCCTCGGCCTCCCAAAGTGCTGGGATTACAGGCATGAGCCACCACGCCCGGCCCATCTTCATTAACTCTTAATTGGAATTACTTAATGCCTTGAGGGAAGTTTGACAATTTCCATTTTTGTCTATGGAGTAGCATTTTCTTTAATTGCTATTACATAGAGTTCTCAGGAGCCATGCTACTGAAATGGCTGCACACAATGCTTAGCTTTATATTATTGACTAACATTTATTGAGTGCACACTGTGTTACATATGGTACTAGGCATTATGCAGATATATATAGTTTTATTTACTCCTTAAAACAGCCTTCTGAGGAATTTTTATCATCTCTCTTCTGTTTGTACAGAAACTAAAGCTCGGAAAGATGAATTAACTTGCCCAAAGTCACAGGCAGAAACATAACTGGTTCAACAGTCCTTATAGGAGGTCATTTAAAGGTTCATGAAAATCAGAGACTGAGCCAACAGAGCTCTATGATTCCTATCAGAGGAGCCAGTATGGCATAAAGCAAATGTTGAACCAAGAATGAAAGTAAGAGACAGGGCTGGGTCCATATCTAGTTTTGTTTAACTCCAAAGCTCACAGCTTAACCACTCTGCTACATGGAGACACAAGTCCGCTAAGTTTATAATAATTTTAGTTCCCACCCAGATAATTATGGCAATAAAGTCTGGGTCATCATCATCATAGCCACTATAATTTACTGTTCAAAACTCTCTTATAAGTGCATAACAGTCATAGATTCAGGATCATTTATAAATCTTAAAAGTCTCAATGATAAAGGACAAGGAAGTGTCCTCCACAGAAAAGCTTTTTTTTTTTTTTTTTTTTTGAGACGGAGTCTCGCTCTTGTTGCCCAGGCTGGAGTGCAGTGGCGCGATCTCGGCTCATTGCAACCTCTGCCTTCCCAGGTTCAAGCGATTCTCCTGCCTCAGCCGCCCGAGTAGCTGAGATTACTGGCGCCTGCCACCATGCCTGGCTAATTTTTTTGTATTTTTAGTAGAGATGGGGTTTCACCATGTTGGCCAGGCTGGTCTCAAACTCCTGACCTCGTGATCCGCCTCCTGCCCCCCCACCCCGCCCCGCCTCCCAAAGTGCTGGGATTACAGGCGTGAGCCACCGCGCCTGGCCGTATCTATGCTTCTGACTAACGTTCTTCTGTATAGGTATATAAGGTAATGTAATAGGTAAAATAACTCATTCAACGACAAAAAAAATTATTGTAGTATTTTGTAGCTACTAGGATTGAAGTACTAAAGAATTGTCTGTTTGCCAAGGTTTGGGGAAATGGGAAAATGGGACAAGATCTTCACCACATGGGGCACATTTCACCGCTCTGGGATTCATTTCCTATTCTGTAAATGGGAGAGTTGGGGTTCCAGGGCTGTTTTTTTGACTTTTTGTGAAGGTTTCTCCACCTCACCTGGCACTAGTCTTATTTCAAAATATTCATCTCATACTATCCTCTCTTTGCAATTCTTTAATTCATTCAACAAATATTTATTGAGCTTCTACTAGTATTGTGAGTAACAGAAGCAAGGTTCCTCCACACATGGAGCTTATAATAGTCCAAAAGGATAGGACAATAAATAATTTTGAAAATAAACAAATACAAATATTTATTAATAACTAATAAATAACTATTGGTTGGAAAGGTGCTAAGAAGGAAATAGGATCATGTGTTATGTCTTTGAGAGTCTTAAAATGAAGCAGATAAGCTCTTTCACTTTCAAAAGTGCTGACGTAGTAATTAGGTTTCAAAAAAGGACAAAAAGATAATATCTTACAATTAACTAATGAATGAACAGCCATTACACTAGAAGAAAATTGTATTGTGATTGGTGTACTCCGTGTCTTCTCAGAATGAGAGAGGTGAGGCTTCTCAAAAAGAGCAGCGAGAGAAAGTCACTTTAAAAATTTTTTTTTTTGTAAGTCAAGCGAAAGACGAACTGAAAATAGACAACCTGAAGTCAGACGGGAAAGCTGCCAATCTAGTCTGGCCAGCAGAATTTCTTTCAGTAGGTCTAGGCTCCCTCGGCATTGGGAATCCAGATGTAAAGAAAACTTATACCATAAACTTAAAGGTAGATTTCAATTATTACTGCCCGGTGGCAGGAACCTAGGAAGGAGAGGTCAAGTTGTGGTTTAGTAAGAGACAGCTCCCGGGAATGGCACTTGGAAGGGCAGGGCGGAGAACAGCTGGAGATGAGACAGAGAGGAGGGGGAGAATGCGCCGACACCTCAAGGTGAGAGAGTAGAAACAGTCTCCGCCGTGGGAGCCGCGCGCTGCTCAGGTGGCTCTTTCCCGCTCAGGTGAGCTCCTCCCGCGCCTCCCATTGGCCGAAATGCCCGCGGCGCTGGGAGGGCGACGCAGCGCGGTCTAGTTCAGGGTCTAGGGCGGCGCGTCACTTCCGGTAGCGCGGAGCTTGTAAAACACCCTGGAGAGAAAATGGCGGCGGCAGCGGCTTCGGCGCCTCAGCAGCTCTCGGATGAGGAGCTTTTCTCTCAGCTCCGCCGTTACGGCCTGTCTCCCGGACCAGTGACGGAGAGCACCCGCCCGGTCTACCTCAAGAAGCTGAAGAAGCTTCGAGAGGAAGAGCAGCAACAGCACCGGTCGGGGGGCCGCGGCAACAAGACGCGGAACAGTAATAACAATAACACGGCAGCCGCCACGGTCGCAGCCGCGGGACCAGCGGCGGCGGCCGCGGGGATGGGGGTCCGGCCGGTCTCGGGCGACCTCCCCTACTTACGGACTCCTGGGGGCCTGTGCCGAATCTCGGCCTCCGGCCCGGAGAGCCTCCTGGGAGGGCCCGGGGGCGCCTCCGCCGCCCCCGCGGCTGGCAGCAAAGTGCTGCTGGGCTTCAGCTCGGACGAGTCGGACGTGGAGGCCAGTCCCCGGGACCAGGCCGGCGGCGGCGGGAGGAAAGACCGGGCTTCGCTCCAGTACCGCGGGCTCAAAGCGCCGCCGGCGCCCCTGGCCGCCAGCGAGGTGACTAACAGCAACTCTGCCGAGCGAAGGAAGCCCCACTCGTGGTGGGGAGCCAGGAGGCCGGCGGGCGCCGAGCTGCAGACCCCGCCGGGGAAAGATGGAGCAGTGGAGGACGAGGAAGGGGAGGGAGAGGACGGTGAGGAGAGGGACCCGGAGGCCGAGGAGCCGCTCTGGGCGAGCCGGACCGTGAATGGCAGCCGGCTTGTCCCCTACAGCTGCCGGGAAAACTATTCGGACTCAGAGGAAGAGGACGACGACGACGTGGCTTCCAGCAGACAGGTATTAAAGGACGACTCCCTTTCCCGGCATCGGCCCAGACGAACCCATAGTAAGCCTCTCTCCCCGCTGACTGCTAAATCGGCCGGCGGCAGGCTGGAGACTTCAGTTCAGGGAGGGGGAGGACTCGCGATGAATGACAGGGCGGCGGCTGCCGGGAGTCTAGACAGGAGCCGAAACCTCGAAGAGGCGGCGGCCGCGGAGCAGGGAGGAGGGTGTGATCAAGTGGACTCCAGCCCCGTTCCTAGATACCGTGTTAACGCTAAGAAACTGACCCCCCTCCTGCCCCCGCCACTTACTGACATGGACTCAACCTTGGATTCGTCAACAGGCTCCCTTCTGAAAACCAATAATCATATTGGCGGTGGGGCCTTCAGTGTGGACTCCCCCAGGATTTATTCTAACAGTCTCCCTCCCAGTGCGGCGGTGGCCGCCTCTAGTTCACTCAGGATCAATCACGCCAATCATACGGGCTCCAATCATACCTACCTGAAAAACACATACAACAAACCGAAGCTTTCCGAACCCGAAGAGGAACTTCTCCAGCAATTTAAACGGGAGGAGGTGTCCCCAACAGGGAGTTTCAGTGCCCACTACTTGTCGATGTTTCTCTTAACTGCTGCCTGCTTATTTTTCCTAATACTGGGACTGACTTACCTAGGAATGAGAGGGACAGGAGTATCTGAGGATGGAGAACTCAGCAGTAAGTATTAAATCCTGTGGGTAAGATAACAAAGGGAATGTTGTTAGTGGTCCGCTTTAGCCGCGCTTAGCATTTTACATGAAGTGACTTACCTGCAAGAACATGGTTTAACAGCAAAAACGCAACAGTGAGTGCATGTGTCATCTTTCTTTAAGAAAGAACACCATTATCGAAATGATATCATATGGCTGGTTTTAAAAGTTTTCTGCATGATGTATTGTGAAATTCGAAACAATTTTTAAAAGAATATTATAAGCTTGTTAGTAAAACTCATTTGTATCTGTGACAATTTTCTTTTAGCCCTGAATAACTATTTGCGCAGATGCCAATCACTCAACAAATTTGAAGTATTAGGATAAGGCGCATTATAAATGTAGTGTTTTTACAAATTGAGTTGTGATTCTAATAGGCAATGTCATAGCTCTTGAAATTCGAATTATTTTGTAGTATTAACTGTATGCATAAATTTGGATTAAATATTTTGTGGTATTAACTATATGTATAATTTCTTTATAGCGAGTGAATATAAAAAAGCAGTAAGCACACCTCTTAATTTATTTCCCAGCCCAAAGCACTTTCCCTATCATCTGTACAAAAAGTAGTGGTAGGGCAGTGCAGGAGCTTGCAGTTAGAGTTCCTTGGATTGGTTTCCAGGTCCTGCTATTTACTTGCTAAATGACTGTAGGCAGGTGTGTTCATTGTCATAATCAAAGTATCTCTGCCCTTAAACACAAAAAGAAGATGAATACAGACCATTTTGTGTTCTGTGAAGGAAATAAAGATGAGTAATTGGCGTACACAACTTGATTTTTTTTTCTGTTTTAAAAAAATTTACCACACTGACGTAGGTGTACACTACTTTAGATTGAACGGAGGAGGTACTATTTGAGGTGAGACCTGAAGCAGAAGGAGGCAGCCTTGTGGAGAAACAGGAGACCATTCTGAGCAGAGATTAAGGCCTTGAGTTGAGCAAGAGCCTTCATGTAGGTAAGAGTGGTTAAGCACCTTGAGCAAAGGGGAGAGAGTCAGAGTTAAAGCTTCTGAACTTTCCTAATCTGTAAAATGAGGCCTCTATTGACTAGAATGTTTGTGAAGATTAAAAGAGAAAGTAAATTAGTACAAAATGGACTTCTGAATACATAATTTCTCAGTGTTAGGTCCCTCTCTGCATCCCCCCCGAAGGCTTCCTAGTCTTTTCACCCAAGATGAATTCACTGTATTTTTATTTGTATTTATGAAATTGGCATATTAGTTTTATTTCAAAATAGAGTGAAATATGCAGTTAGCCAACTCAGATAAAGAGTAGGAGTCAAAATAGTGTAAGCTTTGATTTAGATATAGCCAATTCCAAGACAGTCAAATAATAGATTTTTACTCTGTTGCTTAATTACAGGGGTTGGAACAAGAATGAAATTCAGCTCTCACTTTAGTTTATTCCCTGGGAGCATGAGTGTGTTGTGTCCTGCCCCAAATATTTGGGAGAAAAAAAATAAAGGCACACTAAAAGTTAAACTAGTAAAAGTTCACATAAATTAAATGACATTACCTATCAGCAGTAGCTATCTGCATCTGTGTCTCTAACAACTGTAAGATCTGGCCTTTTTCTTTTTTTTCTTTTTTTTTTTTTTTTTAGACAGAGTCTAGCTCTGTCGCTAGGCTGGAGTGCAGTGGCACAATCTCTGGTCACTGCAACCTCCGCCTCCCAGGTTCAAGCGATTCTCCTGCCTCAGCCTCCCGAGTAGCTGGGACTACATGCGCGTGTCGCCACACCTGGCTAAATTTTTTTTGTATTTTTAGTAGAGACAGGGTTTCACCATGTTAGCAGATCTGGCCATTTTCTAAGAGCTAATTGCTTTACACCTATTGTACCATCTAATCTTCCCAGCAACTCACAGAAGCAGGTGGTATTCTCCTCATTTTTTGGATGAGGATGATACTAAGTTAAGAAATGCACTGAGTGTTGAACAGTTAGTAGTAGGGCTAAGATTTGGTTTCAGATTTTATTTCCAGCTATAAAGACCATTTTAACACTGTTTTGGTTATTGTTTGTAGAGAGCTTTCTAAGTAAGTGGGTACCTTTATTATGATTAAGAAAGTAATTGACTATTTGGTAGGATTTCATACAGAATTATTGATAAGCACAATTCTCAGTTAAGGTGACTTTCACGACACTGTTAAGATGAATGACTAATGTGATGTACTAAAAGTTCAGGTAGAATAGGATAGGAATGCTAGAATTTTGGTACTCTTCACCTTCACTGATAAGGAAGGAAGGAAATAATATTTACATTTTAGTAAATGGTAAATGTGAAGTAATCTGGGTGTTGGAAAGAACAATGGCTAAGAAGTAGAGGATCTAGGTTCTAGGACTTGTCTGACTGTGGTCAAGTTCCTTAATCTCTGAGCCTCATTTTTATATACTAAATGGAAATAATAATATCTGCTGTCTCTGGGGTTGTTTGTGAGGGTCAGGTGAGACAGTGTGTTAAACATAAGGTGGTATTATTCAGAAATTTAGACAAAATTTGTTGTATTCCTGGTAAACAACAGTGTATCTAGAGAGAAATAGTTAAGACATTTCTATAAATGACATAGTATAGTGCATTTCTTAACCTGTTTAACATTTGGTTTTTATCCCATTAAATACACATTATAGAAATTAATACAGAAATTTGAATCAAAGTATAATGAATCCTTAAATGTATGATATATTTGACGTATTGTATGTCTACCCTGTGGAAAGAAGTGCCTGCTAACTTCAGTTAGTCTGCACACCTAACAGTGTTAGGGTATCAAGAGTGAATAATATTTTCACTGCATACACACACACACACACACACACAACATATACATACATACATGTATTCCATATCTTTTGTTATATTATGATGCTTTAACCGTAGAGTTCATTGGTCAAATAATATGCTTAGGGAAATACTTTTACTTCGAGTAATAGTTCTCACCAGAAGATTGTAGGTTATATGTGAAAGTAACTTTTAGAAGGCTTTTATTATTTAAATTACATATAACATATAGTAGATTAGTCTTTTAAATTGTTCCTAATCATATAGTCTTTGAAACTTTTTCATCAATGCCCTTTTATTAATTGCTATAAGTCTCTTCTTCCTCATCTATAAAACTAAGGGGTTGGATTAGATGATCCCTAAGCTCTTTCCAGCTCCAAGGTTTAAGATTTTAACTTTGAACTGCCATACCAAAACAACTCAAGGATCAACCTGCAATCAGAATAGTCGCTTGTTCCACAGGTGATGAGGTCATTATAGCCCACCAAACGAAAATAGAGAAGCAGAATAGATTGACTGTCCTAGGCTCGTATGATCATTAATTTTTTTTCAATTACAAAAGACGTGACTTCTGCAGAAAGTTTGAATAGAGATGAAGGAAACAGTGAATGGTTATTGTATGCCTCTCTTCCTAGCCTCATGCTGCCCCCATATAAATAAGTTGAAGTATTATATCCTTTCTGACCTTTCTTAGTATTTTTCATGTAAATACATCTCTGTGTATGTGTGTGTGTACAGATTTTCATTCAACAACAGGGTGTCTACTATGTGCCCGGTATTATTTTAAGCAGCAGGGATATGTGGTAAACAATATGTTGCATATGTGGAAGATGAAATCTCTGTTACAGAGCTTACATTTCTAGGAGGGGAATGGACAAGTAAATAAGAATTTCAGATAATGGTAGTCGCTAACACAAGGTATTGCTGGTAACTTTTGGGGGCTGAGGTGAAGAGATACGCAATATTACATAAAGGTAGGCAGACCTCTCTGAGGAAGGATGTTTGAACTGAGATATGAATGACTTGAAGGAAGTAGCCTTTGATCAGGAGAAGAGCATTCTGGGAGAAGTAACAGCAAGTGCAGAATTCCTGAGGCAAAAACAGGCTTGTGTGTTGAAGGACCAAAAAGAATGGCCAGTGTTGCTGGGACATAATGAATGAAAGGGAAAATGGCATACCATGAAGTTAGAGGTAGGTATGGGCCAAATCATAAAGACCTAAACACCTTGAGGGCTGTTGAAAGGAGTCAGAATTTTAAGTGACATTATAGCATACATATTCTGCAACTTGTTTTTTCTCTTAACATTGTATCATGGGTAACTTTTCCATATGCTAATTTTAAGTACAGAGGTATAATTTTAAAATTTCATTTTCCATTAGTCCCTTTCTCATCCTATAAAAATACTAAAATCTCTACCATTCAAAAAATGTTGCTCTTCTGTGCTCTTTTCTTCTCTAGTTGTTACTCTTCTCAAACTTTCTACGTCTGTTTTCTTCCGTGCCATTCACTTAACCCTGTCTAGTTTAGCTTTCTTTACCAGCCATTCTTCTGCTACCTCTCTTCTTCAAGTCACCACTCAATTTTCAAATCCTCATCTCTTTGGTACATTTAGTGCATTGACAACTCCCTTCTTCATGAAACTTTCTCCTTTCTAAGCTTCTGTATCACTACTGTCTCCTAATTTTCATGTCTGCCTATTTTAAATATTGGTGGTCTCCACAACTTGATCTTTGGCTGTCTCCTTTTGTACACATTTCTCTAGGAAGTTTCATTCACTCTCCTTGTCATTATCTTCCAGTTTTGTATTTTTACCTTGGATTTCTCCTGAGATCTAGGTATACCTGTTTGTTTACTAGACATCTTTTGGGTATACTAGAAGTATGTACCAATACTATCTGACATTTTCTTTATATTTACCTTGTTTTTGCTCCTCTTCCCTGTTTAGTTAATGGTGCTTCCATCCACCCAGACAGAGCTCAGGAGAGAAACTTTGGATTTACCTAGGTTCTTTCCTTTCCCTCACCTTCCTACAAACCCCCAACCTAATTGGTTACCAAGTTCTGTAGTTCTGTTTCCTATATATCTTTTGAATCAATCTTTTTCTGTCCCTCGCCACTGTTCTAGGTTAGTCTCTTGCCTGAACTCTTTCAGTAACCTAAAATGGTGTCCCTGCTTGTAAGCTGTAGCTCTTCCAGTCCATTTGTCAGTACAGAGCAGTGTTTCTAAAGCACAAATGTGATCATTCCCTCTTGCTTAAAATTACACAATGGCTTTCTCTTAGTTATTGGCCAAAATCTAAACTCCTTGGCTAAACTGTTCATGATCTGACTATGCTTGCCCTTTCTACCAGTCTCCCTTATCACACTTACTTTCTAGAAAACTGAACTGCTTGCTGTTCTCTGAGTAAGTCATGAAATTTGTGCTTTTCTACCTTTGCACAGGTTATCCCCTTTTTTGGGAATGTTGTTTCTTTATTGTGTAACTGTGATTCATTCTTAAATATGTCATCTCCAGACATCTCTGACTCTCCGTCTTTTTACCCTAGAGTTTGGCCCATCATTTTTTGCTCAAATAAGACATTAATTGCATCCTGCATAGTATTTAGGACAAAGTATTATATTTGTGTGTCCACCATGCCAAATAGATGACAGCTCCTTTCTTAGAGTAATCTTTCTATAGGAGTAGAATACAGTGTTAAAGAGTACAGACTTTTTACTCAGTTCTGATTTTGGCTCTACTTTTTAAAGACTATACTAGAGATATAATTGCCTCATACTAAAAATGAGATTGATAATACTATCTGTGGATAACTTGTATTAAGTGAGATAATGCATCTAAACTAGTGTTATCTGGCACATGAAAATCTCTTAGTAGATGGAAGTCACATTAGTATCTTCAGCACAGATTCATTATTCAGCAAATATCTGTTGAGTAAATGATCACATATCAGGTACTCAGGATATATGTACTGTTAACTCATAGTATCTAACTCAGTAATTGGTTATCTACTTAGTATCTGGTAAGGATATATAAAAGAAATCTTATTTCTGTAGAAGCCTCCACACCACTCATAACAGTAATAGGAAATGGCTAAGAAACATACAGGATATTATGTGGTGACACACTTTTATAAAAGGGGAGAATTCACTGTAAATTCTCAAATGATCAGTCTTACATGATCAAAAGCTCTACATTCAATATTTGGATTTTATTCTGTAGGTTGAGTAATGGCAATTCATGGAGGTTATAAAGCAGAGGACAAGCATGATCGAATTAGTTCTTTAAGAAGGATAAACAGGTGATGGTGTAGACAGTGATAGGGTTGGAGGGAAGGAGTAGGGTGATGAAACCTGAAGGAGATTGATAAGTGGGAATGGAGTTGGGCCTATGAACGAAATAATTCATTTGAAGAAAGACATATGGTTTTGAGTATAGAGAATAAAAGAGATAGGAGTCAAAGATTATTCTGGCCATGAGCCTGGATGACTGAGAGAATGATAATATCATTGGAGGAATTAGAGATGTTGAAGAGGGATCTTGTTTGGGGAAAAGTGGTCTAGGGAAAATGAGTTTACTTGGGGCTTATTATTTGAGTTGTTCAAGTGAAAAATTCTTGTAGGCTCTTGTAGATACAGAATTGGAGTAAAGATGAGAGACTGGTGCTGAATGTGAGTACTAGTACTGTTTACTAAAGGAATACTTTTAAATGTTCTTTTAATGTGTTGTTTTTTTCTTTAAAATCAAGACCAGTTGTTACAAAGAGGTAACATGTTTTATGCCATTGTCGTTTAAAAAATATTTTTACTTCTTAAAGTAGACTAGTGAAAAGGTCCCAAACTTGGTATCTAAAATGAATATGGGGAATAAGGATTTTGAAAAATAGTTGTTGCTCTCATTTTTTTTTTCCAATATGAGACAGGGTCTTGTTGTGTCACCCAGATTGGATTGCAGTGGTGTGATCATGGCTCACTGCAGCCTCAACCTCCCAGGACTCAAGCAGTCCTCACAGCTCAGCCTCCCGAGTAGCTGGGACTATAGATCTGCACCACCACATCTGGCTAATTTTTTGTATTTTTTGTTGAGACAGAGTCTCACTTTGTTGTCCAGGCTGGTCTTGAACTCCTGGGCTCAAGCGATCCTGTCACCTTCGCCTCCCAAAATGCTGGGATTACAGGTGTCAGCCATAGCAGCCGGCCTATTTTCTCATTCTTGAAGAATGAAAGCTCCGTGTTATGTTTGAAGTTTTACGAGTTAACTGCTTTGTAAGAAAAAAATCCCAGATCTCTGAGAATACTCCTGTGAATGCCAGGGATTTGCATATACCAGTTTGATGATTTCAGAAATTAAAGTCTACTCTATGAAAATGTTTTTCATTTGAAAATTATCCCTAGAATGGTTTAAAATTAAAAATAATCAGGAAAAACTTGTGAATCTCTACAGATATATCCACGGAGACTAGTTTGAGGATACATTGGCATAGCTATCAGAGAACCTGGCCTTCAATATTGGCCCTTCCATTTGCTAGCTTTTTTTCACTAAGGCAAGTTGCTTAGCCGTTGTAAACCTCAATATCCTCATCTGAAAAATAGGTTAAATGAGAATTAATGAAGTAATGTGTGTAAAGTAAAACTCATACATGGCACATAGTAATAATAATAACTAACCCTTACATAGCATTAAGTGTTCCAGGCACTGAGCTAAACAATTATTATTTAATCCTTATGAGGTAGGTACTTATCCCATTTTATAAGTAAATGGAGACACTGAGAAGTAACTCGCCCAGGGTCATGTAGCTAGTAAGTGAAGCGGCTCAGATAGTGGCTCTTAATCGTTCTTCTAGATTGCCTTTTAATATGTGTAAATAAGGACTTGATATATGTTCTCTACTATTATTGTTATTGTCAGAAAACTGTGAAGAGTATAGATTCATAAAATCCTAGAAGTGGCAGGAATAATCTATGAAACCTAACAACTTTAGGAAAAGTTGTGTTCATTCAACAATTATGAATCACATGGAACTATTTATCCTTAAGGTTTTAGATTAATTAAGGGGGAGGAGGCATCTGCTATAAAGCAAACTATAATATATAATACATAGAACAATAATACAATATGAAAACTATTTCTAATTTTTAAAATATTTGCACAGTCTCAAAACTGGTGGGGAAAGTGATCTTTTGAATTGTATTACCAATGACAACTTGTTCTGTTGTTCATTTTCAGGATATAAAGAACTTTTTATACATTTGTTCTCCCTTTTTTGCTTCTTTTGAATAAACTTCGTATTTTCCCTTTATACTCATATTTGTTTTAATGGAAATGATGCATTTGATAATTTCAGGGACACTTTACAAAATTATTTTCATGATTCCTAAGAGTTGGGAAGTTTTTAAAGCTTGCTTCTCCTTGCTCATTGATTATTCAATATTAACTTTGCCTATCTGAAAAATATGTTATATAAATTAAAGGAAATTTGTAGCCTCAGTGCAAAGATAATTATATAGTTTATAAGTTGTTTAAAAGAGAAGGACACCTTAAACTGTTGGAACTCTCCTCCAAAATATATTTGTTAATAAATAAGTACTACTGGCCGGGCGCAGTGGCTCACGCTTGTAATCCCAGCACTTTGGGAGGCCGAGGCGGGTGGATCACGAGGTCAGGAGATTGAGACCAGGTGAAACCCCGTCTCTACTAAAAATACAAAAAATTAGCCGGGCGTGGTGGCGGGCGCCTGTAGTCCCAGCTACTCGGAGAGGCTGAGGCAGGAGAATGGCGGGAACCCCGGAGGCGGAGCTTGCAGTGAGCTGAGATTGCGCCACTGCACTCCAGCCTGGGAGACAGAGCGAGACTCCGTCTCAAAAATAAATAAATAAATAAGTACTAACTTCTTTGTGAAAATTTTATTACTAATGATGTAATCTACATTAGAATGAAGATATATTCTAGGGGTGGGGAGAATATCAGGAAAAATAATGCATGCTAGGCTTAATACCTAGGTGATGGGTTGATAGGTGCAGCAAATTGCCATGGCACACGTTTACCTATGTAACAAACCTGCACATCCTGCACATGTATCCCAGAACTTAAAATAACATTTTAAAAAAGATGTATTTTAATCTTGTATTGATTATACACTAAAAATTGCTGCCATTTAATTTGGGAACATAGCTTAATACTAATTGTGGAAATTGTTTTAACAGTTATTTGCTTATAACTTTGGATTTTGATTTTCATATTTAGATTTATTTTTAATATAGATTTTATTTATTTTTTATTTTTATTTTTGGAGACAGGATCTGGTTCTCTTGCCCAGGCTGGAGTGCAGTGGTGCAATATCGGCTCACTGCAGCCTCCATCTCCTAGGTTCAAGTGATTTTCCTGCCTCCACCTCCCAAGTATCTGGGATTACAGGCACACAGCACCACGCCCGGCTAATTTTTCTATTTTTTAGTAGAGATGAGGTTTCACCATGTTGGCCAGGCTGGTCTTAAACTCCTGACCTCAGGTAATCCACCTGCCTCGGCCTCTCAAAGTGCTGGGATTACAGGCGTGCACCACCGTGCCCGGCCCTAACATAGATTTTAAAGTGAACCAGTAACAGTATATTTGAGCAGTAACCTTTGGATTTCACTGTTTTAATAATCTATGCTTTAAACTGCATCAGTTTATATATTATATATATAGTTAATAATATTCTTTATTAACAATATTGCCAAAATTTTTTTAAACAAGAGTTGACCAGGAAGAAAGTAGTTAGGTTTTAATAATTTATTTTGCTGTTTAATATCATTATTTAAAAAATATATTTCTTAGGAAATTAGCTCTTCAAAAAGGTTATAAAAGTTATAGTAACAGAGGTAATCGCTAAAAATAGAATAATGCATCTATCATTTGGAAGCCATCATGAATTACTTTTCATATGTCTTCATTTTCTTTTATGTTGAGGTATAGTTTAAAATTATACCAGTTAATTTTTCCTGGGTGGCAGATTTATTTGCTCTGTGCTTTTGCACAGCTTTTTTCTTAAAATGCTTTTGCAAGATGACTTCTGAATTCATCTTTACAGCTATGTTACTATCAAATGGCAAGCTAAAGTTTTAAAAACAAGGCTTGGTTGTAAAACTATGCAAGAGTTTAGTTCAGCTCTCCTGAACTAATTGGGTAGTAAGTATGCACCAACAATTGCTGTCCTACCCTGAATGTGACATGAATAGAAAAAACCCTTTAGTAGCAAATGGATATTTTAGCACATAGAAGAAAATTAATTTTGTTTTTCAGTTAGCTCATATATATCTGAGTATGTACACACACACACACACACACACACACACACACACACACACACACACACACACAGTTTTCTGACTATGGCTAATTCCTGAAAGCATGCTGTACTTAAAAAGGACGCTTTTGCTCTGTAGCAATTCACCAAGGTAAAATTTTCAAAGCATCTGAAGAGGATTGTTGAAATTAATTAGGAGGTGAGGGGAATCTTGGAATATCTGTTTCTTCTAGCCTCTGAGCTGTGGCTTGGAACCTTGGTCAGCCTTATTAATGACTTCCTTGGTTTATAAGTGTATCTCCCATGGGATCACAAATGCTTTCTTGTTTGATTTAGTTCATTTGAAGAAACATTAAGTTTCTCCTACTCATTTATTCATTCAGTCACCCATTCACTCAGATTATTTATTGAGCACCTATACTATGTACCAGGTAATACCAGAAGATAAGTATATATCGTACCTTTTAGAACTATAGGAGTGACACTCTCACCACGCTTTGGCTGGCATTCTCTTCTTTTTCCTAAATATTTCTGCACTAGCTAGCCTTCAGAATTGGGATTTTGTTACCATGCAACAGTGTATCGATTTATATATTGTGACTTGGGAACATACTTTAAAAATTAGTTTCTGTAAATTTGAGTATACCATCTGGTAAAGCTTACCACAGTGTATATATACACAAAAGAAATAGTTGGCTAATTGAAGTAATGTGTGTTGATCATTGCTTTCACCTTTTCTGTATTACCATTTTCTCAATTGAGAATTCTACCTTTAAAAACCACACAATTTTAATAAATGTAGGTTTTATTTCTTGCAGGTTTTTAGGAGTAATTTTTAAAAAAGGAAGAAGACATGAAGAATGAATTTGCCAAAAATGAAAATGTTGTAAAATCTGAACATTTATGATTATGGTTCAAGATGTTCTAGAAATATCCTTTTGACAGAAATGTTTTTTTTTTTTTAAATTTCATCTTTAAATGTCCGGTCTTTCAGATTTTAAAGCCTTAGGTGAGAAGAGCAAACATTTATTGAGAATTTTCAATGTGTGTGAGCATTTTAATTTTCATTAGGGTAACTACTCTTACTATGTCTGTGAGAAAATGGAAAGATAGAGGGGATAAGGTTACAAGCGATTTGTCCAAGGTCCCACAGCTACTAAGTGTTGGAGCCAGCATTTGAACCCAAGATCTAACTTTAGAGTTCACAGTATTAACTACCAGGCAGCAGTAGAATTTTTTATACTTATTGTTAGCTACAAGCTTTATTTGGGCAAGCAAGATACACGTAACCTCTGGGCCTTGTTTTTTGTGTCTGTCAAATTAGGGTATAGTAAAATCAACTTTACTTCCAGCCAGTGATTTTTGTAGGGAACTGCTGTGATAATGTCTGTAGAAATGCTTTGGAGAAATTTGGAGTGATATGTAACTGTAATTTTAATATTATAAGTTAGGACTTAACAGCTATAGTAGTTTAAGCAACACATGTTCAGCATTATGACATGTCCTGTCAGTAATGTTAATAAGTAATTGAGTTGGCTAAATTTATAGTCCTTATCAGTATTTTTAAACCTTTCTCTCAAGCTGTCTGAGCAGATAAAAGGGAGTTATCTTTTCATGTTACATAATTAGTGCCTGCCTTATCTCCAGGACTGAAAAATAATGTGTTTTTTTTTGCAGCTATATTAAACAGGTGGTAACACAACGTGAAACTGGATTGTAGCTTTGCTGATCACTAAATGGTAGATTTGCTGATAAGAAAGTCAATGTAAATGGGATACATTGCTTTAATCCAAAATGTAGTACTGAATTTGAGACAGAAAAACATTTTTTAAGAATGAGGATGGATCTTAGAGTAAGCTTCTGTTAGTACTATGTGAAGAACAGACGATGCATACAGTTGATACAGAAAGGTGGCTTGTCACATGCTGTTCTTCAGCTAGTTTGTAAGATACCATGAGTACTGTTATTATCAAAGTGGGAAGATGACGTGTGTCCCCATGAATAGGCAATAGGTGAATATTAATAGTACTTAAATCAGAAGGTATTTAAAGTACATTAGGATCGTCAGTCTCTTAGATAAGTTATATGAAGCACATAATGAAATTTCCATCCCATTTTGCATTTGGAACTGTTATCAGTGATGGTTTAGACCAGAACCGTCCAGTAGAAATATAAGTCACACAGTAGCCACATTAAAACATAAAAAAGTTGAGATTAATTTTAATAATTGATTTTATGTAATCTGGTATACCAAGAGTATTATTTTGACATATAATCAATATAAACGTTATTGATGAGATAGTTTATGCTCTTTTTTGAATTAAGGCTTTAGAATCCGATATGTATTTTGCATTCATGGTGTATCTCGATTCAGACTAGCCATATTTCAAGTGCTCAGTAGCCACATTTGGCTAGTTGATTACCCTGTTGGGTAGTGCAAGTCTGGACTGCTCTGAGTTATGGAGTTACATTATTGGTTTAATGAGACCTAATGACAGTCAAGCATTACAGTGCTTGTAATGTGCCATGCATAGTGTTCTCTATAATATTTTCAGTAGATCTTTGTAATAACTCTATGATGTCATTTTTGTTATCGTTTTAGACATAGACAGTGAGGTATGGAGATATTAATTTGTCTAAGATTAAACAGGTAGTCTGTAGAGGAGCAGGATTTAAAGCTAAATCTGACCCTAAAACCGCTGTCCTGTTTTCTGTTTCTGTTGCACTGTTTTAAAGCACTGCCACTTAGGGTTTGGGCAGGTAGGTGGGTGAGCTGTAGTTTTGGCACTGCTCAGCCAGTGACATATGATTTAATTTTTCCTTATTTTTAGGCACAAAGGACTTCTTAGCTTAGAGTGGAAGTGGTTATCTTCTAATTCCTTACTCATATTCCTTATTGGGAATGTTCCTTTATACTCGTTCCCCATTTCCCATTCATTAAACTGCTTTCTACAATTCTTTAAACATGTAGAACGGAGAGATGGCTCTTTGATTCTATTACAGGACTGTGGCGGCAGATAAGGGAAAGCTCAGCTCCTATTGGCAAAAGTGAAAACTAATGTCTAGTAAAACTTTTATCTGGATGAAGAAGTTTTCTGAGGGTTTCAGTACTTCATTCTGGGAAAGAATTGAGAAGTTCTTATTCATCATGCTCTTTGAATTGTAAATATTTTTTCAGTTATTTTACAGGATGTTATATCGTGGATTAATACTTAGCAGCATGTTCTATTTAATTTGAATAATTTCTTTGAATTACATTTGGATTCCTAGAGAATATTTTCTCACAAAGACAAGCTTTTTCATTTCAAAAGGAAAAATAGGCAGTCCTTAATTTTTGAATACGTTGTCTTCCAGATTGTGTGTAAAACAATTGTTTGAACTTGGAGCATGTTTTACTACACTGGTTTTAAGTTCCCGGGCTAGCCCACAGAAGCCTATTTAAAACCACATCCTATTTTAGCACTAATATACTATTGGTTTAAGTTTAGGGAATCAGAGCATTGGATCGTGTTCTGTGGGAGTTGGAGGAGAAAGTAAGTTTATTTTTGGCTTTTAGTGTTTTCTCTTGTACTTTTTCATCTCTTTAACTTCTGTTTTCCAACTTATACTGGCCTAAGCTTTCTGCTGTAATCTTGGCTCAATAACTTTAAAAGATTCAATAACTTCTAAGTACTCAGTAACTTCAAAATTTTCTGTATGGAATAGGTTTACTTGTTGAGTGCTTGGCAAATAAACATTTTATGCTCATTCATATCTCATTTAGTTTTAAGAGTTTTATGAGGTAGGGGCTAGTTTTCCATCATTAATGAGGAATCTGAGGATTAGGTTAATCACTTTGTCCAAGTTTATAGGGCAGGGAGAGGAGTTATGGAGTTAACGTTTTTGTGTAAAAACCTTAGCAACATGACTTGAAAGTTCATCCATTAACCATTGAACACACTGTTTTCCTTTTTCACATATCCTCTTCTCCTTTCTCTCTTTACTAAGTCCCAACTCCCCCTGTTCCCTCAATTCAGATACTTTTTTTTTCTTTTTGAAAGAGACGTGTCTTGCTCTGTTGTCCAGGCTGGCCTCAAGTAATTACTCGGGCCTTGGGCTCAAGTAATCCTCCCACCTCAACTTCCTGAGCAGCTGGGTCTACAGGCACACACTACCAAGTCTGGCAGTCATCTACTTTAAACTAAATGTTAGGGTATGCCATTTGATTGAATGAATTCATAATATAATATTGTAGAGCTCTGTTCATAAAAATTGTATGATTTTATGATAAAATTTGGTAATGTGATTATCTTTAGTGAGGATTGAGCCAATATGGAATCAGAGTTTAGCCCTGCCTCTCTAAATTGTTCTTTATCCTTAAATGTGTAGTAGATGGATTGCCTACAATTCTACAATTTTCTGTTAGAATTTATGGCAGTAGTTTTCAACTGTGGACTGAGAACATTTTGGGAACTGTGCCTATTATAAAGTTTGTCTGAAGACCTAATAATTTGCCTTTCATACTGTGCTATTATTTTTCAATGGTATTTCAATACTGCTGTGATTAAAATATAAAATATTGTATGCATGGTAGAATTTGGTCATATTTTCTTAATAAGTGGATATCAAAAGTACTGTTTTTTTTTTATGCTTTAAATGAGTTTATTTTGACTTCAAAATACATTGTAAGAGCAACATCCTACGTTAATAAATGTTCTAGCCTGGTGCTTCGCGAACATTTATGTGCATATGAATCACCTGGGATCTCGTTAGAAGGCAGTAGGTCTGGGGTGGGGCCTGAGATTCTGCATTTCTAACCAGATCCTGGAAGATGCCGATGCTATCGAGCCACGACCACACTTTGAGTCGCAAGCCTCTGGTCTATCCTTATTTTTGTTATATTAAAATGCTGCCTCTCAGTCTTCTGTCTCAAAATTTCTTTGCATTTCTCTGCTCTTGGATCTTGGGAATTTGCAGTGCAGGTCTTGTTTCCTATTGTCTCTGCTGACAGCAGTATGGGGTCTGTGTCCTGTGTTGCCTGTTGAGGATTTATTTCTGCATCTCATATTAGGTGGCAGTTTTCATTGGGTCACTTTAAAAAAATGAAATCATATTAAAAACAACTTATTTACCAGGAAAAGCAAACTGGGTTTCCTAGAGCTTGAAGACTACTTATTCATCACTGTCAAAAGACTGTGCATCCTTTCTGAGATATTTTTGTTTGTTTGTTTTTGTTTTTGTTTTTTTTAATTATTATTATACTTTAGGTTTTAGGGTACATGTGCATAATGTGCAGGTTTGTTACATATGTATCCATGTGCCATGTTGTTTTGCTGCACCCATTAACTCCTCATTTAGCATTAGGTATATCTCCTAATGCTGTCCCTCCCCCCTCCCGCCGCCCCACAACAGTCCCCGGAGTGTGATGTTCCCCTTCCTGTGTCCATGAGTTCTCATTGTTCAATTCCCACCTATGAGTGAGAACATGCGGTGTTTGGTTTTTTGTCCTTGCTATAGTTTACTGAGAATGATGTTTTCCAGTTTCATCCATGTCCCTACAAAGGACATGAACTCACCATTTTTTATGGCTGCATAGTATTCCATGGTGTATATGTGCCACATTTTCTTAATCCAGTCTATCGTTGTTGGACATTTGGGTTGGTTCCAACTCTTTGCTATTGTGAGTAGTGCTGCAATAAACATACGTGTGCATGTGTCTTTATAGCAGCATGATTTATAGTCCTTTGGGTATATACCCAGTAATGGGATGGCTGGGTCAAATGGTATTTCTAGTTCTAGATCCCTGAGGAATCGCCACACTGACTTCCACAGTGGTTGAACTAGTTTATAGTCCCACCAGCAGTGTAAAAGTGTTCCTATTTCTCCACATCCTCTCCAGCACCTGTTGTTTCCTGCTTTTTTAATGATGGCCATTCTAACTGGTGTGAGATGGTATCTCACTGTGGTTTTGATTTGCATTTCTCTGATGGCCAGTGATGATGAGCATTTTTTCATGTGTTTTTTGGCTGCATAAATGTCTTCTTTTGAGAAGTGTCTGTTCATGTCCTTTGCCCACTTTTTGATGGGTTTGTTTGTTTTTTTCTTGTAAATTTGTTTGAGTTCATTGTAGATTCTGGATATTAGCCCTTTGTCAGATGAGTAGGTTGCAAAAATTTTCTCCCATTCTGTAGGTTGCCTGTTCACTCTGATGGTAGTTTCTTTTGCTGTGCAGAAGCTCTTTAGTTTAATTAGATCCCATTTGTCAATTTTGGCTTTTGTTGCCATTGCTTTTGGTGTTTTAGACATGAAGTCCTTGCCCACGCCTATGTCCTGAATGGTATTGCCCAGGTTTTCTTGTAGGATTTTAATGGTTTTAGGTCTAACATTTAAGTCTTTAATCCATCTTGAATTAATTTTTGTATAAGGTGTAAGGAAGGGATCCAGTTTCAGCTTTCTACATATGGCTAGCCAGTTTTCCCAGCACCATTTATTAAATAGGGAATCCTTTCCCCATTTCTTGTTTTTGTCAGGTTTGTCAAAGATCAGATAGCTGTAGATATGCCGCATCATTTCTGAGGGCTCTGTTCTGTTCCATTGATCTATGTCTCTGTTGTGGTACCAGTACCATGCTGTTTTGGTTACTGTAGCCTTGTAGTATAGTTTGAAGTCAGGTAGCGTGATGCCTCCAGCTTTGTTCTTTTGGCTTAGGATTGACTTGGCGATGCGGGCTCTTTTTTGGTTCCATATGAACTTTAAAGTAGTTTTTTCCAATTCTGTGAAGAAAGTCATTGGTAGCTTGATGGGGATGGCATTGAATCTATAAATTACCTTGGGCAGTATGGCCATTTTCATGATATTGATTATTCCAACCCATGAGCATGGAATGTTCTTCCATTTGTTTGTATCCTCTTTTATTTCATTGAGCAGTGGTTTGTAGTTCTCCTTGAAGAGGTCCTTCACATCCCTTGTAAGTTGGATTCCTAGGTATTTTATTCACTATGAAGCAGTTGTGAATGGGAGTTCACTCATGATTTGGCTCTCTGTTTGTCTGTGATTGGTGTACAAGAATGCTTGTGATTTTTGTACATTGATTTTGTATCCTGAGACTTTGCTGAAGTTGCTAATCAGCTTAAGGAGATTTTGGGCTGAGACGATGGGGTTTTCTAGATATACGTTCATGTCATCTGCAAACGGACAATTTGACTTCCTCTTTTCCTAAATGAATACCCTTTATTTCCTTCTCCTGCCTGATTGCTCTGGCCAGAACTTCCAGCACTGTGTTGAATAGGAGTGGTGAGAGAGGGCATCCCTGTCTTGTGCCAGTTTTCAGAGGGAATGCTTCCAGTTTTTGCCCATTCAGTATGATACTGGCTGTGGGTTTGTCATAGATAGCTCTTATTATTTTGAGATGTGTCCCATCAATACCTAATTTATTGAGAGTTTTTAGCATGAAGGGTTGTTGAATTTTGTCAAAGGCCTTTTCTGCATCTATTGAGATAATCATGTGGTTTTTGTCTTTGGTTCTGTTTATATGCTGGATTACATTTATTGATTTGCGTATGTTGAACCAGCCTTGCATCCCAGGGATGAAGCCCACTTGATTATGGTGGATAAGCTTTTTGATGTGCTGCTGGATTCGGTTTGCCAGTATTTTATTGAGGATTTTTGCATCAATGTTCATCAAGGATATTGGTCTGAAATTCTCTTTTTTGGTTATGTCTCTGCCAGGCTTTGGTATCAGGACGATGCTGGCTTCATAAAATGTGTTAGGGAGGATTCGCTCTTTTTCTATTGATTGGAATAGTTTCAGAAGGAATGGTACCAGTTCCTCCTTGTACCTCTGGTAGAATTCGGCTGTGAATCCATCAGGTCCTGGGCTCTTTGGTTGGTAAGCTATTGATTATTGCCACAATTTCAGAACCTGTTATTGGTCTATTCAGAGATTCAACTTCTTCCTGGTTTAGCCTTGGGAGGGTGTGTTTGTCGAGGAATTTATCCATTTCTTCTAGGTTTTCTAGTTTATTTGCATAGAGGTGTTTGTAGTATTCTCTGATGGTAGATTGTATTTCTGTGGGATCGGTGGTGATATCCCCTTTTTCATTTTTTATTGCATCTATTTGATTCTTCTCTCTTTCCTTCTTTATTAGCCTTGCTAGCGGTCTATCAATTTTGTTGATCTTTTCAAAAAACCAGCTCCTGGATTCATTAATTTTTTGAAGGGTCTTTTGTGTCTCTATTTTCCTTCAGTTCTGCTCTGATTTTAGTTATTTCTAGCCTTCTGCTAGCTTTTGAATGTGTTTGCTCTTGCTTTTCTAATTCTTTTAATTGTGATGTTAGGGTGTCAATTTTGGATCTTTCCTGCTTTCTCTTGTGGGCATTTAGTGCTATAAATTTCCCTCTACACACTGCTTTGAATGTGTCCCACAGATTCTGGTATGTTGTGTCTTTGTTCTTGTTGGTTTCAAAGAACATCTTTATTTCTGCCTTCATTTCATTATGTACCCAATAGTCATTCAGGAGCAGGTTGTTCAGTTTCCGTGTAGTTGAGCAGTTTTGAGTGAGTTTCTGAATCCTGAGTTCTAGTTTGATTGCACTGTGGTCTGAGAGACAGTTTGTTATAATTTCTGTTCTTTTACATTTGCTGAAGAGAGCTTTACTTCCAACTATGTGGTCAGTTTTGGAATAGGTGTGGTGTGGTGCTGAAAAAAATGTATATTCTGTTGATTTGGAGTGGAGAGTTCTGTAGATGTCTATTAGGTCCACTTTGTGCAGAGCTGAGTTCAATTCCTGGATATCCTTGTTAACTTTCTGTCTCGTTGATCTGTCTAATGTTGACAGTGGGATGTTAAAATCTCCCATTATTATTGTGTGGGAGTTTAAGTCCCTTTGTAGGTCACTCAGGACTTGCTTTATGAATCTGGGTGCTCCTGTGTTGGGTGCATATATATTTAGGATAGTTAGCTCTTCTTGTTGAATTGATCCCTTTACCATTATGTAATGGCCTTCTTTGTCTCTTTTGATCTTTGTTGGTTTAAAGTCTATTTTATCAGAGACTAGGATTGCAACCCCTGCCTTTTTTTGTTTTCCATTTGCTTGATAGATCTTCCTCCATCCCTTCATTTTGAGCCTATGTGTGTCTCTGCAGGTGAGATGGGTTTCCTGAATACAGCACACTGATGGGTCCTGACTCCTTATCCAGTTTGACAGTCTGTGTCTTTTAATTGGAGCATTTAGCCCATTTACATTTAATGTTAATATTGTTTTGTGTGAATCTGATCCTGTCATTATGATGTTAGTTGGTTATTTTGCTCGTTAGTTGATGCAGTTTCTTCCTAGCCTCAATGGTCTTTACAATTCGGCATGTTTTTGCAGGGGCTGGTGCTGGTTGTTCCTTTCCATGTTTAGTGCTTCCTTCAGGAGCTCTTTTAGGGCAGGCCTGGTAGTGACAAAATCACTCAGCATTTGCTTGTCTGTAAAGTGTTTTATTTCTCCTTCACTTATGAAGCTTAGTTTGGCTGGATATGAAATTCTGGGTTGAAAATTCTTTTCTTTAAGGATGTTGAATATCGGCCCCCACTCTCTTCTGGCTTGTAGAGTTTCTGCCAAGACATCAGCTGTTAGTCTGATGGGCTTCTCTTTGTGGGTAACCCGACCTTTCTCTCTGGCTGCCCTTAACATTTTTTCCTTCATTTCAACTTTGGTGAATCTGACAATTATGTGTCTTGGAGTTGCTCTTCTCGAGGAGTATCTTTGTGGTGTTCTCTGTATTTCCTGAATCTGAATGTTGGCCTGCCTTGCTAGATTGGGGAAGTTCTCCTGGATAATATCTTGCAGAGTGTTTTCCAACTTGGTTCCATTTTCCCCATCATTTTCAGGTACACCAATCAGACATAGGTTTGGTCTTTTCACATAGTCCCAAATTTCTTGGAGGCTTTGTTCATTTCTTTTTATTCTTTTTTCTCTAAACTTCCCTTCTCACTTCATTTCATTCATTTCATCTTCCATCAGCGATACCCTTTCTTCCAGTTGATCGCATCTGCTACCGAGGCTTCTGCAATCTTCGCGTAGTTCTCGAAACTTGGCTTTCAGCTCCATCAGCTCCTTTACGCCCTTCTCTCCATTGGTTATTCTAGTTATCCATTCATCTAATTTTTTTTCAAAGTTTTTAACTTCTTTGCTGTTGTTTTGAATTTCCTCCCGTAGCTCAGAGTAGTTTGATCGTCTGAAGCCTTCTTCTCTCAACTCGTCAAAGTCATCCTCCATCCAGCTTTGTTCCATTGCTGGTGAGGAACTGCATTCCTTTGGAGGGGGAGAGGTGCTCTGCTTTTTAGAGTTTCCAGTTTTTCTACTCTGTTTTTTCCCCATCTTTGTGGTTTTATCTACTTTTTGTCTTTGATGATGGTGATGTACAGATGGGTTTTTGGTGTGGATGTCCTTTCTGTTTATTAGTTTTCCTTCTACCAGACAGGACCCTCAGCTGCAGGTCTGTTGGAGTTTACTAGAGGTCCACTCCAGACCCTGTTTGGCTGGGTGTCAGCAGCGGTGGCTGCAGAACAGCGCATTTTTGTGAGACCACAAATTCAGCTGTCTAATAGTTCCTCTGGAAGTTTTGTCTCAGAGGAGTACCTGGCCGAGTGAGGTGTCAGTCTGTCCCTGCTGGGGGGGTGCCTCCCAGTTAGGCTGCTTGGGACCCACTTTAGGAGGCAGTCTGTCCGTTCTCAGATCTCCAGCTGCATGCTGGAAGAACCACTACTCTCTTCAAAGCTGTCAGTCAGACAGGGACATTTAAGTCTGCAGAGGTTCCTGCTGAATTTTTGTTTGTCTGTGCCCTGCCCCCAGAGGTGGAGCCTACAGAGGCAGGCAGGCCTCCTTGAGCTGTGGTGGGCTCTACCCAGTTCGAGCTTCCTGGCTGCTTTGTTTACCTAAGCAAGCCTGGGCAATGGCGGACGCCCCTCCCCCAGTCTCGCCGCTGCCTTGCAGTTTGATTTCAGACTGCTGTGCTAGCAATCAGCGAGACTCCGTGGGCATAGGACCCTCCGAGCCAGGTGCGGGACACAATCTCCTAGTGTGCCATTTTCCAGGCCCATTGGAAAAGCGCAGTATTAGGGTGGGACTGACCCGATTTTCCAGGTGCCGTGTGTTACCCCTTTCTTTGACTAGGAAAGGGAACTCCCTGACCCCTTGCGCTTCCCGAGTGAGGCAATGCCTCACCCTGCTTGGGCTCGCGCACAGTGCGCTTCACCGACTGTCCTGCACCCACTGTTTGGCACTCCCTAGTGAGATGAAACCGGTACCTCAAACAGAAATGCAGAAATCACCCGTCTTCTGTGTCGCTCAGGCTGGGAGCTGTAGACCGGAGCTGTTCCTATTCGGCCATCTTGGCTCCACCCCCCAAAAGTACTGTTATGGGGAATCTGAATATCTTGATATAAATGAAGAAGTCCTTTTGCTTTAAGAGTGGAGAATCATTACTTAAAGAATGTTACAAGGAAATTATATATAAATTTTATATATAATATATGTAGCATTTATTTTCAAGACATTCATACTTAATGTCACAGAATCAGTTGTAGTGTTGAAATGACTGACTGACTTACCAGCTGGTAACCCCTTACTCTCAGAGGTGATTGTACAAGATCTTGATTAACTGAGATTCTATTAATATCTTTGATTGGTAAAAGATTTTTGGCAGTAAGTGAAAAATTCAGGCATTATAAAAGACTTGGGGAGCCTTGCCTTGGAATTTTCTATCTCTCTAAGAACTGTGATTTTATCCCAGTAGCTCTATGGTAGAGACAGATGAAGGTTGGAGTAGCAGTATATTGTGTTATTTTATAAACGTGCTGTTTTTTATTTCATGCTAGGATTGGGAAAATATAACTTATTAATCTATCTAAGATATATTAGGTTCTCTCTCTCCATGCTGCTGGGCATAGTTACAAAACATCCTATTTTACATTGAGGAACTAGAGTCCCAGAGAGGGTAACTTGCCTAAGATTGTAAGTCATAATCTTTGGAGCTAGTATTTCTTGCCTCAGAGATTTTTTTTTTTTTTTTAATTTTGCCCGTCGCTTTTTATTGTGAAGAGATACTTATTCATCTAAATGATATAACTTACGGAGCAGGCATTACTTAAAAGAAAATTTGTATTTTACTTAAATTTTAACAACTTAAATTCTTTAATTTTTAAAAAAATGTACAAGGCTGAACTTAATACAAAATAGCTATAAATTATATCAATGCCATCTTATCCAAGAAGGAAAAAGGATAAAAATATTATTCATTTACTTTGAAAATATTCAGTACCTTTTAAAAAATTCTAATATTTGGGTTAGGAAATGAGAGAAACTAGGATGATTTAGGAGGGTCTTTTCCTGAATTTTGTTTTGGGCAGAATATCAGTCCAAATGCATTTAAAAAATAGGAGTATACTGCGTTGCAAGATTGGTTTAGATTGCCTTTTTTTTTTTTTTTTTTTTTTTTTGCTGACACCTGTTTTCTTTAAAATTCCTTTTGGCTAATAAATTCTTTAAGGGTTAAAATAATAAAAGACACTGGTGTTACATCAGTAAGTGTGTAGTGATGAAGAAACATCGTACAAACACAGGAGTTAAGTAAGTAAATATATAAGCATAGTGTATGGGTTTTGATGTTTAAAATGCAAGATTAAATAGGCTATAGTAGTATGTTTGGAAATTTGGAAAAAAAACAACTTAAAGTGGCAAGTCAAAATTCTGCTAAGACCATATGCTAGCTAGAACAGACATGATGTGAATATAAATAAGTTACTTGTGCTTTAATTTGCAAGAACTTTTACATATGTTCTTACACAATCAGCTTTACCAATTTATTACAGGGTTGTTGCCATACTTTTATTTTTCCTAATCCTTGTTCTGCAGGAAGGAAGGATACACTGAATGAATAAAAGCAGATAAACTTAAAATCAATGGTTTTGCTGTATAAGATCATCTTAGGATTTAAAAGGGTTTTAGAAGCCATTAGCTACTTTAGGCAATATTAGCTACTTTAGCTACTTCAGGGGTTTGAGGGAGATAATGTTTTAGTTAGGCTCTTTTGGTTATAAGGACAGTTTTAAGAAAGTGAGTGTTTCCACATGTTCTCACTCATAGGTGGGAATTGAACAATGAGAACACATGGACACAGGAAGGGGAACATCACACACCGGGGACTGTTGTGGGGTGGGGGGAGTGGGGAGGGATAGCACTAGGAGATATACCTAATGCTAAATGACGAGTTAATGGGTGCAGCACACCAACATGGCACGTGTATACATACGTAACAAACCTGCACATTGTGCACATGTACCCTAAAACTTAAAGTATAATAATAAAAAAAAAGTGAATGTTTACTCTGAGGATATGTGTAGACTTCAACTGTAGAGACTTTAACAATTCAATTCAAGGGATTCCAGGTCTGTGCTTGTGTGTGTGCCTCTGTCTCTCAGTACTGTGCTAAGTTTTTCTCGGGTTATTTCACTTAATTCTTAAAATTGAGGCCTGGGGAGGTTAAGAAACTCATCCAAAGTCAGTAAATGGCAGAACCAGATTTGAGTACAGATAATCTGACTCCCACTATGGGATCTTTGTCCCTGTACTGTACAATCTGCACAATTTTGTATTTCATGTATTTGTTTTTTAGATTTCCTTTGGAATTATTCCCATTTCCCCCCTTTTAAAAAAAAAAGGTCTCACATTCTACTAGACCAGGAGTTCTTAAACAGTGGTCCATCAATCTTAAGGGAGAGATAAATGGACTCCAGGTAAGCAGTAGCTCCTTGATATGATATGTACATTTTTGAATATGCATTTTTGCAGGGCAAGGGTTCATAAATTTTATTAAATTCTCAAAAGGATCTCTGTCCTTCAAAGTAGTAAGAGTCACTGTACTATCAGCAGCTCTAGGGAAGGTTCTGAGTTCTTATCTTTGTATTCCCTAGCACCTGGTTTTTGGTTACTCAATAAATATTTGTTGAACAGACCTTAACAAATAGAGATGGTATGTAGGAAAATAAGTTTGGATTTAGTCCTAATCTGGAATTTGAAGATGCCTTCACTGTTTATTTAAAATGGTGTTAAGGATCAATCTTACTGACTTGGTCCAGAAAACTCTTTTCTGGCAGATTCAAATTTTATGAGTCAAGTTTTTTGAAGTTAGGTTTTTGAAATCAGAGAATAAAGCAAAATTCAGCATTTACAGTCTACAATAGGGTGGCTAAAAAAGGCCAGTTTTTTTTCCCTCTCCAGTGTAGTATAAAGACTCTTAATATTGGATAAAGGATTAGGGACCATTATACATTTTAAACATTAAAATCGTACTCCGGGGTTGAAGTACACTATATAAGCTACATGGAAACTGACAGCAGCTGAATGCGGGGAGAGATAGCCTAGTGTTAAAAGAAAAACTTTAGGCAGAATAAATTAAACAGTTTATTTGAGCAAAGGATGATTTATGAATTGGGCAATACTCAGAACCAGAAGGGGTCCAGAGAACTCCTCTCCAAAGCAGTGATGGGCAGTGAGCTTTTATAGGCTGAATGTGGGAGTAAGACAAAAACATAAGTGGAAAGGCCCTAGTTGGAAGTTAGTTGATGGTTTCTGATTGGGTATGCTTAAGTTTTGTTTTACTGTTTACATGGGATTGGGTTTTGGTTTGCTTACAGAAGAGTTCTGTTCACAGAGAAAATCTCAGGCTAATGGCTTCCTCCTTACTTTAACAATTCTCTCCTTTTGTCTGCCTCTCAATCTTGAGTGCCTGACTAAAACTTTGAGCATTGATGACACTTTCTGTCACCATTATAGTGGACTTACTTGGTGTCAGTATGTAATACAAAAGTCATGATGTCAGGCTCATGGAACAAATAGTCCTTTTTTGTTCATCTTATTTTTGTTGCTCTAATTGCAGTGAGACCATTTGGCATATTGCTGATGGCTGCAAACATTCATTTAAGACACTAGAAAGAATACAGTGCACCAGGGAGATGACAATGGGCACTATCAGGAGGATAATAGTAGTTCTTTCTTACCCACAGGCAATATGTTTCAAGACCCCCATTACTCCCGCAGTGGATGCCTGAAACTGGATGCTATCAAACCCTATATATACTATGTTTTTCCTATAATACCTACCTATGATAAAGTTTAATTTATAAATTAGGCACAGTTAAGAGATTAAAACAATAACCCAATGATAGAAGAATTGCAACAATATACTAATAAAAGTTATGTGAATATGGTCTCTCTCAAAATATCTTATTTTACTGTACTCATCTATTTTTGGTTCATGGTTGACCAGGGGTAACTGAAACTGCAGAAAGTGAAACTGCCATAAGGAGGGAGGAGGGACTACTGTCATCAAAGGACTGGCGTATGCTCTTTAGCCAAGGCCTCCATGAACAGAACCAAGTAAAATAAAAAGGTTGATAGCTAGAACGAACCATAGACTCACTCTCTGTGTCCAGAAGGCAGTTGGTCAAGGTTTCTAGATTTGAGCTCAAAGCATATTTCCCTGGTTTGCAGTTTGAATGTTTCTGGTTATGGCATTGGGCATTTTGGTGAACTCCCTGAGTGGCCCATTCATCAGCAGGGATGAGTGTTGCCCAGTACCCGCCTGTAGGGCGTCGGAAACCAAGCAGTTTATAGATACAATGTCAAGCACAATGAACAGGACTAGAATCTGATATGCACAAGGGTGCCCTGTAGTTTTCTACTGAAACATAATTTTTCTCTCTACAGCTGCTCCCATTTCTATCAAAGATAATCACAATAAGACTAATGTGTTTGCAAAATAGGTCTAGTCTCATTAAACTTGGCTTGATTGTTCACATACGTGCAGCAAGAGTAGTGATGGACCATATAGGCTCTCTTTAAATCTGCTTTGCTGGAATTTTTAAAGGCGTCTCAGATTAGACTTTTAAAAGCCTCTCTAGGCTATGAAGCCATGCCAAAGACTTACCATTAGACTTTGCCTGTAATACCTATAGATTTGGATGAATTCCTCTCTTCTCAAGGTCCTCAAAATATTTTTAAAGTTACTGGGCCTGCCTTATTCAACCCATAAGGCCAGGAAACCCTTAAAACCTCGTACCACACCGGTTTTTTCCAAGGGGCTTTCATGGCTTCATAAAGTAAACCTTAGTTCTTTAAAACTGGCCATATCCAGCTCTATGTACATTTTCAAATACGACTTAGTATTATAACCAGTGTTCCAGTTATAACTTGTTACAAAGAGAACAGATTTTTTTTGAACTTATGCAAGTAACTTACTGCAAACCAAAAATAAAATTCGAAGGCGCCCTGCAACCATCTGAATGGACTTCCTCCTTGGCTAGGGCACCCTAACATTTAACCTGAAAGACTGCTTCAGGCCATGATGGGACGTGGGGGTTGAACATGCCTCATTTATGTTGGGGTTGGACATGTCTCATTTATACCTCTCTAATATTAATGTCAACACAGACCCTAGGTCTGATAAGAAACATATACAGTCTATTCTCTCTCAAGCCTGCTACTTGGAGGCTTCATCTGCATGATAAAAACCTAGGTCTCTGCAACCCCTTCCTTTCTATACATCATAACTCTTTCAACCAATTGCCAATCAGAATATGTTTAAATCTACCTATGAGCTGGAAGCCCCTGCTTTGAGTTTTCCCCATCTTCCAGATCAAACCAGTGTAAATCTTACATGTTTCGATCGATGTATTATGTCTCCCTAAAATGTATAAAAGCAAGCTGTACCCCAACCACCGTGGGCACATGTTGACAGGACCTCCTGAGGCTGTATCATGGGCGGGTCCTTAACCTTGGCGAAATAAACTTTCAAAATTGATTGAGACTTGTCTCAGTTACTTTTTGGTTTACACTGTATTGCCATAAAAATAGAAATACTTGCTTACAGTTTCTGAATTCTGGAGGGATCAGATAGTTGAGAAAAGGTGTTTCATCTTCATTCACAAAGGTATAGTTTACCAAATTGTTGAAAGTTGTAGAGATAGCTTAAGAGAAAAGAAAAAAGTTTCCTTAAATCTGCAAAGCACAACATTGCAGAATCAGCAATGTTTTAAACAAAAAGGCCATTAAAAAAACCTATAATTTTTCTTCATCAGTCATTCAGTCTCGTAATTCCTATTCTGCTTGATGTCGGGTTAACAATTTTATGAACCGGTTTCTTCAACAGTGTTGTGGAAACTCTTAGCCAGACCAATGGTATAATCTTAAAGTTATAAGAAACCTGTACTTGTTCAGAGTCTTTTCCATGAATCTCTTTGAAGATAAAACACTTTAGGGTTATAGTTGCTTGCAAAAGGTTTCAGGAAAGCATCCAAGTAAAAATTATCTCTGGATGACAGGACTTAAAATGGCTATGATAAGAATTTATTGTGCAATTGACAAGGAAATTTTATTTTTTGTGACATCAGTATTTTAAAATAAAAATCAAAATTATGACTGGTAACATCATAACAGGACATATCAGATTTGTAGGAATTTCATACCATTTCTAGAACACTCAATAACATACCCAGGCAAATATAACTCAAGGAAAGTTAAGCATCATTGCTTGTTTGACAGTGCTTACCATGTAAATTTAACATACTGAATAAGGCTAATTAGTTTGACATCTCTCTTTTTATGAGGAGAGAGAACAGATTCTTTTGAGATATTCTAGGAATCCCCTGGAAACTACCAAAGTTAGTTCAAGGTGAGAAAGACCTAATGGAGGCTGGGTGCGGTGGCTCATACCTGTAATCCTGGCACTTTGGGAGGCCAAGGCAGGCAGATGTTTGCTGAGGCAGGAAGCAGCCTGACCAACGTGGTGAAACCCTGTCTCTACTAAAATTAAAAAATTAGCTGGACGTGGTGGTGCATGCCTGTGGTCCCGGTTACTCAGGAGGCTGAGGCAGGAAAATCGCTCGAACCTGAGAGATGGAGGTTGTAGTGAACTGAAATCGCACCATTGCATTCCAGCCTGGGCGACAGAGCCAGACTCTGTCTCAAAAAAAAAAAAAAAAAAAAAAAAAAAAAAAAAAAACGGAATAATGGAATAGAATTTTGGGAAAGTTTGTCAAAAATATCAGAGGTTTAAAAATACTTGATTAAAGTAGATCACAGATCACTTGAAATAATACCTACTGATTTAACCACAGTGGTAATTAAGGGGCAAATACAGAAAGTTACATAGTTGCTGAAAAAAAAAAAAAACACCTTAGCTCTTTTAATATGGAGAATTCGGTTTTCTTAAGCAAAGACCTAATAAAGCAAGAACAGACCAATACTTCAAGAAAAGTTTGTTACCACTGTACTTTTGATAATAAGGTTCATCATTTTTAAAGTAACTTTTAAATATAAAATTCATTCACCTCCTAGCCACCTTGACCACACATAAAATTCCTTTTTCACGATTGCTTTTCTACATGTCTACAGTTTTCTCATATGCATTCCGTTTTACCCTATACCCATCTTCCTTCCCGTTGTGAACAACCAGTCATTCTTTAGGATGGAAATTGCTTTTTCCCTTAACAAAAACACATCTTTTATACCTTAATAGCTTTTTTTTTTAACCAAAAACGTGTCTTACTTTCCTCCATATAGAGTTGTTTACCTTATTATTTCTAGTTTTAATTACCATATAGTAATTGGAATTTGTAAATTTTAGTAAATTTAATTTTTAGAAGCATGTGCTTCTTCATGGTACAGTTTTTCAGTGGGACACAGGACATGATTACTAACAGACCTGAATATCTTTCATTCTGAAATAAGCCAAAAGTGGATAACTAAAGTTCAGCACTTAATGTTTCAGTATTTTATCTATGTGGAAATGATCTAGATATTCAATGAATATCTGTCATTTAATTTAACTTAGCAAAACTCCAATGGTGTAAGTTAACAGATTTTGGAAACTGGTTTTAAGTAGATGTATTATAACGTAAAACAAAGCTAGCCATTATCAAGTTATTTCCTTATTAGCTATTTTTACAGCATGTGCATGTTAGGCAGTCATTGTGAAAGCAAGAATCTTAAAAAAGTTAAATACATGTTTTTTTTGTTTGTTTTACTGCTGTGCTGTATAATACATGATGCTGTTAGCAGCGGAATGTATCAGAGACATGGCACCAAAGTATGTTACTGTCGGCGAATTCATATGGATCTGCAGCAACCTCAGTTCTTGCCTCCTCAGCAGAAAGAATTCGACTGAGAGGCATAAGGCAGAAGGAGAGATCGAGGCAAGTTTTAGAGCAGGAGTGAAAGCTTTAAAGTAGGAATGAAAGGAAGTAAAGTACATTTGGAAGAGGGCCAAGTGGGTGACTTGAGAGATTAAGTGTGCTGTTTGACCTTTTGACTTGGGGTTTTATATGGTGGCATGCTTCCGGGGTCTTGCATCCCTTTTCCCATGATTCTTCCATTGGGGTGGGCTGTTTGTATGTGCAGTGGCCTGCTAGCACTTGGAAGGGGCCAGCATATGCAGTGTGTTTACTGGAGTTGTATGTGTGCTCATTTGAGGTGTTTTTCCCTTACCACTCACATGTGCCTGGAAGGTCATTTATCAGTTAAAGTCCTCCATGTTGTTTCTTAATGCATATGCTGGAGCCCACTCGCCCAACTCCTGACATCTTATTGGAAAGCTGCTGATCACCAGTTTCAGGTGTTTCTGTTTATTGGGAGACTGCCGATCCCTGGCGCTGGCTGCAACCAATTATTAGAGAAACAATTAAAAACTGCCTAGTCATCACCTGATGGTCGCCTAATATAACTGGTGTGTGTGTGTGTGTGTGTGTGTGTGTGTGTGTGTGTGTGTGTGTGTGTTTTGGGGGAGGGGGCCTCTCCTGCCCTGCTCATACCTGACTAGCTACCTACTGTAACAAGGCACTTGGAAGCTGGACGCTGCACTTTCACTTGCACATTTGTTCTTAGGTTAAACCCATAGTTCTATAATCTTAAACATCTAGTAAAGATAACAAACTTATTTGACTAGTAAAAGCAGGTAAAATAAAATGTTATGCTCGTATTATACTTAAAGCTGGTAACTCAGAAGACACAGCTGTTTGTATTAAACCAACAATACTGAGCTAGTCTTACTTACCCAAGGTTTACCCAAGTTATATGAACCTTAACATTTTGGGTTAGTTCCATTGTCTTTAAGAGTTTAAGTAATACAGTCTTCCTTCTGTCAAGGTTCCATGACCCCCTGTGGAAACCAAAATCTGAAGATGCTCAAGTTCCACAGTTGGCCTTGTCCATACAAAAAGTTAGCCCACTGTATTCTTGTAACCATCTAGTGGGTTCATTTTGCCTGTTGCCCAGATAGAGCTGATTTATCAAGACAGGGGAATTGCAATAGAGAAAGAGTTTAATTCATGGGGAGCCAGCTGAATGGGAGACTGGAGTTTTATTACTTCTCATATCCACCTCCCTGAAAATTTGGAGGCTAGGGTTTTTCAAGGATAGTTTGGTGGACAAGGGAATGGGTGCTGCTCATTGGTTGTGGATGCAGTCATAGCGGTGTGGAAGTGGTCCCTGTGTGCTGAGTCTGCTTCTAGGTAGGGGCCACAAGGACCTGTTGAGTCAAGAGTCGTGGGTCTGGATGGGGCTGTTGGTGGTCAGAAACATAAAAGCTTGAAAAGACATATCAAAAGGCCAGTCTTAGGCTCTACAATACTGATGTAGGAGTAATTGGGGAAATTGTAAATCTTGTGATCTCCAGGATAATGGCTGGTAATTGATATCTATACCTTAGCAAAATTTGGACTCCTCTCATCCTCCTAATTTTGTGGTCTTTCATTAGTTTTACATAGGCAGTTTAGTTTTGGGGAATGGTTATTATTTAAACTATTATCTTAATTATAATTATAAAATTATAATTTATAATATATAATTTAAATTATAATTTATAAAATTAAAATAAAATAATTATTAAATTATTATAATCTAAATTATTGAATTGTAATCTAAATTTCTCCCAAAGTTAGCTTGGCCCAAGCCCCAGGAATGAGTAAGTAGACAGTTTGGAGGTTGAAGGCAAGATGGGAGTTGGTTAGATCAGATCCCTTTCAATGTCATAATTTTCTTACTGTTATAATTTTTGCAAAGGTGGTTTCATTCTTGCGTTCTGCAACCTGCAAATACTGTATTTTTGACCCATGGTTGGTTGAATCTGCAGATGCAAAACCTGTGGTTATGGTGGGCCAGCTATACTTAATTTACGTAAGCACGCACTTTTTTCTTTAAGCCGATTAAATGGAGCTCTTTTACAAATTGGCAATACCATCCGGAGGTGGAAAAATATCACACAAATGTAACACATGTACGTAAATATATAGGCAGATGTAAACATCATATAGCTCTAATTCTGAAATTTTAGTCGTGTGCCAGGTCTAAATACAAAACTCACTTGTTTATTAAAAAAATAGCTAGATTCAAATTGTGTATCTGGCCAGATGGCTACGCTTCTTACTGATGTTTATGAAAAAGACTGAAGATTTTTTATTTGCCAATTTCCAAATAGTTGTACCCCTGTTTTCCTCTTCTGATGAGTCATCTTCCCTAAATTTGCATGTCTAAAGGGATGGCTCTTAGGTTAGACTAGGTAGAGCATTTATATCTCAAAGGCACAGAGCTAATACTGTCATTTACTGAAACAAGGAAAGAAGGGTGTAGGTAAAGCCCCAGTTACAACAAGATGGCCAGGAAAAGCTTCTTAAATGGCTTGGGTAAAGCTAGTTATATAGGTTTAAGTCATTGCCTTCTCCATTCTAAGAATTTCTAGTGATTCATTCCTTCTCTCTCTGGTGCAGAGAGAGAGACAAATGGAGATTTCTTTTATAGATGTAAATTTCGCTTACAAAACAGTCTAAAAATAACTGGTTAAAAATAGTCCTTATGCCAGTAAGGCAGATTTTGGAGACTAATTTGGCTAGAAGGATCAAGAAGTCCTGGATCTTGTGCTCCAGTGAGAATTCTGAATTCCTCAGCAAATTTCTGGGGGTTTTCCTTTGGGACAGAGAAACCTTTGCTTGATCTGAGCTCAAGATTTTGACCAAGGCATAAAGGTGGTTAAAGATACAGACCTGGTTGATGTGTGGGCCTAACTTTATAGAGCATTTGTCTAGCTTTCTCTTCATCTTTGGGTTGGGAAGATAACTGAGCTAAAAGCTTAGTAGATAAAGAATAGGCAGAGGATGGGGTGGGGAGGTGCGGTCAGAGTTAAGTCAGTCAACATGTAATTTAAAAAAAAAAATCAACTGTTTAAGCTTTTCATTTGCCTTTTGTAGGGAGTCTTTGAGAGTGGCAATTTTTGAGTCTTTTAGGAGCTTCTGCACACCAAAAAAATCCCAAACAGAACTCTTGTTTCTGAGGTATTTTGGATCCTGTTTTTCTAATGCACCTTACAAGTGAAGTTTTATCACTGTGGCCCCTATAACTCTTGAGTTACCTTTGGTAAGGTTCACTCATTTCTCTAAAAAAATCACAGGTTCTGAGCCCTTGTTCTTAAACATAAAATTGGCTGACGTTCCAGATGGCGGAGTTCTAGAGTCCTTGCCTGCAGATGAACTCATGATTCACAGCCTTCTCAAACTTACCTAACTTACCTTATATAAGACTATATTGGGCCTCCTGCTAGACCCAATATAGTCTCTGTCATGACTTACAGGCCCAGTCTGGATCAGAAATGCTCATAGTCAAGAGAACTCAAAACAAGTAGTCAAGCTTGTACTTGAGAGGGACCTACCAATGGTGACCTCCAAATGTGCAGCAAAAAGCCATGAACTCAAGGGGCTCAGTGGGGGCACTTATGCCTGTTACTCATTGCTCCTGTGGGTTATCATTGGTGGGATCTCCTTCAGACCCTCATTTCTAACACTAGAACTATTAAAAGAAAAACTTTAGACAAAAGAAATTTAACAGAGTTTATTTAAGCAAAGAATGATTTATGAATTGGGCAGCACTCAGAACCAGAAGAGGTTGAGAGAGTTCTGCTCTGAAGCATGTGGGCAGTGTACTTTTATAGCCTGAACACAGAAGTAAGATGAAGAAAATATATTTGGTTAGAGTGGCAAGATCCTAGCTAGAGGTTAGTTGATGGTTTCTGATTGGTTGAGGTTAAGTTTCATTATCCTGTTTACATTGAATTGGGTTTTGGTTTGCTTAATGGAGGAGCTCAATTTTACAGAGCTCAGGCTAATGGCTTCTTTCTGATTTGTTTTAATAGTAGTCATATTTCCCATCTCAAGGTGTGGCTGAAGCACATGTTTATTGCCTGTAATAGCCAAGTAGAATGGTTGTGGGAAATTGTAGGTATCATTGTTTTAGCATTCACTCACACATATTCGTGTATATTCTCTCACTCCACTACAAGTAGAAGTTGTAGAAGTTAGAGTAGATGTTAAGTGAGAATCTGATATGACTACAGTATATGCTGAACATTCTGTCCATTGTATTCATGGGGAAGCATGGTTTTTACTCTCAAGGTTCCATATATTATAATCAGTAAAAATGTCTTTAGCCTACTTTACCGCATATTGTAACTGCTTAAATTGTTATTTTACCAAGTAGTTTTGTTTTTGACTTGATGACATACTTAAGTGTCTCTGTTTCCTGAATGACTTTTCATCTGTATCTGTTTTCTTCCAGAGGTAAAACCAAACATATATATCATTTTTAAGCACATTTCTCATGAAGTCCATGATGGGAACTTCTTTAAATTCAGTTTATATGTTTGTTCTGGTCATACTTCCACCTCTATATGTTGTCTGTATGTATAATGCCCTTTTCCTTTTTTATCAGACCTCTGCTCTTTATTCCCATTCAGTGAATGGAGGGGAAACTACTACTATTTAAGTCTTACTCGTTTTATTCCTCTGTGCGTTTGCTCTCTCCAGTTTTCCTATTTGCATGCTGTTTTTGTGCCACTCAAAACTAAAACTGGAGATAATCATTGAAGATGTTAAATACATACATTGTAATTTTGAATGTCACAAAGTAGAAGACCTATTGTATTTAATTGTATGTGAAATTTGTATTTATTGCATTGCACATCTCCAAATGATGTGCACATTTGTGCACATCACAAATCCCTTTTGGATCTCCAAATTCTTGTTTAGCACTATTCCTTCAGAATTGACTTTGTTATAATAAAGTTTTACTTGTATCTTTTAATGTAAATTCAGAGGAACTGTTATAGTCTCCAGTGTGTAACAGTTAATGTTTAAAATTTCTTCCTACAGTGAGCTGTCACCATGTTTAATAAATGATAGTATTCATGAGCATAAATTACTTTGGGTGCCAAGTTAGCTATTGCACAGATGCTTTGTATTATTTATAGATTTGTATCTAACCTTTACAAGTTGACTTGCTTTTGTTTTTCTGTTCACTTGTCACTGTGCAGTAGGCAGTAGCATAATTATTTAAGTGTCATATGTACAAAAATAATTTTCAGGAAGAGATCTGTTGAAACTCCTAAGAGTTAGGTTGCTCAAACTTTTCTACCTTGAACAATATAGTAAGATTAAGCTCCCATATTTTAAGTAGACATATTGCGTTGTATTTATTTGAATCTGATCCTTGTATATTAGTCCCTCGGTATCCGTGGGGGATTGATTCCAGAACCCCCACAGATACTAAAATCCACAGATGCTCAAGTCCCTCACATAAAATTGTGTAGAATTTGCGTATAACCCATGCACATCTTCCTGTATAATTTAAATCATCTTTAGATTATTTATAATACCTAATATGATGTTAATGCTATGTAAGTGGTTGTTATACTGTGTTGTTTTTAAAATTTGTATTATTTTGTATTATATTGTTAGCATTTATTGTTTTGTTTTTTTCCTCCCACATATCTTTGATCTCAAGTTGGTTGAGTCCTTGAATGCAGAACACATGGATACAGAGGGCTGTCACCACTACCTTTCTTCCCAACATTGTGGTAAACTACAGGGGTGTCTTTAGCTGACAAATTAGATAGAGGCAGCACCTTAATTGTTTCCCTCTGGAATTTTGAGCTGCTGGGACTTACTTTTGTCTTTGTGGGAGGGGTGAAACAGGCAATTCATTATTAACTTTATAGTTTATCTTAGAGTAAATTGTTGATATTTACTTAACATCTAAGAGTCTTCTCTTAGATTAAACTTTTTTTGAATGAGGACTTCAATTTTAGTTACCAGTCAGATTCAGGAAAAATAATTCTATCAAACATTCTTTTTTGAGTTGTGGTTGCTCTATAAAGATATCGGAATTCATCTTTGGAAGGAACAGACTGTCATTAAAGTCTTAAATGTCTATTTTGGTATTTTCTGGATTTACTAATGATCTTTCTAATTTAGTAATATTTTATTTAGATAAATGAAACCATGCTTATGAAATCACTGACAGATGAATCACCTCCAACTCAATAGGTTAAGCATTTTAGAAAATTTATGAATATTTGCAGACACATATTTTAAAAATTTCTAGACACAAGATTTTACGTTTTAGCTATTTTTCAATATGCTATGTTTCTGACACTGTTTTAGTAAAAATAAAATCTTATTTCTAATGTAAATTATATGAATTTCTAAAAATAAGGCTATATTAAACATCATTCTAAAACCAAAAAAATTGTTACATTACAATGAATCTTCTAGGTCTTTGCAAAAGAGAGGGAACTTTTTTTTTTTTTTTTTTTTTTTGAGACGGAGTCTCGCTCTGTTGCCCAGGCTGGAGTGCAGTGGCGCAATCTCGGCTCACTGCAAGCTCTGCCTCCCGGGTTCACGCCATTCTCCTGCCTCAGCCTCTCTGAGTAGCTGGGACTACAGGCGCCCGCCACCACGCCCGGCTAATTTTTTGTATTTTTAGTAGAGACGGGGTTTCACCTGGTCTCGATCTCCTGACCTCATGATCCGCCCGCCTCGGCCTCCCAAAGTGCTGGGATTACAAGCGTGAGCCACCGCCCCCGGCGCAAGAGAGGGAACTTTTCTTTTTCAGTTTTCAATTTATAAAGAGTTTAGATTGAATTATGAATAAAGCTGCTGTAAACATCCATGTGCAAGTTTTTTTTGTGGACATAAAGTTGTCACCCCCTTTGAGTAAATACCAAAGAGCATGATTAATGGACCATGTGGGAAGATTATGTTTAGTTTTGTAAGAAGCCACCAAACTGTCTTCCAAAGTGGCTATACCATTTTGCATTCCTACCAGTAATGAATGAGAGTTCTGAAGCAGGAGAATAGCGTCTGGAGGCAGGGAACCTAAGGCTGATTCACACTGACTTCCTAGAACTCAATCAAAAGGAAAACCCCAACTTTCCATGCCCAGGTAACAAAGGAACAGAGGGGTTGGGGGTATAACCCCTGCACCCCCAACCCCTCTGCCACCTTCTGCATTGCAGATGAGAAATGGAAAGTACCTTTGATTGGTCCACTCCTGCAACCAATCAGACTGGTCACCGGCCTAGTCTTCATTTGCATAAAGGTGTAACTTTGTGACTTAAGCCTCTGATTGGTCACTTTCCACCATCAGTCAGGCTGGTTGTGAGCCACTACTTCATTTACATAGGGTGTAACCAAGTAACCAATGGGAAACCTTTAGTAGGTATTTACACCCCAGAAAATTCTGTAACCAGTGCTCTTGAGCCACCTGCTTGAGCCTGCTCCCATTCTGTGGAGTGTACTTTTGGTTCAATAAATCTGTGCTTTCGTTGCTTCATTCTTTTGTTGCTTTGTGTGTTTTGTCCAATTCTTTGTTTGAAACACCAAGAACTAGGATGACTCATAGTCAAGACCTTCCACCAGTAATACTTCTACATCCTTACCGCATTCGTGATGTCAGTGTTCTGGTTTTTAGCCATTCTGATAGGTATGTAGTGGTATCTCATTATTTAAATTTGCATTTCCCTGATAACATATGATGTGGATCATCTTTTCTGTATACCTTCTTTGGTGAGATGTCTGTTAAGTTCTTTGGCCCATTTTTTAATAGGATTTGTTTTCTTGAATTTTTTTCATATATTTTGGATAGCAGTACTTTATCAGATATGTCTTGCACATATTTCCAGACAGTCTATGGCTTCTCTTTTTATTCTCTTAACAGTGTCTCTTATAGAGCAGAAGTTTTTTAATGTGAATGTCAGCTTATCACTTCTTTCATGGATTATGTGTTTGGTGTTGTATCTAAAAAGTCATTGCCAAACCCTGGGTCATCTAGATTCTCTTTTATCTTCTAGGAGTTTTATAGTTTTGTGTTTGATATGTAGGTGTGTGATCCATTTTGACTTAAGTTTTGGGATGGGTATAAAATCTGTGTCTAGATTAATTTTTTCGCATGTGAGTATCCAGGTGTTCCAGAATTATTTGTTGAAAAAACTATCTTTGCTCCATTGTATTGCCTTTGTTCCTTTATCAAAGATCGGTTGACTGTATTTATGTGGGTCTATTTCTGGGCTCTCTGTTCTGTTTCACTGATCTTTTTGTCTGTTCTTTTACCAATACCACACTGTCTAGATTATTGTAACTTTAGGTAAGTCTTGAAGTCAGACACTGTTAGTCTCCCACCTTTGTTCTTCAATATTGTGTTGGTTATTCTGGGTCTATTGCCTTTTCATATAAACCTTAGAATCAGTTTAACAGTACCCCCAAAATAATCTGCTGGGATTTTGATTGGTATTGCATTGAATCTATAGATCAAGTTGAGAAGAACTGACATCTGGAAAATACTGAGCTTTCTTATCCATGGACGTGAACTATCTTTCAGTTTAATTAGTTCTTTTTGATATCTTTGATCAGAGTTTTGTAGTTTTGCTCATGTAGATCTTGTACATATTTTGTTAGATTTACCTATTTCATTTTGGGAGGATGCTAATGTAAACGGTATTGTGTTTTAAATTTTAAATTCCACTTGTTCCTTGCTGGCATATAGCAAAGTAGTTGACTTTTGTCTATTAACCTTGCATCTTGCAACCTTGCTATTGTTGCTTATTAGTTCCAGGAGTTTTTTTTTTGATCAGTTCTTTTGGATTTTCTACATATATTATCATATTATCTGTGAACAAAGTTTTATTTCTTCTTTCAACCTCTGTACTTTCTGTTTCTCTTCTTATTGCATTAGCTAGGACTTCCAGTATGATGTTGCAGTGCAGTGGTGAGAGAGAGAAGACATCCTTGCTTCATTGTTCATCTTAATGGGAATGCTTTGAGTTTCTCACCATTAAGCATGTTTAAACTATAGGTGTTTCTATTTTTGTTTTGTATTAAATTCTTTATGAAGTTGAGGAAATTCCCTTGTATTCCGAGTTTATTTTACTGAGAGTTTTTTTTTTGATGTGTGGGTATTGAACTTTTTTTTTTTTTGAGATGGAGTTTTGTTCTTGTTGCCCAGGCTGGAGTGCAGTGGTGCAATCTTGGCTCACTGCAACTTCGGCCTTCCAGGTTCAAGCAATTCTCCTGCTTCAAGTAGTTGGGATTACAAGCTACCCAACCTGCTAATTTTGCCACCACACCTGGCTAATTTTGTATTTTTAGTAGAGATGGGATTTCACCATGTTGGCCAGACTGGTCTTGAACTCCTGACCTTAGGTGATCCACCTGCCTTGGCCTCCCAAAGTGCTGGGATTACAGGCGTGAGTCACTGCACCTGGCCTGGGTATTGACCTTTTGTCAGATGCTTTTTCTGCATTTGTTAATAAGATCATGTGATTTTTTTTCTTTAGCCTGTTGATACGGACTACATTAATTTATTTTCAGATTGCACACCTGCAATAAATCCCACTTGGTTGTAATATACTGTTCTTGTTATACTTTGTTGGGTGGAATTTGCTATTTGCTGAAGACTTTTGCATCTGTGTTCATGAGAGATATTGGTTTGAAGTTTTCTTGTAATGTCTTTGTCTAGTTTTGGTATTAGGGTAATGCTGAACTCATATCTACTTCTCTCTTCTGAAAGATATTGTAGAGAATTGGTATAAGTTTTTCCTTAAATCTTTGGAAGAATTCTCCATCTGGGCCTGGTGCTTTATATTTTGGAAGGTTGTTACTTACTGATTCCGTTTCTTTAATAGGTATAGTCTTATTCAGGTTGTGTCTTCTGTGAGTTTTGACAGATTGTGTCTTTCGAGGAATTGGTCTGTTTCATCCAGGTTGTCAAATTTGTGAGCATACAGTTGTTAAATTTCCCTCAAAAGCACTGCTTTTGCCATGTCCCACACACTTTGATACATTTTGTTTTCATTTAGTTCAAAATATTTTAAAGTGTCTCAAGATTTCTTTGTAAACCCATGTGTTATTTAGAAATGTTGTTTAATCCCCAAGTATTTGGGGATTTTTGCAGCTATCTTTCTGCTGATTTCTTAATTCAGTTGCAGTCTGAGAGCAGACATTATATGACTTCTATTTTAAATTTGTTATGGCATGTTTTATGGCCCAGAATGTGGTCTATCTTGGTGAACATTCCATGTAAGCTTGAGAAGACTGTGTATTCTGTTGTTGTTTGATGAAGTAGTCTTTTGTTCATTATATCCAGTTGATTAATGATTTGTTGAGTTCAACTATGCTTACTGACTTTCTGCCTGCTAGATCTGAGCATTTCTGGTACAGCAGTGTTGAAGTCTCTATATTAGTGGATTCTTCTTTTTTTCATTTCATTTCTATCAGTTTTTGCCTCACATATTTTGATACTTTGTTGTTAGGTACATAAACATTAGGTATTGTTATGTCTTCTTAGAGAATTGACCCCTTTGTCATTATGTAATGCTCCTCTTTGTCACTGATAACTTTCCTTGCTCTGAATTTTGCAGTATCTGAAATTAATACAGCTACTCTCACTTTCTTTTATTAGTGTTAGCATGGTATAACTTTCTCCATATTTTTACTTTTAATCTATATGTGTCTTTACATTTGAGGTGGATTTCTTACAGACAACTTATGCTTGGGTCTTGTTTTGTTATCCACACTGATGTTTTAATTGGTGCATTTAAACTATTGATGTTCAAAGTAAGACTTAATGTCATCAATAGCTTCTAAGAAACTGCCACTTTTTTTTTTCATCTTTTTTTTTTAAGTTCAGGGGTACGTGTGCAGGATGCACAGGTTTGTTACACAGATAAATGTGTGTCATGGTGATTTGCTGTGCCGATCATTCTGTCACCCAGGTATTAAGGCCAGCATCCATTAGCTGTTCTTCCTGATGCTCTCCCTCACCCCACCCAACCCTCTGACAGGTCCCAGTGTGAGTTTTTCCCCTCCATATGCCTGTGTGTTCTCATCATTCAGCTCCCACTTATAAGTGAGAACACAGAGTATTTGGTTTTCTGTTGTTGTGTTAGTTTGCTGAGGATAATGGCCTCCAGCTCCATCCATGTCCCTGCAAAGGTCATGATCTTGTTCCTTTTTATGGCTGATAGTATTGCATGGTGTATATGTACCACATTTTCTTTATCCAGTCTATCATTGATGGGCATTTACGTTGATTCCATGTCTTTGCTATTGCAAATAGTGCTGCAGTGAACATATGTGTGCATATATCTTTATAATAGAATGATTTATATTCCTTTGGGTATATTCAGTAATTGATTGGTGGGTCAAATGGTATTTCCACCTCTAGATCTTTAAGGAATCATCACACTGTCTTCCACAATGGTTGAACTAATTTACACTCCCACCAGTAGTGTAAAAGCATTCCTTTTTCTCCACACCTTGCCAGAATATACTTCATAAGGACTTGTTGAAAAGCCTGTGGTTAGAAGTCTTTCTTACAGCTTTTGTTACAGATATTTCAAACTGAGGGTAAAATTATAATGTGGAATTTGTGCTTGAGTAAATATAATTTCAGTTATAGTCTCTGTATTAGTCCATCCTCACACTGCTATAAAGAAATACCCAAGACTGGGTAATTTATAAAGGAAAGAGGTTTAATCAACTCACCGTTCTGCAAGGCTAGGAAGGCCTCAGGAAATTTGCAATAATGGCAGGAGAAGCAGAAGCAAGTACCTTTTTCACGAGGTGAGGCAGCAGGAGAGAGAGAAATGGCAAATGGGAAACGGCAAATGGGAAAGAGCCGCTTAGAAAACCATCAGATCTCATGAGAACTCACTATCATGAGAACAGCATGGGGGAAACTGCCTCCATGATCCAGTCACCTCCCACCAGGTCCCTCCCTCAACACATGGGGATTACAATTTGAGATTAGATTTTGGTGGGAACACAGAGCCTTAACCATATCAGTCTGATAACAGTTTTCCACCCCCCTCAAGAATCTCCATTTTTATGGTGAGCAAGTGTGAGACTTTCAGATGATTACAAGGTTGAAAGAAACCATAATTTTTTTTTATCATATATAAAGAATAAGAACCAGCTAAGTAATAAGGATAATGGAAAACTCGATTCTGAGTTTTGACCTTTTACTTCCTTAGACACATTGTTTTCAGTTTTCCTTATATTCTTAGTACTTTGATAGCCATGTTTAAAGTTTTTATTTTTTACAAAATCAGTGTGTACTTTCTGTTATTTTTAAAGAATAGTTTATTTGAAAACAGCATGGCATTTTTGCCTCTCAAACAAGGACAGGTGAAAATTGGGAGTTCTGTAGGAGAGCAGAAGTGGAGAAGCTTTTGTGTTCTTGCCCTTTCCCTTCTCTTTAACTGATTATCCCCATCTAGGTTTGTATCTCGAAATTCAGATCAATAGGTGGAACTACAATTGAAAGGTTATTAATGAATACAAGGGTGGTGGCACAAGAGTTTACCTTAGGCAAGTTGTGTGGAAGACAGTAATAGATAATTTTGTCCATAAAACTTTTCCTATTTTGATTATGTAATCTCAATACTCATAATAATTTGTTAAGTATACATCAAGGGAACTGTTCCTGTCATCTAGAATGACCATCTATTTAATAAAGCCATGAAACAATTAGAGAACTTTCAGAAAACAAATGGGCATAATGCTGTGTTGCAAAAACATGTCCTGCCTTGTTCACCCTGTCCATTTTTAGATTGGTCTGGATGATAGTGAAATGCAGAAGTGTTTGCCACACAGGTGCAGTGTTTTGCAGCTGTTGGAAACATTCCCCCTCACCCACAACCCCTTTGCTTTCTTCACATAAAATTATGCTGTGCTTAAACCATTAATGCTAGAAGATGGGATTTGAGAATTTGAATGTCTTTTTACATAAAGATGTAATACAGAGAGATAACTGCTCATTCAGGCGTCTGAATGTAACTGCCTAGATGACTTTATTAAAACTGTCCTTAAGGTCACACTAGCCTTAAGGTCATGGAGTTTTAGATACAAGAGACTGCCTTTAAAACTCCTGTCTGTAGAATTGCTGCCCTCCAGGACTGAACTGTCTTTGAGGACAGGGCTTATATATATTTATTTTTAAATCTCTTATAACTAGCATAATACCTGGACATAGTAGGCACTTTATATGTTTGCGAATATTTTATGTTGCAAGATGAAGCCAAATGAAAATACTGTTTAGTATGGTACTAAATCAGAAATTGTAAGTTTTTTAAACTGATGCCATGTGGTATACTCTGTAGTAGTCATATGAACAGAGTGCCATGGCCTGAGAGAGAAGGGGGGAGTGAATAATTCTGTCCATGGAAGTCACGGGATACTTTATATTTTTATGTGTCATGGAAAATACTTCCCTAGACTACAACTGGAGAATTTGTTTTGAAGAGAATTTTTTTCCTCATCTAAGAGAAAATAATGTATTTTCCAACAGTAGCGTTTTCCCCCCATATCCCTATTTTTGTCATTTTTGATGCATTATATAATAACCAAATTAATGATTCAAAATTGGAAAGTTTTAGAGCATGCTTTCTTTATATAAAACCAATGTTTTATTTTCTATAGTTATTTCTGTGATGAGAGTTATGCATGCTTTGGAGTCAGACATAAATAGGTTTGAATCTCATATTTTTTAATCCCAACTTACTAAATTGTTTACCTCAGGGAAGCAACTTAACCTCAGCATGTCTCAATATTTCTGTCTGCAAAAATGGGGCTAATATCTACTCTAAACGGTAGTGTTGTGAGGGTGAAATGAGGTACCTCTTGAGTACATGGCAGCAGCATTATTCCTGGCACGTATTAGGAACTCAGTAAACATAATTTCCTTTTTATTCAACGGAGAAGGTTGTAGGGATCAAGACTATAGTACTTTTCTGGCATTGATGAAGCTGCTATTCTAGGAGACTATAGTATGCCCTCAGGTTTCTATTTGTTCAGCATGTGCTAGTACCCAGTATCTGCAAAGGCATTGAGATACGTGGCAATATTGCAGTCTTGTTGGGGCTGGGGGTGAGGACTAGGACACCAAATATTGAAATTATTATAAAAGGTAGTAAATTACTGAGATTCTGAGAAGGGGGATTCTGAGAAGGAGGTCACGATAAACTGCAGTGATTAGGCATCCTTCATGGTTGTAGCATAGCTGCGAACTGAACCTTCAAGGCAGAATGGAGAAGAAAAACATTCAGGCTTAAAGAAGACCAGAAAGATCAAATGCTCAGTCTTCTGAGAGAATATTTTTGTGTGCTGTAATTGACAGTGGTTCCATGTATGCAGAACAAAAAATTGTCATAGCAGACTGAAGCTGGCTGTGTTGATCCAAAGAAAGCATAGGAAAGCATCCTGAATGTACTATTGCCTGTTTTCCTGAGTCATAAATAGCATATCCTTTATTCTCCAAATGCTTAGGACTCTTAAACTAGCAAAGCATATACTTTGAAGTTTATAAACATATAGATGTGTTTGCAAGTTTTTCCTTTTTATCTGAGAATTTATAACATGATAAATTTTACTTCTATGTAAGAGAATGGAAAACAGTTTACATTTGAGAAAAGATCAGTGAAACTAGTAACATTTTTGGAATTGGTGGGGGGTAGAGGAAAGGAGGGATTTGGAGGAGAAGCACTGTGTGTCTTATAAGAAATTATCACAAGATAAGAATTTGTTCCTTGCAACAAAGTGTGATTAGGAACCATTGGAAAATTTTGAGGGTTCTGATGAAACATTTAAGGAATTTGATTTTTACAGTTAGTAGGATAGTTTAAAGGGAAAAGAAGTCAAAATATTAAGGACATTTACAAAGAAAAGTTTGGTATATTTGAGGCTTGAAATAATCTGAACTAAAGTATTGAAGAAGAAATGTCCAAAAAAGCAATAGTGAGAGGCTGTTGAGAGTGTAGGGTTAAAGGAGGACAACAGATCAAAAATGGCTTCAAGGCTCTGCCTTTAGGGGATGGAAGAGTAAATTTTGAAGTACCATCTTGGCATTATCATTGCTCTCGGATAAGGGATAAGAGCTGTAATTCACTCTTAGGTCCCTCCCTAGTTTTCTAGTGACTGAATAAAGAATGAAGTGGCAAATTTTTGCTGTGGGATGCTTTTGAAACAAGGTTTCTTCTCTTCAGTTACCTAATTGGGAGAGGGTGTTATATATTTTCACTAGGGGTAACAGTGTGTGTTGTTTCCATTAAAGACGAGGTAATTTGGATGTGATAGAAGATATTGGTGTGTTTTTAGAAATACTGAAATGATTTGGGGAAAGAAAAAAATGTATAAAGATACTTCGAAAACTTTGAGGGCTTTTAATTTGTTAGAGTTGCTGTTTTTGGATGGTGTTTTCTTGTAAAAACTTAACCCCAAGGATATGTTTTACTTCTGCTGCTAATAGGTCTCTGTTCATTTAATAGGTGGCGATTATCATGAGCATTTGGGGAAAAAAATTTTAACAGAAGTTTTGTTGGGCGGAAAGTATACTCTTGACTTTTTTAGGTATGTTATACTCCAGGTATTTTAGACTACAAGGCAAGAGGCAGAAATCTAGAAGGATACTGTGGGCAGAGCAATATTTTCAGCAAAATTGTTTTCCCCCTCTTCAGCTTTCTCTGTTACCCTATCCCTCTCCCTTCTTAGTAGCTCAGAACATACCCTCCTCCAGCTTCCTGCAAAATTGAACACTTTTGCTTCAGTGTTAACACACAAAGTGAAATAAAGAAGAGTGCCTAGATAGCACAACCAGCATTTTTCAAGCACTAACTATATATCTAGTACTATGCTTGGTTCTGGGCATGCACATGTTTATAACACATGCTCCCTGTCTTGAGAAGCCCACAGTAGAGCAGTCTGGTGAACATTCATAATTTACAGTTACGCTTTTATGGAGCTACTCACAGAGCTGATTTTCCATTTGATAGTCTTGACAAAAAGTAATTTTGTGTATAATCAAAAAAGCAATACTAGCATAGCTTTTCTTCATAGACATTAAAACTTGTTTTTGGAACTGCACACTTATATTTTTAAGAATTGTTCTTATAAAGAGCAAATAAAACACCTTTTACACTTCGTATTGTTTGGCTAATTTATTGTCATTTGTTTGGCCAAATGACAAGGCATTTTTTTGGTAGTATGTTGAGCTAAATATAGCTGTTCAATGTTTATATTGAAAAATTAATATTATTAAAAAGGGTATCTTTTTAGTCCATGTGTTCTGATCCTTAACATTTTATTTAATCTTGAAGCTATATTATTTCTTTTCTCTCTTCCCCTTTTGAGTACTTTTGATTTTCTGTAATATCTTTCAAAACTTTTTCTTTCCAACATTAAAACCCTTTTGATGTATAGAGAAATGTCATTTAAAAATCCATTAGCAAAATCCCTTATGATGATAACAGGATACATTTTTTTTTTCCTTGCTCTTTTATTGTACCTTGTTAAGCTGGTCTCACATGAACTTTCTTAGAATCAGGCAGTTCCTGGTTCCTGTGGGACTTCCTGTTTTCTCAAATAAAAATAGAAAAGCATCTCAGAAAGGAAACCTGGTCAGTGTGAACTACTTTGTAAGATCAGTTAGTCTTAGTTAATCTTAGTTGTGACCTGGATTATACAGATATATGTCTATATAAAATATAAAAGTTTACAGGTATCTGAAAGCTTTGAATATTTTTGTAATATCAAAATAAACAAAATGATAAGGAGAAGACTGAATAAAAACCCTGAGAGGTGCTACATATTCAGCCATAAACATTTTTGTATCTTAATTTAGAGGTGAAGGAGGGGCATAGGGGTTGGATGGAAAGTGGTAAATCCTTTCCTTATTATGCAATGTTTTATTGGAAATTTGGAATTGTTTAATACTGAGACTTAATTCTTAGTTACTTTGATCTGTATTTTTTTTCTTGCCACTTTTTCAGATGTTGGCAAGGATTAGGAAGGTGGATTTAAAAAAATCATTAGAAGTCAGAATTCTAAATGAATTATTCAGTTTTAAAGCATCTTGTAGATTTCTTTCAGTAGTTAACTGCTTCTTAGTCTATATTTTGAAGAGAAATCAAGTTAAGGTAGAAACAAATGATATAGTCATTAGCAGTAATAATAACGGATAGTGTGTATTGAGTGCATATTAAGTGCTTGACACTGTATCAAACATTTTATCTTGTTTATCTCATTTAATCCTGACAACAACTGTATAAGGTAGGTATCATTGTTATCCATACTGCTTTAAAGAAGAAACTATAGTTTAGAGTAGCTAATTAGATGTTAGTTCAAAGAGACATTACTAATAAGTGGTAGAGATGGAGCTGGGACTTGAACTCAGCTTCTGTGACACCAGAGCACCTGATCTCAATGATTATGAGGAAAACCACTAATTCAACGTGAGAATGATAAGTATAAGTCTGAAAAATTACTTCCCTAACCTTTATTATCACCCGTTTGTTTACATTTGGTTTACATATTTATATCCAGTTTTAGCAAAGTACATGCTGGCATTTCAGAGAGTTTATTTGGGGGATTTGAATTCTTAAGTGATGCTAATACTTCTCTTTTTTTCCTTCCTTGATAGTAGAAAACCCCTTTGGTGAAACATTTGGAAAAATACAAGTAAGTAAATGATCGTAATACTGATAATTTCATGCCATGTTTTATATGATAAAAGCATGAGAATGACTATCAACTGGAAAAAGTAATTTTGAAGTTATTTTAGTCTAAAACAATAGGTTTTATCAACTAAAAAAAATAGTAATTTTAAGGTTATTTTAGTCTAAAACAATAGGCTTTCTTATTCTGAGTATTCCCTAACTGTAGTATAATTAAATCTGACACAGATTTTCTCTTAAGACCTGAACTGTTTATCACTTTACTGTAAAAGACAACTGCCAAGTAAAATGGGAATGGCATATCATCAGTGGATCTTGTCTTACACTTAAAAGTATGCCTGTTGCCTGTAGTTGTTGGATACGTATCCTTAGCAGTTTTTGTCCGTTTTGCCCTCATTTTACCTCTTTGGATCTTCTGCATATTGGCATGCCTATTCGACCATCAAAAGGACTTAGAATCATATCCTTCAGGCTATTTCTTTAATTTTTTAAAGAATGCTGTAATACTAATTTTAACCTAAATTTTACTTATATAAAAATATTTTTCACTTACCCATCATTACAGGGACTTCAGAGGTTAAGATGTTTAAGCTTGTAATTAGTTGTTAATTTTTTATTATAGGAACTGTTCTATAGACCTGTATAGAAAACATTATTTCTTGTACTGAAGGATGTGTAATAATGTGTAATCACATCCATAGAATATTACTTTCTGTTGTTAAAGTGGAACTCTGAAATGATTAGTAATATTCTATTGCAGTGATAATTGTTTAAAACAAAGTTGGCTTTTTCAATTGCATTATTAAGTATAACACTGCTACAGTGTCATAATTTAAATTTGGTACAGTATACTTATTGAACATTGGAAATAGAAGACTATTTTCTTCTGTTTAATTTTCCCCAAGGAAGAAACTGAAGTTCTGAACTTCTGAATAATAGTAATAATTATAATGAAGATAGTGGCTGTTTACTTATATTAAATGCTCATTCTGTACAGGGCCCCTTGCCAAGTTGTATTGGTCTGTTCTCATGCTGCTAATAAAGACATACCGAGACTGGGTAATTTATAAAGGAAAGAGGTTTAATTGACTCACGGTTTGGCTGGGGAGGCCTCACAATCGTGGCGGAAGGTGAAAGTCATGTCTTACCTGGTGGCAGGCAACAGAATATATGCAGGGCAACTCTACTTTATAAAACCATCAGATCTCATGAGACTTTCTCACTATTCATCACGAGAATAGCAGGGGGAAAAAAACCCACCCCATGCATGATTCAGTTACCTCCCACCACTGCCTCCCACAACACATGGGGATTATTACAATTCAAGGTAAGATTTGGGTGGGGACACAGAGCCAAACCATATCACAAGTGTTAAAATTCATTATTATTTAATCAAAGGCATAATGCAGACAGTTAAAAATATGCTTGAAGAGAAAATTGGCTGAGGATTGAAGAGGGAAATATTTAATGGTGACAATATATGAGAAAATTGGATAGAGTCACCCTATAGATTTTTCTCCCTCCAAAATGAAAAACAATAATCTGGGCCTTACTAAAACACAATTAGAAAATAGCTAATTCAAATTACAAAATTGCTTTTATTTAATGAAAGATTATTTGAAAGCTTATTTTATGTATTTACTTGTGGAACTTTAACTAGTTTGCAGAATGATTAGGGAAGCCAGTAGTTAGACATTAAGCTGAAATATTAGGAGACAATCTGAAAAGCAGTCAAAATGGAAGAAGAGTGTAATCAAACTGTAAACCAGTAAGTTTAAAAGTTGATTTGTATACTTTTCAGATTTACTGCTAGTTTAGTGTACTTGTACTAAAGATAATTGAACCAAAACCTTTCTGTTTCTTTCTCAAAATGTATTCATTCACTTAATAGCATATATCATCATGCCACTGCACTCTGCTACAGCCTGAGTGACAGAGCAAGACTGTAAAGATAGATAGATAGATAGATAGATAGATAGATAGATAGATAGATAGATAAATAGTATATCTCATAAACACCTACTTAGATTATAATTTAGTTGGTCATTTGGATAGCAGTTGAGGCCCTTCTAGTATATAGATGGTCATTTAAACTCTGTTTGTTTGTTTTTTTTTTGCTTATTTAGTTTTTTGAGACAAGGTTTCATTTTTATCACCCAGGCTGGAGTGCAGTGGCATGATCACGACTCACTGCAGCCTCAACCTCCTGGGCTCAAGTTATCCTCCCACCTCAGTCCCCTGAGGAGCTGGGTCTACAGGTGCATACCACCACACCCAGCTAAATTTTGTATTTTTTTGTAGAGATGGGTTTTGCCACATTGCCCAGGCTGGTCTCAAATTTCTGAGCTCAAGCAATTCTCCTGGCTCAGCCTCCCAAACTGTTGGAATTTCAGGTGTGAGCCACCGCACCCCGCCTTAAATAAATTTTCAATGGAAAGATAATTCTTGTAAAAAACTATAGTTGAGCTTTCTGAGTTCTTAAGTTATTTGTATGAGAATGTAACAGTATGTATGTCATCCAGTATGAGATCAGTTCCATCTGGTTAAGTGTTGTTACTTCTATTTATCTAGTCCAGTGTTTAATATCTGTGAATCAAAAGCTAAAGTTTATTCCCAGGTCCCTCTTATGTTTATTAAAGATGTAATCAGAGGACAGATGCCAAATGTTTAAATTTTGTTTTGTTTTTGAAAGGGGAGTGAAGGAAGGGTATGATAGGACGTATAAAACAAAAAGAAAATAAGTCTCTTTTCCAGATGAGAGGAAAAGAAACACACAACTTTCCATTGCTTTAATCCCAAAACTTAACTAGATTCACCTTGGTTTTATGTGTCACATCCATAAGCTACACTGTCATTGGAACACCTACTCATCCTGTTATGTTGAAGATATTTATTAAAAATGATTTTGTGATTTAATGTATCACAAATGCTTAGGTTTCAGAATCCTGTTTCAGCCCCTGCTCTTATTTTTTTTGAGACAGAGTCTTGCTCTGTCACCAGGCTGGAGTACAGTGGCATGATCTCCACTCACTGCAACCTCCGCCTTCTGGGTTCAAGTGATTCTTCTGCCTCAGCCTCCCAAGTAGCTGGGAATACAGGCGCATGCCACCACGCTCAGCTCGCGATCCACCCTCCTCGGGCTGCCAAAGTGCTGGGATTACAGGCGTGAGCCACCACACCCAGCCTACTGTTACTTTTTGATGTCTAATTTTTGCAGTTTGAATTTTTGATCTTATGTGAAGATAAGGACTGGCTTGATTCAGAATCTGATTAAGGTAAAATTGAGGCAAAAATATATATATATGTAGGAAGGCAAGTAGTAAACTGAATGAATAAGTAACATCTCAGTCAACCATCTGATATAAAACCACGTATTCTGGTGGTAGGATCTTGGCACTTTTGATGAGTATTCCTCTTAGTATAACCGATTAAAGCTGCAATGACAAAAGCGTGCCACCCATAGTGTGCAAACATGTTCTCTTCTGTCCCTGCACATACACCACAAAATAAATGCTTGAGGTTGCATATTATTAGACATATAAATGTTACTTTTCCAGTCTTTTATATCTTGCTTCAATTTGCTCCATGATCTATCATCCAGTACATCTGTTTTGTTGGAAACTTCAGGAAGAAAGAAAGTAATAAAGACAGAGCCCCCTGATGAATCATGGACTTATTTTAGATAGTACAATAAGCTATTACTCCCTCCCCACCCTACCCTCCATCATTTATGTCGATCCCTCCTGATTGTAATTGCTCTTAAATTGGAGGTCTTGTTGCTTTAGACTACTTGGCAAGTACTTAGGCTGTACCATTGCAATAATTCTCTATCTGGACTCTTTTCATACAATTATTTCTGCTTCCAGGCCAGCCTGTACATTCTACATTCTGGCCCGGGTAGTATTCCTGATGCACAAGTCTGTTTTACTCTCCTGCTAAATTTTCAGAATGAAGTCAAACTCTCTGTCTTGCTATCCAAGGCTGTCTGGTAGTTAATACTAAACAACTTTTCTAGTAGTTTGCAGAATCAAACAAGGCTACTGGTTATGTAAGAAATATAACCAGTGCTTTCATGCCTTCATGCCTTTGCTCAGGGTCTTTCCCATTGCCTAGAATGCTGATCTGTTATTTTTTCCTTTTAAACCAAACTCAAATATTCTGTTCCATAAATTCTCTTCCCTTCTTCCTTCCTTCTGTATTTACAGAAGAAGGAGGGAAGAGAGTCTTCTGTATTACTCTGCAGTTGTTATGTAACATTTAATATGTTTTTTGCCCTTGAGTACAGGAACCATCTTGTTCACTGGGTCTCTCGCTTTGCTGAGAGAACAGTTCTTAAGTCCTAGTAGATGTTTATTTAATATTTGTTTCATTTTAATGGTTCATAAGTTTGTACAGGGGCACCTTGGGAGCCTAGAAGAGGACTGAGTATCAGTCACCGTGCCAGTACTCATTCCCTTAGTTTTATGTGGTTGAGTTAGATTAAAACAAGACATGAAGGGCAGCCTTGATGAAGAAAACAGTCTCACATGAACAGTTTACATAAGAATACACTGTGTAGAGGGGGATTGGGAACATTGCTTTGGTGATTGATGGAGTTTGTTGTCTGTGAGACCTTTTTTGGCACGAACCTTATGCCAATTTTTAAATCATTCTCCAGAAAGTGAAATATTTAGAGTAATAATTTAGAGTCTTAGATTAAGATTTCTTAAAAATATGGTGCCCATTACTTAAATGTGAATTTGTCTTTCAGATTATGTGGCTTCTGTGATTTTAAATTTACTGTTTTTCTTTTTGATTAAGAATTATTTGGTGTTTTTTTTTCTTGGAATTGGATATTTCATAATAACTTCTCTTAATTTTAGGAAAGTGAAAAAAATCTTATGATGAACACATTATATAAGCTTCATGATCGATTGGCACAGCTTGCAGGTAATTGTTTTAACTTATAGTTGCTAAAAATGTTTTGAAAAATGTATGTAGCATGTTATTAGTAGAAAATTTTTTTCCAAGTCCAGTGTTATATTTATGAAATATTTTTCTTTAGAAGTTTTCATTACCTATGCAGAGTGATTTTTGATTTTTATAAATGTATTTAATCAAGGCTTTTTTCCTGCCTGCCATCTGTATTAGAGGTAATATATATATAATATAGTTATAAAGTTGATAAATTTCTTTATTGCATTAATGGTAACAAAAAATCCGGAAAGCTTAAGTATCAGAGGAATTAGGTAAGCAATGAATTAACTAAAATCTTGGATTAAATATACAAATGCAGATTTTCTTTTATTGGTTGTATAGGTATCATTCTGTTTGATAAAGTAAATTTATTCTCCTGTAATTTTCTCTCCGGATTAATTGCATTTTCCTCGTATTCTGCTCTTAGTAATTCTTTGAGAGCTCTAAGGTAGTCAACTTGTCTGAAATGGGAATAATTTATTATAGATGAATTGGTATCAAGTTTAGCACATGTAAACTGCAGTAGCAGCTTATCTATTACCTTTTTATAGTCTTTTTTTTTTAACATATAATCTGAAAGAAGAGACTTGGATACTTGTAAGCAGTCATAAGAAAAGAAAAATGCAGTTTTCAAACTTTTCTATGTAGCAGATCTTTTGTGTAAACCAGATTATTGGTAGCAGCCTATAGGTAAATATGGAACTTCTCTGGTTGAATGGAGGTATTTAGGATCCTGACAGTTTCCCATCCTGTCATCTTTCTTTGTTTTGTCCATTGGGTTCTTAATTCTGGTCAATTTTTTAAGCTTTTAATTCTGCATTGTATCACTAAAAGCCTTCTTTGCTTTGATTGTCATTCACACACTTCAAGCTAATGACATTTATTTGGTATGCTGTAGCACCCAGAGACAGGTTAAGTATATGCTAGTTATGCTAGCTAGGGATATTGCTAACACAAGTTTCTACAGCTATCTCTGTAGCATTGTTTTATCAAGTATGGTTCATGGCCAGCTAAATCAGCATAATCTGATGTGCTTTTAAAGATACAGATTCCTTCCCATTGAGTAAGGGTCAGCAAGCTTTTTTTCTGTGAAGGACCAGATAGTGGATATTTTAGGCTTTGTAGGTTAGTTTGCCTCTGTCACAACCACTCAGTTATGTTATACCATGAAAGCAGCCATAAATACTACATAAGTGAATGAGCTTGGCTGTATTCCAATAAAACTTCATTTATAAAAACCAGAGTAGGCCAGATTTGACCCATGGGCTGTAATTTGCAGACCTCTGCCTAAATCTATGGGATCTAAATCTCTGAGGATGCACTAATAAACTTTCAAGACTTGTTCATCTAATAGGTACTTCTCCCCTTTTTATAGCTATTGACATTAAAATGATTACTTGAACAAAACTGAAATAAAAACATGGCTACTTTTAGAAACATTTGCCAAGGATTTTACTTTAATTATTCTACTTTCATGTTAACAAAAGCTTTTTAACTGCTTCAAAGACACAGGGAAGGGAAAACATGACAATTGGAGTTCAATATGAGGATAATTTATTTCTAATAACCACTTACAGTCTAAAGAAAAAGCCCTGAATTCGCTTCTTATCAACAATTATAAGAAAAGATAAATGTAGTTTTCCAAAGATTTATATGTAGCACATCCCTTTGTAGAAACCAGATCATAGGTGGAAACTTTTACCTGATTTCCCTGTTGGTCTGTTATAACAATTTTTTTTTTTTTTTTAAGATTTTTTTGAGACAGGATCTTTTCTGTCACTCAGGCTGGAGTGAAGTAGGGTGATCACAGCTCACTGCAGCTTCAAATTCATGGAGTCAAGCTGTCTTCTTGCCTCTGCTTCCCGAGTAATTGGGACTACAGACGCACACTACCACACCTGGTTATGTTATAACAGTTTTTAAGGCAGGCACACCGCTTGCTAAAGATAGGATTAGTTATACTCTGAAAATGCACATACTTTAATTCATTAATAAATTCAAACTTATTTGAACCCTTAAATGGTTAGCTTTAAGAATAGATGTGTAAGTTAAGTTAGCACAATGAATTTGCTTAATTTTTTCCCTTTTAGGAATAATACATATTTCTGGAGGGCGTCTTGTGTGCCAAGATCTGTGGATAGGCATCAGTGTGACATAGTTCCTATACCAGCTTACAATTTAGTTGGGAATATAAGAGGAAGATATGTTCTTGTTTGGACTGAAATGCATTTAAAAGTTGTGGTTAATGTAAGGGTAGTTGTTTGTTTATATTCTTACTGGAATTTCTTTGCTTATATTCTTACTGGAATTTCTTCTAGAAAGTATAATATTCATGTTCTTTCTTTACTGATTATATAATATATATTATATTATATAATATATATTATAATATAACCTGTAATTATATAATATATAAAATAAAAATATATAATATATAAAATATTTGAATTAATTATTTGTTTTCTTCTGTTTAATCAAAATTAATAATATGCTAATCTTTCCAGGAGATCATGAATGTGGCAGTTCTAGTCAAAGAACGCTTTCTGTTCAAGAGGCAGCTGCGTATTTAAAAGTAAGCAGTGAAATTAGAATTTTAATAGCTATATTTTAAAAAATTTATATAAATCATTGCTACTTGTAAGAATCATATATTTGATTATTTTAATTGTACTGTTAAAAGCTTGGGCCTGCTGTTTGATATAATAGGAGCAGTTATGAGAAAGTAAAATTGTTCAACTTTTTTTTTTGTGTGTGAGACAGAGTTTCGCTCTTGTTCCCCAGGCTGGAGTGCAACGGCTGATCTCGACTCACTGCAACGTTCGCAACCGGGGTTCAAGCGATTCTCCTGCCTCAGCCTCGCGAGTAGCTGGGATTACAGGCACCCACCACCTCACCCAGCTAATGTTTTTTGTATTTTTAGTAGAGATGGGGTTTCACTATGTTGGCCAGGCTGGTCTCAAACTCCTGGCCTCAAGTGATCCACATGCCTTGGCCTCCCAAAGTGCTGGGATTACAGGCATGAGCCACCTGTTCAATTTTTTTTTAGTTTGTTTTAGAACATTCTCTATGAGAGAATGCATATTAATTTGGAAAGGGTACAAAGAAACATTGGTCAGAGGGAAATTGAGATAGGTGAGTAGTAGCATGTAAGAGAGCAGGTAAACATCTACCATTTATTTAAAATCTTCTGTCCCAGATCAGTTTCTTCTCAGAATACTAAGAGAACTTGGCCGTTGAATTTTCTAAACTACTGTAAATAATTTCTGGAAAATCTTAATGAAAGGAAAGGTAGTTGAAGATTAAAGATGGATAAATGTCGTTCTGATTTCTCAGAAGTGGAAAGTGGCATTTGAAAACCATACGGGAAAGCTTGTTGTCGGTCCAGTTCCATAAAGATAATTTCATAAAGATCTGAGTTCTTGCAAATGGAAATGATCCCTGGAAGGTGGCTGGCATTTGAATGTGGACAAGTCATGCCATACAAATTTCATGCCTCCCATCCCCTTGTTAAAATTGTGGTAAAAAATATATAACATGAAATCTATTAACATATTTTTAAGTATACAGTACAACTATATGTGCATTCTTATACAGCAAATCTCTAGAACTTCTTCATCTTGTATGACTGAAACTCTATACCCATTGCACAGCAGGTCCCCATTTTCCTCTGCCCCATATCCCTGGCAACCACCATTTTACTTTCTCCCTCCATCAGTGTGATTAACAGATACCTCATATAAGTTGAATCCTGCAATTTTTGTCCTGTGACTGGCTTATTTCACCTAGCATAATGTCTTCAAGTTTCATCCATATTGTAACATGACAATATTTCCTTCATTTTTTAAGGCTGAGTAGCATTTCATTGTATGTATACACATATTTATCCAGTCATGCTGATGGGCTTTTAGATTATTTCCACCTCTTGGCTATTGTGAATAATTCATCATGAACATGGCAATGCAAATACTTCTTTGAGACTCTACTTTTAATTCTGTCAGACAAATACCTAGAAGTGGGATTGATAGATAATATGGTAGTTCAACTTTTTATTTTTCGAGGAACCTCCATACTGTTTTCATACTGACTGTACCATTTTACATTCTTTCCAATAGTATAGTATTTGCCTTTTAGCTCACTGTGTTTTTTATTTGTGTTTCCCTGATGATTACTGATGTTGAGCATCTTTTCATATACCATTTGTATACATATACATCTGTGTGTATATATAGCATGTATACAGCATATATATAATACCCGATCTGTTGGACATTTGTATATCTTCTTTGGAGAAGTGCCGTTCAAGTTCTTTGCTGATTTTTAAATTGGGTTATTTATTTTGTTATTGAATTGTGGGGGTTTCTTTTGCATTTTGCATATTAAACACTTGTCAGATATATGGTTTGCAAATATTTTCTCCCATTCTGTAGGTTACTTTTTCACTGTATTCACTGTTTTTTTTTTTTTTTACTGCACATATACTTTTTAGTTTAATGTAGTCCCACTTTTCTATTTTTGCTTTTGTTGCCTATGCTTTTGGTGTCATATCCAAGAAATTATTGCCCATATCAACGTCAAGAAGCTTTTCTTCTATGTTTTCTTCAAGAAGTTTTATAGTTTCAGGTCTTACATTTAAGTCTTTAATCCATTTAGAGTTGATTTTTGTGTATGGTATAAGATAAAGCTCTAGTTTGATTCTATTGCATGTGGAAATCCAGTTTTCCTAGCACCATTTATTAAAGAGATTGTCATTTCTCCATTGTGTAGTCTGGCACCCTTGTAGAAGATTGTTGGATCATACATCAGTGGCTTTATTTCTGGTTCTCTATTTTGTTCCACTGGTCCATTTATGTCTTTTTTTTTGCTAGTACTATACTGTTTTGATTACTGTAGTTTTGTCATATGTTTTAAAGTTAGTGTGAGGCCTTTGTGGTTCTGTATGGATATTAGGATTATGTCTTCTATTTCTGCAAAAAATGCTGTTGGGATTTTGTATTGCTGTATTGCTTTCAGTAGTATAGTAATTTGAGTAATATTAAGTCTTCTGATTCACGAACATGAGATGTCTATTTATTTGTGTCTTTTATTTCATTCAGCTTTTTTTTTTTTGTAGTTTTCAGTGTTTAAGTCTTTCACCTCCCTGGTTAAGTTTATTCCTAAGTGTCTAAATCTTTCTAATGCTGTTGTAAATGGGATTATTTTCTTAACCTCCTTTTCAGATTGATTGTTGTTAGTGTATAGAAATGTAACTGATTTTTGTATATTGATTTTATACCTTCCAACTTAGCTGAATTTGTTTAACAAGATTTTTTTTTAGTAGAGACAGGGGTCTTGCTATGTTGCCCAGGCTGGTCTCAAACTCCTGGGCTCAAGTTATCCTCCTGCCTTGGCCTCCCAAAGTGCTGGGATTACAAGCATGAGCCACCACACCCAGCCAACTAACAAGATTTTTTTGGTGGAATCTTTAGGGCTTTCTATGTATAAGATTATGTCACCTGCTAAGAAAGATAAATTTATTTCTTTCTGATTTGGATGTTTTTTATTTCTTTTTCTTATCTAATGGCTCTGGCTAGGATGTCTAGTGCTACGAGAGATAGAGATGGGAAAAATAGCCCCCCTGGCCTTCTTCCTGATCTTAGAGGAAAATCTTTTTTTTTTTTTTTTTTTTTTTTTGAGACAGAGTCTTACTCTGCCACCCAGGCTGGAGTGCAGTGGCGTGATCTCTGCTCATTACAACCTCCACCTCCTGGGCTCAAGTGATTCACATGTCTCAGCTTCCTGAGTAGATGGGATTACAGGTGTGTGCCACCACACCTGGCAAATTTTTTTGTATTTTTAGTAGAGATGGGGTTTCACCATGTTGGCCAGGCTGGTCTTGAACTCCTGACCTCAGGTGATCCACCCACCTCGGCCTCCCAAAGTGCTGGGATAATAAGCGTGAGCCACCATGCCTGGCCAGGAAAATCTTTCAGTTTGTCACCATTGAGTATGATATTAGCTAAGGGTTTCCATGTATGGCCTTTAATATGTTGAGATAATTTCCTTCTATTCCTCTTTATTGAATGGTTTTATCATGAAAGGATATTGAATTTTTGTCAAATGCTTTTTCTGCATCTATTGAGATGATCATGTGATTTTAATCCTTTGTTCTATTAATGTGGCATATTCAATTTTGATTTTTGTATGTTGAACCATCTTTGTGTCCGAGGTATACGATCCTGGTGTGTGATCCTTTTCATGTGCTTTTGAATTCAGTTTGCTAGTGTTTTTTTGAGGATTTTTGTATCTCAGGGATTTTAGTCTGTAATTTTCTTATAGTATCATTGTCTGGCTTTGGTGTCAGAGTAATGCTGGCCTCGTAAAATGAGTTTGGAATTGTTTCATCCTTTTCAATTTTTCAGAAGAATTTGGATAGGATTGGCATTAATTCTTCTTTAATAAAATAAGTAATAAACTCAGAAATGAATTCTGATTTTTTTTAGTCTAGTTAAGGGTTTGTCAATTTTGATCTTTTCAAAAAACCAACTCTCAGTTTTATTGATTCATTAAATTCTCTATTTAATTTATTTTTGCTCCAATCTTTATTATTTCCTCCCTTCTGCTAATCTTAGGCTTAGTATGTTCTTTTTTTAGTTCTTTGAGATGTAAAGTTAGATTTCTCATTTGAGATTTTTTTTTTTTTTTTAACATAGGCTTACCACTGTAAACCTTTCTCTTGGTATTGCTTTTACTGCTTCTCATAAATTTTGTTAGGTTGTGTTTTTTATTTTTTTATTTTAATACATTTATAATTTTTCTTTTGATTTCTGCTTTGACCCAGTGCTTGTTCTAGGAGAATGTTGTTTAATTTACACATATTTGTGAATTTCTCAGTTTTTCTCTGCTTTTGATTTTTAGTTTCATTTCATTGTGGTGTGAAAAGATACTTGGTATGATTTCGATCGTCTTTAATGTGTTAAGATTTTTGTGGCCTAACATATGATCTAATTTGGAGAATGTTCCCTGTGTACTTGATAAGAATGTGTATTCTACTCCTGTTGGGTGGAATTTTCTGTATATTTCTGTTAGATCCATTTGATCTTAATTGTTGTTCAAGTCCTCTGCTCCCTTATTGATCTTCTATTCATTATTGAAAGAGGGGTATTGAAACCTCCTGTTGTGTTGCTGTAATTTCTCCTTTCAGTTTTGTCATTGTTTGCTTCATATAATCAGGTACTCTAATGTGGGATACATATTTAGAGTTGTTAAATCTTCCAGATTAATTGATCCCTTTGTCATTTATATAATGAATATCCTTCCTTGTCTCATGTGATGATTTTTTTTTTGAGACAGAGTCTAGGCCTGTCACCCATGCTTGAGTGCAGTGGTGAGATCCATAGCTTACTGCAGTCTCAAACTCCTGGGCTCAAGTGATCCTCCTGCCTCAGCCTCCCAAGTAGCCGGAGACACATGCCACCATACCTGACTAATTTTTAAACTTTTCGTAGAGACAGGATCTCACTATGTTGCCTTTAAGTCAAAAATTTGTCTAATGTAAGTATGGCTACCCCTACTTTTTTTTTGTTATTATCTGCATGGAATATCTTTTTCCATCTTTTGGCTGTCAGCCTGTGTGTGTCCTTAAATCTAAGGTGTACACATGATACAATTGGAGCTTTTTTTTTTTATTCATTCAGCCACTCAGTGTGCTTTGATTTGGGAGTTTAGTCCATTTACATTTAAAGTAATTACTAATGGGGAAGGACTTATATTGCCTTTTTTGTTGAATATTTTCTCTCTGTATTGTAGCTTTTTTGTCCCTTTTTCCATATCTTACTCTTTTGTGTGTCTTTTTTTTTTTTGTAGTGACAAACTGTGATTTCTTTCTCATTTTCTTTTACGTGTCTTTTGTAGGCATTTATGGTTGCTATTGGAGCTTATATAAATCATCTTATATTCACAGTAATATTTTAACCTGATAACACCTTAACTTTAGTCACATGGAAAGTGTCTACCTTTTTCTCTCTCTCTTCATCCTTTATATTATTGATGTCACAGATTACATCTTTTCATATTGTGTATCATCAACATATTTTTATAAAGTTTTTTATACTTTTGTCTTTTAAATTATATATCACAATTAAGTGATTTACACACCACCATTACAGTGTTACAGTATTCTGATTTTGTCTATATATTTACCTTTATCAGCAAGCTTTATATTTTCATATGCTTTTGCATTGCTAGGTAGCATCCTTTCATTTAACTTGGGACTCACTTTAGCATTTCTTGTGAAGCAGTTCTAGTGATGATTAACTCCCTTGGCTTTTATTCTGAAAAAATATTTCTTCATTTTTGAAGGATGGTTTTTCTGGATATGTAGTAGTCCCCTTTATCCATGGTTTTGCTTTCCACAGTTTCAGTAACCCCTAGTCAACTATGGTCTGAAAATATTAAATGGAAAATTCCAGAAATAAAAAATTGTATACCATTTTTAATAGTATGATATACTGCTCCCCCCTCCCCCCCAACACACACACAGTATTCTTGGTTGGCAGTTGTTTTCTTTCAGTACTTTGAATATGTTATTTCGCTCTCTCCTGCTTTGTAAAGTCTTTTGGGGACTCCCTTGTATGTGATGAGTAGCTTGCGTCTTGGCTGCTTTGTTCTCCTTGGTTTTGAACAATTTGAACATAACATGTCTGAATATGGACTTATTTTGGTTTATCCTCATTAGGATTCATTGGCTTCCTTCAATCTGAATACCCATTTTCTTCCCCAGTTTGGGGAGTTTTGGGCCCCAAATGACATGGTATTTTTGTTTTTGTTTTGTTTTTTTGCCTGTTTCTTTCTTCTCTTTCTGAAACTTCCGTATTACTTATATTGCTTATATTGGTTGGCTTAATGGTGTCCCATTAAGTTCCTTTCTTTACTTGTCTTTATCCTTTCTTCATTTTGCTTGTCTGACAGAATAATTCCAAATGACCTTCTTTGAGTTTGCTGATTATTTCTTCTGTTTGATCCAGTCTGCTCTTGACCCCCTCTAATGAATTCTTAAATTTAGTTATTCTTTAGCTCCAAAATTTCTTGGTTTTAAAAATATTTTCTGTCTCTTTGTTGATATTCTTACTTGATTCATGCATTGTTTTCCTGATCTTGTTGAGTGTCTTTATGATGGCTTTTTAAAAATTCTTTGTCATGTAATCCTTAGACTTCTACTTATTTAGGATTGTTTTGGAAGTGTATTTTGCTTCTTTGATTGACCATGTTTTCATGGTCCTTCATGTGCCTTGTTACTTTGTGTTGGGATTCATGCATTTAACAACAACAACAGAAAAAAAAAAGCCACCTTTGTAGACTTTGTGCAGGGAAAGTCTTTTACCAATATGTCTATGTAGACATTCTGGATTTCTTAGATATCTTTTCTGTGGTTGTGGTTGTGTCCTCTCTGGATTTTTGCCTGTGAATTTCCAATTAGAGAAGTTTTTCTGGTTTATTTTCTCATAGTTTATAATCTTTTGATCCCTGGTATCTGTAGATTATCCCTGGTGTCTGTAGATTATCTGGAGCTGCCATAAGCTATCCAACTCTTTTGTTTGTCTGTTTGTTTGTTTGTTTGTTTTGAGACACAGTCTTGCTCTGTTGCCCAGGCTGGAGTGCAGTGACACGATCTCAGCTCACTGCAACCTCTGCCTCCCTAGTTCAAGCGATTCTCCTGCCTCAGCCTCCCAAGTAGCTGGAACTACAGGTGCCTGCCACCATGCCCAGCTAATTTTTTGTATTTTTAGTAGAGACGGGGTTTCACCATGTTAGCCAGGATGGTCTCGATCTCCTGACCTTGTGATCCACCCATCTTGGCCTCCCAAAGTGCAAGGATTACAGGCATGAGCCACCGCTCCTGGCCCAGCTCTTTTTTCTTCTTAGTGGCCCCCAGGCATCTAGAGTATACTGAGTCCTATCTGCATTTTGAATCAGGTGAGGCAGAAGCCAGCCAGGCAACACTCGCTGCCCCTGTGAAGTCAGAACTTTGGATGCATGTCTAACTTTTTTCCTCTCCAGGGAGAAGCCAAGAGTTGGGGGTTTTTCTCAACTTTCTTCATGCCGAGCTGGGGGTGGGGACAATGGTGAGTGAGTGCTGTTGCCTTTGTTATTAGTAGTCCTCAACTTGGTGTCTTTCAACTATTAGATTCAGACACGACAGAAACCAGTTGCCCCCAAAAGTCAGATCATTAGATGTATGTTCTAGTCTTCTGTTTTCCTTCTGAGGAGGAAGCCACGAGTTGGGAGTTTCTTCTCTATTGCACTGCCCTGTGGGGTGATGACAGTGTCTGGGAAGTGAGTGACATGAATTTTCCTAACAGCTTTGATACAGGTGGTTTTGTGCTTGCCTAGGTGCAGGAACCTTTTAACTAATTTCTGGATTTTTCACAAATGGAATTACTCCATGTATTTTTGTTGAATCAGTGTCTCATTGAGAGAAGGAGGGTCTGGGGCTTCCTATTCTGCTGATGTCACTCCTCCATTTTTTAAAATTTAAGAATGTAGTATATGTTTTAAGGCTTTCAGCAAAGTTTTGGTGATAGTCTCCTGTGATACGCTTGTCAACAAAGAGAAATATTGACTGAGTTTTTAACTTAATGCATGACTTATATGTAGGTACCAAAAAGATCCTAAGACAGTATAATAAGGAGATTATATCTGGAGTCAAATTCTGGCACTGCCAGTAGAAGCTATTACATTTTGGTAAAGTCTGTAACTTTTCTGAACATGTTTCTTTGTGAATGTGGGACTGCTGTTAATACCTGTCAAAGTTGTTGGGAGACTTGAGTATATAAAATGCCTAGCTCAGTGCCTGATGATTATAGTAGCTTCCCAATAAATTCAGTTTCTGTGTTTTCTAATTAGTGCCACTCTAGCGAGTAATCTCTAATAACATGCCACAGAAATTTTGCTTAAGGTTGTTTATTGTCTTTATTTTCAATTTTGACCTAGATGAGAACATTAATGACAGTAAAATGTATGGATAGTGTAATAGCTAATAGACTGGACCGTTAAAGGATCAGAATTCAAAAAGATCTTGACTAAGGAGGAGTTATGATTATAGGGCTCAGTGTTATGGGATGGACAAATGTCAGGGTGCAGGCAAAAAAAAGGGATTGGATTGAGGCTGAAGGAGACAGAATAAAATATTCCATGAAGAAAGGCATAGTGAGAATCCAAAGCAAGCAAACTATTCTTTATAAAATAATTTAATGGGTTTTTACTGCTAGTAGTAGGACTGTGTTATCCCATTCAGTGTTTCTTTCCTATTTTCTTTTTGTTAGGTAGTTAAACCTCTGAGATTTGATCTCTGAAAGGTAATACCATAGATCTGTGTTATGATTGGTCATAAATTCCTGGAGCAAGTTTCATTGCTTTTCAGAAGAATCCTGAGACTCTTAAAGCATATTAAATATGATTAATTCTTCCTTGGTATCTGGGGATTACTTCCGGGACCCCCATGGACACAAAAATTTGTAGATGCTCAAGTCCTTTATATAAAATACTGTAGTATTTACATATAACCTATGCATATCCTGCTATATATACCTTAAATCTTCTCTAGATTACTGATAATACAATGTAAATGGTATGTAAATAGTTATTATTTTACTGTATCATTTACTGCAAACTTGTCCAACTTGCAGCCCAGGACAGCTTTGAATGTGGCCCAACACAAATTTGTAAACTTTCTTAAAACATAAGAATTTTTGCGATTTTTTTTTTTTTTTTTTTTGGCTCATCAGCTGTCGTTAACGTATTTTTCGTGTGGCCCAAGACAGTTCTTCCAGTGGGGCCAAGGGAAGCCAAAAGATTAGACACTCCTGGTTTAGGGTATAATAAGGAAAAAAAAAAAAAAGACTGTACAAGTTTAATGCAGACATAAGCATCTGTTTTTTTCCTAAATATTTTTGATTCATGATAGACTATATTGACTCTATGCAGTATTTCAGTCCATGGATGTGGAACCCATGGATAAAAGGACTGACTGTACTGTGTTTGAAGGACTGAAGAAATGGGATAGGGACTGGGGACAAGATAGGACCTGACCAGTAATTAAGGTGGAGCTGAGGAAGAGGCAGGGGTTGGTGTGGAATTATTAACCTCTCTTTCACTTCTTCCAACCATTTTCTTGTAGCTGTGGGTCAGCAATGGTACAAGTTAAAAAGAAGGGACACAGATGCAGGGTTGGGGTAAGTCAAAGTCTAAGCCAGGCAGCAATAGAGTATAAGATGAATTCTACTGAAGACTAGCAGCAAAAAAGTTACTGGAAGCACTCTTGCATGAGTTAAATTGGAAACTGCTTATATCTACTTAAAAAAAAGATATTAATGAAATGAAGCTTTTTTTGTTTCTTTATTATTATTATTATTAGTTATTTTTTTGGGGGATGGAGTCTCACTCTGTTGCCCAGGCTGGAGTGCAGTGACGAGATCTCGGCTCACCGCAAGCTCTGCTTCCTGGGTTCATGCCATTATCCTGCCTCAGCCTCCTGAATAGCTGGGACTGCAGGCACCTGCCACCACGCCCGGCTAATTTTTTTGTATTTTTAGTAGAGACAGGGTTTCACTATGTTAGCCAGGATGGTCTTGATCTCCTGACCTTGTCATCTGCCCGTCTCGGCCTCCCAGAGTGCTGGGATTACAGGCGTGAGCCACCGCGCCCAGCCACTTTTATTATTTTTAATTGACATAATTGTACATATTTATGGGGTATAGTGTGATATTTTGATACATGTATACAATGTGTAATGATCCAGTCAGGATAAAAGAGCCATCACCTCAAACATTTATCATTTCTTTGTGTTGGGAACATTCAAAATTTGCTCTTTTAGCTATTTGAAAATATATAATAAATTGTTAATAATTATAGTTGCCTTGCAGTGTTACAGAACACTAGAATTTATCCCTCCTACCTAGTTATAATTTCATTTAACTAATCTCTGGCTACAGCCCCTCCCCCTGTCACTTTGCCACTTTCTAGCCTCTAGTAACCACTATTCTCTTCTACCTCCATGAGATCAACTTTTTAGTTTCCCCAAAGGTAAAATAAGCCAAATTCTTAGTAGTCCTTAACTTGGACTTCTAACTCACTCGTCTTCCACAAGTGAGAACATATGCTATTTGTCTTTCTGTGGTTGGCTTATTTCACTTAACATAATGTTCTTCAAGTGCATCTGTGTTGCTGTGAATCACTTAATTTTATTCTTTATTATGGCTGAATAGTATTCCATTGTATATATACCACATTTTCTTTATTCCTCTGTTAATGAGCACTTAGGTTGATTCCGTATTATTGTTAATAATGTGGCAATAAATGAGAGTACAGATACCTCTTTCACTTACTGATTTTCATTCCTTTGGATAGATACCCAGTAGTGAGATTGCTGGATCATATGGTAGTTCTATTTTTAATTTTTTGAGGATCCACCATACTATGTTCTGCAATGCCTGTACTGATTTACATTCCCACCAACAGTGGATAAGAGTTCCCCTTTCTCTGCATTCTCACCAGCATTTGTTATTTTTTGTCTTTTTGATACTAGCGGTGAGTGAATATCTCATTGTGGTTTTGATTTGCATTTCCCTGATGATTAGTATGTTGGGCATTTTTTCATATGCCAGTTGGTTGTTTGTATGTCTTTTAAGAGATGTCTGTTAAGCTCATTTGCCCATTGAGTTCCTTGTGTGTTCTGGATATCAATCCCTTGTCAGATGAGTAGTTTGCAAATGTCCCCCATTCTACTAGTCATCTCTTCACTCTGTTGCTGCCTTTGCTGTGCAGAATCTTTTATTTTGCTATAACCCCATTTATTTTTGCATTTGTATCTTCTCCATAAAAGCCTTTGTCCAGACTAATGTCCTGAAGCATTCCTCCTGTATTATCTTTTAGTACTTTCATAATTTTAGGTCTTACATTTAATTATTTAATCCATTTTGAGTTGATTTTTGTGTATGGTGAGAAATAAGGGGTCTGGTTTCATTCTGCCTGTTTTCACAGCACCATTTAGTGAAGAGACTGGCCTCTCCCCAGTGAATGGTCTTTGCACCTATGTCGAAAATCAGTTGGCTGTAAATATGTGGATTTATTTCTGGGGTCTTTATTCTGTTCCAGTGGTCTGTGTGTCTGCTTTTATGCCAGTACCATGCTGTTTTGGTTACTATAGCTTTGTAGTGTATTTTGAGGTTTTATAGTGTGATGCATCCAGCTTTGTTCTTTTTGCTCAGGATTGCTTTGACTGTTCATAGTTCCATATGAACTTTAGAATGGTTTTCTTCTACTTACGTGAAGAATGTCAGTGGTATTGTAATAGGGATTGCATTGAATCTATACATAGATTATTTTTGGTAGTGTAGTTGTTTTCATAATCTTCTAATCATGAACATGGGATGTCTTTTTTATGGTGTTTTATGGTTTTTTTTTAGATATCTTTTACCTTCTTGGTTAAATGTAATTGTAGGTATTTTATTCATTTATTTATTTTTGTAGCTATTGTAAGTAGAACTGCTTTCTTGATTTCTTTCTCTGCTAGTTTTTTGTTGGTATATGTTACTGATTTTGAGGATTGATTTTCTGTCCTGCAAGTTTATTTATTAATCAGTTCTAAGAGGTTTTTGGTGGAACTTTTAGGGTGTTCCACATTAACATCATGTCATCTGCACATAAGGACAGTTTTTCTCCTTTCCAATTTGGATGCCCTTCATTTCTTTTTCTTGCCTAATTGCTCTGGCTAGGACTTCCAATACTATGTTAAATAAGAATGGTGAGAATGGGCACTGTTGTCTTGTTCCATTTCCTATAGGGAAAGCTTTCAGCTTTTTCTCATTCAGTATGCTGTTGGCTGTGGGTTTGCCATATATGGCCTTTATTGTGTCCTTCAGTACCTAGTTTGTTGAGAGTTATCATGAAGAGATGTTAAATTGTAATGCTTTTTCTGCAGTGAACTCTGTAGCCTTTAGAAGATTTTTGTATCTTGAGTTATTTTATGTTTCATATTCGGTTTTGTTTAATTTAGTAGCATTTCTGTGGTATATTTTTATAAAATTATGGATTAATTTAATTTCATTCTTAATTAAAGAATTATTTTATATAAAATGTTAATACTCTTTTTTATAGTTAGGTTTATGTATGTGTGTTTTTGTTACCTTTTCTCTTTGGAATCTCATTTTTCATGTTTTTCAAATGCTATAAAACCTGCCGTGGTTTGTCACCACCATAGATGCAGTTTGTACCGTCAAAAGCAAAACAGAGAGAGCTTTAAACAGGATTTTTTCCCCAAAAAATATAATTTTAAGGTCTATATAAAAGTCTTAAAGTGCTATTTTTAATAATGCTTATTTTTTCAACATAAATAATACTGGCTAGGCACAGTGGCTCACCTGTAATCCCAGCACTGTGGGAGGCCAAGGCAGGAGGATCATGTGAGCCCAGGTGTTGGAGACTGGGGAACGTAGTGAGATCTTGTCTCTACAAAAAAAATTTTTTAAATAGCTAGGTGTGGTGGCACATGGCTCTGTAGACCCTCTGTAGTCCCAGCTCCTCGGGAGGCTGAGGTGGGAGGATTGCCTTGATTGTACCACTACACTCCAGCCTGGATGACAGAGTGAGAGCCTGTCTCAAAAATAAGTAAATAAATTAAATAACACTCATTATTCAATTCATATGGAAAATGAAAGGGAAAAAAGCTTCAAATTCACTACCTAAGGATAACAACTGGTAAAATTTTGGTCCATTTTCCTCTGATTATTATAAATATTTTTTTCTAAAGCTAATATTACTTTAATTATTATAAATATTTTATACTGTAAATATTCATGTGTCTTTCCCTTGAAATTATTGTGTGTATTTCAAAAACCGTTGAACGATTTTTGAAAATGTTTTCTATCACTGAATAATATTTCGTGATATGATTTTATTTTATTGGTTTGTGGTTTTTCAATATTATGAATTCACTCTAATCTTTGCTTATAGTATTTAATTTTATAATATTTCTTAGGAAATAATCCTAAAAAGGAAATTACTTGTTCAAAGAGCATGAACTTTTAAAAATGCTTTTGATGTATGTTGCTATATTAATTCCCAATTTAAAATGATTGCTTTAGCACAATCTAGCCAAAATTCTCTATGTTATTTTATCCATATTCTGGCATAAATATGGAGGAAACTCACTACAAAGGTGGTATCAAACAAGGATTATAATATCTATATGGAGGGCCTTCTGCTTATGGAGAAAGAGATCTATTACATATTTTCATGTATTTACACTATAGTTTCACCAGCAACACATTTAAGTTTTTAGATTGAGGAATAAATAAACCAAAGAATGTGTAGAGCCCCTACAAGTGTAAGCTAATTTTTTCACAACTTCTAGTACATTTTAAGCACAGTGAGTATAGTAAATGTTTGATGGAGTAAAATGAGTGAATAAGCCTCAGTAACATGTTTTTGTTTTCTTGAATTTAATTATTTATGTTTAATTCTTACTTTATCCAGTTTTCTCCTTCATAGGAAATTTAAATAAACTTAATAACTAGTTTAAATAATTTAAACACTATTTTTCTAACTACTCCAGTGCTCTTCTTGAACTTTTTAAAAAACTCGTTGTTTTTGATATTGAAAGTTTATTTTAGTTTGTGAAAAGTTAAGAGGTCCCTCTGGTGGAACATTTAAGAAATACATAGTTTATATTTCCATGAAAATACATGATTGGTTTTTAAGTTAAATGGTAGTAACTTTGTATAACTTTTTATGGAATAATGTAATGAATGGGGTTACGTTCCTAGGTTGCTTTCAAAACCTGCTTAACCTTTAACACAACGAATATGTTTAAGATTTGTGAAGAAAATAATAGGAAAGTAGACAGCTGCAAATGTGTCAAATTATGGGGCTGGATAGACTTACAGCCTAGAATGCTAATTACTGTTAATAAAAGTCTGTGTGGAAAAATGAGTGTTCTGAGAAGTGGAGTGAGGGGGAAATTTTATGATAATAATTAAGGTTTATAAAGTACAATGTGGTACTTTCTGTATGTTAATTCTAATTTCAGAATGGTCCAACAAGATAGGTGGTGTTAGACCCATTGCATAAAGAAACCAAACCATAGAGGGGCTAATAACTAGAGTGTCCAGCTACTATGTGATGGAACTGGGAATAGAACCAAAGTGCTTGCTCTTTTCTATATATTGTTCTGCCTCTTGGATGGAGTGGATTCATAATCCTTAGCTCCAGCTGTTGAGTGGGCAAGGGACTGATGTTATTAAGGGTTAGGATCTGAAAAAGTGGTCAAAGAAGATACATCTGGATAGGTGGCATATTTTCACTTGTCCCATTTAAGGTTGTACATATAGCTAATCTGTAATGGAGCCAGCATCTGATCCTGGGTCTACTTGATTCTGAAGACTATGTTTTTTTCTGTTATTCTAGCAGGTGAAAGATCATACAATTCTTACTGAATCAGGAGTTACATCCTATTCAACATTGTGGATTTCTGTGTGTTATATTTTAATTAATTTTAAAAGGTGCCATCTGATGCATAGTGTATATAATCTCACAGTTCACTAGAATATTCGCCAGCTGGAAAGCTGCATAGCTATTACTATGTAAATTATCAGTTTCATAAACTATCCATATTAGGTTTTTAGTCCTTGCTTGATTTCTCCCTATACCAGTGCCTTTTTCCCTTCTTACTAACTAAAGTTTTGTTGCCTTATTTAATGAAACAGTATTATTTTTGTACTTGGAAACTGTAATCCAAATTCAGAGCATCTGATGTGGGTTTTAAAGTACACATTTTTGACTCACTATTTTGAAAATAAAGAACATTTGGGAGAGTTCATGGGGGTATGCGTGAGTACACACATAATGTGTTAGATTTAAGATTTGGGAAAATATATTTCGAATTTAGAAAGATTTACATGAAGCAGTCAGTGGTATACTGACTGAGCTCTTGCCTATAAGTAAATAGTAATAAACAATAGTAATAAAAGTTATGCCTTAAAAATTAAAAACTTAGTTTCCTTCTGATTTTTGTCATCAGTTATTGGAAAATGTTTGTTTTATGATGCTGGAATTCCTTACCTCAGAGGTTAGCAAGCCATGGCTTATGGGCCAGATCCAGTCTGCCTGTTTTTGTATGGCTTATGAGCTGTGGTTTTACAACAGTTTTAAAGCTTGCTTTTAAAAAAGAAAGAAAGAAATTTATATGGCTGCACAGCTTAAAGTGTTTACTCTCTGGCCCTTTACGGAAAAAAGAAAAAGTTGACCAACCCCTGCCGTACCCACAGTTTTCCAGGTGGCCACAAAAAGTGAATAATAAAACAGTTTAAACTGTTAAAATCAGGTATATGCTATGTATGCTACAGTATTAGCATCAACTATTTGGCACAAGCAAATAATTCAATTTGTGCTTTTATAAAAATTCCATTTTCTAATACTCTAGAGTGCTGTATATGTATTTGTGGAAATAGTGGTATATTTTAGACCTCAACACCCTATTAAATCCTTAATGAGGTTTTAAATAATCAATTGTTTATTGAGAATGCATATGCATAAAATGAACATTCCATGGTTTTGTTGTATTCCAGATAGTGAGTGGATGTCAAGTGATATTAACAAAGGAAAGGAAAACAGAAAAAGGGAAAATAACAACAGATCCTCTTTTCTTACCCTTACTATTTTATAACTAAGAGATTTAAGGCCTTCGTTCCTCCTCGTACTTAGCTTTTTAGATCTGTAGGTGTCCTTGTTAATTTGAACCATTATGTACATTTTTTAAGGATATTTGATGAGAACAGTAATATTTATAATGTTGTCAGCCTCCTAAAATTTTTATATTTAAAATTTGCGACTAATAACCTTGGGAGTTTGTTTTTATGTTATCTGAAACTTACGTTTATAGTCTAGTCTTCAAAGACTAGATTATACTTGTCCAGTAGTATATGTAGTAATGCCAAGCATGCCATGATACTAGGGAAATCATAGTAATACAAGCTGAACAGCATGTATATAAGTACAAGTAAATACAACATTTATTTCCTTGATTTTTAATATATGCACGTATTTGAAGGGTACTGTGTGGCATCTGTGTCTTTGAATAACTAAATGAGTACAAAATCCTTTTTAAAAATGTATGGTAGTGACAACATTGCAAAGAAGACTAAATGCAATTATGTTGTCTTCAGCTACACTGATAACCTATATTAATCTTGCTTTGTAGATCTTCATTTATACACAAAGTGATTTTTAGTAGTATAACAGTTGAAACTAATTGCCTGAAATTATTTTGTGTAACTTCATTGCATAATATTTTAAAACAATATTAAAGCAAATAAAAATCACTTGTATCCTCATTCTTGTGCTACTCATATGAGTACATATATTTTATAATTATAAATACAGTTGGCCCTACATATACATGGGTTTTGTATCCACGGATTTAACCAACCGTGGATCAAAAATCTTAGTGGGAATAAAAAGAAAAAAATACAGTGGAAAAAATAAAGATTTTAAAAATACAGCTATCTATATTCATTTATATTGGGTGTTATAAGTAATCTAGAAATGATTTAAAGTATAAAGAATGATGTGCATAGGTTATATGCAAATACTATGCAATTTTATATCAGGGACTTGAACATCTGTGGATTTTGGTATCCATGGGGCATCCTGGAACCAATCCTCCATGAATACTGAGGTATGACTGTATATATAAATTAAATGTTGTAGTTTTATTTTTTTAAGCAGATAGCTGTTTAGCTGTCATGATTATTTCTAACTTCATAATATCCATTGAAATGATCTCATATATAAACCTTTTTTCAATCATTAAATACATTGTCTGCAATTTTTTTGATATTTGTAAATGCTATAATAAACACCCAAGCTTAAAAAAACAGTTGGCCTATAGTTATCTTCACCATCTTAAAAATCCTAATAGTAGTTTCATGTAATGATGCCTAACGAGATTAGTTCTGCTTTATAAAACTTGTTATTACATTTGCAAATTTGATACATTAGAATAACTTACCAGTTTTATATTAGGAAGTAAACTATACTGATGAAATGAAAACCTTATAATTTCCAATGCTGTTGAAGAATCTGTTGATAAAATACAATAGGGCACTTCTTAGAAAAATCTTTTTTTAGAGAGAATTTTTAAATGACTTTTTATTTCTGTTTTTAGAAATTCATTTTTTCCTCTACGAGCCAGGCATGGTGGCTCATGCCTGTAATCCTAGCACTTTGGGAGGCCAAGGCAGGCGGATCACTTGAGGCCAGCAGTTCAACACCAGCCTGGCCAACATGGTGAAACCCCGTCTCTACTACTACTAAAAATACAGTGATTAGCTGGGTGTGGTGGCACATGCCTGTAATATCCCAGTTACTTGGGAGGCTGAGGCACAAGACTGTGCTTGAGCCCTGGAGATGGAGGTTGCATTGAGGCGAGGTCGCACCACTGCACTCCAGCCTGGGTGACAGAGCAAGACTGTCTCAAAAAAAAAAAAAAAAAAAAAAAAAAATTCATTTTTTGCTCAAAAAAGACATAAAGACATACTAATAATACAAGCTCCATGAACACAGGGAATTTTCACTGTGTTGTTTATGCTGCACCTCTAGTTTCTAAAATAGTACTTGGCACATGGTAAAGGTGTTTATAACAGTATTATATTTGATGAATTTTAAAAATTGAATATACTCAATGTTCATTAATAAAGGGTTGATTAAAAGTATAGAATAATCATACAATGGAATACTATTTTGTTGAAAAAAATAGGGTTTTTTCCATGTATACTGACATTGACACAATATTTTGTTCCATGAAAAAAAACAAGTAGAACAATAGTATATGTAATATGATACCACATTTATTTTTACTATTTTAATTTAAAAATACTCTACCCACACATAGCAGTTCTTAAACTTTTTGGTTCCCTATAATTACTGAGGACTCTATGGCTTTTGTTTGTGAGAGATATACATTTATATGTTTTTGTTTATATTAGAAAGATATATTTACTTTCTAATGGTAAATATGTATACAAATACATGTTTACATTAAAAATTAAAACTGAAAAAATTTTAATTTATGTATTAATTTAGAATAAGGAAAATGAATCTATTATATGTTAACATAATGTATTTTTATGAAAAATAACTTTTCCAGAATGAAAACATTCAATGAGAACAGTGGCATTGTTATATATTTTATAAATCTCTTAAATGTGTAGCTTAATAAAAGGTGACTGGATTCTTATCTGCTTCTTTATTCAATCTGTCATGATGTTTTAGTTGAAGTATGTCATGAAAATCCAGCTTCACATTGATATGTAGTCAAAACATTGGAAAGTATTTTAGTTGCCTTTTCAGGTAATTGTAGATAGATACTTTTCTTTGATACCATACCAAACCTCTATAAGTAGTAGTTTCTTAAATGTTAGTTGCAATGTGGAATGTCAAACTGTGTCAGTGAACTTTTTGTACTCTTGTCTCATAAAATCCTTTTATTTTGTACTTTGAATGGATCTCTATGCGTGATTGGTTTTTATAAAAATCAGAATTTTTCAAATGCATTGGTCATTTTCAAATGCATTGGTCACATTTCATTATTCCATATCAAAAAACTGCATTTGTTAATGTCACACAAATCTCATTGGAAAGGTCTTCAAGTATTGTGAAGTTGTCCAGGTCACAAAGATGAATGAATGCTAGTTTTTCAAAATTCTACTTTTTACTTGAATGCTCAAATCTTATAATTAGTAACCCGGTCAGTTTTTCTTTAGTTGATAGGCTTACTGCTTTTATGTGTTGAGAATAGTTGTCTGTGAAACATCCAAATCTGGAAGAGTTTGCCATTTATTTGTTCATCTATAAATAGTGTTGCATTTTAAAAAGTGGTGAATTCACTCTCATGATGGCACTGATAAACTAATGATAAAAAAAAGAACTGCCAAGCCAGGCGCAGTGGCTCATGCCTGTAATCCCAGCACTTTGGAAGTCCAAGGCTGGCGGATCACTTGAGGTCAGGAGTTTAAGTCCAGCCTGGCCAACATGGTGAAACCTCATCTCGCTAAAAGTATGGAAAAAAAAAAAAATTAGCTGGGCCTGGTAGCTGATGCTTGTAATCCCAACTACTTGGGAGGTTGAGGCAGGAGAATCGCTTGAACCCAGGAGGCGGAGGCTGCAGTGAGCCAAAATTGTCCCACTGTACTCCAGCCTGAGTGAGAGAGACTCAGTTCCCAAATATGTAAAATATAAAAAAGCAAAATATTAACACATTATATTGGAGCAGTGGGAAAATGCTAACTGTTTTTCTTTTTTCTCATTCTTTTTAAATTTTTCTGTAATGAATATTTTATGTTATGTAGTTAAAATAAAAATGTTATATACAGTGTGTTATAAAGGATACCTTACAGAGAGTCAAATGAATGTAGATTAAGAATAGTTATTTTTCTCTATTTTTCTTGTTAGGATTTAGGTCCTGAATATGAAGGTATATTTAACACTTCATTGCAGTGGATCTTAGAAAATGGAAAAGATGTTGGAATAAGGTAAAGGATCTGATTTCCACTTTGACCATTTTGTACTGGGAGAAGTGATTTTGACTTTAAATTCTACCTTACTTATTTTTAAATAGGTGTGTTGGTTTTGGCCCTGAGGAAGAATTGACAAATATAACTGATGTGCAGTTTTTACAGTCCACAAGACCACTGATGTCTTTTTGGTGTCGTTTTCGACGTGCTTTTGTTACTGTAACTCACAGATTATTGTTGTTATGCCTAGGTAAGTTGTAAAGATAAGAAAGGAGATAAATTGCAGTCTGAATTTTTGTGTGTATTTCACTAAATGCCAGAGTTGAGAATTCATTTTTGTGATGGTTGCCACATAAGTCACAGCTAGATGTCTTCACTAACTATAATAAAAAATAATGTCAGGATCATTCTAAAGGCTTAGAAAACAGTAATATAAGGAGAGGTAGGAATAAAACTTTGTTATAAGACTGTCACAGAAAAACAAGTGTGGTCAGTGTATACATAGAAATCTACTTTAGAAAGTAGAATTGAAAAATATAAAAATTGAGCTTATTTTTAAATAATAGTGTTATAAAGTTTATTAAAATTTAGTTTTTAAAATGTAATTTACCTAAATTAAAATGTTTTTCATTTTTTAATTGATAATAGGGATTTAGGTGAAAGTTGTTTTTTTATTCTTTCTTTCTTCTTTAAAAATAATTCATTTTGGCCAGCTTTAGTGGCTCACACCTGTAATCCCAGCACTTTGGGAGGCAGGAGGATTGCTTGCACTCAGGAGTTCAAGACCAGCCTGGGTAGCATAGACCCTACCTCTACAAAAAAATTTTAAAAATTAGACAGGCATAGTGGCACGTGCCTGTAGTCCCAGCTACTTGGGAAGCTGCGGTAGGAGGATTTCTTGAGCCCAGGAGTTGGAGGCTGCAGTTAGCCATGAATGCACCACTGCCCTCCAGCCTGGATGACAGAGTAAGACCCTATCTCAAAAACAACAACAACAAAAGAAAAATTCATTTTACTTAAAGTAAGATTTAGTACGTTTAGTCTCATGAGATTCACTTTTCTAGTCGTTTTATGCTTCAAAGGAAAAAAGTTTGTGAAACATAGTTATATATATATTTTTTAAATAGTAGTTAGAATTTAAATGTTCACTTGTCAGTGTAATGAAAGAAATGCTTTTTTCTAGAAAGAAGTGAAACTTTGGAAAATGTTCCGTATTAAATTTTTTAATGTAGTTTTAATTATATAGCTAATCCATCTATCTTGAAGGTTCATTCCATTGTGGCAGTTAAAATAATCACTGAAATATTATTGAATGATATCGACCACAATTTTTAAAACACAAAGTATATTAATATTACAGGTGTAGTGATGGTTTGTGTCGTTCTGCGTTACATGAAATATCGATGGACAAAAGAAGAGGAGGAAACAAGGCAGATGTATGATATGGTGGTAAAGATTATAGGTATGGTATTTGTAAGAATCTCAACTATTTCTAGAAGAGTCATTGTGTGATTGAACTACAACATTATGTCAAGTGATTGATTCATTTGTAAATTTTATTTATTTTTAGATGTTTTACGAAGTCATAATGAAGCCTGCCAGGAAAACAAAGATTTACAACCTTACATGCCTATTCCACATGTACGCGATTCCTTAATACAGCCTCATGACAGGTGTGTTCAAAGCATTATGAGTTCAAGTAAATCAGAAAATATAAGTGCTTTCTGCAGTATTGAAAATTATATTGAGAGCTGTGACCCTTCTCAACTAGACTTGCTTACTGCACAGGTTTTTTCTGGTTTTGTTTTGTGTTATGCTCTCTTTCTAAATTCTCTTCTATTCTCCTGATTTTGAGTGACACCTGGATTTCTAAGTCATTCTCATTCCTAGGCATTCTTGATTCTTTGTTGTTAGTCTCCATCTTATTTCCTTTAATTTCATCTTGATAAAGAAATAGATGATAGCCAGTGGCTGGTGTTTTACTAATGTTTTTTAAGTACTAACTTTATTATTAATGAAGCTTTTAAAGTAAAAACTAAAATGCAACTTTTTGAAAATAAAAGATAATTCCATATCCTGAAGCAGCATCTTGACCCTAGCAACACATAATCGCCAGTGGAGCTTTTGGGGGAAAAAAATACAGATGTTTGTGCTCTAGCTCTGGAAATTGAAACTCAGAAAATCTGAGATGAGATATAGGCATCTAAATCTTCTTTGAACAAACTCCATGAGTAGTGGTAAGAACAGCTAGAGTTAACTATTACCTCAGATACTAATATTTCAAAAAGATGACAAGCCAAGATGATAGTAAATTTGCCATTTTGTTCACATGATAGGAAAAAAATGAAGAAAGTCTGGGATAGAGCTGTTGACTTCCTTGCTGCTAATGAGTCTAGAGTTCGCACAGAAACACGACGAATAGGTGGTGCAGATTTTCTGGTTTGGCGGTGGATCCAGCCTTCTGCATCCTGTGACAAAATATTAGTTATACCTTCTAAAGTATGGCAAGGTCAAGGTATGTATTTTTAAACATCAAAAAAGTAATTTTCTTCTAATTTTTCAAAATGACAAAAATGTGTTAAGTGAAACAGTACAATTCAAAGATGTATGAAGGCAAAACTCTCTTTCTCGTTCCATTTCATAGAAGGAATCAGTGTTAGCTTCTTATGTATCCTTCCACACTTTTATCCTTGCTAATGCAAACATAAATGTTTTATCTTTAATAAAGATGAATATTCCTTAAATCTTGCCTTTTTCACTTAACAAAGCAACTTAGTATTATATATATTAACTGCATTCTTTTCATCTAATTTCTTTATGTAAATGACATAATTTGTTATATATAGAATATAATATATATAACATATGTGTATATACGTGAAGTCATGACTTTTTAACTGCTCTTTTTTTTTCCAATTTTTGCCTGCCTCCTCTTACTAAGACCTTTCTATTTATACATTCCTCCTGCCAAGTAACTTTTGTGGGTATCTTTCCATATTTTTCTTAATGCCTACCTAGTTTCAAAAACATGTATAAATAAGAAAGGGGTAAGTTTGTAGGGGGTTTTGAAGATTGGCTGTCATATGTACCCAAACCTTTACTACACAGAAAAGCAGAAAACAATGCATCAGAAAATTATGACTTTTTCCCTATAAAAGTATGTCAGTATTTGCTAAACATAGTATTTGTGGAAAAGGTAAGTTGTTTTGGACATGCAATACAAAGTCCAGTCACTCCTTTTTTATTCTCCAATTAATTTTCACTTTGAAAAAGCTTGAATAAGAGGCTTCTTTAAACATAGCATAAAAGTGATGCTCTGTCAGGGTAAACAGCTAAAGCATGCAGGGCTTAATACCTGGGTGATGGGTTTGAGTTGATAGGTGCAGCAAACCACTATGACACACGTTTACCTATGTAACAAATCTGCATGTCCTGTGTATGTATCCCAGAACTTAAATTAAAAAATGATGCTTTCATGTTGCCAACGATTATACTATTTCCTCTAAATGATGCATGCATTTCAGTTTCCCTATAAACTGAAAATAGAGAATTCCTTATTTTACTTGACCTCTTAACAGTGTTTGACAGTTCAGCCCTCCTTGAAACTTTCTTCATTGGGATTTGGGGATGCCACCTTCTTCTGTTTTTTTTCTCCTACCTCAGACTTTTTCTTCATTCCTTTTCTAGATTATCCTCTTTTTCTTCAGTCCTTTTCTAGATTATCCTCTTTTTCTTCACCTCTAGGTGTTAGAGTTTCTCATGGCCATCTTTTTTTTCCCACTCTGCCATCTCTGCCTAGATAATCATTTTGCTGTGACTTAATTTACCATATTGGGATAACTCCCAAATTTTTTTTTTTTGAATGAAGTCTGCTTTTCAGATTTTTGTACCCAACTATATATTTCTCTGCTAGGAGGTGGGCACCACAGATTGTACATGTACACCAGCCTGATCTCTTCAGTGTTCCTAGTCTAGTTAATGATACCTTTCCTAAGGTGATTCTGCCATAAACTTAGGGGTAATTCTTTTTTTTTTTTTTTTTTTTTTTGAGACGGAGTCTCACTCTGTCGCCCAGGCTGGAGTGCAGTGGCGCAATCTCGGCTCACTGCAAGCTCCGCCTCCTGGGTTCAAGCCATTCTCCTGCCTCAGCCTCCCAAGTAGCTGGGACTATAGGTGCCCACCACCACGCCCGGCTAATTTTTTGTATTTTTAGTAGAGACGGGGTTTCACTGTGTTAGCCAGGATGGTCTCGATCTCCTGACCTCGTGATCCGCCCGCCTTGGCCTCCCAAAGTGCTGGGATTACAGGTGTGAGCCACCGCGCCCGGCCAGGGGTAATTCTTAATCTCTCCTTTATCCCTCTTTGTCCAGCCTTTCAACAGGTCATGTCATATCTACTCCATAATATGTCCTGATTCTATCTGCTTGTCACTTGCACTGTTGGCCTGTCTTACCCACATCATTATCCTCTCCTTCTTAGACAACTATAATATAATAATAACCTAACTGGTCATCTTGCATTCGCTTCTGCTTTTACCTGAGTCTCCACATAACAATGTATTTTTAAAATTTGTAGTTTTAAAAGACAGATCTCATACTATTCTACTCCTTAAAACAGTTGAGTGGCTTTCTATTACTCTTACCATAATGCGCAAATACTTTTTTGTAGCCTACATCATCTTAAATAATCTGACATCTTCTGTAGGTTTATCTTTCTATTCTTTCTACTCCGGCCACATTTGCTCCTTCTTGCCCCAGGAGCTGTGTACAAGCAATCACCTCTGCTCGAAATCTTCCTTTACACACCTCTCTTCACCCTGCTAATTTTTATTCTTCAGTTCCCACATAAATTTCACTTTTTCAGGGAAGTCTTATTTTCTCATATGAGGTTAAGTTACTTTTAAAAAGCTTTCTGTACTTTTCTTTCTTAGGACTTAATCATAGTTGTACTTTCTTACATGACACTCTTTATCATCTGTCTCTCCCATTAAACCGTAAACTCTTTGATAGCAATGATTATCTGTCTTATTCACCTTAACATCTAACCAGGGGTCTGGCTCCTAGTAAAAGCATGCAGTGAATATTTTTTGAATGAACTGAATGATTGAATACCTTTCAACAAACTAGACCAATTACAAATAGTAAAACTAACTTGTTTTTGTAGCATTTCATTTAGATAGAAGAAATTCACCACCAAATAGTTTGACACCGTGTCTAAAGATTCGGAACATGTTTGATCCCGTTATGTAAGTATTATGATCAGGGGTACATGTAACTCTTATTCTGAATATTTGGCTGGAAAATGCATGATATTCTTACAATGGTGTGTCTGTAATTGAAAATGTTTTTCTTCTGAATCTCTACTACAGAAACGTTATGTTTTTCTCTTTCATTAAATTCCAAGCAAAGATTTGGCCAAAGGACACTAATGTTATAAAGATATGTAAAACTTTTATAATTCTTTGTATTCCCTATGAATCCTCATAGCAGATAGATAAATGCTTGAGGCAAATTAATGACTCACAATGACAAAGAGTACCCTTTATTAAATGTGTAAGTCATTATACATGACTGTCAATATTTTTCCCTCAGTAGAAAATATAGATACAATCACTGCTGCTTACAAATTTCAAATCTCAGATTGTAAAAAGTTTCCTACAAAGATGTATACACCTGCTTCTCTACAAAGTCCTGTCTCCACTTGTCAATATAATATTTGAGGAACTTTTCAGACTTTATAATTCCAACAACATATGCTTCCAGAGAATAGCACAGTCAAAAGTGACTGCCTTAGAATTCATAGTATTTCATATATAAGCTGTAATAATTCTTAGAATTAGCTTCCTGAGGGCACTGCTTATCTATCCAGTGATAGTACAGATCAAATTCTGTTTGTTTTAAAAGTCCCGACAGTGGCAATTACAATATGTATAAAATACCCCCAAAGTGTCATCTATTCACTCATTGATGAAATTCCAAATAAGTGACAGCAAAATTGGAAATGTGAGGAAGCAGTATGCACACGTGTTTGCAAGCAGCACACACACACACACACACACACACACACACACACACACACACACACACACACACACAGAGAGAGACAAACACCACCTCTATTTTGCAGAGATAGAAACAGTTAGTAGTGTGATGATACCTCTGTTGGGAATCTTACCTCATGCCTTAGGAATTGGCAAGTCCACCATTTTATTACCTAAGATGAAAATTTGTAATTTAAAGTGAAGTCACTTTGCTCTCTCTCCTACCATCTTTGTCTCACAAGCGAGACAAATGTCCCTTACTACAGCAGAAACACCTTAAAACTGTCATTATAGTAAGGTGACTGTACAAAATGTTAGTCCTGTATCAATTATTTTGGAAGAGAGAAGCTCAAACATAGTATTTACTAAGGATTTTCTTTAGGAATTTGAACATACCATTACAATTAAAGAAAATAACATTCGCCTGGCACAGTGGCTCACACCTATAATCCCAGTGCTTTGGGAGGCCGAGGTGGGTGGATCACTTGAGCTCTGGAGTTCGAGCCCAGCCTGGGCAACGTGGCAAAACCCCATCTCTACAAAAAATACAAAAGAAATTAGCCAGAATTGGTGGTGTGCGCCTGTAGTCCCAGCTGTTTGGGAGGCTGAGGTGGGAGAATAGTTTGACCCTGGGAGGCAGATGTTGCAGTGAGCCGAGATCACGCCACTGCACTCCAGCCTGGGTGACAAAGTGAGACCCTGTCTCAAAATAAATAAATAACATTTAACTTTTATAACTTTAATAAGTTCAGAACTCATTTAAAGTGCTTATTAACAATAGAAAGAAAACAGAAATTACTGTAAGTACACAGGATTTTTAAACATAGGAATGACCCAATCCATTTATTCTGCAGTGGTGGGCTACTCTTTCATTGCCTCAGCTCTCTGCACTCTTTTTTTTCTTGAGACGAAGTCTCACTCTGTTGCCCAGGCTGGAGTGCAGTGGCATGATCTCAGCTCACTGCAAGCTCTGCCTCCAAGGTTCACGCCATTCTCCTGCCTCAGCCTCCTGAGTAACTGGGACTACAGGTGCCTGTCACCACACCTAGCTAATTTTTTTTTTTTTTTTTTTTTTGTATTTTTAGTAGAGATGGGGTTTCACCGTGTTAGCCAGGATGGTCTCCATCTCCTGACCTCATGATCCGCCTGCCTTGGCCTCCCAAAGTGCTGGGATTACAGGCATGAGCCACCACGCCTGGCCAGCTCTCTGCACTCTTTTACTGGAAAGTGAGAGGAGGGCTGAGACTTCTGAATTATAATTTTTAAATCCACCTCCTGTTAGTCAACAAGCATTTCCTTAATACCAATTAAAATCGTATGTGGTTTTAAAACTATACCAATTCTAGTAGTATATATATGTTGTAAGAGACAATGAAGAATTTTTACCGAGTAGGAATATGGTTGTTGATTTTTGTTTTCATTAACTTTTAGGGAAATAGGGGATCAGTGGCATTTGGCAATTCAAGAAGCAATTTTAGAAAAATGCAGTGATAATGATGGCATTGTTCACATTGCAGTAGACAAAAATTCACGTGAGGTAAAGTAACTTTTAGTATTGAATTTCATGTTTTGGATTTGTTGCTATTAAACTAAGACTATCTTCTTTCTTTTTTAATATCACAGGGTTGTGTATATGTTAAATGTCTGTCTCCAGAATATGCTGGAAAGGCTTTTAAAGCATTGCATGGCTCTTGGTTTGATGGTAAGAAATTTGAGTACTACAAACATTTTGAAAAGATAGTTGTAGTTAATTTTAAACTATACCAGATTTCAAATAAAAGAATTTAGGTTAGCATTTTTTTGAGTAATAATTTTAGATGACTTTATTTATGTTTTGTGCTCATATGTCTTTTACCACAGTTAATTTTCTGCAAATATTAAACAGTTTTACCGATCTAAAATACTATTTTTATCTTACAACAGGGAAATTGGTTACAGTAAAATATTTACGACTAGATAGATACCACCATCGCTTTCCCCAGGCTCTCACTTCCAACACTCCATTGAAGCCATCAAATAAACATATGAACTCTATGTCTCATCTTCGTCTTCGGACTGGCCTAACCAATTCTCAAGGAAGTTCCTGAAAAGATTTTCTTCCATTTCTAAGACTGTTATTTACAATAGGAAAATTCCTGTTCGGCTTTTTGTCTTCCTTTTTAAATGCTTTTTGTATGTAATATTTTTATTGATGAATACATCTCTGAACGTTCCAGACGTCTTAAGGTTCCAAAGGGATTTAGCAGTGAGGCAGCAATGCTGAGTAGGTAGGATAATTATTTCATTCAGTTTTTGGAGCTCAGTTAAGCCAATACATGTAAAGTTTTGCATGAAGAACATTGACTTTATTAAGCATTTTCAGATGTGGTGGTTGTATTTTTGCCCCAAGAAGTGTTTGGATAACCACACAAAAGCATGGTGAAAAGGCTTCTTGTAGTCCCATAATTTCTTGTGAACTAATGTTGTGAATTTTTGTATACAGTCACCTGCATAGTTCCTACAGGCTAATGTGGTAAAACTGTTGATTTCCCAATTTAACCTTAGGTTTCTGTTGCTTATAAGTGATTCATTTGCTACAGCTGGAATATGGGAAAATTAATTTGGGCTTAGTGGTTACAAATATGTGTAAGTGGATGTATATGTACTTAAACTGACTTTGTATATATGTATAAATGCTGGTGGTGGTGAAAGTAGTCTTGTTTTATGAGGATGTCTGCATTAAAGCAGTAAAATAAGCTTTCTATTTTATTCATAATCTAATGTGTATGTATATATGTGTGTGTATATATAGATGTGTATATATCTATATATACACACACACACAGATATACACATATGGCTGTACTTTTGCATAGATCAAACAGCCAAACACCTGGAAGTATTAGATACAAGTTTAAAATATTCTTTTATAGGTTTTATATAAAAATGTCTGAGTATGATTTTGTGTGAAAGTTCTGATACCAGTTGTAATAGATTCAAATTTATGTGAGCAATAAAGAAGAAATTGGCAGATATTGGAAAAATATTTTGTGAAAAGCTGTATTTATTATAAATACTAGGGCTGTGACATAGTACCATTGGGATTAAGTCATTTTCCCAATCTATTTAAAATTTAATGATATGTTAGTGCCTCTGTTATATGTCAAGTTTAAAGCAGGGCACATTGTTGCAGCAAAATGTGTATTTGACAAATTATACTTGCAATTTTGGGTCATGAAAGTTTGCAATATAGTAAATGCACGATTGACCGTTGCTTTGTGCCTCAGTATTTACTTTGTTTCAGCAAACTTACTTTATTACTGTTTATGATTTCAGATAAAAATAGTTGCTGAGTAAATTTTACTTGTAATCTACAATTGGCTTTTTAAAAATAAGCTGTTGATATATAATTGTCAGTCCAAATGAATATGTGAAACAGCTGGAATTGTACCAATTTTGGTTTTATTTAAAGCTCAGTTTCCTTTTTGTTTTATTGTATGCGTTGGGTTTGCAGCATGAACTTGCACAGATAATGCACGTTTTCTGGTTAAGTAAACATGATGCACACTATTCTGTAACAGAAAGCCCTCTTGTGCCTTACCTATGTGCTTTTGTGGGCACCTTGTTTATGAAGAATAAAAAATGATTTGTTATCTGAAGAGAATAAATTTTAAATTCTCAGTTTATGTCTCAGATGCTAACGTGTGAAAATATAAATATATATAATATATAAAGTAACCAATCTTCCTGTATTTTATGTGCATCATAGTGATTTATCTGAGCTTAGTGACCCCCATCTTGTAACCTGTTGCAAGAGTGAATGTAAAAAATAGTTGTGGCATTTTAAAAGGTCGCCTTTGATGCAGATGCATCTTTTTCTTGCTTCTGAAACATATTTCATGTAAACATTGTACATTTATTATTGTAATATATACTATTATGCAGCTTATTTTACCTGAAACTGTTAAGCCGACCAAGATCCCTCCCTGCAAGACAGATGGGAATGTGTATAATAACTAGGTATTTGAGAAGTTCTGAAGTTTGATGTAATCTGTTACTTGTCCTGTTAAAAAAAGGAAAAAATTCTAATTAAAAATTTATTAGTTTTTTTTATGTGTCTTGGCTTTTTAAAAACTTTTTAAGTGCCCTGTGTCTGTATTGATTTTTTACCAGTGAAAATAGGTGTCTTTAGTTTAAATCTGTTTGACAGTCTGAATATTTGTGCTTATAAAGATGAGTGAAGATCATAAAGTTAATTTTAACTATCCTTCCCCTCAGCATTTTATTTTTCCTTATGAAAATGTCTTCATCCAACTTGCAAGTATTTGAACCAAAATGGGGCAAGAATGTCAATCAGCTGCATCACAAAGCATTATTAGTTCTGCTAGATACTTTTTCACAGCAAGACTTTCTTAAAAAGGAAGCATTTCTTTTTCTTTTAACATTCTGGCTTGAATTCTATTGCATTATAAACTATTAACAAACAGTTCATAGGCTAGTTACTTTAAATAGCATTGGTTTAGACTTTCTGATAATCAAATAAGACTAGTCAGTCATGTGGTGTACTTATTGATTACTAACAAATGCCAAGTACTGTTATGTGTTAGGGATACAAAGATGAAAAACGCATGACCCAATCCTCAAGATGGTCACAGTCTAGAGGAAGAACACAGAGCAGATAAAAGATAATGTGGAAAATACAGTGAGAGCAAAACAGGCAGAGGAATTCTGGGAGTAAAGAAAGGCACCTTACGCATCTTAATATAGAGGGAAGACCTCAGGGCAGGTGAGGCAACAGCTGAGCCCTATTTTAATTCAGTTGAACACTTACTGAGTACCTCTTAATTAGTATAGATACAATGATAAAATTTCCCTTTCCCTTGAGCTCTCAGGAGAGCTATTACCGTGATGAGCTCATGAAACTGAATGTGTGTGATCTGTGTAATTACAAAATCAATACTCATTGGTATGTAGATTCATGAATATCTTGTGAATATTGAAGGCTGATGTTGGGTTTTGTTATATTTTCCTTGTATTCACAGTTTGAATGGCAAGTTATGATTTCCAAGTGAACTGTGGTTTGATGTGTCATGTGCCCAGAACATTTCCTTTAATAAGATTTACCTTGCAGTTCTTCCTCCCTGCTCCTGTTGACATCACATTATTGTAAGTCCCCTACATGGCTTTTTTGCCTTTTTTTTTTCCTAGACTTACCTTGTCAAGTCACTTTTTCCAGATGACTCACACAGGGTGCTAAATCAAGCAGAATTTTGACAATCACTCTTTTAGGAAGGATGCTGAAGAACAGATACTTAAGAACTGAGATGATTAGGAACCAGAAGTTGTGCTGAATGTCCAGAATGCTCTTGACCTTTAAGAATAAACTGAATGTCCAGAATGCTCTTGACCTTTAAGTCCCATTGGTTAAACTTTATGGCTAGAAATGCATTCTCATGGTGGTTTTCTATGCCTGAGAACGTCTACTAGGGGCAACAAGATAGACGCATTTTATTGATTCTTAGATTTTAAAACCAGTAGAGCCTGTGTAACTCAGATTTACTTTTTCTTTCATGGGTAGACATTGGAGACCTGAGAATGCTCCTGAAACTGGAAAGAAGGCAATATAGGTAGGGCAATATAGGTATAGAGAGCACATGAACAAAGATTGATGAGAAACAACCCAGTTTATGCATAAACTAAAAGCAGAACTGGGTGTGATGGCTCATGCGTGTAATCCCAACTAGTTTAGTTAAGAGGCTGAGACGGGAGGATCGCTTGAGCCCAGGAGTTTAAGACCAGCCTTGGGCAACATTTAGACCCATCTCTAAATGAGAAAAAGTTAGCTGGGCGAGGTGGCACACGCTTCTAGTCCCCATCTACCTGAGAGGCTGAGGTGGGAGGATTGCTTGAGCCCACAAGTTCAATGCTGCAGTAAGCTATGGTCATGCCACTGCGCTCCAGCTTGAGTGACAGAATGAGACTCCGTATTAAATAAAAAATCAGTTGGCCAACATGGCGAAACCCCGTCTCTACTAAAAATACAAAAAAATTTAGCCAGGCTTGGTGGCATGCACCTGTAGTCCCACCTACCCAGGAGGTTCAGGCATGAGAATCGCTTGAATGTGGGAGGTGGAGGTTGCAGTGGGCCAAGATCGCACTACTTCACTCCAGCCTTGGTGAGCAAGACTCTGTCTCGAAACAAAAAAACAACAAACCGTAAGCAGTTTCTTATGACTGAATCACTAAGGACATCAATAGATAAGAAAGGCAATGGTCACATCTTTGTAAGTCACATGAAGATTGGATGTTGGCTATTAAAGGGAGGTTAGGTGAGAAACGGATGATAAGGATTTGTTGGCATGAAAAATAGAGAAAAGACTTGAAGAATAAGATAAAATGGGAAAGATTTGATTAATTATTGAGAGAGAAACTGATACCTAATTATTTAGCATGGGAAATCTAAAATCCCAACATTTGGGGAATAGATGGTAAGGAACAGATTGGATAGGAAAAATGATAAATTGGGGTTTTGGCTATGTGAAGTTTGACATGCCTACAAAACATTTAGGTGGATGTTTCTAGCAAGTGAAGGGGGATCTACATTTCTGAGATATTTTGAGAACTGTCTGAGGGAGGTACAATTTGGGAGTTAGAACCGTGACTGTGGGTTAGATGACCTAGAGAGTCCAAATGGTTAATCCCATTTCTGCCTTACCTGTGTGGCCCTTAGGGATTGAGGATGGGGTGAAGTAGAAAGGAAAATCTGAACTAAATTAAGAAGGTAGAATTTGAGAATGTCTTTGAATGAAGTGAAGTTAAAGTGTAATCTAATATGACCATCACATTTCTGGTTTGGGTAGCTGGTTGGCTGGTGATGACATTCCCCAAATTATAGATTACAATTGTCCCATGGTATCTGCAGGGGATTGGTTCCAGGATCCCTATGGACACTAAAATCCACAGACGCTCAAATCCCATATATATAAAATGACATAGTATTTGCATTGCATACAGTCAACTCATACCCTTCCATACACTGTAAATCATCTCTAGATTATTTTTAATACCTAATACCATGTTATTGCTATCTAAATAGTTGTTATACTGTGTTTTTATTATTTTAAATTTTTTTTGAATATTTTCTATCTGCAGTTTGTTTAATCCACAGATTTAGAGCTTGTGGATAAACACAGGGCTGACTGCACTAGAGGAGGGGAGCAGGAAGCCAGTTATGGTGCTAGATAAGATGTCCTATAATTGACAAAATAAAGCAAACTAATCCTTCTGACTTCTCTTTGTCTATTGCAAAACATTGTTGGAGGAAGGGCAAGAGGGGACTGTCTTTGAGAATCTCTCCTCTCCACAAAACAGAATTAACTTATAAAATGTTCTGCCATTGTCTGTGATTCTTTGATATTGATTAGAAATTTTCCTAGTTTGTAGAAAAATGAGATTTTGTATAGATCTAGAAACCTGCGGCTGTCAAAAGAAGGAATACATGCTAAAGTTGACTTTTGTCAACTTTTGAACTGTTCTTAAATGGTTTATTTTACACTCAAAACTAGAAACTTGTTTGAGGCTTTATGTTAGACAGCCTGTGTAACTGTAGTCAAGTCATTTGGCCTGAAAGGCTTTTTCTTTTTCTTTTCCTTTTTGTTTTGGTGACTTCATTTTGTTGCAGTGATTTAAAAATACAACTTTTAAAGGGCAGTCCTATTTTTATAGTTCCAAATGTTGCAATACTTCTTTTTACAAAAACAAAAAGGTTACTAATATGGAATTTTAAAATTTCAGTGACTATTTTCTACTAAATAATAGTGAAATTCAAGTTGGATTTCAAGGCCTGCCTTTATCTAGACAAGTGCTGTTTCAGAGAAATATGTCAGTTGTGTAATTAATAGTTAGAATTCTAATGGCCACACTAAAACAAGTATAAAATGGGTAAAATTAATTTTGGTATGTTTAACCTTATATATTCAGATTATCTGAACTTGTCATAAAAATGTTATTTTATATACTTCAAAACGTGGAGTATATATTATCGCTAAGGTGACCCTGGGATATATGACTTAAGTGCTAAAACCTATATAGTGGGCACCTTATTTACAGCCTATCTTAATCAGATTTGACATTTTAATTGGAAATACTTGATCTATACTGAGATATAAAATCTACAGTTGAAACAGTAGATTCACATACCCAAGTTCTTCCCAAATACTTAAAGTTTTAAAATTTAAATTCAAATTTAAATTAATTTGAATTAATCAAAACTTCAGTCCTTCAGTTGTACTACCCACATGTAGCCAATAGCCACATATAGACAGTGGCTACCATGAGTACAAGTCTAAACCAACCTGTACCTTTCTAGCCAAATCCCAGTCCTCACCCATCTATCTGTGCTCCAGCTGAACTGAACTGCTTGCCTGTCTTCTATATACCTAACTTTTACTTGATTCTGCTTTTACTGATAACTCGCCTATTATGCCTCCTTCACTTAACCTTCTCCAGCCACACTGGTCTTCTATTTCTCCTGTATACTTCCTACCTACAGGGCCTTCACACTTGCTAATCTCTGCCTGTAACATTATTTCCCTGGGACCAGATCTTTGAATGACCTGCTCCTCCTTATTCAGGTTTCAGCTCACATCTCTTCATGGAGATCTTCTCTGGCCTTTCTCTTTTAAATTGCTGTTTTATTTTCTTATTAATATCTGAAAGTATCTTATATATTTATTGCCTATATCCCTTGCTACAATATCAATCCCCATAAGAATAGGGAGTCTTATTTTTGTGTTGTTTACTTGATTTTTAGGTCCCCAAATAGTGTCTGGCTTAAATTAGGTGCTCAGTATATATTTTTTGAATCAACCTATACACTTTGTTCTGTTACTCTGCATCTAAAATTAAATTTGTGTTTTGATTCTAGGGAGTTCAATATAACTTTCAGGAACCTAATTTCTTCTTAAGTAGTGCTTTAGCAGAATCCCACAGATTTTAATGTGTTGTATTTTCATTTGCATTCAGTACAGAATACATTCTAATTTCCCTTTTGAGTTCTTCTTTGCCCCCTGGGTTATTTAGGAATGTGTTATTTAGTTTCCTGATACTTGAGGATTTTCCAGGTAACTTTACTTACACTTTTGATTTCTAATTTTATTCCTTTAGCGTCCATTGAATGATTTGAATCCTTTTAAGGTTGAGACTTACTTTATGGTCCACAACACAAACTTTCCGTAAAAATTCTATGTGTACTTGAAAAAGAGTGTTTTCTGCTGTTATTTGGTGGCCTGTTTTATAAATGTAAACTTGATGAAGTTGTTTGATAGTATTATTCAAGTCTTCTGTATTCTTACTAATTTTCCATCTACCTGGTAATTATTGAGAAGGGTTATTGAAATCTCTAACTATAATTGGGGATTTGCCTATTTCTTACAGTTCTGACAGGTTTTGCTTCATGTATTTTAAAGCTCTGTTACTACGTATATAAATAATTAGGGTTATTATATTCTCTGTGTTTTGACTCTTTCATTATCATGGAAGTGATCTTTATCCCTAATAATATTCTTTGCTCTGAAATCTACTTTGATATTAAGATAGCCACTCTAGCTTTCTTTTAATAAGTGGTAGAAGGGTACATCTTTTTTTCATTTGTTTTTAACTTATTCATATCTTCATATTTAAACTATGTTTCTTGTAGACAGTATTTAGATCTTTTGAAAAGATCTGGTCTGATCACTCAATCTCTGCCTTTTAATTGGGGTATATACAACATTTACATTTAACATTTAATGTGATTATTCATTTGGTTAAGTTTAAGTCTCATTTTGCTGTTTATTTTTTATTTGTCTCATCTGTTGTTTCCTTTTCCTTTTTTCCTGCCTCTTTTGGACTGAGTATTTTTATGGTTTCATCTTATCTCCTTTGTGGCTCTTTGATTTTAGTGGTCTCATTAGGGTTTATAATATACATCTCTAACTTGTCACAATCTACCTTTAAGTGATATTTTACCACTTCATGTATAGTATAAGAACCTTTACAATAATATACTTAACATTTTTCCCTTCCTAATCTTGTTTCATCGATTTCATTATATATATATTGTTCACAACACATTGTTTAATTTTGGTTTATACAATTATGTTTTCAAAAGATTTCAACAATGAGAAAAATATTATTATATTTACTCATTTAGTTACTATTTCCAGTGCTCTTCATTCCTTTGTATAGGATCATACTCCACCTGGTAGCATTTTCCATAAGCCTAAGGAACTTAATTTTTCTTGTAGAGAAGGTATGCTGGAGATGAATTCTTTCAGCTGTTGAAAACAGGCACTATTTCTGGAACGTAACCATTAGTCACTCTTACCTCTAGTCCTTTCTGTTGGTTCTTTCAATTGGCAGTTTCTTCACACATGTATTGATCAGCACCCTGTAGCAAACTTGAGAGGAACCCTCCATAGATCTCTAGAATTCTCTCTGCTGCTTTGTCATCTCTGGTATTCTGTCCTGTGAACTCTAGCTACCTTGGTCTTCCCAGACTCTTGACTCTGTTTCCTCAACTCAGGGAGCCATTGGTCTCTACATGGCGTTTTCCCTTGCTGCTTCATAGTAACTTGGAAACTCTCAAAGTAGTAAGCTGGGACAACCATCGGTCCCACCGTGTCTGCTTCCTGTTTCTCAGGGATCACTGTCCTTTGTCTTATGTCCTGTGTCTTAAAAACCACTCTTTCTTATATTTTATCCAGTTTTTTTTCCAGACAAGAGGGTAAATCCCTGTTACTTCATCTTGGCATAAAGTGGAAGTCTACAATCATTTTGGAAAAGGATAGAATCTTGTTTTCTTCATATTAACATATTCACTAACTGACTCTCTACACCTGTGGGATAATATAAATTAAAGAGGAAGAGCTCACACCTGTAATCCCAGCCACTTGGAAGGCTGAGGCCGGAGGACAGCTTGAGCCCAGGAGTTCACTACCAGCCAAGGCAACATAGCAAGACCCTTTCTCTAAAAATAAAAATAGGGCAAGCATGGTGTCGCATACCTATGGTCCTAGCTACTCAGGAGGCTAAGGCAGGAGTATCACTTGAGCTCAGAAGTTCAAGGCTGCAGTGAGCTATGATCACACCACTGCACTCCAGCCTGGGTGACAGAGCAATACCCTGTCTCAAAAATAAAAAATAAAAAAAAGAGGAAGTATCTGTAGTCTTATGAGGGCTTTTAAAAATTATATAAGAATCATTTTGATACTTGCAGGTCAAGATTGTGTCTGACTAGCAACTAACAATTAGTGCCTCCCAACATCTTTCTAAAATACGATAGAAAATCAGAAAAAGATGAAAAGTTTTAATGCCTGAAACTAAGGCTGATAGCCAACCTATTGATTCAAGTAGGGAAGAATTGCCTGCAGGACTTAATATAGAGTATGTGGAGCATAAATTAGAATATATGTAGTGTGCGTAGACACACACTCTTTATCACTTGAAGAAAATCAGTCCTGATGGTCTAAGAAATCAGGTTTGAGATACCCAGTTCTTCCTAAAATGCCTTCTTCCTCAAAGATATGAGTCCAGACCAGTGGTTTGCTAGATCTGGTTTTTGTACCATTTTGTGAGAGATAACCATAAAATTTTAGATAAATTTTTGCCAGCTAGTTGTTAAACACAAATGTCATTTTGATTTTGCAATTGACCATGTTGGGAGTATTTACACCTTGGGAATCAGACTCTACAAACTGGGGTTCCTTTTATTCCTGAGTTGTTAAACGCTGTTAAACATTTACTGCACTGAGTATGATGGTAGGTGTGGGTTTGTCATATATAGCTTTTATCATGTTGGGTTACACTCCTTCCGTGTCTAATTTGTTGACAGTTTTTATCATGAAAGGATGTTGAATTTATCACATGCTTTTTCTGCATCTGTTGAGGTAATCATGTGGTTTTTGTCCTTCATTCTGTTAATGTAGTGTATCACATGTATAGATTTGTGTATGTTGAACTATCTTTGTATCCCTGAGATAATTCCCACTTGGTCACGATGAATGATCCTTTTAATGTGCTACTGAATTCAATTTGCTAGTGTTTTATTGAGGATTTCTTCATCTGTGTTCATCAGGGATACTGGCCTGTAGTTTTCTTTTTCTTGTAGTGTCCTTGTCTGGCTTTGGTATCAGGGTAATGCTGGCCTTGTAAAATGAGTTTGGACGTTTCCCCTTCTGTTCAATTTTTTGGAAGAGTGCGAGAAGGATTAGTATTACTTCTTCAAATATTTGGTAGAATTCAGCAGTGAAGCTATTAGGTCCTGAACTTTGTTTTCTTCTTTTCTTTCTTTTTACTTTTTTCTTTTTCTTTTTTTTTTTTTTTTTTTTTGAGACAGAGTCTTGCTCTGTCACCCAGGCTGAAGTGCAATGGTGTGATCTTGGCTCACTGCAGACTCTGCCTACTGGGTTCAAGGGATTCTCCTGCCTCAGCCTCCAGAGTAGCTGGAATTACAGGCACCTGCCACCGTGCCCGGCTAATTCTTTTTGTATTTTTAATAGAAACAGGGTTTTGCCACGTTGGCCAGGCTCGTATCGAACTTCTGGTCTCAGGTGATCTGCCCGCCTCAGCCTCCCACAGTGCTGGGATTACAGGCATGAACCACCGCACCCAGCCTGAACTTTGTTATTTCTTGGCCTTGCTGTGAATTAGGCTTTGGTTTAAGGGAATGTTGTGGCAGGTTTGATCCTCTATTCGTATTACTCAAACTTTCTTCATATCAGCAACAAGGCCGTATCACTTTTTATCATTCATGTATCTCCTGGAGAAGAATTTTTAATTTCCTTCAAGAGCTTTTTCTTTTCATTCACAGTTTGGCTATCTGTTTAGTTCAAAAGGCCTAGCTTTTAGCCTGTCTTGGCTTTTTACATGCCTTCCTCTCCAAGCTTAATCATTTCTAGCTTTTGATTTAAAGTGAGAGATGTGCAACTCTTCCTTTCACTTGAATGTTTAGAGGCCATTGTAAGGTTATTAATTGGCCTTTTTCTTTTTTTGAGATGGAGTCTCGCTCTTTCGCCCAGGCTGGAGTGCAATGGTGCGATCTCAGCTCACTGCAACCTCTGCCTCCCAGGGTCAACGATTCCCTGCCTTAGCCTCCTGAGTAGCTGGGATTACAGGCACCTGCCACCACCCCAGGCTAATGTTTGTATTTTTAGTAGAGACGGGTTTTCACCATGTTGGTCAAGCTGGTCTTGAACTCCTGACCTCAAGTGATCTGCCCACCTCAGCCTCCTAAAATGCTGGATTACAGGCATGAGCCACCAGGCCCGGCCTAATTGGCCTAATTTTAATATTATTGTTTCTCAGGAATACGGAGACCCGAGGAGAGAGAGAAAGATGGGGAAACAGCCGTCAGTGGAGCAGCCAGAACACATACAACATTTATCAATTAAGTTTGCCATGTATGTGGGCGCAGTTTGTGGCATCCCAAAACAATTACTGTTCACACATTACCATAACAGATATAATAATAATGAAAAAGTTTGAAATACTGTAAAAATTACCAAAATGTGACACAGAGACATGAAGTAAACGCATGCTGTTGGAAAAACGGCATCAATAGACTTGCTTGACTCAGGGTTGCCACAACCTTCAATCTGTAAAAAAATGCATTATCTGGAATGAAGCATGCCTGTATTGTATTCTTGAAAATCACTGGGGGGAATACATTTACCAGCATATCTCTTACTTAAACAAACTTTAAAAACTGGATAACTATCCTGATGGCAATTTGGAAATTACTTTTAAGATGGTTTCCTGCAGCCTCTCCTCTCATTGCCGTTTCTTCTCATTCTAATTACTTTGAAAGATGACAATTCTCAAGCCACCAGCAAGTAATAACCAAGATGAGCACTGAGACACACTCAGAGAAGAGTAATTCCAGCAATTAATAAGATTATAGAGGGAGAAATGCAAGGAGAGTACAAGTGGTGAAATATATTGAGAATGATGGTTTTCATTTTATTGGCTCAGAGTATTAGGGAAAAGACTCAAGAAAGGAAATTAGCTTAATTTCTCTTTTCCTTAGGAGGAAGACTAATTTCCGTATATGAAATTAGTCTCTTTCTGAATGCGAAATTAGTCTTCCTCCTAAGAGTTGTGGACTGGCTGGGTACAGTGGCTCATGCCTGTAATCTGAACACTTTGGGAGGCTGAGGCAGGAGGATCACTTGAGCTCAGGAGTTCAAGACCAGCTTAGGGAACATAGTGAGACCTTGTCTCTACTTTAAAAAAAAAAAAAATTAACCGGGCATGGTGGTGCCTGCCTGTAGTCTCAGCTATTCAGGAGGCTGAGGCAGGAGGATCACTTGAGCATGGGAGATACAGGGTGCAGTAAGCTATGATTGTGCAACTGCACTACAGCCTGGGTGACAGAGCAAGACTCTGTCTCAAAAAAAAAAAAAAGAGTTGTGGACATTAGCTTGAAATTTCGATACAGATTTGTGGAAAAGATTCTTGCAACACTTGGTTTTTGATCACAAGATTGGTTGATAGTTTAAAAAAAACACCTCAGTATGCATATGAGCACAAAGGTTGATTAAAGGGTGATAATGAAATACAGAGAGATGGTTTTGGGGACGCACTGCTCCTACAAGCTGCTCTACAGAGTTAATAAGGGGAGTTAGTTATTAGACTTCCTTACTCTATCATCACTCCATTTTCTTAGTCCCTCTTTCATATTTTCCATCTCTTTGTCTTTCTGTACTACATGCTGAGAAACTTCTTCACATCCATTTTTGAGTACACTAATTTTATGTTCAGCTGGGTTTAATCAACTCAAAAATAGGATTTTAAAAATTTGTTTTTATGAGATATATTAGGTGTATTTATCTCAACTTTATTGACATATAAGTCACATATCATACAGTTCATCTATTTAAAGTGTACAATTTAGTAATTTTTAGTGTATTCACAGTTGTATAACCAGCACCACAATCAGTTTTAGAATATTATCATCACCCCAAGAAGAAACTTTACACTTCTTAACCATCACTCCCAATCCTCTTAACCCTCACATTCCTAGGCAACAACTAATCTTTCTGTGTCCTCATATTTTCCTATTCTGAACATTTCATATAAATGTAATCATACAATATGTGGTCCCTTGTGGCCAACTTCTTTCACTTAGAGTAATGTCAGGGTTCATCCATGTTGTAGCATGTATCAGTACTTTATTGCTTTTTATAGCTGAATAATATGTATAGATATACTATATGTTATTTATGTGTTATTAGTTGATGAACATTTGGGTTATTGCCACTTTTTTGCTTATTATGAAGAATGGTGGTATGACCATTCATATACTAGTTCTCAAATAGATATAAGTTTTCATTTATCTTGGGTATAAGTAGGAGTGGAAGTGAAGGTTGTGGCAACCCACAAGTCATATGGTAACTCAATGATTAACATTTTGAGGAACTGTCAGGCTGTTTTCCAAAGCAGCTGTACCATTTTGCATTCTCACCAGCAGTGTATGAAGGTTCCAGTTTCTTCTCACCCTCTTCAATATGGTTATTATCTTTTTTAAAGCCATCCTAGTGGGTATGAAATGGTATCTTAGTGTTGGTTTGATTTGCATTTTCCCTGCTGGATTGTGATGTTGGGCATCTTTTAAGTGCATGTTGGCATTTATATATCTTCTTTGGAGAAATGCCTATTCAGATCATTTGCCCATTTTTAATTGGGGTATAGTCTTCATTACTGTGTTGTAAGAGTTCTTTAAATGTTGTAGATCACAAGTCCCTTATCAGATTTCGATGTGCAAATATTTTCTCCTATTTGTGGGCTCTTTACTCTCTTGATGATGTCTTTTATAGGACAAATGTTTTAAATTTTGATAAAGTACAATTTATTTTTTGTTGTTGCTTATGGTTTGAGTATTTAAGAAACCATTGCCTAATCCAAGGTTATAATGATTTACACCTATGTTTTCTTCTAAAAGTTCTATTGCTTTTCCTTTTACATTTAGGACTTTGATCCATTTTGAGTTAATTTTTGAATATTGTGTGAGGTAGTAGTCCAACTTCATTTTTCTGTATATGGGTATCCATTTGCAACATCCCATGAGATATCCCAGCACTGACCTATCTGTTGAAAAGACTGTTCCTTACCCAATTGAATTGTCTTGTCACCCTTGTCAAAAATCTACTGATTGTAAATGTGAAGGTTTATTTTTGGAATCTCAATTATATTTTATTGATTTATATGTCTATCCTTATGCTAATACCACACTGTCTTGATTACTGTAGCTTTCTAGCAAGTTTTTAAATCAAGAAGTGTGAGTCCTTCAACTTTGTTTTTCTTTGTCAAGATCATGTTGACTATTCTGGATCCTTCAATTTCCTAATAATTTTGGTGGGATATGCTTCGATTATTGCAAAAAAGCCAGCTGGCATTTTGACAAATTATTTGAAAGCATGAAATGATAATTTTCACTTTATGTTTGATTTCTGCTCTATAATCAAAGAATCATTTTGCAAAATATCCCAGGCTTCATTTTTAAAAGGGTCTCTCTCTGATCATATAATTCCTTTCTGCTCTTCTTGTGGTCATTTTTGTTGTTGTTGTTGTTGTTTGTTTGTTTGTTTTTAAGACAGGGTCTTGCTCTGTCAATCAGGCTGGAGTGCAGTGGTGTGATCTTGGCTCACTGCAACCTCTGTCTCCTGGGCTCAAGCAATCCTCTCACCTCAGCCTCCCGAGTAGCTGGGACCACAAACGTGTGCCATCATGCATGGCTAAGTTTTTGTATTTTTTTAGAGATGAGGTCCCTCCATGTTGCCCAGGCTTGTCTCGGACTCCTGGGCTTAAATGACGCACCCACCACAGCTTCTCAAAGTGCTGGGATTACAGGCCTGAGCCACTGTGCCTGACTTCCTTGTCATTGTTTTTTATCCTTTCCAACTTTTTTTTTAATTGCTAACTGGACAGACCCTGACACATTTCTGATAATGCTTGTGATTTGAGCAGTTTTCTGTCATTTTTATTGACTTTGTGAAATCCTCCAATTTTGAGAAGTTTGCTAGTTCACTTTGTAGTGGAGTTTCATTGAACTTATATTGTGTTTTTAATGACAATCTGCAAGACACTGACACAGACATTAACATAGTGGGCAGAAATAGACGGTACTGTGAAGTAGAGAAGGATATTCAAGGAGGTACTGACTTTTTAAAGAGCACTTTTGTAAGAGAATATTTTAGGTTGTAATTCCACAAATAACCATATAACCTCCACATGAGGTTGTATAGTTGATAAACACTTGAATTATGAAGACACTCTAGTATGTAAGAATTTAGTATATGATAAAGGTGGCTTTTAAAATTAGTGAGAAAAGTGAATCATTCAATAAAAGTGAAAAAAAAAATTAAGAGGAAAGTTAGAGCCCTAATGTTACTAGTGCCAGGGCCTATGGCTTCGGCAACTGTGTTTCCTTAGAAGAGGCACAGGCTCTTTGGCTTGTAATAACTTAGAAGATCTTAATGAATTGATACTTCCACATGGACAGTCACTCAATTTCCTCATACAAACTTGTCTGACAGAGGATATCTTTCACAAAGATTTCCTATGTCCCAATAGTATAACAAACATTTAGTGGTGTTCTTGAAATTCAGGCTCTTCTCCTTACCAGACTTCTGTCCTTACAGGACAAACGGACAAAAGGACGATGGTTTCCTGATGCTTATTTTATTCAGGATTCTCATTTTGTTTGACAATCACCATTGGGCTCTTCTACACCACTAACAGCATTTGATTAACAGAACGCTAGTAACATATCAGTGAAACAGGGATCCTATTAGAGGAACATGTAAGTAGCAGAACTATTCTGAAACACAACTTCCCAACTGGTGTGCCATGAATGCGTTACAGATTTACCCAAATATTAGCTTTAGAGTGGTGGCAGAACTTGGGATAGTGGAGCTCAAGGCCTAGTTGCCTCCAGCAGGTTGTAAGCAGCTTCCTTTATTGAACCAATGCACAGTACAATTATTATCCTTTTCTTTGAGTGCCATTAAAGCTTGAAACAAGGTGGGGAAGCACTGTTCTAAGCAATTAGCTGGGAACAAGGAGAACATGAATAATATCATTAGGCAAACACAGTCATTTGGTTTAGGGAAGAGTATCACAGATTTCAGCAGAGAATGAATGAGGAAGCAGATTAGATTTTTTTCTGACTCTAAATCACTTCAATTCTATTTTCGTATTAGACTTTATATCATTAATATGATATGTATATTAGTATCAAACTTCTGCAACTTTTACTTGTTAAGACTTCTCTACATATACCCAGATAAGTTCCAGGAGGAATAAAGACTTGAGAAATAGTCATAAAATAAGCAAAAGAAAAATTAGAGAAGAACATTTGATATAGGTCTAAGCACAGAGATCAAGAAATGATAAAGAAGAATGTTACATGCTTGGTTGTATTAAAAGTTGTCTCCTATTCTGTAGGTTGTCTGTTCATGCTGACAATAGTTTCTTTTGCTGGGCTGGGCGCGCTGGCTCAAGCCTGTAATCCCAGCACTTTGGGAGGCCGAGGCGGGCGTATCACGAGGTCAGGAGATCGAGACCATCCTGGCTAACACGGTGAAACCCCGTCTCTACTAAAAATACAAAAAAAAAAATTAGCTGGGCATGTTGGCGGGCGCCTGTAGTCCCAGCTACTCGGAGAGGCTGAGGCAGGAGAATGGCGTGAACCCGGGAGGCGGAGCTTGCAGTGAGCTGAGATCGCGCCACTGCACTCCAGCCTGGGTGACAGAGCCAGACTCCGTCTCAAAACAAAAAAAAACAAAAAAAGTTTCTTTTGCTGTTCAGAGGCTCTTAGTTTAATTAGATCCCATTTGTCAATTTTCGCTTTTGTTGCAATTGCTTTTGACATTTTCGTCATGAAATCTTTGCTCTTGCCTGTGTCCTGAATGACATTGCCTAGATTTTCTTCTAGGGTTTTTGTAGTTTTGGGTTTTACATTTAAGTCTTTAATCCATCTTGACTTAATTTTTGTATAAGGCATAAGGAAGAGATCCAGTTTCAATTTTCCGCATATGGCTAGCCAGTTTCCCCAGTACCATTTATTAAATAGAGAATCCTTTCTCCATTGCTTGTTTTTGTCAGGTTTGTCAACAATATTTTTACCTAATGCTGAATAATGATTGAAATTGTATTTTATTTTACATTTTATTTTATTTTATTATTTTTTTGAGACAGAGTCTCGTTCCATGGCCCAGGCTGGAGTGCAGTGGCACAATCTTGGCTCACTGCGCGCTCCGCCTCCCGGGTTCACGCCATTCTCCTGCCTCAGCCTTCCAAGTAGCTGGGACTACTGGCCCCCGCCACCACCCTCGACTAATTTTTTGTGTTTTTAGTAGAGATGGGGTTTCACCATGTTAGCCAGGATGGTCTCGATCTCCTGACCTCGTGATCTACCCACCTCGGCCTCCCAAAGTGCTGGGATTACAGGCGTGAGCCACCGCACCCAGCCAATTGCAAAAATATTCTTAAAAAATGTTTTAACATAGAAAGACCAATATCTCAACAGAAAAGTAGTCAAATGACATCAGGAGATGATCCACAAACGAACAACTGCAAATGGCCAATAAATATATGAAATATTCAGCCACAGAAATAAAGGCAAATTAATGAACAATTGAGAAGGAAACTGGATAAATTTGACTTCAGTTTAGGGAAAATAGGCCCTTTACATAATGGTTGGTTGTTGCGTAACGTGATGAGCATTTCTGAAGGTTAATCTGGCAATATGTAACACAAAAATATTTTAACGTTTATACCCTTTGACCTTATGTTTTAATTTTTAGGAGTCTAGTCTGAAGAAATTACCAGAGATAACATGAAGATAAATGAAAATGATGTTCATCACAACTTGATTTATATTGTGACTAAAAATTAAAAGCAACTAAATCTACAGATGTGGTAATAAGTAAATAACAGATTATCATATGGAATTCTGGAAAATCATCAAAATAGTGCCTTTGAAGATTATTTAAGATGTGGCAAATAGTGTCTTTGAACTGCTTAAGTTACATATATATTATATCATTCATATATATATATATATATATATATTTTTTTTTTTTTTTAATAGAGACAAGGTCTCATTTGGTCACCCAGGCTGGAGTACAGTGGCTCCATCAAAGCTCACTGTAGCATCAAATTCCAGAGCTCAAACAGCCTGCCAAGTAGCTAGGACTACAGGCATGCCCACCATGCCAAGCTAATTAAAATTTTTTTTTTGTAGAGACAGCATCTCGCCGTATTGCTCAGTCTGGTCTGAATTCCTGGCCTCAAGCTACCCTTCCACCTCAGCCTCCCAAAGCATTGAGATTACAAGTGTAAGCCACTGCATTTGGCCTCAAATATATTTCATGTAAGACACTGTTAGTTGTAAGAGGCTCCACTATTTTCTCTAGACCTTAAGAAAGAAAACAACAACAAAAATGACATTCAAGGTGTAGATTGTAATAGAAGACCCTAGCATAAAGTTAGGGTCAGGGTAAATGAGAAGTAGACCTGTCTGTAGAAGGGAACCGTAAAGAAACCAACCAGTCCTTGTTCAGATTGTGGTTTCAATTCCTACTACCAGCATCATCTAAGAAGCTTAAGCAAAAAGAAAATTTAAAGTGCTCACAGGAGCAAGCTGTGGTTGCACCATCCACCGCACTCCAGCCTGGGTGACAGAGAACTTGTCTCAAAAAAAAAAAAAAGAGTAGGTTTTGGGTATATTCAGTTTGAGATATCTGTTAGACATCCAAGAGGAGATGTAAAGCAGAAAGTCGTTGCTCAAGGGATGAGACAAGGATAGAGTTATACACTTGGGAATCACTGTATACAGATGGAACTTAAAGCCACATAACTGGATGAGATCAACCAATGAAATGAGTGCAGACAAGGGAGAGGAGAGTGTTGGGTATTTCAACGTTTCAAGATGGAGGGAGGAGCAGGAGCCAGCAAATGAGACTAAGTTGGAGGAGCTAATGAGGTAGAAAGATAAGGAAGCGTTTTCAGAGGGAAATAGTATTCAATGGTGTTGAAAACTTCTGAGGCATCAGGAAAGATGGTTTCAGTAGATAGCTAGTAGGTATGAGCAGGGCAGGAGAGGGTTCTCCCCGCCACATACGCCAAGAGTGTTGGGTGACCATTAGGTGATGGTCAGGTGGTTAACTATTTCTCAAAGGAATAATTGCTAAAGTAATAAGTAATAACTGCCAGGGAAAGGCAGTTTTCTAACAGACAGAAAACACCTGAGGCCGGGCGCAATAGATAGAAAACACCTGAGGCCGGGCGCAATCGATAGAAAACACCTGAGGCCGGGCGCAATAGAAAACACCTGAGGCCAGGCGCGGTGTCTCACGCCTATAATCCCAGCACTTTGAGAAGCCAAGGTGGGCGGATCACCTGAAGTCAGGAGTTTGAGACCAGCCTGGCCAATATGGTGAAACCCCGTCTCCACTAAGAAATAAAAAATTAGCTGGGCATGATGGCACACGTCTGTAATCTCAGCTACCCGGAAGGCTGAGACAGGAGAATCACTTGAACCCGAGAGGTGGAGGTTGCAGTGAGCTGAGATAGTACCACTGCACTCCAGCCTGGAAAACAAAATGAGACTCCGCCTCAAAAAAAAAAAAAAAAAAAAAGAAAAAAGAAAAAGAAAAACACCTGAAACTGATCGGAAGCTTCCCACCAAGATCTCAGGAGTGGGGAGAAGTAACACAAGATTCTGGAAGTATGCCAACATTTAAAACCCCAAGTCAAGAGGTCAAGCTGTGTACTTGGTATCTCAAGTTGCCTGCTTGGCCCTCTTCCAAATGTACTTCCCTTCCTTCATTTCTATCATTTCCTTACTGTTCTAAAGCTTTTTAATAAACTTTCACTCCTGCTCTGAAAAAAATAAAAAAACTTAAAAAAAATAAAGTGCTCACAGTTCGTAGTTCCCTCCAGGAAGAAGAAAACATCCATCCCCCTGGCAGAAATGAACCTTAATGCAGGTAGGCAGCAATTTTCTTATTTGTCATTTTGACAACAATTTTAAGACATCATTGATTCTGAAATGTATTATTTCTATATTAGAGTTGTTAAAAGGTGAAAAATTGTATGTTTAAAATAATTTGAGTGTATTCTCTACACACAATTGGAAGGAAATTCTCAAAAATTTAGCAACGGAGACCAGTCTGTTGGATTACATACGTATTTTACAAAATTCACCATGAATATTTATTACACATATTTAAATGTTTACCTTAATTGAGATTCTCAGAATTGTCTTTATTCTGTTTATAAAATTTAATCTCCTCTGTAATATATTTCGAATTACTGCCAACTTTTGGCAATAAATCGCAGACAATGAGAATTTTTATAACTTCCGCACTTTGGAAAAGGGCTATGTTTATTTTGCCTGCCGTGAGTTGTTATTGTTAGCAGGTATAGGAAAGGACTTCTGAAACACACCCAATCCTTCCATTGAGAGACAGGGTGGCAGGAGGGGAAGGGAAAATAGGGATAAGTGGTTAGGAGCATTGTCTCTGGAATGAGAACCATGCTTAGATTTCAGCTTTGACACATACTGATGGTGGTGTGGTCTTAGGCAAGTTATTTAAATAGCTCGTTTCTTCATTTTTAAAACAGTAATAATAGTGTTATCAAGAGAACTCAATGAAATAATGTAAAATGACTGCCATGTAATATCACTGTTACTATTTCTAAACTGGTCTGTGAGAGCAACAACTTGATAATATGACTTATTTTTAACATCCCTTTGCTGTTCTTCATTGTGATCCCCCTTAACGATGCTCACACATAAGACTTGTGAAAATGTATTATCTCTTCAGTGCTTCCTTTTGAAATGACATATTCGCTATTCCAGCAAATAGAAAAAAGGGGTGCACTCCTGACGAGCATAATCTTGATGCAAATACAAGACAAAAAGGGAAAATTCACAGGCCAATCTCACTGAATAGAGAAAATAGCAAAAATCCCAAACAAACCAAATTGGTCAGCAAACCAAATTCAGCAACATAGAGTGAGAATTACACATCATGGCCAAGTTGGATTTATTCCAGGAATGCAGTTTGACATTAGAAAATCAGGCTGGGCGCGGTGGCTCACACTTGTAATCCTAGCACTTTGGGAAGCCAAGGCAGGTGGATCACATGAGGTCAGGAGTTCAAGGCCAGCCTGGCCAACATGGTGAAACCCCGTCTCTACTAAAAATACAAAAAAATTAGCTAGGCATGGTGGTGAGTGCCTGTAATCCCAGCTACTCGGGAGGCCGAGGCAAGAGAATCTCTTGAACCCGAGAGGTGAAGGTTGCAGTGAGCTGAGATCATGCAAACTGGGTGACAGAGCAAGAATAGATCTCAAAATAAATAAATAAATAAATAAATAAATAAATAAATAAATAAAATAAAAAAAGGAAAAGAAAAGAAAAAGAAAAAAGAAACTCAGTATAATTTTTCACATTAACAAATGAAATAAATAATATGATCATCTCAAATAGATATAGTAAAAGCATCTGATAAAATTCAACATTTGTGCATCCTTTTGTAAAAAGTAATTCTTAGCAAACTGGTAGTAGAAGGGAATTTCCTAAATCTGATAAAAGATATTTACCAAAAACCCACAGCAAACATCACATTAATGGTGAATTTTCTGGTATATCCCTTTTGAGTGCAGTTTTGAAAGCCCAGAAGTTTTGATGTTTTCCTTTATTTCTGAAACTTGTTGCTTTTCATTAACTGTTTTTGTTCTTTTGAAACTACTGTATCCTTTTCATTTGCTTTGAAATAGTATACCTGGCCTTTCATCTTTGCTAAATGATTCATCTTATTGTTTTCCTCAACTATTGTGTTCATAATGTCTTTCTTTTATGCTCGGTGCTTCTGCCTCAAAAACGCAAAAATCAAAATGTAACTTTTTCTCAATGTGAGTAACATTGAGATCCGATACCATGTATGGCAATGTTGAAGAATTATTATCACTGGAACTAGAGTAGTGTCACTCATTACAGAGGTGTCAATCTGACTGCAATGGACCAGTTTGTGCATTCCAATAGAAGACATTAAATCTTGAAACTGACTGTCTACAATTAGTCCTGTGTTATTAAAATGTTTCTTAACATCCCTCTAAACATATAAGCTAGTATAATCTTTGTTTAACCATAGGAGTCTTAAAAATTAATTCATGTAATTACATCTCGTAACTATATGGCTCGGTTGTATGGCAGACATCCCTAGAAAATAATAGGGAGCAATATAAACAAGAGAAGCAGACAGCAAGAGCGATTATTTGTATAAGCCGCCATGTGGGTTGTTGAATCCCGTTTGCAGACTCAAAGAACTAGCCATGAGCCTTGTTCATTGGCCACTTACTATGTTATTTATTTATTATTATGAATTCTACATTGTTTCACATTTAATATTAGCCACATTTTAATACATAACATTGAAATAAAAGCACATTTTCAAAAATTACATTATATCTAAATAAAACTCTATTTGTATAAAAATTTATCATTTTCATGTTCTACTGTGCTTTAATAACATGGAAAAATCAAAATTGCTTTTCTTGGTGTTCCCCAAGGACAGCACAATGTACTTAAAACACAACTTAGCTAGAAAACAGAACCTTTTCATATATAGATATTGGTCGAAGAAATATTCTCTGTAATTAAAATGTTTAGAGAAGGCATACTATTTTCATTGTGTTCAGAAAAAGTTTGTACTATAACTATATTTTGGTATAATAAAATATGTCATATTCTAGTATTCGATTGGTACAGTGAATTCCTATTTACCTGGAATAATTATTAAAAATGTGTCCTGGTAAATTTAATATTACAGTTACCTAAGAGTTATAACTGAATTAGAAGATAATTTCAAAAAATCCACAGCACTAAAACTATAAGCAGCTTAATTTAATCTTTGATGAGTTAGGAAACAATTCAGAAACTTACAGTGCCTCATTTCATAATGAACCTCACTTATTGTAGGATAAAACTGAAAATTCTAGTTATTTGATTTTTCTGATTAGTTGGATTATGAATAAGCCATGTATTTCGGAAAGGTCATGAAAGCTGTGTCATATATACACTCACGTATTTTCCTGTTAATCTTTCTTACCCCTGTTATGGGTGTTACAGAAAAGAGAGATTAAAACTTATGCCTTCATCCCCATTGGGAAGCAGACATGAAAATTATTCCAGTTACTCTAAACCAGAGTGTTTCAAAGAATGATCTGTGGATAACCTGTCTTAGAATTACCTTGAGTATTTGTTAGATATGCAGATTCCTGAACCGTTCACCAGACTTGCTGAATTGCTGTGTCTGGGAAAGACCCCAGGATATTAACGAACTCTCGAAGTAATTCTGGTTTTTAAGTTTGAGACCCACTGCCATACAGTTTCTGGATATGATTTGAGGTACCAACCTAGCGAGGATCATCAGAGCAGCTCCAAATAATTCTTCCCATGAATGTTGATATAGGAAAAAGAGTGACAAAGATTGAAATGGGTGTGTTACTTCCCACAAAGTAGAAGAACAGGAAATAATATGTTATGCCATCAGGCCAAAGGAATGTTAGAGGCAAAGTTGGAAACAGTTTAGAGCTATTTCATTCATGTTGCTAATATCGATGCTTAGTTAATATATGGAGTTTCCAATATATTTTTCCTTATTGATATGAAGTAACATGAAATTTGCTGACTCCCATTTGATTCATTTGGAAGATGATTTGATTGCTTTAATGCCTTGCTTTTACTTCAGATACTGTAGTAAATGTCTCTTCTGGGTCTCTTTCCACTAAATGTCTTGAATTTTTCAGAGCTTTGGTTGTGATACGGTTACATATTTTCATTAACATGAGCCAATTTTACTTGTTCTTGTAACTGTTATCACTGGGAACAGAGTATAAATGCTTTCTACAAGGAACTCTTATTTTTATTTCATTTTATGTTACCATGAAAAGATAAGTGGCTGATGGTTTATTTGGTCTATTTGTTTTCTCTACGAGAGTTGAAACATATAAATTACACTTTAATCATTCCCCCCACCACTGTAAAGTGTCCGTCAACAGCGTGTATTAAGTATTCTTTACCCTTTGAGGAGTCACGAAAGGAGGCAGACTCTCACTTCCTTTGCAAATCTCTTTATCACTATTGAAAATTCAGTCAGTATCCAAGTCCTGCCAAGTTTTTCCCTATGTCTCTACTATCCACATATCCAAAAGTGAGCATAGCTCACTTTTGCTCAGGGGCAGCTTTCGTTAGGCCACGAGCTGGCCATGAAGGTTGGCCTTACTTTCTCTTCCACTTGTCTTCTCCAAAATACCCTCAACAGGCCAGGCACAGTGGCTCACACTTGGTGTAATCCTAGCACTTTGGGAGGCTGAAGCAGGAGGATCACTTGAGCCCAGAAGTTTGAGACCAGCCTAAGCAACATGGTAAAACTCCGTCTCTACAAAAAAAAAAAAAAAATTAGCCAGGCATGGTGGCATGGGCCTGAGGTCCCAGCTACTTGGGAGGCTGAGGTGGGAGGATCCCTTGAGCCCGGGATATGGAGGTTGCTGTGAGCCGTGATCATGCCACTGCACTCTAGCCTGGGTAACAGAGCCAGACCCTGCCTCAAAAAAAAAAAAAAAAAAAAAAAGAAAAAGAAAGAAAGAAAAAAACAGGAAAAAAAAGAAATACTCCTCAGGGCTGTGGACTGCAGGCCTTTTGTGGCCTCTAGCTTTACTGTGGGCTGTTCTTGGCTACTGTCAATCATCGATTGTGAATCACAGCCTTTCCCTGTATCTACAAGTGGGTGGAAACCATACCTCTTCTCCTTGCTGCTTTGACCTTTCAGTCTCCACAAAATTAGACACCAGGGCCTGGTAAGGCAATTCCAGAACAGAATTACAAAGTAGGAGAGACAAGGGTTAAAGTTTTGCAGCTCTACTTTGAATTTTTCCTTGTATCACCCAAGGATCTTATGGTTTCAGACGGAGAGTCACCTTCCTGAATGCTTCTGCTTGACCTGCTGTAGGTTCAAGTTATTACTCCAAATGGATCCCCTTCTTTGAATCTTTCAACTGTCCCTACTCCTCCACTGAAACAGGCCTTATAGTCTGAGCCCTTCTTCCTTCCCACTCATACCATACACTGTCCAATCAAGTAAGGCCACAGATTTGGGCTGCAAGGACCACATTGGGAAAAATATCCCTGCCTGTGTGTGTGTGTGTGTGTGTGTGCTCATGTGTGCAGGTCGGGGGATGATTGGTGAACTGACTGTGGGTCCTCCAATCCATGTTTCCTATTCAATATTCCCTCCAGCAGGAACTCTGACCCTAGGGTTCCTTTGCTAACCAACCCATACATTAAACATGCACATGTACACACTTATACACATTCATATAGATTATACAGCATAGTATCAAACCTGTATTGAGAACAGAATGTAGCCATGATATTAATAAAGCTCGTGCCCTGGCTGGAAAATAAATAGCTCTGTAAACAAAACTGACATCTTTACTGATTTCTTCAAGATTTTCAAGAGAGCTGGACTAACAGTGAATTTCTCTCCATTTCACACTGGTCACATTACACAAGGTTTTTGTTTGTTTCAGAATTTGCCTCTGACTGAAATATGGGGACTTATGGGGTGCGAGTGAGTTTTCCAGTTTCTCTCTAGGGCTGCCAGGTTTAGTGAATAAAAATGTGGAATGCCTAGTTAAACTTGAATTTCTGGTAAACCATGAATAATGTTTTAGTGTAAGTTTGCCCCATGCAATACTTAGGATATACTTATATTAAAAAATGTTTTTGATTTTTATCTAAAATTCAAATGTATCTGGGTACTCTGCATTTTATCCGGCAACTTTATTCCTACCATATCTCCTTGTTGATCTTGAGTCTCACTGCTACCATTTAGTCTAGGGGTCCTCATCATCTCAAGTCTGGGTATCTGCAATACTTGCCTGGGTGAGCTTCCCAACACTACTCTTCTTCCAATCTTCTCCACTGCCCATTTTTTAGAACTGTTTTCTTTCCTTTTCTCTTTCTCTTTCTCTCTCCTTCCTTCCTCCCTCCCTCCCTCCCTCCCTCTTTCTTTCTTTTGCTTTTTCTTTCTCTTTCTTTCTTTCTCCCTCTTTCTTCCTTTTTTCTTTCTTTTTTTTCTTTTGACAGAGTCTTTCTGTCGCCTGGGCTGGAGTTCAGTGGTGCGATCATGGCTCACAGCAGCCTTGACATCCCAAGCCCAGGTGGTCCTCCCACTTTAGCCTCCCTAGTAGCTGGGACTACAAACACATGCCACCACACCTGGCTAATTAAAAAAAAATTTTTTTTGTACAGATGGGGTCTCCCTGTGTTGACCAGGCTGTTCTCAAACTACTCAAGTGATCCTCGTGCCTTGGCCTCTCAGGGTGCTGGGATTAGAGGCATGAGCCACCACACCTGGCTAGAAGCTACTTTCATTAAGTTCTCTTCCACCCAAGAAATTATGATGACTCCTATTGCTTTCCAAAGTGACTTCCAGTCAGTGTTTACTTATATACCACATTTTAAACATTTTAATTTAAACTTTTAAGTTTTCCTTCTTTCACATTCCACATTTGGTCTGTCAGCAAATCCAGTGGGCCTCTCCTTCCAAATATATCTGCAATTTAATCACTTTCCACCACCGCCACTGCATATTCTCTACTCCAAATCGCTTCCTGTCTCACCTGGGTTATTTCAAGACCTCCTAACAAAGTCTGTACATGCCTTATCAGAATAGCCAGAGTTATTCTTAAAATGTGTGTCAGGTAATGTCACTGCTCCACTGAAAACGCTATGATAGACTCTCATCTCCCATAAAAGCCCAAGTCTTTATAATGACCCATAAGATCCTACAAGATTGCCTCCCAGGCCACAGCTCTTAATGTTCTCCCCATCTCCTCACTGCCCTTTTTACCATCTACTCCCTAACCTGGCCTCCAGGATGGGCCTCCTACGGAGCAGGCCTGCTTTCACCTTGGGTGCAGCCTTTTGCTTGCTGTTCCCTCCTCTCCCAGGTATTTGAATGGCTTGCTTTCTTCTTTCAGGTCATTACTGTCACTTCCCCAACACTTTTAGCAATGTTTTCTGCCTTATTTATCTTATCAGTAGTTACTACTCTTTAACTTACTAAATATTTTACTGATTTATCTTGTTTATTGTCTATCTAGCACATAGCAAACATTTGGTAGATATTTGAGTGAATGAATGACTGCAAAGATGATTTCCCTTGTTGAAGATATTTTAAAAATTGCATCATATATTTTGATGGCAATTCTTTTTTTATTTTTATTTTTATTTATTTATTTATTTTTATTATTATACTTTAGGTTTTAGGGTACATGTGAACAATGTGCGGGTTTGTTACATATGTATCCATGTGCCATGTTGTTTTGCTGCACCCATTAACTCGTCATTTAGCATTAGGTATATCTCCTAATGCTGTCCCTCTCCCCTCCCCCATCCCACAACAGTCCCCAGAGTGTGATGTTCCCCTTCCTGTGTCCATGAGTTCTCATTGTTCAATTCCCACCTATGAGTGAGAACATGCGGTGTTTGGTTTTTTGTCCTTGCGATAGTTTACTGAGAATGATGTTTTCCAGTTTCATCCATGTCCCTGCAAAGGACATGAACTCATCATTTTTTATGGCTGCATAGTATTCCATGGTGTATATGTGCCACATTTTCTTAATCCAGTCTATCGTTGTTGGACATTTGGGTTGGTTCCAACTCTTTGCTATTGTGAATACTGCTGCAGTAAACATACGTGTGCATGTGTCTTTATCGCAGCATGATTTATAGTCCTTTGGGTATATACCCAGTAATGGGATGGCTGGGTCAAATGGTATTTCTAGTTCTAGATCCCTGAGGAATCGCCATACTGACTTCCACAATGGTTGAACTAGTTTACAGTCCCACCAGCAGTGTAAAAGTGTTCCTGTTTCTCCACATCCTCTCCAGCACCTGTTGTGTCCTGACTTTTTAATGATCGCCATTCTAACTGGTGTGAGATGGTGTCTCACTGTGGTTTTGATTTGCATTTCTCTGATGGCCAGTGATAATGAGCATTTTTTCATGTGTTTTTTGGCTGCCTAAATGTCTTCTTTTGAGAAGTGTCTGTTCATGTCCTTTGCCCACTTTTTGATGGGGTTGTTTGTTTTTTCTTGTAAATTTGTTTGAGTTCATTGTAGATTCTGGATATTAGCCCTTTGTCAGATGAGTAGGTTGCAAAAATTTTCTCCCATTCTGTAGTTTGATGGCAATTCTAAAAGTGGTTTTCACAAAATAGTTTGAATAATCATTAAATGTGTGTGTAGTCTTCTAATATTATTGTTTTGAGTGAGTTAAAAATTTTTTAAAATTATAAAAATAATTACTGTTAGTAACTTTAGGTATAAATATAAAAAGTAATTTTGAAGAAAAATGTGTTGAAGAGGTTACTAAATCTGAACAGATTTCCTTAAGAGGTAATTATGAATACAAATGTAGGACTCTGAGCTGTGAAGAGAAACTGAGTCATGAGTCATTTAAGACAGAGAAAATCATATCAGATAAGGCTTTAAAGGCAAAGAATGACTTTGCAGTGATTGAAAGTTGGGAGGCAATAGTAAAAATTAGTATTAGTACTATATTCATATGTATTAAGGACGTACCATGTGCTAGCATGGTAGGTACCTTCACTTTTCCATTTTATAGACACAAGTATCAAGGCTTTAGAGAAGTTACTTGCTCACCGTCCCAAAGTTTTCACGGTGGAAGCCACACTTGGATAGATGTGTCTGATACCAAAGCCCAAGTCCCTGACTCCTGAGTGGTCCTGACTCTTACGTGGCCATTGGGCTGTAACAGCAGCTTGCAGAGTGAAAATCCCTTGAGGCACCATTTTGGAGAACAACATGCCATTTTCCAGGAAACCTAACACAGCTAGAGTTTCCTCTACCACTGGACCAGATTGTAGCCATTTTGGCTGAACAACAGATAAAAGAACTGATCTGCAGTTAGGGCCAAGTTGTTTGAAAAATATACACCTTCAGAATTGGACATACATACCCATAGGGTGAGATGCTGGCAATACAAGAAGCACTTAGGAACAGAGACTGAGTGAATAAAGAGCAGAATCCAGTCTCCTATCAGAATGCTTCTGTACCACTTAAGAAGTTAATTCTTCTCCTTGCCCTGTTCTGTGTGTGTGTAGTTGATTTTTGCCTACCCCGCTTTACATTATAAAACCTTGCCAAAAGCCACGCAGCTTTGCTGGTCTAGAGACGATTACTTAATTCTCCATAATATGGAAAATCTTGTTAAATATTTATTACTTACTGCAGCATATCCAAAGCAAAATCTGGCAGAGTCAGGCAGCATGTCAGTCACTGGAGTATAGGCTTCAACTTTCTCCAGAATTAATCAACAAAAGGGATAGCTTCGACTCTGTCAAACAGAAAATACCATCATCGGAGATGCAGGCAAATCACTTTACTGTGAAAAGAAGGAAAATGGTTACTTTAATTTGGTCTTCTCTCTCTGCTTAGGAATCCCACCTGATTTTCTGGTAGTGAGTGCTTATTATTTTAACGCACTTGGTGACTGGGGGCTGGATGGTATCATGGCAATGGAGATCACTTTTCAGAATCTGAGAGAAAAATTCAGGCGTCTCCCTTAGCCAGTCAGTATTCATGGTGTGCCCCTGACATTGTTGAGGACAGTTCTCAACCCTGTTCCCACTGTAGCACATTGAGGCAGGAGGCATGCTTCTATCAGTGTAAGACAGTGTTCTCAGAGGTGAGAGTATTGACTGCCCACTTCCCACTATAGGAAAGCAGAATTTGGGGAGTTTGTATTGAGTGTAGTTTGAAGAATTACATCCCCCTACGAGGTATTACTCTCACTCTCCAATTGAGTATTAATTGGTTTAGAACAGTGGCACTTGTTTTGCAGTTGTTGCCATCTACCTAAGATGCCTCTTGGTGTATGTGAAGTGGGGGCTGTCCCAAGGCTTTGTGCAGTGTCTGAGGAGACTTTATTAAAGAGCTGAGAATAGCACCTTGGGGAGGTTACAGCTTAGATGCCTGTCATGTTTACCTATTCTTTTTGAAAGAGGCTGCCCCAAGCACAGCCCTATAAAAAGACAGCAACACAATCTGTTTATTTAGGATGGGTGGCCATGTTCTGTTGGCATGTGACCTTCCCATCTTAGCCACAACTGAAGAACTAGCACCTGGATCGGGGGCGGCCATTCTATAGGCTACTCAGTGGCTTATGAGACAGACTCAATATAAGAATGGTGATAGAATCAGATTCTCCCCCCTGGGGCATTTGGTTATGAGATATATGGAGAGAGTTTGCACCTGGTTGTGGGAACAGAAGTGGAAATACAGGCAGAGAGACAAAGAGCTGTGGTTACGCAACTTGAATTATTGTATGTTCTGAAGACATTTCATGAGTTGCAGCTGTGGTATGCCACAGCTGGCTCTATGGCCCCCAAAACTGGTTGTGTGGATCCCTTCCCAACCCTGCCTTCAGAGACATCTGGTTGGTGGGAGTATTTGTACCACGTGAATTGGTTAATGCTGTAGATCAGGGCCCCTAGCCCTTTCATCCAGATCTGGTTGTTAAATGTTTACCAGCACACCACTGGGTTGGGGGAGGGATGGTGTAGGAAGCAGACAGAAGTAGCTACCTCCTCTGGGTCTTTTGCCTTAAAATCAATGTTGAACGGAATATGGTAACATGATTGTTATTAAGGCTATAATAAAGAAGACATTTAAAAAGCATTGTAAAATATATGATTAAAATATCAATGGTTAAACTATAAAACTTATAGGAATGTGGTCAAGGGGGTGGTACCTTTCCTGTTCCGCTAGCTATCAAAGGCACAGGCTCCACCCACCATGCCCACAAAGGATGATCTGACAAGCCAGGTAAGCCTCTGGTCTTATTTCCACATGTATTCTTTACCTCGGTTACTTGAGGTAACCTGAGTGCATACCAGTTACTTAAAACCAAAAGAGCCCAATGAATACAGTTTTTGAATGCCACTTTTTTTTTAATGTAGAGAAAATAAGACAGATTAGTATGGTAAAAGTATATATGCACTTTAGAATGAGGATTTAATTCTAATACTACTTCACTTCTTCCTGGTAGCATATTACTTATCTATGCCTCAGTCTCCTTAGCTGTAAAATAGGGATAAAAATAATCTCAGAGATATTTGTAAGAATTAAATGAGATATCAGGTATAAAAAACATCTAGAGACCTCATCTCTTAAAAAAAAAAAAAAGTAGTGGCCCAAAATCTATAGGTCAAAATTACCCAACAAAACAGATTTATTCTTTCAACGGATAGGTATTGAACTACTAAAAAAAGTGCCACTGTGTCTGGCACTCATCATGCACTTAGTAACTTTAGTTCTTTTCTGCCACTCTTAGCATATTTATTCAAGCCTTTAGAATAGCGGTTGGCATTGCTGACAGTGATGTCAGCTACGTTGATACAATGAACTCTCTATTTTTACTAACATGAATTAGGTTGTAATGATATTGCATTCTTTATAATTTTATATTTTTGTATGTAAGGTTCTTCACTAAAATGTTTTAAATATAGGCATAATTATTGCAATCCTTTGAAACATGCTTTACACTTAGGGAGCTCCTATATTCCTTTCTACAAATGGCTGTGCCCATTTTATTTTTGTTTTTAAACAAACATTTGGACTATGGGCAAAGAACTTTGCAAAGTGTTGTGGGGGAAGTAGAAAAACAGACACTTATGTAACACAAGGCTATAAAAAAAGAGGAAACGGAGGGAATACTGAAGAGCTTCTTCAGTATTTCCAACTACCTAGGTGCTAGGTACCTAATTAAATAGTCATGTTATGTGTCATTTAAATCCTTTATTAATTCCATTACAATTTGTTCACCATTACTTTATCTGGGTCATCTACCCTTAGTCCCATTATAATTGCCAATGCATTAAGGGTGACATTTGCCCACTTGCTATATGTAATTCACAGGATGTGGTGTTTTTCAGTATCAGATGTTTTGAGGGGAGCCACTTGCAATGGACTGTTTTTTGGAGTATGTGTTTTAATAGTTTGCCAGAATTGAGTTTGATTTGAAACAAGGTTCTTGATTTTCAAATATAGCATTTTCAAACAAATAGTGTGATGTACAAATTACCATCACTTAAGTTCACGTTGAAATAATCCACACTCTAAATCTGTTTGACATTTACCCCTTAAGTATTTTGGATCAATAAATCATTTCTGTATCATCTATCATCTTAAAATGTTCGTAACTACTTAACACCGTACATCTCCAGGTCCTGTCCCATTAGTTTGAGGGAAAAAATATATTATAGCAATTAAGACATAATTATGTTGTCTTGAAAAGCTAAGGGTCATTTGGACTTGCTTACCCAAGGAGTTATTAGTGCCAAGGAAAATTAGGCAACTACAGGCTTCGGCCTGTAATTAAACATCTAGGACTGACATTTTGTTCATCAGAGGTGGCACCTTCTGAATGAATTACACCGTTGCATTTTAGACAAGCTACGGTAAATACAAAACAAGTGTGTGGAGGGGGTTGGGGGGTGCACATGAATAGAGATTGGAGGTGGAGAGAAAGACCGGTGTAAACTTAAGCATTTTGTTGTGAAAAACTATTGTTCAGCCAGCCTGCCTGGGCTCCATATATGGTGTTCAAATATAAGTTTGGGAAGAGCACCTTTGCAGTTTTGGCCAAGAACACACACACACTCACCCTCCCCTGCTAGAGACGGCCAGCTCACCTGGAACGCAGGCGGCTGGTTCTCTGTATTACAGTGAGTGCTTGTTCAGTATGTATAGGATGGCCAAGTAACTGGCAGCGCTGCTCCTGCCTCACTCTCCCACAACTTTTTATCCCCTCACCACCAACGCTCTCAACCCCTGACACGTCTTCCCACAGGTCCCTGGCTCGCTGTCCGGTCTCTTCGTGTTGGTTTGTCTGTTTCCCACTCCTTCAGCGGTCTCAGGTGGAACACGCCAGGTGGGCGCTTGGCTGTGCTCTGGGGTCCCGAGTTGGATAGGGATGCCCCCTGGCAGAGGGCGGCCGGCAGCCCTGGGGCAGAGGAGGACGAGGGGGAGGAGAAGAGGAGGAGGGCAGGGCAGAGAAGGAGGAGGAGGAAGAGGGTGCAGAGGAGGAGGAGGAGGAAGAGGACAGGGCAGAGAAGGAGGGAGTTGGCGGCCGCCAAGCCCCGGGCAGCGGGCCCCGTCCGCGGCCGGCGCGCTCCGTGGTCCTCCCTCGCTCGTCTCCTATGCTCATATTTGGACTCGGCTGCCCGTGCCCAGGAATTTCCCGTCATGCCTCCCGCCGCCCCGTCCGTCGCCCGGAGCCGGGGAGGGAGGGAGCGGCGTTCGGACACCGGCGGCGGCTGCCTGGCCTTTCCATGAGCCCGCGGCGGACCCTCCCCCGCCCCCTCTCGCTCTGCCTCTGCCTCTGCCTCTGCCTGGCCGCGGCTCTGGGAAGTGCGCAGTCCGGTAAGTTCGGGCTCCCCTCCCCTCCCTTCCTTGCCTCACCCCTCCCACCCCGAGCCTGCCACGTTAGGGTGTGACCCCGAGCCGGGATTCCATTCTGCGCCTGCTGCGCCCCCTCGGCCGCCGGCGGGGACAGCCCCTGCCTCAGCCGAGAAGGGGAGCAGAAGGGTTGCGCCTCGCGCCAGCGGTGAGGGGCCGAACGGAAGGAGGTCAGGGCTGGTTTTTCCCCCACCCGCCGACGGGAGGCGTCTGGCAGCCTCACTGACACCTTATCCTGTCCCGGGAGCCAACCTGAACCCGCGGGAGCCTCTCGCCCCGCGCGGGCCCCGGAGAGAGGGATCTGGCGGGGCAGCCCGCGGGAGGCAGGGGAGGGGTCCATCCCGGAGCCCTCTGCTCTGTTCGTCGGCCCTGCCAGGGTTGCCGCTCAGATAACGGGCCCGGGGCGTGGGAACCGGCCCTCCAGGCCTGCGCTTTTCGCCGCGCGCCTCGGAGAGGACGGGGCGCGGGGCGGCGGGCAGGCGGCAGGGAGCGGCGCACCCGGGAGCGCACCCGCCGCCCGCCCTCCCTGCGCTGCTGCCCCGCTGCTGGGCCAGACTCCCGCGGGCCCGGCGGGCATTTCACAGGCCAAAATCGAACAGAACCCCGAGTTTGCCAGGTATCAGTTTTGTTTTGTTTTTAAGCAGAAAAAGGCATCCAAGTCTATTTTTGAAGTTTTACACTGGACTATTTCGACTCAAACTATATGAATGAAAAGTGCTGTTCCTGCCTTATTTGGTTTAGGGCTAATAGCTATCGGAAGTGGCAGTTCTGAAGTTGTTACAGTAAGACTTTATAAGATAATCTTCTTGAATCATGTGGAAACTGTTGGGGGGAATTTAATATCGGATTATTATTTTAAAAAGCAGTTATTTGAAAGTACAAAGGTAGGGATAAAGGTAAATGTGAAATTGCATGGACTTTTTACATTTGTGATGAGTAGTCGTCAAATCTTCTTGCTTCTTAATTTTATCTGGAATGGAAGAACATAAATTATAATTCCTTAGAGCTGAGATTACTTAGGAGATTTTAGTTTGCTTTTGTTTTTTCTACCAATAGACTAAATTGTCAAGTAAGATATGGCAAACTAGGACTCATAAATTAGTTGAAACCTGACTCTATGAAGCATAGATTATATTCAGTACTCTCTGGTTTATCTCTTCATATTTTCATTTGCAGCGCTGGTGGCAAAATCGATTTTCAAAGACAATTTTGTCTATAAAAAAACTTCAGGGTTCATATAACTTATAAAATTGTCAGTTCAGATTAATGGCAGATATTTACAATATTTAAATTTATTCAATTTGCAATTTGTAAATAGTAACTTGAGCAGTGATACCAGTTTCATGTTTGTTTCTGCATAGTATTGTTTTTCAAAAAAACCCTGCTTTTTATAGATGCATATTTTGGAAGTAACTTTAATAGCACTTCTTGGGAAATACAACAGGTTCTAATTTCACATTTTTCAATGGATTTCTAAAAAATACTGTGCTGGATAGTGAAGAGTGGATTTTATTGCCAGGAAGCATATGTATGCTTTCTTTTTCCTCAGTGATGTGTTGACTTACCTAATACTTGTGGTGAAACGGTCTTCGAAGACCAGAATCCACTGTACTGGCCCCTTGCCAGTAATTTTGAACATCAAGTTTATATTTGGACCATTTAAACATATATTCTTTTAATTTTGGTCCCAGCTGATATATCAGTCTAATTTCTGATGACTTTTATTAGGGCCCTATATGATTTTTTTTTTTTTTTTTTTTTTTGAGACGGAGTCTTGCTCTGTCACCCAGGCTGGAGTGCAGTGGCCCGATCTCCGCTCACTGCAAGCTCCGCCTCCCGGGTTCACGCCATTCTCCTGCCTCAGCCTCTCCGAGTAGCTGGGACTACAGGCGCCCGCCACCACGCCCGGCTAATTTTTTTGTATTTTTAGTAGAGACGGGGTTTCACTATGGTCTCGATCTCCTGACCTCGTGATCCGCCCGCCTCGGCCTCCCAAAGTGCTGGGATTACAAGCGTGAGCCACCGCGCCCGGCCCTGTATATGATTATCTGGAAATTTTTATATTAAGATAAGTAGCTCTTTGCCATCTAGAATTTTGTCACAGTGCCTAAACTGCTTGTATGGCAAGGTTGCAGCATACAATGTAATTTAGATTTCGAATCAACACATTGCTTTTTGTTTTTAAAAGTGCTTATTCCAATATTTTAACTAAGATGTTAATCCATTAAGTCAGAAATCCTTACTATTTTGCTCAACTCAAAAGAATATCCAAAGACTATCCCAACAGTAAGGTTCATCAGTTTTTCTAATACATATGCCATTTAATAATTAAAAATAGATTTTAAGGCCACATGTGGTGGCTCATGCCTGTAATCCAACACTTTGGGAGGCCAATGTAGGAAGATTGCTTGAACCCAGGAGTTCGAGACCGGCCTGGGCAACATAGGGATACCCTGTCTCTACAAAAATTAAAAAAAATATTAGCTGGGCATAGTGGCTCACGCATGTGGTCTCAGCTACTTGGGAAGCCGAAGTGGGAGGATTGCTTGGGCCAGGGAGATCGAGGCTGTGGTAAGCCGTGACCACACCACTGCATTTTTGGTTCTGTCATAATCTGGTCACAATCCTTCTAATTTATCTGCACCTGTATGATTAATTGATCATAGTTATGGATTTGGTTGATGAATTTGATTCCCATGTTTAGCTTCTTGGTAAAATTATTAAGTTGGATAGTTTCCATGTCTCTTCTAACTCCAAGATCCTATAATATTGTTTTTGTTTATATAACTCTGCAGAGCCACCTACCACATGTGGTTCAAACTTCTGATTGTCAGCCTGTGACTTGCTATACATGTCAAACTGGTCTACCATAGCCAGATGTGGTGGGTGTGGTCCAGCTTTGGAGAGTCCGGATCTGTCTCAGGATTGTGTTAATACCTGGAACATGCACAAAGATACATACATACCCGGACAGATTCCATGTTAAGCTTCTATTACTTTTTCTTCCTCATCTAATAGCAGAAAGTGCTGATTATGTCATAGGGTAAATGCCTAACTGCTTTTCGGGGATAGTTAAGCCCAGGCCTTAAGACAGTTTGATATTCAGTTTTGTTATTTAGGTCTGGGTTAGGGATACTGCCAGAGAGCATCCAAACATTCCTGTGGTTGGGAAGGCTGGTTATCTGTGAGCATTCCAGATGAAATAGCCTATAATGGGTTATCACCTTTTGATCTTACCTCAGAGAAGATTGAATTGGATCTACCTATCTGATTTAGCAGAATTAAATTGGATTTGGATGGGAGGGTAGTCAGCTATTTAATTTGCCAGTTGTTAGTTAGCATTTCTTATTGCTGTATCTCAAGGATTTACTTTGAATATTCTGTATTTTCTCTTTCCTGCCCATGATGGGTTTTCCTTTTAAAATGCTCAGCACAGGCTGGGTGTGGTGGCTCACGCCTGTAATCCCAGCAGTTTGGGAGGCCGAGGCAGGCAGATCACCTGAGGTCAGGAGTTTGAGACCAGCCTGGCCAACATGGTGAAACCCCGTCTCTACGAAAAATACAAAAATTAGCCGGGTATGGTGGCAGGCACCTGTAATCCCAGCTACTTAGGAGACTGAGGCAGGAAAATAACTTGAACCAGGGAGGCGGATGTTGCAGTGAGCCAAGATCATGCCACTGCGCTCCAGCCTGGGCGACAAGAGCAAAACTCTGTCTCAAAAAAAAAAAAAAAAAAATTGCTCAGCACAGTCCCTCATTCCTGTTCATATATTTGTCTGTATAGTATGCTGAAGTCCTATTTATGGCTTTAAGGGAAGTACAAAAAAGGAAAGTATAGAAAAGATCAAACAAACGCATCAAACAATCGACTTTATGAAAGATTTTGGTTATTGCCTCATTTAAGCTTCTATTGCAAGTAACAGAAATGAACTAGTTTTAGCAAAAAGGAAAAAAGGAATTTGTTGGAAAGCCATTGGAAGTCAAATGCAGGCAGACCTCATTTAGGGCCTGAGATAAGGGACTGGAAAAATCTAGAACATTCCCTGTCTTTAGTTTGCTTCACTGTTTTTTCTTTGCTGGTGTTTTTTTTTTTTTCTCTTCATGGTTAGATGTAGCTGCTCAGCAGCTCCTGAGTATTTATGTGTCCCTTCATAAGGAGGGACTATATTATTGATCCTTGATCCTAAATTCCTGGGAGGTAGAACCTGATAGACACAGTTTAGGTCACTTGGTTGACGTAGATTTTCCCTAAAGTCTCTTCTAATTCTAGAGTATCTGGTGTACATAGTACAGCCATGTAGATGGTTTGATTTTGCATTTTTCCATTTTATGTTATGAGGTTATAGTCCTTAAAATGAATTGTAAACATTTTCTCTGATAACAACGAATTCACTCTGCAAATAATCATCTGCATATTTTCAGGAATTCACTGAATAAAATGCTGACCTCCAGTGGCTCTTTAGGATAAGTTCATTAAAACTATAAGTGGTAGAGATATTTGAAATAGTAATAGTTTAGGGACTGAGAATTAATCAGTTGTTTTCCTATTTCTCACACGTATCTAATATTTTCTGTCTCTACCTTTCCTTTAGGCTGTTCCTACTGCCTGGACCTCTTCTCTATCACAACAGGTTGAAGTCTTTAAGGCCTCTGTCAGATGGTAGTTTGTGATATTTTCCTCATACCACAGAATTTGTAATTTCCTTGTGCTTCTAAGGTGTTTTGGACCATGGTTGGAGTACAAGTTTTACTATATTGTCTTGTGTTGTAGTTAAGTCCATATATATTCATCTTCACTAAACTATAAATTTCATATGTCAGTGAATCACCTAGAATATTTTTTTTTTTTTTTGAGATAGGATCTCACTCTGTCACCCAGACTGGAGTGCAGTGGCACACTCATGGCTCACTGCAGCCTCGAACTCCCTGGAATCAGGTGATTCTCCCACTCCAGCCTTCTGAGTAGCTGGGCCTACAGGCACCTGCCACCATGCCCAGCTAATAGTGGTATTTTTTTGTAGAGATGGGGTTTCACCATGTTGGCCAGGCTGGTCTTAAACTCCTGACCTCAAGTGATCTGCCAGCCTCGGCCTCCCAAAGTGCTAGGATTACAGGCATGAGCCACTGCACTCAGCTAGAAGAATTCTGATAGGCTCTCAGCATCCATTGTTCCAGGTATAACAATTCTGACTTTTTCAAATATTCTGATGCTTTCATGGTATCCTGCTTGCTGCTGTCTTCTTCTTTTGAAATTGGAGTTCAATCACTCTGCTCTTCTTTCTTAACACTTGTCTGTTTCCTAGATTTTACAGGCTTTTCCATGAACACTGTAATTTCCTGTATGAAGAGAGAATATACAAATGATAGGATGCTTTCCTGTAACTGAGATGGCAGGGGGAAGGAGAGGACAGCAACTCATACGGAAGGAAATCAGCTTTCGTTGCGCACCCAGAATTTACCAGATCAGATAGCGAGGACAGGTGTAGAAGAAAATGAGCATGTACAAAGAGGAATAGTGGGACAATAAAGAACAAATATGGAAAATTAAGTGGAAGGCTTTTAATGCTGTTAGGGAACTTGGATTGGGTTAGTAAGTTATGAGACTGACATTTTTGATCCTTGAAATGTCATAATCAGAGGTGAATGATAGGTTATATAATCTAATAGTTTAGAGAATTAATTAAATTGGGAAATAAGTCATAGGACCAATAAAGAAGTGTTTTGAGAGTTTCTGTTAAGGAATGAAGACCTAATGAGAATAGCGGCACCGCAGTAGAAGTGTTGCTAAAGTACATTGGACAGAAATAAGCAATTAGATATTGGGAAAGAAAGGGATGAATAAAAGGTGACATAAGATGTTAAGCCTGGGTGATGGGAGAGAATGTGATCTCATCAGGTTTGTGGGTGGAGGTAAAAATAAGTTTTGTTCTAGATCTCTGGCTTTTGAGGTGCTGGTAGGATATTCCTGTGGAGATGTGTAGTAGAATCCGAAGTGTGAAACTGGAACTTGGAGGGAGAGATCAAGGCTGGAAATAAAACATGTATGAGTAAGGAGAGTTAAAAATAAAGAGAAGAAGAGAGCATTTGTTAGCTGGAGTAAAAGGAAGGGTACAGGAAAAGCATCATAGAGAAGAGAGAATTTGATCTGACTTTAAAAGATGCCGAGTCGGTATATGGCATTCTGTTCACGAGCTTTCCTTGTTGAGGGGACATCACATTTACTAACTTGAGAGATAATACATGGGAAATGTTGGACAAAGGATACTGCATCCAGAATGACCTTTCTAAACTACAAAATCATTTTCCCCCTTTCCTGCTTAACCCTCCCTCAGTGGCTTCTTATCTTTCTTCAGATAAAGGACTAACTCCTAAATGTCTTCATCATCACCAATTTGAACACACATTGTGTCTCACACTCCTCCTCGTTCCTCCCTCTTCTTCCCCAAGACTGGACAGAATGTGAAGAAGATATGATTTCCACCAGATGTTGTACTCTTTATACTTTTTTGGGGTCCTTTATGGTCACTTTTTGTGGCCATGGTCAGGTTCTTATCCATAAAATAATTATTGATAACTTCCTAATCTAAAATGAAAAATAATGATAAATCACATACTTCCCTCTTTTTTACAGAATTCCTTGCTTGCCTTATCTCTTCAAGTGTTGACTGCAAGGTTCCTCTACACTTACTTGAGTTGTTCACTCTGGTCACTATACCCTGATCTCTGACACTTGGCCGTGGTAGCCTGGAGCAGCATCGTTACTGGGCATTGCTGTGACTGGGTTACCCGGCTGTGCTGATGTGGAAACCTCGGGGCTGTTTATTGATACTTGGTTTCCTAAAGGAAAGTTGAGGGAATTTATTTTATGAGAGGGCTTTATTTACACAGATTAAAGAGGTTTATAAAATGTGGAGATGAATATAGGTGAAACAGAGAAAGAATGTTGGTATAGGAGGTGTTTTCTGCTGAGTTTGGTGGCTCATGCCCGTAATCCCAGCACTTTGGGAGGCTGAGGCGGGTGGATCACTTGAGTCCAGGAGTTTGAGACCAGCCCGGGCGGCATGGTGAGACCCATCTCTACAAAAACTACAAAAATTAGCTGGGCATTGTGTTGCATGCCTGTGGTCCTGGCTACTCAGGAGGCTAAGGTGAGAGGATCACTTGAGCCCGGGAAGCAGAGGTTGCAGTGAGCCAAGATCGTGCCACTGCACTCCAGCATGGGCAACAGAGTGAGACCCTGTCTCAGAAGACAAACAAAAATCCCCAAAAAACCAGGAAGTGTTTTCTCAGAGTCTAGTTCCCAGGCGAATGGTATATCCTGATTCTAGGTTTATAAAAATAGTATATTATTCATAACATTTGTCTAAAGTGACACATTTACATACAGTATATAGTATTGAGTAATTTCCAACTCTTTAAAAATAATGGAGACCCTTCCATGTGGTAGTAATTTTGTTTTTAGTATCTGTTGACTGAGAAAATACGTAACAACAAAAGCTACTATAAAACTTTGAAAGAAGTTCTTGTAAATATAAAAACATTCTCATATATTTGGAAAGTATACAGGTAGAAATTATGACTTATAGAGTCTATGGACACTTGATTTCTTGCTTTATGGATACTCTCAGGGAAGTTCTGGTCTCAACTTTGAGTAGCTCATTGTCCTCTTACTTTAGAATGCGGGGTATGGGGGAAAACTTCTATTTGAAAATTTGAGCCATAGCGGAAATTTTGGAATGACAGGGAAACCCCTTGTCAGAATCCTCTTACAATAAAATTATGTATGTTATGCCAGACAATGTACTTTATACTAAGACTGGACTTCTAAATAGTCTCAGGGATTAGAAGTCAGACACAATAAATAAATACTTTTTAAAAATTATATTTTTAGGTATATGAGCATTGTTGTTAGGACTACAGTACTATTTTAAAGTGAAATTTAGTTGATTTGCATGTGAGTATACACCTACAGGTCTCCGTTATAGCCGCGACATGTCTTCTGTTACTATAAATTACATAACAGATCCTTATGGTTTCTTGGGTCACTTATTTTAAGACAAAAACATCTTTCAGTACATATGTAAGACTTAAGGCATTATTGAAAATAAGCCTGTGCCACATGGTAGAATCTATTAAAAAAAAAAAAAAACTCAGATAAGTCATGGTAGTTCATGCCTGTAATCCCACCACTTTGGGAGGCAAGAAAGGAGGATCGCTTGAGGCCAGGAGTTCGAGACCAGCCTGAGCAACATAGCAAGACCTAGCCTCTACCAAAAATTAAAAAAAGAAATTAGCAAGTTGTGGTGGCATGCACCTGTGGTCCCAGCTCCTCTGGAGGCTGAGGTGGGAGAATCACTTGAGCCCAGGAGTTCGAGGCTACAGTGAGCTATGATTGCACCACTGTACTCCATTCTGGGTGACAGAGCGAGACCCTTTCTCAAAAAAAAAAAAAAAAAAAAAGCAAAACCAAAAACTGGAAAACAACTCAGGACAGTCCTTGTATAAATTAGATAGCCCTAAATTTTATGTTTGTTCTTTCATTCCTCTTTTTTTTTTTTTTTTTTTGGAGGCAGGATCTCCCACTGCTGCCCAGGCTGGAGTGCCATGGCAGGATCATAGCTCACTGCACACTGCAGCCTTGACCTCCTGGGTTCAAGTGATCCTCCCACCTCAGCCTCCTGAGGAGCTGGGACTACAGGCTTGTGTCATCATGCATGGCTAATTTTTTTTTAAAAATTTATGTAGAGATAGGTTCTCCCTATGTTGCCCAGGTAGGTCTTGAACTCCTGGGCTTAAGCAGTCCTCCTGCCTTGGCCTCTCTAAGTGCTGGGATTATAGGCATGAGCCTCCATGCCCAGTACATTTCTTTTGTTTCTATTGTGTTTGATTGTCAGAGAACCTAAGTTTGGCTAGGGTTGAGAGAGAACTATAGGGCCTATTATAGGTGAATACTTATTTTATCTTAGATAAGGTCATATCTTCCTGTAACAGTCCAGATTAGATAGGGAAATGGGTGAAAAGCCACAAGTTGTTTTGCAACCCTGGTCTCACAGTAATTGAGAGCAAAAAGGAAAAAGTGCACTGTAGTCCCCCTTGTTTCTGATTTTGTGGGATGTGAATATGCCTTCTAGTCAGATCACCTTAGGGGGCCAGGAAGAGGAGGGTTAAGGGCAGAGCATGTTTACCTGCATGCAGAGCCACTAGAAAAATTGTAGGTTCATTTAAATATTTGCATCCTTGTGTATGTGTTCGTGTTGCAGGGGAGTCAGTGTAGTATTAGGAAAAGAACTTTAGACAGTGAATTGGAAAACTAGGTTTTTCTAGTCCTGTTTTTGCCTGAGTCGTTTAAGCTTCTTGTGCCTCAGTTTTCATATCTGCAAAATGAATGAATTGGACTGGGTAATACCTGATGTTGCTTTAAGATTCTGTAGGCTGGGCATGGTGGCTCACGCCTGTAATCCCAGCGCTTTGGGAGGCCTAGTCGGGCGGATCACGAGGTCAAGAGATTGAGACCATCCTGACCAACATGGTGAAACCCCGTCTCTACTAAAAACACCAAAATTAGCTGGGCGTGGTGGTGTGCGCCTGTAGTCCCAGCCACTCAGGAGGTTGAGGCAGGAGAATCACTTGAACCCGGGAGGCGGAGGTTCCAGTGAGCCAAGATCATGCCACTGCACTCCAGCCTGGCAAGAGAGCGAGACCCTGTCCCCCCTCCCCCCGCAAAAAAAAAAAAAAAAAAAAAGATTCTGTAATTTAAGGATTATTTTAAAGTTTCCAACTTCCCGTAATTTTTAATGGAAAAATATATTTAATACAGTATACAAAATTATGTCCTTTTTAAAAAATATTTTGTTCAAGTTGACTATCTTGTGCGATTCACTATAAATGTTACACTGCATCTAAGATCTTATGTTTGAACTTCGTAGCCTAGTGTGCCCAGTAATTTGAGCTATTGGCAAAGTTACATAACCCTTTTAAAGATTTAGTATTTAAAGAATAGATTACAATGTATCAGAAGCATCGTATTAAATATCACATCTGAAGTAATGGTATTAAGGACTAGAAATTATGTCTTTCTAAATGTACAGCTGGGAATTGCTTATTTATGCTTGACAATAGATTTCAGATGAGAAAAGTCCTCATTTAGCAGGATACATTACCATCGGAATTTGCCTCTGATTACCCTATTAAATATATTTAACTCTTAAGGTTGGTTAATCTGGTCTTATTGTTAAAAAAACTTCACTGTGAGTTTTAAAGAAAAAAACTTGGCTAATTTGATGATTTTAAAAAGTATCTTCTCTTGCCTGTAAAATTCACTTATAAGATTTGTCCTTTTTATGAGAGAATATTTTATACACAAAAAAGAATATATAGTGTCTATATAAGGTATAAAGAATATTTTTAAAAAATCTGGGTATCCTCATCCAGCTTCAGAAATGAAATGTGAAAGATGCCTGTGAGACACACATTTCCTGTACTCAGAAGTACCTATAGTCCTATATTTTGTGATTATCATTGAACACAAATAACTGATAAACCTTGCATTCTTTATAGTTTTATCATAGATGTTTGTCTCTATATCATATTGTTCAGTTTTGCATATGTTAGAACATTATATAAATGTTACCGGCCGGGCGTGGTGGCTCACGCCTGTAATCCCAGCACTTTTGGGAGGCCGAGGTGGGCGGATCACCTGAGGTCGGGAGTTCGAGGCTAGCCTGGCTAACAAGGCAAAACCCCATCTCTACTAAAAATACAAAAGTTAGCTGGCATGGTGGCACGTGCCTGTAATCTCAGCTACTTGGGAGGCTGAGGCAGGAGAATTGCTTGAACCGGGAGGCGGAGGTTGCAGTGAGCCAAGATTGTGCCATTGCACTCCAGCCTGGGTGACAGAGTGAGATTTTATCTAAAAAAAAAAAAGTTATCATCTGCTGTGTATCCTCTGTGACCTGCATTTTTTATCTTTTTAAATTGTATTTTAGGTTCAAGGGATACATGTGCAGGTTTGTTGCGTGGGTAAAGTGCATGTCGTGGGAGTTTGGTGTACAGATAATTTTGTCACCCAGGTAATCAGTATGGTATAGGTAATTTTTCAATCCTCACCCCTCTTCCACCCTCAAATAGGCCCCAGTGTTGGTTGTTCCCTTCTTTATATCCATGCGTACTCGATGTTTAGCTCCCACTTAGAACATGTGGCATCTGGTTTTCTTTTCCTGCATTAATTTGTTTAGGATTACGGTCTCCAGTTCCATTCATGTTGCTTCAAAGGCCATGATCACATTTTTTATAGCTATGTAGTATTCCATGATGTAAGTGTACCATGTTTTCTTTATCCCCCACAAAATTATGTTTATGTTATCTATATTGGTGTATATAACTCATCTTTCTAAAACTTAGCATTTATTATCCATATGTTTTTCTACTTTTTAATTTATTTATGTTCCTTGGACATTTATCCATTAGGATTCTTGTGTTTTCCTGTGGAGTCACATCTGTATTTTCTCCTATTACTTTCAAGCTTCATTATCTATATATTTTAAAATAATAATAATAGTGATGATAATAGTGATAATAATACCAACTACTTACAGATATGTGCTATGTGTCAGGCACTATTCTAAATATTTATTTATTTATTACAGTTTTATCAAGGAAGTACAATATCATCATGATAAATAATATATTAAGATTAAGGACTGAGGCCAGAGTGTTCAGTAATCTGTATGACTGTGATTTAATCTGGCAGCCTGGCTCCAGAGTCCGTGTTTGTAATCATTACACTACTTTGACTCCTATGTAGTCTTTTCTTTTAATTATGCTTTTTCCCATTTAACTTTTTAAGATATTTAAACATTTCTATGACATTCAAAAGAGAATGGCCCTAGTGTGTTGTTCAAATGGGTTCTACTGCACAACACCAGTTGCTCAAAGCCATGACACAATGTAATTTTCCATGATTTTGTTCTACAGGTCTTTAAAAAATTCTCTGGGATTCACTATTGCTTTTCTTTTTCCTAACTGGGGGGGAAAAGTATGCCTTATTTGTTATCCTTCTAAAATATTTCAGTTTTTTACTTTTGGTCTGTGGTTTGGAATTGATTCCCTTGATTTCCTGTGTGTGTTCGGACTAGTTTCTTCATATTTGGACAATGCCTTCCTCTTTTGAAAAATATTGATATGACCTTAGATGAATCACTTAATCTTCCTGAGCTTTGACATTTTCAAGTAAGTTGCATCTGTTGAGTAATGAATATTTTAAAATCAGACATATATAATTGCTAATCAGAACTCCTTTTCAGTATGAAATAACCAAGGGAGTTCATGAGGGGAAATAAAGAAAGTTTTTGATAGTATTGGAAACTGCTGATTTTACCCAAATTACAGAAGAAACATTGGCAGAGATGTACCACAACTTTGTAACACAACTTTCTTTTACAGCTTTAATTTTTTCCTAAGGTAGCTAGCTAATTATCTTTTTTCCTGTATTCTGTGGGTTTCTTTTTTTTTTTTTTTTGCGATGGAGTCTCACTCTTGTCACCCAGGCTGGAGTGCAGTAGCACGATCTCGGCTCACTGCAATCTCTGCCTCCCAGGTTCAAGTGATTCTCCTACCTCAGCCTCCTGAGTAGCTGGGATTACAGGTGCCTGCCACCATGTCTGGGTAATCTTTGTATTTTTAGAAGAGATGGGGATTCTCCATGTTGGGCAGGGTGGTCTTGAACTCCTGACCTCAGGTGATCCGCCCACCTCGGCCTCCCAAAGTGCTGGGATTAAAGGTCTTTTCTCTTGGTTTCCACACCCAGCTTCTGTGGCTTTTTTGATGTCTTAAAGTTTTTCCAAGCTTTTGGGTAATTTCCTAATATCCCTTATTTAAACATGTTTAAATATCTCTCATCTTAGAAAACAAAAAGCCTGCTCAAACCTGCCCCCACCCCACAATCAATCTATTTTACAAGTTGCTTACATCCTTGCTGTCTCTGTTTATCTGCCATCCATCCAAAAATATGTATTGAGCCCTGTTACATGTCAGGCACTAACTTGTCTAATCTGAGGTTACAGTATGGACCAGAGAAACACAGGACCTCATTCTCAGGGTCTTTCGTTCTCAGTTTGGAACCATCATGGCATGTTGTAGAAAGAGTAAGTAGACTATTTTGTGGTAGGAGCAAGAGAGAGCATGGTTAGAGTTTAGGGCAAAGAAGACCAGATTATATGGGGCTTTTAGATCATTATGAGGAGTTTAGATAGTGTTCTGTGTGATGGAAGCCATTAGAGGATTTTAGGTAGGCAGTGGCAAGATCTGATCTGCATTTTAAAATAATCACTCCAGCTGCTTTGTGTTGAACGGATTGTAGGGGCCAAGAGTGGAGGCAGTAAACCATTTAGGCCTATTTCAGTGGTTCAGATAGGAATTGATAATGGTTTGGACCACAGTGGTGGTGGCAGAACTGAGACCTTGCTGATTGGATATAAAGTCTAAGGAAAAGAGAAGAATCATCTATACTATTCCACTGAAATGGTTTTGGCTGAAGCCACTAATGGTGTTCATATCACTGAGCCCAGTGAGCTCAATTTGGTCCCTGTCTTCCTGTCTTCAGAGCGTTTGATACACTGACCACCCACTCCTTCTAGAAATTGTCTTTTCTCTTGGTTTCTGTTATTGTTGGATATATGATTTTAGGCAAATTCGTTATCTGTGCCTCAGTTTTGTCACTTATAGAATGGAGATAATATTGTATCTACCACATAGGTTATTGTAATCATTAAATGGGAGGACATATGTGAATTACTTAGCACAGTAATTTACAGAGTTAATTCCCAGTAAGTTAACTAGTGTCGTCATTGTTGTCGTCATCATCATCATCATCATTCTGGGACAACACTTTCCTTGACCTCTCCTTTTTTTGGCCTCTGCTCCTTCTTGATCTTCTTTGCTAGTTCTTTCTCTTTCATCTCACTTCTGAATGTTGAAGTTCCTCAGGGCTCTGACATTTACTTTTCTCATTTAGTACACTTTCTTAGACAATCTTATTTATTCCATGGCTTTAGTTCTGTCTGTATATAACCAACTGTCCACATCTACTGCTCAGCCCAGCTCTCATTCCTGAGCAGAAAGAGGAAAAGATGAGCAGTAGCCCTGAGGTAAGAGTGTAGCTCATTGAAGATTGGGAAAGAAGAGTAGTGTGGTGCTCTTCTAGATTTTAAAGGATTTGGGAAGCACTGCCATGCTGCCTCTTGAAAAAGACAGCCAACCTGAGAAATACTGGGGGCATTGCCTGGAAATCCTGGATGGCATTCCAATCAGAAAAAAGAAACTTCAATATACAGACAGAACTAAAGCCATGGAATAAATAAGATTGTCTAAGAACGTGTACTAAATGAGAAAAGTAAAAAGTAAAAGCAGAATTCCATGTATTCATTTGCCTCTATATTATCTCCATTTAAATGGCTGTGTCTTAGATACCATAAACACATCACAAGCTGAACTTTTTTTGCCTGAACTTAAGCCTCCCCACCTTGTTACCTAGCTTAATAAATGGTACTGCTATTTGCCCAGTTACTTGAGCCAGAATTGAAGTCCTCTTAAATTTTTTTTATTGATCTCATGTTCTTTGTCATTTCTTTGCCTAGATTTCTGCAATGGCTTCCTAAAGTGTCTCACCACCTTTGTTCTTACACCGCTCCCATCCATTTTCCACCTTTTAGTCATGTTTGTCTTTTTAGTTTGCAGATTTGATTGTTATTCTCCTTCACTTACCTCCCTTTCTTTTTGGGATGAAGTTCCAAATTCTTTTTTTTTTTAATTATAATTTAGGTTTTAGGGTACATGTGCACAATGTGCAGGTTTGTTACATATGTATCCATGTGCCATGTTGTTTTCCTGCACCCATTAACTCGTCATTTAGCATTAGGTACATCTCCTAATGCTGTCCCTCCCCCCTCCCCCCACCCCATACTGGCTTCCAAGGTTTGCACCTGTCAGCCTCATCACTTCCTCCCCTGCTCCTCACTGACACTTCCACCACACTGCTCTTCTTTCCCAATCTTCAATGAGCTACACTCTTACCTCAGGGCTACTGCTCATTTTTTCCCCTGTCTGGAATACTTCTTTCCTTATTCTTAATCTGGGCAACAGTCTTAGCCTTTATTCTTAGTTTAAATGTTACTTCCTCCAGGAAGGCTTTCTTATGCCCCACAAGCTAGAGTACATCCCTCTGTTGTGTAGGATCTTCCCCACTCTGCTTCTGTGTGATCCTTAATGCACTTGTTCATAATGTCTTTTGCTTCACTAAGATGTAAGCTTCATGGTGGCAGGGACCATGGCATCTTGTTTTTCACTTTCTCCCCAGCATCTATTTGTTAAATAGAGAGAGGAATAAATGCAGCATGGGCGTGCCCAGTTTGGGGAATGAGAGGCCTTCTAGCTGGGTTGGTGTGTGTTTGTCTTAATCTTTCAGTGTGACAAAAGAGGAGAACAGAAAAGTTTCAGTTTTCTGTAGGTTTACTTTCAGAACTCTCCTGCAGCCTCCAGTTAGAGGGGAGGGAAGCAGCATCATTCGAAGGCAGCTCTAGTGAGGAGATAGTGTTCTGGGGTTGGTTTCTTTTTTCTGATTGGAGTGCTATCCAGGAATTCCAGGCAGTGCCCCCAGTATTTCTCAGGTTGGCTGTCTTTTTCAAGAGGCAGCATGGCAGTGCTTCCCAAATCCTTTGAAATCTAGGCATGAGCATTGCCACAGAACCCTTGTTTCATATGGCTTCCAACGGCAGAAGTGCTTATTAGTGTCTCCTGTTGGATCCAGATAGACCCTGTGAGTTTTAAGCTCCATACCTCATGGCCTACCTGCCCTCTGGCCTTTCCTCCTATTTAGAATCCCACTGGGAATCTGCTGAATCTCACTAACTTGCAGTAACAATATTTGTGCATGAGACGAGTTAGGAGTTGGCCTTTTCTTCAATATAGCCTCTCTGCACGATAGCAGCAGTTTTTCAAAGTGGGTTTATTCTTTTAGTTTCCAGTGCTGATGTAGGTTTTCCCCTGTTTTTATACTTATCATTTTGATGGGAACTGGTGGGAATCTGATTGAGGAAGAACATGGGTGAGCTCTCTTTTGAAAGGTATTTATTTTATTGCCACCTTTGTCCTTGTGCATGTGCGCACATGCATGTGTGAGCAATTTGTTTTTCTCTTTGCTTTAAAAAAATCCTTCTAGGCCATTTTTTTGTATTGTAACTTTATATGAGACATTATTTTTAATAGGCACATTAAGTCATTTATATTTTATGTTATGGACATATTTGATGACACTCTTTGTACTATAGTTTTATGTTCTTTTTGTGATTTTTTTCCCCTTGGTTTTCAATCTTTTGCCATGTGGTTTCTGTGGGTTTTTTTGTTTTGTTTTGTTTTGAGACAAGGTCTCTGTTGCCCAGGCAGGGATGCAGTGGTGTGATCACGGCTCCCTGTGGCCTCGAACTCCTGGGCTCAAGTGATCCTCCCACCACAGTCTCCCAAGTATTAAATACCTGGGACTATAGGCATGCCTACCACATCTGGTTACTTTTTTAAAAAAAATTATGTGCAGAAGAGATGGCACTATGTTGCCCAGGCTGGTCTTGCACTCCTGGCCTTAAGCGATCCTCCTGCCTCAACTGCCAAAGTGCTGAGATTACAGGCATGAGCCACTGTGCCTGACCTTCCATGTTTTATTCACTTTTTTCTTTCATAGGGATTATTTTAGGTTCTATGACCTTGAAAAAGTGTCTAAAAACATCACTGAGCCTTACCTAAGTATTAAATTTAAAAAGTAAAAAATGCAGTAGCATTTGACTCTTTTCTACAGGAGAAACTTAGGATTCTTGTCTTTTTCTCTGCCTTGCCTTTGTTAGCTAGAGTGGGTCCTGTAGATCCACATGACTATTGTTGAATAGTTGACATTCTATATGATTTTGTATTATACGTTCTCCCTTTTAAGGATTATTTTTATCTTTTTCATTAAATCATACAACATTTACTGCATTCAGTGACTACCACCACAACTTTTATATGTTAATTTAACTATCCTTAAGGATATTTGATTCATACATCATTTGGCTAAAGTATATTTTTGGGTTGATGTCTCCCTTTTTTTTTTGGTAGGGAAAGATGTATGCCTGTTTATTTCCTGAGCCCTTCTGTTATCTGAGGAAATTAAAGACTATTATATAACATGTTAACTCTCCCTTGCAAAACAACATTTAATTGATAGGAGGATTACAAAGAAGCATAATTGGGAGGCTGTAAAATTCCTATATAGAATAACCTAAAAGCAAATAATATTTAATTATGGAATATGAAATGTTGCTAGCATTCTATAAGAAGAAGAACGTAGGAAAAAAGGAATTTACCACAAATTCAGGTGATAAATTATATCAGTCACAAGGTTATTGCTAGGAATACAAGACCTGTAATGTCGTAGGCAATTCTCAGGGTCATAATGCACAATTAGTTATAAGCCCTAGAACAGATTTATTTTTGAATGAGAGTAAGCGATATTGGCAGTTTTAGTTGAATTGCAGTAAATGTTTTATAATTTCTATTGTGCTATTCACATTGGAGTTGACCAGCAGTTTGTTTTGTCAAACACTCACTTTATTAGTGTATTTGCTTCATGCATACACAAAGTTAGATCACTCTATATGATTCACTGAAATAGTTGGTCACAAAATTTGAAATTTCTTTTTTGTCAAATATAATGATTTCTCTGACAGTCGCTAAAACATAATTGTTGAAATGGAAAAAGTAATCTTAGTTGAGTTGTCTGTTAGGCAATCACCTCATTCTTTCCCTGTGCAAAAATAAATTAATTAAACCCTCCAACACTCACGCGCATGCATGCATGCACCACAGCCACACATACATTCTCTTTCTCTCTTTTAAACTTCGTCTTACTTTTCAGTCTCCATGAGGGAAGTAAAACTCACTGAGCATGCTGCTAGATGCTTTCAAAAACGTTCTCTCATTTAACTCTTCCAAAACTTAATGAAGTACATGTTATGATCTACATTATACGAGTGAGGAAGCAGGATCTATAGAGATCCACAAGAAGCTGAGGATCTTAGAGAGTAAGTAAATTGCTTAAAATATATCAGCTGGTTAGGTGATAGAGTCAGGATTTGAACCCAGTTTGGACTCTTTCCTGTATACTGCACTGCCTAGACAGCAATACAGGATACTCTAGTCCCTGGGAACTAGGACACTACGCACAAAGATGAAGGAAAACAGGAAGTGCCATTTGTTCAGTGATATTAAAACATTTATTGAGCCTTTATTTTACAGAAGTGAAAGACCACTGACTACTCTCAAGGAATTTAAAAGAGAAACAGATTTATGAACCTAAACTTCAAACTGCAATAATAGAGATCCTGAAGTAGGAAGTAGTGTGGAGGAAGAACTGATTAATTTTCTCATGGAAGTGATAGGGAGAAGGAAGGGGGGGACAACTGTGAAAGAAATGATATCTAAATGTATCATAAATATAAATGATTTGTAAATAATATTCTGCCCAGAAGAGATAATAACTAAACTGTGTTTGAAGTTTAAAAAATAATGGAATACTATGCAGCCATAAAAAGGAGCAAGATCATGTCCTTTGCAGGGACATGGATGGAGCTGGAAGCCATTATCCTCAGCAAACTAATGCAGGAACAGAAAACCAAACACCACATGTTCTCACTTATAAGTGGGGGCTGAACAATGAGAGCATATGGACACAGGGAGGGAGGCAACACACAATGGGGCCTGTTGGAGGGTGAGGTGAGGGAGGGAGAGCATTAGGAAAAATAACTAATGCATGCTGGGCTTAATACCTAGGTGATGAATTGATAGTTGCAGCAAACCACCATGGCACACGTTTACCTGTGTAATAAACCTGCACATCCTGCACATGTACCCCGGAACTTAAAATAAAAATAAAAATTAAAATAGAGTCCATTCTCCATATGAGATGGAGGATATGGGTCATATGGTGAGGGTAGACAAGACTGTATGGGAAACTATCATCAGAACATTATATTTATTTGACAAATATTTACTGAATGCCTGCTAAGGTTAGGCATCTTGTTAAGTAGTAGAAATAAAGTAAGGAACAAGTAAGTTCATGAAGCATATAGTGTACCAGAGAGTGTTGAGGATCGAGGTTCTATACGTAGGAAAAGAAACGAATCTGATGGGTCTTGAATACCAGGATACATTGGTTAGATTTCTTTCCCCTGTAGGTTCTAATGAGCCACAGAAGCATGTTGTGCAGGCTTATGGCATGGTCAGAGCTAGCACACAGCACTTTTGCAGTACTGTGGAGGGTGAATGTGAGGGGAATTAGATTGGAAGCAGAAAGACCAATAAAAGGCCATTACTTATTGTAGATGGGAGATGAAAGGGATGTATTTGAGCAGTATCTTGGAAATAAAATTGACAGCACTTAGTATTGTTTGGATATGAATGGTTACAATAGAAAGGAATTGATGGCGACTCCAAGGTTTGAGATTTTAGTGCCTGGATAGGTGGGTCTACTTTTTTTTTTTTCTTTTGAGTCAGGGCCTCACTTTGTCACCCAGGCTGAAGTTCAGCGGCCCAATCTTGGCTCACTGCAGCCTTGATCTCCTGGGTTCAAACATCCTCCCACCTCAGCGTTCCGAGTAGCTGGGACCACAGGTGCCTGCCACCACGCCTGGCTAATTTTTATATTTTTGGTAGAAACAGGGTTTCACCATGTTGCCCAGGGTGGTCTCAAACTCCTGAGCTCAAGCATCCTCCTGCCTTGGCCTCCCAGAGTACTGGGATTACAGGCGTGAGCCACCACACCCTGATGATGGGACTACTTTCTAACAAAGAAATACAGACAGAATAATTAGTGAAGAAAGAAAGTAATAAATGAATTGAGTTTGGGATATAATAAGCAGTTTGAAGTAGATATAGAATGCTTAGATTCTCTGAAAAACGTCTTTTAATCACCTAAAATTCATGAAGAAAAACAGTATAGGACAAAGTAGAAATTTTGCAAAATATTTTATTTCTTCTACTTTATGATCTCATTCAGGACTTTTCCTTTCTCCTAAGCCCAATATGATGTGAAAGGATAGTTGATAGAGGTCATTAAATATACCTTTTAGTGGAATATAAGGAGTCCATTTCCATAAAACTTCTCTTTTATCTGCTATATCAGATGCAAGCCATCATTATAATTTTATTTAATAATTTTCTATTTTCTATGGGGAGGGATACAAAAATTCAGATATAAGAGCAGATATTTACTTGTAATTTCCAGTGCTAAAACTTTTTATTCCATGAATGGGTGGCAAAGGTCTGACTTAAAATATATGAAATATGATTTAAGTATATGTATTTTTAAGACTTATATTTAGCTCACTAAAAATAGTCTTTTAGTGATATAGATACTGTAGTTTATAGTCCCAGGCATAGGATTTAGTCAGCTTGCATTAGCAGGTTTTTTCTTTAGATAAAATGGTCCACTGGGGCACTGAATCTTTTTTTATGTATAAGCTTTATTTTTATAAAAAACCTGCACATGGCTCTTGGTACAGGGGAACTAAGGTGAAAAAAACTGCCTACAACTCCACCTCTTTCTATTTCTGTCTCACTCCTTTGAAGTCATGTTTTAAAATCATTATTCTAGTAGTTACTTTCATAATTTTGGTTAATATAGTTATAGTGCTATTTATTGATGCATCAGTTTCAGATAATAACCAGTTACAGAATATAAGTATTTATCTGCTATCTCTTCACCTTTCTGTTTACCATTGTTAGACTTTTAATAGACAACAGGCTAAGCTGCTCTGACAAAGAGATTACAAGTGGAGCAACTTACAGAAAGTAGAAGTTTCCCTTTCATATACTAGTCCAAGGTTGGGCTGGTGAATAGCTTTGCCTCATGACCTGTTAGGTTTGTCTTCCTCATCAAGTGCCTTACTTTTCAGGGTTCAAGTGTGCTGATGCAGTTGTTGCCATTTCTCAGGAGGGAAGAGGAAATCCAAAGCAAGTGACTTTGTCTTTAAAGGAGATGACCTGAAAGATCATACATGACATTGAGTTACATTCCATTTTCCACAACTTAGTGTCATGTTCACATCTAGCTGCAAGGGAAGGTGAGAAATGAGGCTGTATGTTCAGTTAAAATTTCAGGGGGTTCTATTACTAATAAGAAGAAGGGAGTATGGATTCTAGGGGTCAGTTAGCGTTTTCCAGTCTAATTGGTGTCTTCTAACCCTCTACTTTATAAGAGGAGGACACTGATACCCTGAGTCTTTCTTCCACCTTTCTTTCCAGCCTTCTTTACATTTTGTTGCTATATAATTTTTGTTTCACAATGTGAAGGTGCTAATGCTTACAGTCTGTTCTGAAATCACAGCCAAATATTTGTCCATAGGTTGTCTCTAAAAGCTTATATTGTTATGACTATGTGCACATTGATTACTTCCAGGTCACAATGTGAGCTATTAATGTGGTTCCTTCTCATTAGTTCTGGGGTCATGATCTCAGCTGTTGAAAGAAACAGACATTTTTCTATCATCATGGCAAATGGATTGATTTTCCTTGTATTTGTTGATTGATTTAAAATCAAACGTTGTATCTGTAAGGTCTGGATTTAGGCATTGACTTGCTACCTCACTAGTTTTCTACAGTGAATGTGCTTAGTGTCCAAGAAACTTTCAATTGCTTCAGGAAATAAGATCTTCACATCGTCATTTTATTGTGACCAAAAGCTACTCAGTTGCTTTTGCAGCTGAGGAAAATCTTTAGTTTTTGGTGTTGAGACAAGTTTGTGAGCTCTGAGTGATCAAAGTCAAGTAGCTGTCTCCTGGCCTTTAATGTTGAAATATGAAAGGGCAGCCGTATCTTCTGACTAAATTAAGAATCTCTTTGGGATATTTAGGATAGAAGGGATGACTAATGATAGAGAAACTATAGACTTTTGGAAGTGGTCTCACTGTCCTTGGCATTAGACTTCTCATCCTTCCAGACTCTGTTTTTTCTAAAACAAGGACATCAATCTGGGGGCACAAGGGCCCCTGCCCTTGAGGAGTTTGGAATGTAGTAGAAGAGATTAAAATAAAGTTTAGTTCAAATTCTGGCTCCATAATTTACTGGCCATTTAACCTCAAGCAGGTAATTCTCTAAGCTTCAGTTTCTATTGGAACAAATAGCCCCCAAATCCCAATGGCTTAAAATGCTGAAGGTTTAGTTCTTTGTACTGTGTGTTCACTGTGGTTCAGATGGGAGCTCTGCCCCATATCTCCTTATCCCAGGATCGTGATTAATGGAACAGCCACCATCTAATTATAGAACATTGCTGGTCCCTGCTGCAGAGGGAAAGAAAGCTCTGGAGGGTCTCACACCAACAGTTAAGTACTCTGGCTTGGAAGCAATACACATAATTACTTCTGCTCACAATTTATTGCCCAGAGCTAGCCAGCCACATGTTCCCACCCAACCACAAGGGGGCCAGGAAGTGCATTCCTACCATGTGCCTGGAAGATGGAGAGTCAGAAATACTGTGTACAGAGTAATAATGACTACTACATATAGGAGTACCTAGCTCAGGGTTGATATGAGGATTAAATGAGGTTACACACATATATACACACACACACAGACACACACATATAAACATACACACAGTACAGGTGCTCAAAAATGATTATCGTTAATCTCATTATAGATGTATACAAGCAAATATTAAATAACAATATACAGGGAGACTAAAGGCTTTATTATAAGGTTATAAGACTATCATAACATATACAAAAATGCCTTGTAAATAATAACATACTGTGCAAATGCAAGTTGATATTATCTAGTAGATGTTAGAAGATAAAGCATTAGAGCTTGGTTCAAAGTTGGCGCTAGACCTTTGTATTCATCCATCAAGAAGTGATGGTTGAAGTTGTAAGAACAGGTAAAATCTACATGGAAATTTTGGAAAACTTGCATCTCCTACAGTGAGCTTGACAGCTTCTCAATATTTAAAAACTTTTCTGGTGAAATCAGTGATGATATTAATGAGTATGGTTTTTTGATACCATGTTATGAAATGTTTCAACATACGAAATATCTGTATAACTCGGTGAACCGATGTTTTCCAAAGGAACAGTGCAGGATGTTACAAAATCATGCAAGGTTAGAAGGTCCATTCAAAATGCAAGATAGACCAATGGGTTTTAATGTAACAGTATGAGAATTTCATTGATATGGTTTCAGACTACCATTTGTTGATCTTTGGTGTGATAACAAAGAATAAAACATACAATTATCTGAAAAAGTTATTAAAATACTCCTCCCCTTTCCAGCTACTTATTTGTGTGAGTCTAAATTTTCTTCACGTATGTACTTCAACCAAAACAACGTATCACAACACATTGATTGCAGAAGCAGAGATGAGGATTCAGTTGTTTTCTATTAAGCTAGGTAATAAAAAGAGATTTGCAAAAATATAAAACTCTTTACATTATACATATATTTTTATTTTGGGTAATATAGTTAATTTTCACCATAAATGTCATTTTTATAAATGTTTTTATTTAAGCTTTCAGGTTAAAATAAAGTTTTACTATTTTAAGAATAGTCATTTTGTAAATTATTTTTTATTTACTTTTAATGGAGTAAAATATTTAAAAAGTTTCTCAGTTGTAATCTTTAATAAGTAAATGTTGATATTTGTAATCATGTAAACAAAAGGTATTTGGAGTCCTTGATAATTTGGGGGAGTGTAAGGAATCCTGAGATCCAAAAGTTTGAGAATGGGTAACCCTAAAGATATAGAGATGAAAGAATACAAATAAAAAGTCTTCCTTCATACAGCTTCTCTTTGGTTCCAAACTCCCATATGTCCCTGCCACTCCCTCTCCTAAAGCTGGAAGCAATTCTCTTTCCTCTGAAATTCCATAATACTTGATTTCTACCCCTGTTAACTCATTTAGCTTATGTCCCACTTAATGTTCCCACTTAAGCTAATATGTTTTTTAACAGCACAGACTATGTCTTCCATCTTTTCATGTTCATCAGCACCTGATACATTGTTTTTCATGTAGTAGGAATTTATATAGGTGAATTGAGTAAGTTAAAAAAAATTATCTCTTAAAATCACCTGAAAGATCGAGTAAGCATTCTGAATAGCCAGGATTCTGTTGTTTCTTAAAACAAATACAGTCACAAAAGGATCTCTGTTTAACAAAAGGAATGCCAAATTCTAGCCAATGAGCTATGGATTTCAAGCAGTAGCTAAATGGTTGATCAATTCACTCAACAAACACCAGTTGAGCATAAACTGCTAGGCACTGGGTTGATAAGAACAAAGATGTTTTTATAGAACTTTATAGTAGACACTTAGATTAGTGGTTCCCATGATGAAGTTTCTTCTGTTCATAATAAGATGAAAAAATAGCAACAATGAAACTTCTCCCCCACAAAACTACATATATTCTACTTAAAAGAATGTTTTTTATCTTGAGATCGCTTTCTTAGGTCTTGGTGTCAACATAATCTTTCTTTTCTGATATTATGGTGAGATTAGGGTTTTGAGCCTTTTTTGGGGGGTCATTATTTGGCAAAACTCAAAACTGTTGGCTCCTACAGTTCTGGGTGTGGTGGAGGGGAGCATTTTACTAGCTTGTGAAAAACCACTGATGTAGACATTCCTTTGGTATTTGTTGGGAAGGGATTCGACCTTTAGGTTTGACACTTTAAAACTACTAGTACAATCAGCTCATTTATTCTGGAGCTAATTATCAGCTTTGTGAGTTCTCTAGATTCCTTTTTATACCATCTCTTTTTGCAAGATTAGTGTTCAACTACAGGGAAAAAGGTAAAAGGGAAAAAAGATTAAACAAAACCCTAGCCGATTAACTTTAATCAAATTTTTGGATGTTAGAATTCACGGGGGAGATGAAGAAGTAGAGATTTTTGACCAAAATAGGGCATTTGAATTATTTTTGGATTTCAAGTCAGGTTACATTTGCAACTTCCCACCTCTTCATAGGAACTAATAATTTTATAATATATTTTAATTCGAATTATTACCTTTAAGCATTATCAGCAGTTGAGATGGCAGAGATAGAAGCATTGGAAATGATGATCCTGAACAATATAGTTATATCCTGAACATATAATAAGTCATTTTCATAGTCTTTCACTCAATAAATGAATGACTGTTATGTGCTGGGTACTGGGATGCAGGGATGTAAGACACTGTCACTGTCGTTAAGGGGTTTATAATCTAGAAGAGGGAGAGATCTAAGCAAATCAGTGCCCTGAAAGTTGTTATAGGGGATGTGATAGCATATTTGGTGCTATACTGGGGACTAGAATTGGAGGCGTTAGGGATGGTGGAGGTTGGAAGTGGTGGCAAAGATAGTAAGGATCTGCAATGAAGACATGGAGGTGGAAATAGGAAACAGCTGACCTATTAGGAAAATTACCACCATGTTAGTATGGCAGGAGTGTGGGGTGCGGTGGGTTGTAGAGGTATGGCAAGGGAAAAGGCTGAAGAGTTCAGCAGCAGCTGAATGTAGAACTTTAGATACTTTAGATGCTTTGTTTAGGAATTTGGGCTTTATCAGAAGGATTTATCAGAATGTGCTCTGGGGGTTGGGTGATAGGACAGAAAGGGGTTTTGTATGATCAGAAACATTTCAGAGGCACCAACTGAGACAAAGTTAAGCAGCCATATCTATTGAAGACTTCTCAGACCCTTTATATTGGTTAGCGTTTCCATGACTATTTGACTACTAAACTTGTGGAAGGAGCGGCTATCTTATGTTTCTCAGAACATGGTTTGGAGAACCCTGTGGTATACAAGGGGGAATCATCAAAAGGTTTTAAGCAGGAAATTATAGACAATTATGGAATCTAATTCTGTTCTTAACACATGTGATACTGCTCATTAGGTATTGTGCAGTCAGTAAAAATAACATGTTGATTAGGTCGGGCATGGTGGCTCACGCCTGTAATCCCAGCACTTTGGGAGGCCGAGGTGGATGGATTATCTGTAAATGTCATTCATCCATGTAGTTAATTGAATAAAAGGCAATGTAAAAGTGAGGAAGTTGAGGATAAACTTGGAGAATTATGGATTTTCTGGTGACCCTTACTCAATGCTGATTTCTACAGGGTGTTTAATGCTAAGCTTTTGCTTCTTTCTGGACTAGGATTGTTTCTGGCAATGGCCTTCACTCAGACAGTTCAGGGAATACAAACAGGTGAAAGCTGCCAAATTGAAACTTCAATTTAGGTGATCTGAGAGTGGAAGTAGCTGTTAGTTTGGTCCTCAAAAGTACATTATCAACATATTGAAGTTTTGGTAGATTAACATAGAGTTAGCTTTACAGATTGTGAAGGTATATCCGAGGAATTTAGAGAAAAATTTGAAGGTGAAAGCAGTTGAAGTTGCATGTGGTGGAACTAGAAAGATCAAGTCTAGAAATCTGAGAATGTCAAGGGAGAGAATCTTCAAGTAATCTTCTTCTTCTTCTTTGTTTTTTTTCTTTTTTTTTGAGACAGGGTCTTTCTCTGTTGCCCAGGCTGGAGTGCAGTGTGCAATCTCAGGTCACTGTAATCTCTGCCTCCCAGGTTCAAGCGATTCTCCTGCCTCAGCCTTCTGAGTAGCTGGGATTGCAGGCACCCACAACCATGCCTGGTTAATTTTTGTACTTTTAGTTTTGCCATGTTGGTCAGTTGGTCTGGAACTCCTGACCTCAAGTAATCTGCCCACCTCAGCCTCCCAGAATGCTGGGATTACAGTGTGAGCCACCTCGTCTGGCCATCAAGTAATCTTCTTGAATTAAGTTTCCTTATTACATGTTCATCATACTACCTAGTGGGGAAACATGGAATCAGAGTATTTAGAGTTGGTTGGTGCATTGTAAGGCTTTTCATTGCCAGTTGTGTAGTGGTCAAGAGCACTGGCATTGGAGGTGAATGGCTTGAGTTCACATGTATAAATCAGATTACCCAATTACTTAAGGTCCCTGCCCCTTACTAAGTGTAAGACCTTAGGCCATTTACTTAACCTCCCTATGCCTCAGTCTCTATGTCTAAAAAGGGGAAAATGATAGTATATACCTCATGAGGTTGTGGGGATTAAAAGGGCTAATAAATGTGAAATGCTTAGAGTAGTGCATGACACATGCTGTGTGCACAGTCAACTGTTATCTTTAGGATTTCTCTGTTCTATTGTTTTCATTAGAATAATTTACTGTGGAAATCTATCAAGTAGTGGTTTTCTGGCCTAAATAGGATTCTTTGGAGAATAGCTTGTTAACTCTAAGAAGGGGTGGATATAAATGTACTGTTACAATTTTCTAATTCATGCAGTTAAAACTGTAGCAAATATTTGGCATATTTAGATAATAATAGCTAACATTTCCTGAGCATATACTATGTTCCAGGAGTTGTACCAAGCACTTTTAACCAATTAACTTATTTAATCATTATCTTATAAGTGAGGAAACTGAGGCCCCGAGATGGTAAGCAAGTTGTCCAAGGTCACAGAATTGGTTATGGGCATGACCATCATTGAAACCCAGACAGTCTGTGTTCATGGATCACACACATCCATTGTGATATGCCATCTTTCATTCAAACATATGTATTTTAGATCTATTTGTTAAGGTGTTTTATTTTATTTTATTTACTACAAACATTAATTAGGTGGAAAACATGAGCTAAAAATAATTTTGTTAAATCATTTCAGTATAAAATACATGTTAGAGCCATATTAACTATGATTCTTTTGTTCTGTGGAAGTGTAAGAGTATTAGTTTGATGTAACCAAGGCATCCAGATGCATACATCCATTCTTTAGAACTGTTTTTCACTTTATGTCTCAGCTACATATTTTCAGAGTGGTTTATGAGTAATGCTACTTTGCATGCATTTTGCAAACTTCAATCCTTTTCTACTATCCATGCAGGCATTAAAATAATTCGGATAATATCAAATCCTAACCTATGAAACGCATTCTTTTAGGATTAGAAAATGGAGAACAGTGTGACAAATTGTGCTTTTTGCATTCTTCAGTATAGAAAGACTAGACTGCTCTAAAAGTAGTCATTTTAGTTGCCCCACTTTGTTGGTGCTAATGTATGTACTTTCTGGGTCTTCTATTTTCAAAAAGCTGGGCAAAACTAATTTGCCACTAGATGGAGCCCTGGCTATTTGGGTGGAAATACAGGCAACAGTCAGAATATTAAATCACACAGTCATATCATGCTGGAGGGCTCCTGGTATTTGTGGCCCTCAGCTTTTAATTGTAGAATGCATCTTTGTTCTTTCCCTGACCTGCAGAGTGACATCACTGCCTCTCTTCCTGTGCGCTGGCTTTGACATAAGCCAGATGGCCACCGTGGTTGGTAGGCGCCCAGGCTGCCTGGTACAGGAGTTGATGAAACAGAATAGGAAGACGTTTTATGGTCAGCTGTAGAAGCACAGTGAGACTGCAGCTTTGCTAAGTAATTACATTTACTGTGTGTACTTTATTCCTCACAGAGAAGGGTCACAAGGAAAAAATACATTTTTATTTATAGTGTTGTGAGGTATAGACCTTTGATCTTTTATTAGTCGGTAGTCTGCTCCAAAGGAATGCTCTCTTTTCCCTGCTCTGCAGTCACTCTTGAAAATGACATGTTTATTTATGTTTAATGGTTCTTTTGGGCTGTGCATTGTGATACTTACCTTCCTTTTCCCTCCTCTTTGTCTCCAGTTAGTAACACAAAAATGTTTTAGTCTTGTAGTGAGTTTAGTTTGGGGAAGTCAGAGTTCAGGCATGTTAATACAAGCAGATTTCTGTCAGATATACTCCAGAGTGATTTAGTAAAATATATTACTGTTTATTATATGTTTGTTCTTCAAGGAGGTCAGAAAAGTCCGGAACAGACTTTTTTTTGGGGTGGGGAGCAGGGGAAGTGGTCAGGAAATGAACAAGACATTTATTTTATGTTAATTTTTGGACATTTAATGGTTAAGGTCACTAAAAATGCTAATTTGAAACAACATATATGAAGTTTATTAATCTAGTATTTTCCATTTGCATTTAAAGTTAATCTTTACCAATTGAAATATTGTACAAAACTTTTAAGAAAATCCTAAGAATTGAACTTTTCTCTAAAGTTTAATATCTACACAATTTTTAGATTCTTTCACATAATTCATTTCCAAAGACATTAAAAAACATTTTTACAGTTTTTAAATTACTAAATCATGAATATTATTCACGGGATTGACCTAGAAATTATAAATCATATAATTAAATGAAAATTTGTATTTGCCATGCTTTATTCAAACTTAATGCTGTTTTGAAAGTGAAGTCTCTTAATTGTCCTTAGGTTTTCTGGGTTTCTATTTTATAAAATGAAATTCTAACAAAATATGTCTCTTAATCTTATTATTTTATAGTCTTCTCCAGGGAGGGAGATTTGCCAATAATTGCTGGAAAAAGGCAGCATGGTGTAAGGAAAGAACATGGCTTTGCAGTCAGTATAACAGGGTTTTCTAGTCCTTTTTCCACTGGTTATTTGCTTTGTGCCCTTGGACTTTTGAGTCACAGTTTCTTCACATATGTGTTGAGGCATAAAACCTACCTCCTTGGTTTATTGTAAGAATTAAATGATACAACGTGTATATTAGGCTCCAGACAGTTCCTGTCACATGGTATGAACTCAGTAAATGCGAATTCCTTTCAACTGTTTTTAAACTTCCTCTCTTTTCTCAACCTCTTGTAAACTGTGTTCACAGATTACACTGCTATCATGTAGTGTGTATTTTACCTCTAAGGTACAAATAAAGCTAGATTGAAAGTAAGCTCACTGGCTGAAAAATAGGCGTTTGAAATTTATTAGCAGTATGTGCATGTGTTCAGTTCCAGATAAAACTGTAACCATCAGTTGTGCAATGAATGTGTTTAATATATGTGATGTTTTAATTTGTTTTTTTTTGTTTTTGTTTTTTCTCCTACTCAGCTCTTGCCCCTGTTCTTTGCTTCTCGTTTTGTTGGTGAAGATATCACAGTGATGTCTGCATTCAACCTGCTGCATTTGGTGACAAAGAGCCAGCCAGTAGCCCTTCGAGCCTGTGGGCTTCCCTCAGGTTGCTGCTTGTTGTACTGTACATAGTGAAGGCACAGGGCCAACTGGGTGTTTCTGCTGCAGGAAATGATACACCATCATGCTCTGCTAAATTTCATTTTCTTTTACTTGGGCCCTAATTTGAAGACGGAAATTGGTTATAAATCACCACTCTACTTTGAGTAACATTCATTTCCACAGTCCTTACAACCCTTGGAACATTGTCCAGTTTCCTTGCCCAGTGTATAATTGTCACTAATATTTCACGATATCTTCTTGTTCTTTAATGCACACTACACATCTGCAAATCATAACGTTCATAAGAGGCTGGCAGTCTGAGTAAGAAACTGCCCCAAATCACACAAAATAGGACATTCATCTTGTTAAAGGATAATGAAAATGCTTTTCATTCCACATGTGGTCATTGCTTTAGGAAAAAATGAAAATGAACAACGTTAGCATAATTAAGTTACCAATTTATTGTAGTTAAAAAGAAAAAAAGTTCTACTTAACAATGACCAAATAAACAGAACTAATATAGCATGCATCAGTGGGTTCTTAAATTAGAACCCTGTACTTTTAAAAAATGTGATTTTAAGAATTTAAATAAGTGAGGCATGAAAGTCCAAAATTTTATATGTGCCTGTATCATAAGCTTAATATTTTAATTTCATTATGAAAACCACAATGGCTAAATATTTTACTTCTGTGAGCATGATTATCAATATTATTTACATTTTTCCATTAGTGTACATATCTATCACTACATTGTATAGAGAATTTAATTCCAACTCATTAGATGTTAACTATGCGTGCCAGGCATTGTGTTAAGCAGTGAGGATACAGTGATAAATACGGTAAAGCTGATTTTTTTCAACAAGTACAAGGTGGAAATGGAACTGTGTGAGGACCATTAAATAATATGTTGACCTGACTAGACTAGAGGTATTTATACTTGGTGTGTTATGGTAATTCAGAGGAGGTTGGTCCTAGATCTTTTCTTTAGGAGAAGAAATGTTGGAAGGAAGGGAAGATCTCTGAAGTTTAAGGAGGGCATTATGGAGGATATGGTGCTTGAGCTGAATCTCAGACTGGGAGCACAGTTAGCCTGGTTTCTAAGCAGGGTGGTGGGGAGGCCGTTTTTAACAAAAGGAGTAGCATGGGAAAACATGAAGGCCTGAAAGAGCAAGGCATGTTCAGAGAAATACAGTTATTCATATGGCTGGTTTGGATGTGCAGGGGCAAATAGAAGAGGTAAGGAAGGAAAAGTAGCCAAATCATGAAGCACTTTATAGGATGTTTTAAGGAATTTAAGTCTTGGGGAGATGAACAGGAATGACATGACTTCATTTGCATTTTACAAAGATTATTGATTTCATATGGTAGGAGGTCAGTGCTGGTTTTTCAGATGTTTCTGTGAGAGAGGCTGGGATGGCAACCTGATTAGAAGAAGTAAGGTATTTGTCTTGAAGCTATATTTAAATAGCAAATACACTTTTTTTAAAAGTAGATTTTATGTCTGTTTGTGGTGACATGAGGGGCTAATGAAGCTTAATGTATAGAGAGGCCCCAACCACTCTTCTCAGTATGCCCCCTAGCCCCACATCCCCCTGCACTGCCACCATGGGTACTGGAGGAGTGTGAGGCTGGAAGGAAATGTGAAGTGCTGAAGCCTTGACTGTGGCCATTACAGTAGAGTTGAAAAGAAAGATTGTAATTGGGAGAGATTCAGGCTGTAGAACTGAGAAGGTTTGTCTGTTGAATTGTATATGACCTTGAGGGAGAACCTCAACCATTAGTTCTTGTGCTTTGCAGAAACTTTTCAATGCTATACCGTACATATCACAGGTGGACTATGGAGGTTATTTAGATTATACATAATGATGTTTTCCTTTGGAAAAAGCTCCAATGTGTAAAAGTACCCAGCATAGTTCTTGTAACATTGGTTTGCCAAATACAGGGGAGGCTAAATGTTTATAGAACCACACTAATTGACAGTGTATTCTTCAAGATATGACAGTCATGGATTAAACGGTTTCATAATGAGATTGTTTAATTGAAATATAAGTATCTTTAAATTTTGATAACAAAATGATTCAAAGATAAATTCAGCAAAGCTGATAGTTTTTAAGAAGTTAACCATTATGGTACAGTGCTTAAGCACACAAATTCTGTATGAGGTCAGACTGAGTTTAAAATCTGACTTTGCCACTGACTAGCTGTGTGCCTTAGCTTTCTTGTTTGTAACATGGAGATAATAATAGTACCAACCTGAAAGGGTTGCTGTGAGAATTAAATAGATTGGGATGTGGAAAGTGCTTAAACCTGTGGCTGGCATTTAGTAAACACCATATATGTCTTCACTATGTTCAATATGGAAATTCATATATCTGTATTAATATAGATTTATGTTTTTCCAATACAACAGACTTTTCAAACTTTTAAACATGTCCTATGTTTCATTTAACTATTTTTTACTTTCATGGGACTCACAAATACACTTTATGTTTGAGAAATAACCATCTTGATCTGTTGTTCTGATCTCTTTATTTTACTTATACACCGTGCTGAACCAGAATTCAAGTCCTATAAATATACAAGAGATTTCTTTTATTCTTACTACCCAGTACTGGTAAAAGCCCAAAGAAACTCTCATCTTTCTTATCTAGGCTTGTAAACCCATTTTAATTTGAAAAATGAGTTGACTAGAATAGTATTCCATAATTTCTTGACCATTCAAGCACCACTAGTTTTTAAAGTGCTATGAAAGTCAGTCTTCGGGTGTCTACATATTTTGTAACTTGGATTTAGCAAAATCTTTATCATCATCAATTTCTCTAACAGGATTTTGCTCTTAGATATATAGAAATATCGAAGAAATTAACTTCAACAATAATGAAACAGACTGCTTAAATTTTGAAAAATAAAGATGAAATTGAAATGGGAATTCTAGTCCCTATTACTTTGTACAGGTAGGGAAGAGAAGAGGCCAAAACTGGGAATATAGGAAGTGAAGGTGAAAGTTTGAAGTCTTGCTTTAATATACTGTTGCTTGTCAAAACCCATTACAACAGAAATCTCTGTAAATCAAAAAGATGTCTGTTCCCTAACCAGTACCCAACTAATTTTGAGTATTATTCAATATGAAATAATTCCAGAACTAAAATATAATTGGAGCAGGCTCTTGAAGTTGGTTATAACTGGATTGACCTGCATGAAGGCTATATCCCAGAAGAGTGATCTATTATTTTTCAGCTTTGACTTTCTTTACTTCTTATTTTTTAATAAAGTATAATTTTAATTTAGAGCTTATTAAGTGCATCTGAGTTATGGTTCACTCATGTTTGTAATTAAAGGTAATTTTTCTCTCTCAGAATTTCTTCTTAATTTCTTACAACAGTTTCTTTTATGTATTAAAAGAACACTGGATTAGGAGTTAGAAAACTCTAACCAAAGCTCTGTCCTTAACTTGCGTGACCTTGAACAAATCCATAAACTCCTGATCACGGTCTCTTCATCTTTACGAGGAATTAAAATTAGATAATATGTTTAGTTTTTAAATTCTGTGATTTTATTAACTGTCACTTGTTTTTACTTTTGACTTTAGGTTAATCAGATCTTAAAACTCAGTACTAACTAATGCTGGGAACTTACAGAGAAGTCTGCTGAGTTGTGGTGGGAGGACACGGTTTCCATGTTTGAACATTAGAATTCCTTACCTCTTAATCAAGACTGAAGCATTATCTGAGGAGGAATCAGGAAGCACAATTTTATACATAGTTTTAATGCTAGATAAAAATTAAGTGTAATTGTAGCTTAGACTAGATATCATGATAGCTTTCAGCCAAGTGAGGGTGAAATAAATACAATTTGTCTAAATAGTACTAATTAGAGTGATAAATTATACTTTTTTTCTACCCTCATACATATAATTTGTGGTTGTGATTCTTACTTGACGTTAGTGGCATATTTAATAGTTTCTATGAATTGAAGAGTCACATGGCTGTAGCTTATAAATATATCATAGTTTTCTAATGTAGCAATTAGAAGTTTTAGAGATATTTTGCAAATGGTGTTAGAAAGTCATTGACTATCATCTGTATAACTAAAACTCCATGAATCAGCGGCTTATGGCTCCAGAGCTTAACACAGTGCCTGGCACTTAATAAATATTTGTTAAATGAATCAGTAAACATTTGGAATGTTTATGTGTAGGTGAAGTCATAGCTGTAAGAGAGTACAAATTTATTTGAAACTCCTTTATATGGGAAGATTAAAAGCGAAGTTCATAGTTTGGTTTACTTTTAAATCTAACAATTTTTTTCTCACTTTATTGCATTAATACAATATAGGGGATGCCATAAGTATAAATCACACTGTAGCTAAACAAAAAACAAAAGTGGCAACAGATTCAATGCATATTATCCAGAATTGCTTTTACCTTTTCTTGCAAACAGTTTTTGTTTTGATAGTAAACTGAGGCGGTGAATAAGTATGTATTATACTTAGCATAAGACTTAAGAACTCTGGCCCTTTTGATCACTTCTTTGCAGCAAATTATTGTTTGTTGTGCTTTAAAGTCTCCAATTGTAAAGAGGAAATACTGCAGATACACATTAAAGCCACATCCATAAGTAACAAGTACTTATTAAATTTGAGCTGGCAATAGTTCATTAATAGAACTGATGTACTTAAAAGATAATCAGAATCGTCAGTGTGCTGTTCACTTACTGAATGCATTGACTTTTTATATTAGTTCTTCAGAACCTTTTTTGGGTCATGAAAAATATGGACCACCTGCATAGTGCTTTGATAAAAGTTATGACCTTCTTTTCCAGAAAAGACATATATGCATCTACACATGTTTTCATACAATTTCAAGAAATTTTTTGTTAGGTCTTCTGAAACTCTTCAAGGGGGGCTCTTTGACCACATATCCAGAACCTCTGTTCTAAAAGATGCACATGAACCCAATATAAAACTCGGATCAGAACACAGTGTTTCTGATTTCTGTATTGGTGTCCCCAAAGGAATTCTCTCCCTTGTGTTCAGATTAATGCCCTCAGTTCTCCAGTTTCACCGTTCTTACCCAACATCTGACCTAACTTTATCTTAGCTAATTTCTTTGATTATATTAAAATGCTGTGGAGAGGATTTTTTTTTAGAGAAATAGAAAAAAAAAAAGGACATACAAATTTCAACCCGTAATTCACAAAATAATTTGCAATTAGTTGATTAAATGGTATCCACTTTTTCCAGTAGATGGCACTAGGTTTACATTCTTTCATAGCATGAATGATTATTGATATTAGCACATAGGTGCATTGTGAAAACTTAAACAAAAGTATATAAGGAATAGCCAGTTAAGAACATATGGATTTATAAACCACAAATTTTTCTGCTTATATTGTGTTCAAACAATATTTGTAGAGCACAAAACCTTTTTCCATTTTCAATAAGATTCTGACTCCCTTATGCCTGGCCATCTCATTGAAATTGTCTTTCATGTGTAGACTTTCTATAAACTGAAACAAGTTTTCATAAATTAACTTATCTTGTATCCAAATAGCTGATTTAACAGTCATTTATGGTTTTATATGCAGCTAAATTTTCTTCAGCAGACCACCCAAGAATTAAAGAAAATTTCACATTTTGTTTTGCTGTGTTTTAAATTTTTATAGAATCTTGAAAGCGTTATTAGTTTAACATGTTGACTGTTAAGCATGAATCAATTTTTGCATGAATGAAAATATTTTAGAAAACTAAAAAATTATATTTAAAATGTTGATTAATGAGTACTCTGATGCAGCTATATTTTTCTAAAACAAACTGTTTTAGTAGCCCTATAATATAATAAAGTTTTAGTTAATGTTGAAAAGTTGCTGTGCAGCATCTAATTACAAGATGAATTTTTAATTATCTGTGGACAATGGATATTAGTTAAGGCTAAATTGTTATACAACAATAAGACTGTATGAATAAGATGTTGGGCATATGGTTTGTTAAGTGTGGATTCTCTTGATTTTCTGTTAAATATGGAATAAATTCTTTATGTACCTTAAGAATTATAAAATACATAACACCTAGTAACAAGAGAGTTTAAATAGGCATGAACAAAACAATTAAATCTTAGTTTTGTTTGAGAAATTCATTAGTTAACAATGACTGTAAAGTGTGTAAAACATAAATTCTGAAAACAAATGATAATTCTACAGGGTTAGAATATCTAGACAATATGGACTTTGGAGGAATCATATAGGTAATTAGATGCTTATTCATCTAGACATATTCACAATAATGTTATGTAACAGATTGTAGAAGGATTTATTAGAATGAGCTAACTCTTGCTCTCAACAGACACAAGTTTAATGAAGGAATGAGCCATGAATGACAGCTCACAGATTCAGTAATATTGTGGGTAGATATTTGATTAATTTTTACTATCATCCTTTCCTAGTTTACAATTTCATCCTAAACATTTTATTTAGAGATTGAATTTCTCATAACTGCTTCTGCTAGGTATACTGTAATTTAACATTCTTTAAAATAGATTGTATTAAGATGCAATGATAAATTATCTGAAATTACCTTTTGTGCCTTTGCATTTGAAATCAACTGTTTACTTGAAAATTTTAAATCCTCATATCATTTATTTCAATTTCCTATATATTTTTATTTTTTAAAACAGTATATTTACGCTTGTATTAGTCATTTAAAAATGCATGTTATAAAAAATACACCTTGAGGCCTGGCGCGGTGGTCATGCCTGTAATCCAGGCACTTTGGGAGGCTGAGGTGGACAGATCACTTGAGGTCAGGAGACCAGCCTGGCCAACATGGTGAAACCCCGTTTCTACTAAAAATACAATAATTAGGCCGGGCGCGGTGGCTCACGCTTGTAATCCCAGCACTTTGGGAGGCCGAGGCGGGCGGATCACGAGGTCAGGAGATCGAGACCATGGTGAAACCCCGTCTCTACTAAAAATACAAATAATTAGCCGGGCATGGTGGCGGGCGCCTGTAGTCCCAGCTACTCGGAGAGGCTGAGGCAGGAGAATGGCGTGAACCCGGGAGGCAGAGCTTGCAGTGAGCCGAGATTGCACCACTGCACTCCAGCCTGGGCGACAGAGCAAGACTCCGTCTCAAAAAAAAAAAAAAATACAATAATTAGCCGGGCCTGGTGGTGCGCCTGTAATCCCAGCTACCCAGGAGGCTGAAGCAGGAGAATTGCTTGAGCCCAGGAGGGAGAGGTTGCAGTGAGCCAGGATCACATCATTGCACTCCAGCCTGGGCTACAGGGTGAGACTCTGTCTCCATCTCAAAAAAAAAAAAAAAAAACCCATGAAATGACAAAAGATATCAGTTATTTAGATGGTTAATAAGAGATATACTTTTATAGAGTTTAAATTTATGTATTAACTTTTATGATAAACATTTCTTTCAGTATTAGATGTATTTATTATATTGAGCCACATAATTAATTGCAAGGAAGGAATGGAAGGTTAATTTTTATCACTAGAGTATTTGAATTTGAGGCAAGCAAAGAAAATTCAGAATCCTATAACTATAGCTTTGTAGGATTTTGTTTTGTTGCAGAAATACATGTTGGCACAGAAAGATAAAACTGTTTATATTATATTCCACTTGATTATTTTAATCTTCCTTCTGCAAATTTTAGATAATCTGACAGCAAATTTCAGAGCTTCTCATCATATTACTGGTATTGATGAAGAAAGAGATTAGACACTTGATCTGTATTTACTAGTTTGTTTCTATCACCAACTTGCTTTCTGGCCCCAGGAATCTTTGTTTTGTACCTTTTATTCCTATTCTGCATCTGTAAACTGAGAATTTTGTAACATTCTTGTCAAATCTTTCATAAAAGATATGACCTTCAGGTGAGGGTTATTATATTATATTATATTACATAGTAGCTGACATTTTCCAAAAGTTTGTTCTGTGCAATTTAAATGCCTTGTTGTAAGGGAGAAGAAATTGGGGGAAAAAAGATGGGGGTGGAAGGGAGGACGCCAAAAAGTCTGGGAAATGTGATGGGTTTGATCAGGCAAAATCTATTTCAGTTATGGAAAGTCCTTAGTTCCTGCCAAGTAAGCTCCAGAAAGATAGAAATTTTTGTCTGTTTAGTTCACTGTTACAGTTCAGCAACTACAATTGTGTCTGTCACATAATAGGTGTTCAATAAATATTTGTTGGATGAATGAATGCTTATGAATAAGTAACATCATCTTATATATCAAAATCATGTCACATTACAAGTAATGTAATCATCTCTGCTCTTAAGGGATCTACATTCTGGTGAGAAAGATGGCCACCTCAGGTTCAAATTTTATTATCTATAGGATGAAAGGAGTTATATACTTGAAGGTTTTACAATTCTATATGAACACTTTCTCTTTTGTTTTACCATTGAGGCAGGGAGTAGAAGAAGTGAGAAGCATTGTGCTTCTTTCCTCCCAGAATGTCAGACTGGAGTCTCCGAATAGGATTTCAAGCAATGACAGTTCTTCTGAAGGATATTGAAGGAATGTGTAGATGTAATTAGTGGGAGGTGGTAGGAATGGAGGATGAGAAGATGGGGGTAGGAGTGGACTGTGGGCACATGGGTTAGCAATAGATAGGTATGGTAGAGTGCAACCAAGCGTGGGTTCAAGAGAGAAACAGAATGGACAAATAAACTAAAGGAGGAAGGCTGCAGACGAGAGAACCTGGCTGTCATTAACCAGGTATGCAACCATGAGTAGTAACTTTTTTGGGCCCTGATTTCCTTTTGAGGGCTTTGGACTAGAAATTCATCATTTCCCAAATTATAATCTGAGGAACACTAATTCTACTAACTTTCCCTGGTAAAATGGATCTCATCATGAAATTGAGAAATCCTGCATATTACCCTATTGCATAAATTCTAAGATGCACTGCTTTTACCATTTTACCATCTTGGTGATCTGGACGCAGCTTAAAAATCATTGTGACAAGAATGTATTGTAGTTTGGCCACTTTCTCCCCCCCTTTTTAGTGGAGCATAAAATAATGGTATATCAAATAACCACATATTTAATAGTGCACATCAGCATAAGAAAATCTCTGAGAAGGTCTTCAAGAAAGCCATGTCACCTAGATTTGCCTAATCTGATTTGACAGTGGAACCTTTCCCTTCTCACTCTGCAAGAGGAATAACATGTTAGCATATTTTTCAGAGCCAGTGTTTTAGAGAATGCATTTTGGGGAATGCTGGATCAGGTAATCTTATAGTCTTAAATCCAGAGAATTAATCAAATATTAGTTATAATAAAAGATTTGAATGTGAAACCCTAGAGAGGTAACATAGGATTCAGAGTAGCAATCTGAATTACTGAATTAATGTTTGTACTCTATCATTATTTATGTTTAAAATTTCACTGATTTATTAAGCAAATGTTATTGTTGCTGTTTTTAAACTAATTTCTAAGAAACATAGCCAAAGTCATTATTTAGAAAACATCTTTTAGAAAGAAGATTTAAATAGCAATAATTAAAGTGGAGAATTGAGTATTTAAATACAACATATACCCGTTTAGTTCTTCCTTTTTCTCAGCCACATTACTAGGTGCTGGGGACGCAAAGATGACTATGTATGAGCACTGTCTCTCAAGAAGATATTGAATAATGTCTTCCCATGTCAGGGGAAGACATGGCTTTTCTTGGTAAATTTGAGTGAAAAAGTAAAGTGGATTTTTTTTTCTCCAAAACTCTTCAGATTTTTCTGGAATATATAGATTCAGATTTAGCTGTTTGTTGAGTGGCAATTGAAGACTTGTTTTCTATGCCTTATGCTTAATTAATTTATATTTGAAATTTGATTTGGGTGGTTGAAATTTGATTTGGGTGGTAATGTAATTTTGGAAATTTGCAAAGCTGAGTTTTTGACAACATTTATTTTGTTTCTGGTGAAGTATACTCGATGTTACATTTAAATACAATTTGCATGATAATCTAAGAGAGGGCTCCTTTCCTTCCTTTTTGTGGGTGGTTACCGCTCATCACCCTAGCAGTCGGTGCTGGTGCTCCCAAAGGGGAGAAGGAGGATGAGAGAGCGAGCTATTTTTTGCAGATCTTTTTGATTGCATGTGAAATGTAGAATGGAAATGAGCCTGTCTGTTTTTAATTTTTTTTTTTATGGGCTATGATGTTCTAGTGAAGACCCATACTGGAAAAAAAAAATTAAAAACAGGGAACTCCAAGTTTGTCAGACGTTTCACATGCAATCAGATAGAATTGAAGTAAAGTGACTTTCTCTTCTATTGTTGTCACTTGATGATGGCAGTGCCTTTAAAAATTCTCTTCTTATTTATACGCCTTGCAAGCAAGAAAATGCTCTTTGGAACAAGACATTTTAAAAATATTTCCCTAAACTCTAGGCTTTATGGTCCACATTAACACAAAAATTGTTGCTCTCAGTATTTGCATTAAATTTTGAAGAGTTGATAAGATACTCTTTAGTTTTTTTATGGTGCTTAAAGAATGCTAATAAAATGACTACTACACATGAATTCAACAATTAAAAATTTACAACACAAATGAAAGATAGAAAAGTAAAATGTGGCTTCTATCGTACAGTCATTCAGGTGAATTATTAATGAATGTTTCATCAGGATGAATGTAGTGCTAAACCTCTGTTGTTTCCCATCAAGAAAATAATGTAGCTTCATGAATGAGATTTTACTATTAAGGTTAGAATTTTAAATCACGTTAATAACCTTTCAGTACTGTGAAAAATACATTTACTCCCCTTGACTTACAGTAAGAAAATGTTTGCACATTTTTCCCCTTAATTTTAAAACTGCCTTACTTCTCAGTTCCCCAATTTCTCCCTTTTCAAATCTGAACCTACATTTTATCCTGGTTTTTTTTTTTTTTTTTTGGTTTGTTAAATTAGCTGCTACTCTTACATGAAAGATTGCATACTTTTCATCAGGATAGGGTAATGACCACCTTGACTTGTACACATTTGATCATACTATATCTATTGGGATGTCTAGATGTAGTTTTCTGTTTGGATCTTTTCTGGCACCCTGTGAATGCTGTTGGTATTAATTATTTGAGTTTTCTATATTTCATTTATAAGCAGATATGATTAAATCTAGGTGGGAAAAATTTTAAAGTGTTAACATCCTTTTTGTTAACTCTCTTTACACAAAACTTTGCACATACCTTTACTGTAAGACTGCACATTGTATAGATTGTTTTTCTTATCTTTCCTGCTAAAATATGTGTTCTCCTAGAGCAGGAACACTACCTTATTTATTTTTAACTTTCCAGTGCTCATCACAGTTCTTGATTCACTGTAGATGTTTAATAAATAGTTGTAGAAAGTATAAATTAATATTAGGCTCAACAGTTTTTATCTTCAAAGAATTTACAATGTGTTTGGGAAAATAAAGCAGAAATGAAGGAAGATGTTTGAGAATAATTGCATAATACTGTATTTGCCCATTTAAGTAGTACCTTGCAGAGTAAATACACTAATACTAGAAGTGCTGATAGCGGTGAACTTTTCAGAGTGTGTAGCCTCGGAAGGAAAACTTGCTTGACAATGTCTTCTGAGTGTATTTATTCAAACCTTCAGTATGAGAACCATACTGAAGGCCATTTTTATCATTCAGCTATGCAGCACTAAAACATATGGTCTTGTTTAATTCAAGAAGTTTACAATGGTATGTTGCCTTGGCATGCTTATAATGTCCATTGATGTTAATTAGAACTCTGTGCATACATCTATAGAATATAATTGAAACTGATCTCGTGGAATTGTCTTATGTGAAGTAATAGTAAAGCAGCAAGAAGGCATTAAATGTGATTGTTATTATGACGTATAAAGATATGATTTTTCTTACATATAGAAAAGAACGAATCTTTACCTTAAGAAGAAACAATTATCTTTTTTCTGAGTCCTAGAACTCATAGATTTATTTTTGTGTGTGTTATATTTAGGGCTCAGAGAACACATGAAATTAAACTGAAACAAAATGTAAAAGTTAATAATGTTTTTAAAAAATAGAACAGGTACTAATTTTATACTTTCTTTGGTTATGGATGTTTCCTGCCATGGCCAGATTACTCTGACGGGGAGAGTTACTGGAGTGTTTCAGAAGGGCAACAGCATTGTTTGGCCAAAGGGTTTTTTGTTCTCTAGGCTCAGCCAAAATTTGTCACCAGAAACAGCCATTGAGTATCCTCTTACATATGACTCCAAGTTGAGAATGATGATCTATAGTCTAAAAAGGATGACTTTAAGTAGACAAAACAAATTAGCAGAACCTGCACTCTGATCATACGGTGAAAGTTCAGCCAGAAAAACACTTTCCAAGAGCTATTTTGAGGGTAGCATGTTGCTAAATGGATATTCACTAAACTTTCTCTTGGAAGTAAAAAAGGTAATGCTAAACAATGCCTGTGTTAAGATACGTAGTTGTAAATTTCCTGGTTTAAAAGCATATTCCTTATATATTTAAATTTTTGCTTATCTATTCATATTCAGGTTTTAGCACTTGCCCTGAGGTTGCCTGTCTCTGTCTCTGCCACTGGAATATGAACTTGTTAGTGTTTTCATCTCTTGCATTGGTCGTTTCTGCCATGTGTTCGGAAAGCTCTTCCTTCAGATATCAACACAGGCACCTTCCTCTCCTCCTTCAGGGCTTTGCTCAAATATCACCTCAGTGAGACTTCCTTGGCCACTCTATTTAAGATTATAATCCTTATTCCTTTCACTCCCAGTCCTCCAGTTTTCCTTTTTCCTTCCTGAATACTTACCACCTTCTAAGAGACTATATAATTTACTTACTTATTTTCATTGTAGTTTGTCTGTCTTCCCTTACTCCTGCTGGAATGGGAGCTCCAGGAAAGTAGATCTAAGTACTTAGATCTATTTAGTACTCCAGGAAAGTATCCTAAGTACTTAGAATAATTCCAGCAGATAATAGGTACTCAATAAATAATTATTGAACTAATGAATATATCTTACTTAGCATAGTGTCTGACACTCTGTAAACACTCAACATTTTTGATGACTTAAACAAACAGTTTAAGAAAAATCTTGGATCAGTGGTCCTCAAAGTAAGCCCTGCAGCTCTAGTTTTGTGGAAACCAGAGGACTGAAGCAAAAGTGTCCTGACATCTTAGATTGTATGTTAATCTCAGGAATGTTTTTCCTATATATGTTTACATTGAGAGAAAAATCAGAATTAGGTGTGGTTCTACAAATACAGGAGCTTTTCTTCCCCCATGCTTTGTAGTTTTGTCTTATCTTAAAGCCTTTATTGAATTACTAGAATGCAAACAAACAAAAAATGATAGTTATGGTATATATTTTGTATTTTATTCTAAAAAATAGACTAAATTTGGCTTTTCCAAATGGTCAGTTATTTAGAAATTCTAACACTATACTATGCCTGAAGTAAAAATTTGCTTAGTTTTCCAGTGACAACTAATAACAGCCAAATTTACAGTGAAAAATAAAGTATACCACCTTTAAATATAGCAGCAAGATATTTCAACATGAACTTTACTGTTTTAACCTACTAAACTCAAAGCAAAACAAGACATTCTTATCTCTTATTCATTTATTATCTTGGGAAAATATTTGATAGTTTCATTTTCTCTGATCCTAGAACCAAAATTAAAGTTATGGGATCGTTAGGTTTTGTTTTGTTTTGATTTTTCACACCGAAATATAAAATTTATGACTTAAAAGTACTCTAAGGTTTAGGTAACAGAGCTAATTTACTTCTTAACAGGAAGTTAAAAAGCCTTTCAACGTTTTATAGACTTTCTGAGAATCCTTTATGAAACTTGTCACTGACCCTATGTTGAAGGAGTAAATACAGGGAAAAAAGTCATTGGCTAATAGATAAATGTATCTAACTTTTCTGATGTACTGAGGTGATGATTACTTTTTCCCCCTTATTATTTTGTTAGTTTTTAAGCTGAAAGTTATTGTATAGTTACAGAAGAAAGAAGAAAAGTTGTTACATAATTTTTCCTGACAGAAAATATGATGACTGGCTGGGTGTGGTGGCTCACGCCTGTAATCCCAGCACTTTGGGAGGCCAAGGCGGGCAGATCACTTGAGGTCAGGAGTTCGAGACCTGGCCATCATGTCGAAACCCCATCTCTACCAAAAATGCAAAAATTACCCGGGTGTGGTGGTGGGCGTCTGTAATCCCAGCTACTCTGGAGGCTGAGGCTGAGGCAGGAGAATCGCTTGAATCTGAAATGCAGAGGTTGCAGTGAGCTGAAATCACACCACTGGGCTCCAGCCTGGGTGACAGAGCGAGACTGCAGCTCAAAAAAAAAAAAAAAAAAAAAAAAAGAAGAAAGAAAATATAACAACTATGAGTTTTGCAGTCAGACAGCCCTGGGTTTGAGTTGATATGTCTACTTGCTGTTTGTCCTTAATAAGGTATGTTATAGCCTCTCCAAGCCTCAGTTTCTGTATCTGTAAAATGGGCATGACAGCCACATTCTAGAATTATTGAGAGGATTAAATGTATTTATGTGAAAGTGCCTAGACATGTGCCTGGCATGTAGGAGGACTCAAATTTTAGTTTTATTTTCTTCCTTCATTTCCCACTTTAATCATAAAAACAAGAAAATGTGTGAGGAAAATACTATTCCCAGGGAATTGTTATAGAAAAAGAATTACCAATAAAAGATTGCTGCACACTAAATACTGGACCTGGCTATCTTTTAAAATACAATTTTAACCTCAGAATTCACTGTAATCAAAATGAAGTAAGTGCTAATGGCTGTGATCCTTACAGCAGATCTTTGAGGGTGGCAACACATAGCGAAGGTGACTTGCTTCAGGTCACGTGGCTGGGAAGCAGGCAGAGCCACAAAGCAAACTGTTGCTGTACGTTTATTTGTACTAATAGCAAGAGCTTCATACTGGGGCTTCGAAACAATACTGGCCTTGAGACAACAACACAGGACAAGCCTCGCTATAAAAAGAGACTTTGGACATATTTCGATAAGTAAAATATCCTTGGACTAGGTTCAAGATGGATCTGATCTATCCCAAAGTTACTCTGTAGGGAACGGTGTTATGATTAGATACCAAAATAGCAATATTATCTTCTCAAATATGTACTTGTGTTACATGTGTATACACACACACTCACTTGTGCCTTCAAAAGACACTATTAAACATTTAAATAAAGGGAAAAATCTTTCCCAAACATACTTCTAAGCCAATTTAGAGGTCATTGAACAGATGTCATATAATACTAATGTTAAATTACCCTGTATAATAAGAAAATTACAGTACCTAAGTGAAGATAGTAAAGGGAAAACATCCAATGAATTACTCTAGAATTTCAAAATGAAGTGATTTTTTCAAGATTAACAGTGGCACCATATGACTTTAGAAAAGTGAGTCTGATAGGGAGAAGGGAAATCAGAGACAAAAGTGAAGCTTTTCTGTGTTTATATATACCAATATTTGGTTCTGATGATAGAAGGGCTAATGTAATAGTATAGCTTTAAATTGTCCAGGAAGTATATTATTATTATTAAATGGTGTGGCAAGACATTTATTAAAATCTGACTAACTTCTCATTGAATTGTTTAATGTAAAATCACAATAGTTGTTTCTAGTCTACATATATTTCCTTTCAGTATTAGATGTACTTTGAAAACCTAATTATTTTGAGAATACAGTATAACCAAAGAATGAAAACGTACAAAGTTTGACAACTTTAAATAATCACTAGTATTTCTTAAAGGACAAACCTCACTTACAGTTAGGAAACAATATTTATACTTAAGGTTGAAAAGCCAAGATGTAGAAAAATTTTGCTAATTTGGAAGATGACCTTTAAGTGCACCAAAACCAAATAATTTGTAGGCTGTGACATAGGGCACATTCCTACAAAATTTGTGTGAATACTGCTTTAGTGGTTCTTGAAAGCCAAACAAAGAAAGCTGGAATGAAATCTTTATTCCCCTCCCAAATAAGACGGAGACTAACAAAGGAGTACAGCAGCACTCTTTCAAGGCTTGCCATTAAAACGAGGTCTCTGTAGCACAGTTAATGAGATGTTTCATAGTGGAAAACAATCTGTTTTTAAGAATGTTTAGATCAAAAGTAATTTCTAATCTATGAAATAAAGTCTCTTCAGTACCCTTCATTCACTAGTAAAGCTTTTATGTTTGTATTATTTACTTCAATCAGACGTTTTCAATTTTACCTTTTTTTCTTGTACAAATACTTGACATGGTTCATCAATACTGACCAACAGTTCTATTCTCTTCAGAAAAGAGAGATTCATGAGAGAGGGAGAATGAAAAAGAGAGAAACATCTTTGCCTAAATGATTTGCAAGCATCTGTGCTTTAAGCTACTTTTTATGAACACTCCTTAGTAAATGACTCAAGGTAAAAAAGCAGAAAAGCATCCAATGTTAGGAAATTGCAATCCAATACCATGTAATTTAAACCTGCAGTTGCTTCTCTTGTACTAAATGACATACAGATGGGTAGCTTAGTTCTCTCAACTTTGGGAACACAATTGGTCTTTTTGTATGAATGAACATATATTAACAAAAATATTTTGGATAGAATTGTTTGATTTTAATTGTACATATTTTAATTATTTATGCCATTGAAAAGAATAATTTTAACCAAGTCATTTTGTCATGTTAAGTTTGCATTTAATGATTTTGTGACAATATTAACTAAGATACAACCCTTCCAACAAACACATGAGAATAAAATAATTTTTAAGAAGTCTGTACTGAATTAAGCAGAAACTCACCTATCACTGTTGACTGATTATTTAAGAAAGAGCCACTTTGCATTCAAGCTATTGAGAGGCTTGTTCTGACAGGACAGACATTTCTCAGGGAAACATTTCTACCTAGTAGGTATTTGGATAAAATCTAGGATAAGACGGGGTCCAGTGAGATGAGAGATCAACATGCCGTTAGCGACATGCCTGCTGTGCCTGTGGATCTTTCCAGGCCAGGGAAGGGCCAAAGTATTTGTGGAAGGTCAGCAGAGGTGCTGTCTGACAACCTGCAGGCCCACGCCAAGGTGTATCTTGCTCTTTGGCTCTGGCTTGCTCTTTTGCTGCCTCCATTTTCTCTTGTGGAGAATCAACCGCTCTATCTTGGTGGCCCGGATTCTGCAAGCTGATATCCTTCTTCAACACCACAGTCAGGGTAACCGGCTAGATAATGTTTTTCTAGTTTAAGGTCAGCAATCTCATACTATGACATTAGGTACCTTGAAAGTAAAAAAAGCGGGAAGCATTTCCACTCCTAAATCATATTTCTTTATATTTCAAAAGAAGTTGCGTTTAATATTTAGGAAACTAAGCAAGCTTTCTTCTAGTAACTTCAAAACATGGCAAGAACTCTCTACATTTAGGACCATCTGCAGGCTTCTTTCCCACTGTGATGGATGGCAAAGAAAAGCAATTTTACTGCAGTGAGTAATGGCTACCCTGTCCTGGAGTTATATTTCTTTTCAGTCGTTTGCTCATGTAAAATAAAATACTACATATAAACAGGTGTTGTCTGAACATTTTACTGCAGGCTGTATAGGTTGAAATAAAAGCTGCCATTGTTATTAGAATCACATTAGAATTATTTCACCATTCAAATACAGTTAATCAGTAAAGTCTTCCTAGATATACTTTGCAAAAAGAAAATGTAGGTTTCTAAAAATATTCACAACTCCTTTTTTCTTTATTTTTCTCCCTTTCTATTTTTCCCACTCTTTCTTTGGAACTTCTTGAATCTGCATTAGTGAAAGTGCCTTCTCCTGTAGTTTATTGAAAGTTTCTTGCTGCCCATTTAACATGGTAAGATATAGTCTTTGAAGAGATATACAGCATCTTTATACTTTGAAGGAGTATACAGAATCTAGTGAAGTTTCTGATGGAATCATGGAGAACAGTAATTCCTGGTTATAGAAAAATATATTTTTAAGGCTCAAAAATAGGATGGTAGTTAAATCATCCACAATGGAAATTGAATTTTGATGGTTTCAGGCTATTCTACTAAGTTGCAAAATTATTGCAGACTTACGGTTTAACTTAATATGCCCATCATTTTATATATACAGTATAAATGTTTGTAAATAGACTTGTGCTTTTGAATTTATTTGAAAAAAAAAAAGGGTTTCAGGATACTGGGAGATATAAAGCATGTACCTTGTGAATGATCAGTGAGTTTTTAGTATCACATGCTAGAGACTGGCTGTAGCATATTGTCACTGCTCCAGTGGAATCATCTGAATCTTAAGAAACATTCATTTCAAACTTAGAGAAATAATCAGCTGCAGTTCAGGTAAGCATTTCCAGTGCATTAGAGACTGGTCTGGTCATTGACAAGTGACTGCAGAAGCTGTGCTGTGGCGGTCAGCCAAAGCAATTATTTATGATTCAAGCTAAAAAGCCTTCTTCTCCCATATCCTCTCTCTTTTCAGGGTCATGTAGGGATAAAAAGAACTGTAAGGTGGTCTTTTCCCAGCAGGAACTGAGGAAGCGGCTAACACCCCTGCAGTACCATGTCACTCAGGAGAAAGGGACCGAAAGGTAAGGTGAGCTTTAATAAAAAGTCATTAAGAGCTAGATTTCTTCTCACCCTGCCCTCTGCAATCCTCTTCCTTGCCAATTAATTTAAAGCATTCTATACTTACTTGCTAAAGTCTACAAATTAGTATCCTTGAAAAGGTTAAAATGGTATTGTTTAGGTTAAGACTAAGTTTTATTTGTTCTTTTCTCCATTTAATGAATACTGCATATCTGATATAAAGTCACAAAGCTTTTGTTAAGGGCCTGTTTTTAGTTTACTACAAAATGTGTGGAAGTAATAGCGATTTAGGTACATTTTTTGGGAAGACATCACAGTAAGCAAAACCATGAGGGATTGGCACTATGCCAGGATGCTGAAATTTTGAAGGTGGCCATTGTAAGTATAGACGTTTTGGCTGCAAAAAGAAGGTAGCATAATTTAGTTCTTTTCTACCCCACTCCAATTTCTTTTTGAAGCACATGTGGAGAAAGTATTTATTGGCTCATTTGTGGTTGGAATGTCAAAAATTTTCAATAACTGCCCTCACATGGCTTTGGTCCTTGGAAGTTCGCCCTAAGTCCTGAAAAAAGAGTTTGTTCACTTCCAAGACTGTTTTTAGTGAATAAAGCCTCTCTCAGCTGATTCCAGCTCAAAGGTAACTTGCCAAGGTCCAACGACTTTGTTGTCTAATTTATCCCATGGAGCTTGGCGTAAGACCGTAGCTTACCTCTGATCCAAATTTATTAATGATGTAACTTCTTGTTTTCATTCATGAACTGAAAGAGCTCTCTACTACACATGGGATCCCTGTTAATAGGCAACACTCACTTCCTGTCACAGTATCTACTGTTTACTGAATTTACCAAATGTTGAATCTCTGACGAAGTCCATCCTTAGCATACAATGAGCTAGCAGTGGACTTCAGTCTCAGCTTGCGAGGATTTCTATCCGTTCTGTTGTGTACATGACTAGCAAAATGATTTAATGCACACAAACAACCAGAGATTAGGTCATTCTTAAAAATTCTGTTTATAAAAAATTTGGACCTCATAAAGAGGGTGAAAGGATAATAAAAACAAGCTGCAGAGCACATAGACTTTTTGTTGGGCTAGCACAGCTGATTTGTATTAGCTGAATGACCTCCTAGCCTTTAAGATTGTTAACTTAGAAAAATATTCCCTTAAAGCTGCAATATTCCTTTTCAAACCAAAAAATAAGACTCCTTCCACTTGAAGTCTTGGACCCTTCTGCATTTTCTGGTATATACTCTTGCACACTGTAAAGAGCAAAATCTTATGTAATGTTCTTTCTGTGAATCTAAACTACAGGTTTTTTTTTAATAGAAAAAAATCTTTTTCTAAGCATTACATAACTAGATGGCTTGATTTTTTTATATAACTTGCACTAGTTTTGAATAGTTATATGCACATTTTATTATATAGATTTGAAATATATTAGTAAAGTTCAGATTTCCATATGTTTGGTTTGTTTTCATTCTAGGACAAAAAGCCCTTGAAAGATTTATTAGAGAAATATATTTTAAGCAAATACATTCTGTAAGAAATAATGCTAACTTTAATTTTTTAAATGATCTATTTATTTTTCAGTGCCTTTGAAGGAGAATACATACATCACAAAGATCCTGGAATATATAAATGTGTTGTTTGTGGAACTCCATTGTTTAAGTAAGTATGTTGAAAACTTATAGGTACGGCTGTATCAGAGATGGCAGAAAACTAGTTATTGCTTGTTCATCTTAGAATCTTTCCATTGCTGAATTTTCTTCTGTTTGTTTTTCTATTTCCATTTACCCCCAACAAAAAAAAAGTAATTATTGATTTCGTGGTAAATTACCAGTGTGACAGACTGGCTGATTTTGCACTACTTGGATCTTTAAAATACCCAACATTAACTTGTTCATGTCAGTAACCATGGTGCTTAGCAGAGCTATGAAAGAGATTTTGGCAAGCATAGAAATGTTTATGCATTTACTGATTTTTTAAATCTTCAAATGACGGGCTTAAATATTTATTGGAACATAATGAAAAGTCCTTCACGTATATCCTTCACATTGAATAATATCCACCAAGTAGATTATACTTTTGCAATGAAGGGAAATACCTGTATTGAATGTAACATGGGAACATACCTTTACATAGGTAAGAAAATTATGTAATATGAGGTTAACAGTTTTTGCATAGATTCAAAATCTTTATTATAAAGATCCCAACAGTTTACCATAAAATAGGCAGCACACTGGACTTTCTGACTAAAATAGTTCATTCAGATAGTGTATTCTGGAGATTATGGATGTTATTCAAGAAAGGAAAATCTTTGCCAAAAATTTATTTATCTAGGTGGAGAAAATTCTAGAAGCCGTATGCTTCCCATGGGTTGCTGACTTGGGGGAATAAAAAGGCAGAAACCTTAATTGGGAGTAAATATCATTGGCTGGGTGTGGTGGCCCAGGCCTGCAATCCCAGCACTTTGGGAAGCCAAGACGGGTGCATCACTTGAGGTCAGGAGTTCGAGCTTAGCCTGGCCAACATGGTGAAACCCCATCTCTACTAAAAATACAAAAATTAGATAGGCATGGTGGTGTGCACCTGTAGTCCCAGCTACTCGGGAGGGCGAGGCAGGAGAATCACTTGAACCCGGGAGGCGGAGGTTGCAGTCAGCCAAGACTGTGCCACTGCACTCAAGCCTGGGTGACAGAGTAAGATTCTGTCTCGAAAAAAAAAAAAAAAAAGGTAAATGTCATTTATTTAAAATAGAATTACAGAGTTTCTTAGGGGAAATAAATAAACAAGGATCTGATACTTGTAGCTAACACACACTTAATATCTCTCCATAAATGTTTCTCTTTTAAAAAAACAGCATTTACTGATTTTCCAGAAATAACAGGAAACAGTGGTTTCCTTGAAATTAAAAAAAAAAAGATTTAAAACGTTTCTTACATTGCACAAACCTTATTGAACATTAGCATTGGTTGAGAATCTGTTCTGAATTCTTACGTATTCCTTCTGTTAAAAAACCGACCCTTCAAATTGTCACCCATTTCCTCTCAGAAAACACATTCCTTATATAATATTTCAACACCTTTAGCTTATGTCATAATAGTTGATGTAACACTTAAGATAGTTGCTGAGCCATGTTAAACTTGTTAATATCACAAATGGTAAAAATTGTCCACATCCCCTTTACTTTTTGATTCAGATTCTCCATCCCTTTCCCTATCATGTGATTCACTAAAGTATGGGATCTAAAGAAAACTTACTGTTTTAAATAAGAAACAGAACCACTGTAAATGAAGGATTTAACCCATGTGAGATTTTTGAGTCACAAATCCTAAAAGCAAGACCCTTATCCAAACATAGATGCTAGTGGGAGTCAGGTTTCACATTTGACGTGATATTGCCTCTATTTCATCTACTTCTGTATTTACAAGGAGAGCTTTTATTTTCCACATTTATAAGGAATGTGATTTAATACTTTCATTCTACCTTTTTCTTCTTTTAATTGTTTGCTTCTTTTTTACTTGTTTTCTTGTCTATTTTGGGAAAAAATTCCTTGCTGTGTCCTTCACTGGAGAATGTAGTCGAGTAGCTCATTGGTCTAGTGCCAACTTCTGTATGTGTATTTTCCTGAAACTGATATGTCTGAGAGTCTGTGGTTGGCTGCGTCTTCCTCCCATCTGCTCTATCATGACCACCCTTCTCCCACTTCACAAAAGATGACATACCTTTCACCCAGCCCAAATCTTACTATGTATTGCCCTGGGGTACAATCTCCAGGGCATCAAACAAAATGACAGTTTGGGAACTTTAAAGAGACTTGAAAGCAAGGTTAAAAACGTGTTGGTAAAAAATAGTGAAATCGTATTTCACCTTGGCAAGGCTCCTGGCACAGCACAGTCCACCTCCCTGTCTGCCTGCTTGTCTGTCTCTCCATCTGCTGACTGTCCATTCATTTTCTACTAGCCTGCTTAAGTGAGAAGGCTGCCATGAGAACATGTATTCATATCTTTATTCAAATGAACAGAAACGAAATCATTGGAAGTCTTTTTTTCGGATACGGAATACATCCGATTTGGTTGATTAATTTGACAGTGAGGACTGGCTTTGTAAATTATATGGTGGACTTCATCTGCTCAATGATCTAAAAATGTATCTCTAAGGTTTTGTCAAATCTACATTTTACGTATGTGTAAAGTACACAAAACACCAGAAAATTAATCTTCTGCAATTTAAAAAATTTCTGATAAGACATTTTAACTTAATTTAAATATATGAGGAAGCATGTATCAGTCAGCACCCAGTCAGGACACAGAATACACAGTATTTTGAACAGTAAGGTTTACAGAATTATGAACTCTAAGAGAGGATTGTGGTAATAAGGGATTAGGTAATAAGAAATGAAAAGAAATTCTAAAGAATACAGGAATAGCAGACATAAGAAACAATCATGACTCCTAGGAACTGAGATAGACAGCCCTAGGAATCCTCTGCACCCCTCCGTACACACAGGGCTGAGGGCTAGACCTTGTTGGAGAGGGCATGGCTGTAGCCACTAAACAGCAGAGAAGTTGTTATGGTGCCATGATGGTGCAACTTGCTGGAGCTCTCCTGAAATCTGAAATTTGCTCGAAATTTACCCTCTGGGATGCTGGGGAAAGCTGTTTGCGGGGCATCTCAGTAGAGGCACTCCACTACCAAACCATCTGAGCGGAGCGCCAGCGGAAGCTGCTGGCCACTGGGTGCTGCTCATCGCTGTGCACAGAGAGCAGCACCTGGCACTGAAGAAGCCACTCATGTAGCTGGAAAGCAGAGTATGCTACTTAAGCTGGATGCAGAAAGAGCTGTGTGCTCTGCAGGAGTTGGTTGCTGGAAAAGCTGCGTACATGGGAGGAGATGGGTGTAGGAGAATCCAGTCACATGACAGGAGCCTGGCACTAGAGAAGCTGCCCACATTGCAAAAGCCTGGAAGCAGAGAAACTGCATGGGCTGTGGGATCTGGATGTGAAATATGCTGCAAGCACTGGAGGAGCTTGTTAAGCAAGCATCCCGAAACCAGAAAGGAAAGGCCTTTTCCTCCTGGAGTCTGTCTCCTGTGCCCTCAGCTGGCAAAGTTAGACCTCATGCTGGCTGACAAAGAAAAAAGTATTTAAAGGGCCCAGCCCCATTTTAGCAGAGCAGACAAAGAAGATGGATTTAGTGGTGAGAGGCTCTAACTTTATTTGATAACTGGCACAAAGTCTATTTTTTTATATCAAAGTTCTTTTAGGGGTTCAGGAGCAAAAGTTTCAAAACCACTCACTAGTCTAGTAAATTAATGTTGTCACTATCAGGGGCCCTGTAGGTAATTGGTTTTATGCTTTGAACAAAAGTGTAGGAAACAATTGAGGTGTGTGTGTGTATGAAAAGTGTGTGGAGTTTCCATTTGTTAGAAAGGAGTGAGGGTAGAAAACTAGACAGAACAGATTAGCTAGAGGAACCATATGAGAAATAATAGTGGGAGGGAAATAGATAAGACAGAAGAAATAAGAAGAGTGCTGAATTTAAAGTATCTAATCACACTGGGGCCTGTTGTGGGGTGGGGGAAGTGGGGAGGGAAAGCATTAGGAGATACACCTAATGTAAATGACCAGTTAATGGGTGCAGCACACCAACATGGCACATGTATACATACGTAACAAACCTGCACGTTGTGCACATGTACCCCAGAACTTAAAGTATAATAAAAAAAAAGATCATTTCCCCCACTGCTATTTCTGTTATTTTATTCACACTTAAAGTATGTGTGTGTGCATGCATATACGAGCATAATCCTCATCATTTACTTGACTGCTGTGTGTATTTTACTTCCTCACAAAAAAGGCTATTCAATTATTCTCATTTCATTTTCAAACTTGTACTCTAAATACATTCCCTCTCTGAACAATATACTGCTTTCTTACTGCTTACCAAGTACAAGAACCTCATTCACAGCCTTCTTATAAACCAAATGTATAATTTATTCCATGGTTCACATTTTCTTCACATTTACAAATTTTACCAAGCTAGTTTATTTCTCATATAGTACTACTGACTTTCAGTTAGTAAATTAACTGACAGAAGTAAGAATGTTTTCTCTTCTGGTTATTTGAACTTTTAAAACTTCATAAAGTGAATTTATTGCACATCAGATAAACCAAAGAAAACACTGGGAAAATAATTCAGAAAGTATTTTTGACCATTTATATTTTGCTTTGGTTGACACTTTCCTAGGTGTTGTGGAATAAATAAAATAAATTTATGAAATATTTTTTTCCTCAACGTACTTACTTTTTTGGCATAGTAAGAAAAACACAACAAACCATTATAAAATATGACAAAATAATGCTAGTGTCTCTCTGAATGTGCCTGTTTGAAATGCTTTTGTATGTAATAGGAAGGAATATGACTACATCAAAGTTAGGCAAGACTTCATGGAGGAGATGAGAACACACTTTACCAGGCCAAGAGAGGGGTTCAGTTTTTCCCAGGTGGAGGATGCCTAGTAGAGAATAATATGAGAAGAGGAATCAGAGATAGAATCAAAAGTGGATTTTTCAAGGATATGGAACACTAGTCCAATAGGAGTGGGAAGGTGGGTTATGTTGGGAGTAGTGGGAAATACGGCTGGGGAGTTACAGGGGACCAATTAAGGAAGTCCTTGGATGCCAGATAAGGCATCTAAATTCCTACTAGAAATCTTCTAAGCCTTGGAATCTTTTCCTCCATAAAGCCCTATCTGATCCTTCTAGTGTGAACGTGGGTGTCCCTCATCTCTGCTCCATAGCACTTTGAACGTGCTTCCATCATCGCAATTTCTAATTTATTTTATAACTATCTGCCTATGTGCTTGTCTGCCCTCTAGGAGTGAATTTCACAATGGCAAAGCCATACGTTAGTCATATTTATATTTATAGTCCCTGGCACATAATAATCACCATATACTTAGTTGTTGATCACATGCATATCTGAACTTTGTTAGATAGATAGTGAGGTAATAGCATGATGAAAATGAGATGTAAGCCATAACAGTGCACAAGACAGATTCTGGGAGTGAAAAAAGAAGGAAATAGGGATGTTAATTAACAGCCTCAGTGGGAACTCTTTTTTTTCCTTGTTGGCTGATAAACCTCAACACTATGCGTGTGCAATCAGCTTCTGATAATTTTGTTTGAGACCTTGAGGAACCACATAGGACATTTTAATATTTTGTATACACTTATTCAGCAGGCCTTGCACTGAATAGCTCATTTTCTATAGGTTCACTAATGATAATGATAATAATGCTAAAACAATAGCCAACACTTAATACAGCACTTACCATATGTCAGGCATGGTTCTTAGTGCTTCATATATATGAACTCATTTAATCTTCACAGCAACACATTTTATAGATGAGGAAACTGAGAGAGGATAAGTAACTTGTGAAGATCACACAGCCAGTATACAAATGGATTTAGAATAGTAGCACTCAAACATTTAAAAAAGAAGAAAGTTAAAGAATTATAGTAGAATGAAATTTTAATATTTTATTTTAGTCACTGGTTATTTCGCTTAGCATCATTGGAACAGATGGAACACACACAAACATGCACACACGCACATACACACACACACACATCTCTCAATTGTTTGAAAAATCTGTTTGTCACAGTACTTAAGTACTTAAGTTGAAAATTGAAAAGTGTCTCAATGTGGGAAGGGCTAGCCCAAAAGTAATGAGATCCATCATGGCAGGTCATCAAGAAGGTCTCAGTTTCAGGCAGGTTATTATCTATCCTTAGGAAAGTCCCTTGGAATCCTGACAAGAAAATGGAGCCAATATTCAGGAAGTCATCAGGCCATTCAACATCTGGGAGCTAGGACAGCAGCTGGATTTGTGGGCAGGATTTTAGTAATTGAAACTGGGAGGTCATTTTATTTTCACTTATTGACTCCCTGTCACATTTTCTCAAATAGCTGCATTCCAAATTTTCACTAATCTTTTTTTTTTTTTTAATCCTCTCTACATTTTTTGAGAAGATTGACGCCAACTGACATGAACTATTGTAAATGTCTATCTTACTACTGGAAATTTCTGTGTCCCTTCATCTTCATCAAACAATCAGAATAGGCACTGGTTAACAGCAGCTAGTGGCGCCTGCTGAATATCAGGCCAGATGTGTGATCTCAGATTCATCACCTGTAAAATGGGGTAAATAACACCAAACAGGTGTAAAAACTAAATGCAGAAAAATGCCTTGAATATGTCAGGTATTCAACAAATGTTAAATACAAGTCGCCTGTCCAAGTTTTGGGAACATATCATACTATCACGGCAGCCTAAAAAATCCTTACAATGTGAGAAAGTACAGGCTTTATTAGACAGAGTCTGTCTGTTAATAGTGGATATTAGTGTGATGAGTCACAGCTCCAGCTGTGTTGCTACATTTCAAATGGAACTCTGCTGCAAAACTGTTCACACATGCTACATTTCACATGAGCCTCCCGTGCAATTTTATTCTAGGCTACCAGAAAATTTAAGCCATTTTTCAGCTCTTTAAGAACATAAGCCCTTTCACTGAGGAAATTCCAGTCCAGTGCCACACACAATTCGCTCAACCGTGCTACTCCATGCATGCTATTCTGTTCACCACTAAAAAAGACTTTCAACATGAACTTTTCCCTCTGTGATGCAATTTTGTGTGTGTGTGTGGCGGGGGAGGATGTAAGAGCACAGTGAGAAGACAGAGTTTTCCCATTTTCCTCTCTACTCAAATCCCATCTCCTCAACCCTTTTAAAACTCTCTTTATGATATTTAACAACCATTTCAGTCACTGTGGAATTTTGTTATGGAGAGTAACATGAATTTAACTGAAGCTTTCATTTTGTGGAACTCTAGCTGGAAATTGCTTATAATTCCAGAAAATGTTTCTTAACCTCTAACAAAGTACATTTAACTTTAATTTTAAAAGATTTGAATTGCCTCTCACCTGATTCAAAATCCTTTAACAAAGAAAGCTTTCCAGTATAAAGAAACTGTTCTGAAAGAAACTAGAGTTGTGAGTGGTGGCTTACTTAAAGTTGTGTTATAGCTGAGTAAGTAATATATTATTTTGAAGAGAATATAAAATTGACTTCTCTCAGCCCACTGACCCTTCCTGTCTTGTCCGCATACAATGATTTATAGGAAAAAGTATTTGTAATAGAGACAGTTACTTTTCTATCTTCAACTCAACTGAAAACTCAGAGAAGGACCACAGCTGGATTGGAAGAAAAGGACTTGCTTGAGACAGGGAGTAAAAACACAGCCAAAGCATGACTTTAGAAGAAAGAAAAGAACATAAAAGCATGGCAAAAGAAAAGGAAAGAACAACTCCATTTGAGAAACTAGAAAACTATCGCAAGGCATGATTCAAAGTATAACAATATACAAAGATAATTATAACTGCATTTTTCTTTTTAAAAAGTTATATACACACGGAAAAGAACTGAAGCAATACATACACATAAAATACCTAGGTGTGTGAAGGTGTATGTGTATGTGTATTATTTGGGCAAAGGAAAGTGAGGAAAGAACAATCTTGCCTTGCCTCGTATTACCTAAATAACAATCTTAGTTCTTCAGTTAATTTTCCAAATGGATTACATTTTTCACAGTGAATTAGAATGGATAGTTAGAATAAACTGGGAAACATAATAGGGAAAACTTTTAACTGTAATTCATGTACATTTATCTTGTTTGAATAAACATGAATCAGAAAATTTATATTATTCCAGTGTACAAACTTTGAAATTACTTAAAGGCAGTTTATAAAAAATAATGTGCAAGTTTTAGCAAGTACTTCAGAGGTAATTCACAAAGCTTTTTTTGTAAATGAGTAATTCTTTTATTGAAAAATAGTTATTAAGAATTGCACAAATTTTAATCACATAGATGTCTTCAGTGTGTTTTACACGTGGATAAAGAACCCATCACATAACATTGTCAAACAAAGATACAGAAGCCATCCAGCTCACCAGTTGGAAACATGGTGTCTTAAAGGTTTTATCAGAGGCCGGGCGTGGTGGCTCACGCCTGTAATCTCAGCACTTTGGGAGGCTGAGGCAGGCGGATCATGAGGTCAAGAGATCAAGACCATCCTGGCCAACATGGTGAAACCTCGTCTCTACTAAAAATACAAAAATCAGCTGGGCATGGTGATGCACGCCTGTAGTCTCAGCTACTTGGGAGGCTAAGGCAGGAGAATCGCTTGAACCTGCGAGGCAGAGATTGCAGCAAGCCGAGATCACACCACTGCACTCCAGCCTGGTGACAGAGTGACACTACATCTCAAAAAAAAAAAAAGTTTCAGCACAAATTTGTTGCATAACCATAGGCAAGTTATTTTAACTTTCTATCTCATTTTTTTCAGCTGTTAAATAGTGAGAATAACATCAACTCTTTCTAATTCGTAACCCTACCATTATCAAAGGAAAGGATCACAGAAACATGCTAGAAAAGATATAAAGATGGAAGTATAAAGTAAGATTTGTAAAAACTGCCACTTTAAGTAAATGTACACAGTAAGCCATAAACAGCATGCAAATCTGAAGTTCTCAAAACTAAGTCAGTATAACTGGCTTTTGATGTCAACATTATTGCATATTTTATAATGTATTATTTGACACAGTGATCCATCTCATCCAAAATATTTCTGGTTTCTGTTGAATAATCTAAAAATGTTTTAGTGTGGATTTTAAATTCTCCAAATTATATAACTTACATGAGTAACTGAGAGTTTTAATACATTCGTCATTTGCAAATCTCTCTCCCCAACAAAACTATGAACTTTTTGAGATAATAGGTTATGATGTAGGGCTTTTGTAGCCCCCACCTCTACTCCATTACACGGGCATTGGATTTTGCAAATCCTAGGTACTTGACTACTTGTTAAAGAAATACAGTTTAGGCCAGGCGCGGTGGCTCACGCTTGTAATCCCAGCACTTTGGGAGGCCGAGGCGGGTGGATCACGAGGTCAGGAGATCGAGACCACGGTGAAACCCCGTCTCTACTAAAAATACAAAAAAATTAGCCGGGCGTGGTGGCGGGCGCCTGTAGTCCCAGCTACTCGGAGAGGCTGAGGCAGGAGAATGGCGTGAACCCGGGAGGCGGAGCTTGCAGTGAGCCGAGATCGCGCCACTGCACTCCAGCCTGGGTGAAAGAGCAAGACTCCGTCTCAAAAAAAAAAAAGAAATACAGTTTAATCCTGATAAGAATAACAGCAATAACCTGCCTGAAAATGATTCAAGTTGACACTAAAATGGCGGAAATGTAAATAGATACTTAGTAGTGGATTCCCACAATTATTAATCCCCTGCCATGTTTTCTGAAGAATTTTTTTTTGTATTTTCTGATTTCTGTGGTGCAAATGCTTCTGCTGTGGGCTATTTCAATTACAGATATGACATCACTAAATGTGGAGTTGGGAAGAGATGTTTGGTAGCACCATTACACAGTATTCTGTAATACAGATACGACAGTTGTAAATAATGTAGTTAAATGAAGTTAAATAATTGGGAAGTGGTGAATTTTGAATATTTATTATCTTTGTTTTTAATATACTACTCCTGGAACTTACTTTCGGTAGATGCTTGTTACAACAATAGCACTGCTTGCAACTGTAAAGTTGTACCTGTCTCACCTAAGGGAGTGATGACGATGTCTATGGCTAGGACCTTTAACAACAAAACAGTAAATAGAGCAAAAAGTCACAAAAAATAGGATCAACCACCCAAAGCTACATTAAAAGAAAAATTCGTAGTCGAGCCTTTTTATTATCAAATATAAGAAAGATTAAAAATAATGAAACTAAATCTTCATCTCAAAATGCTAGAAAAATAACAACAAAATCAATAAAAGAAAATGGGATAAAATGTCCACCTTTTTCCTCCAGGCATTTGCCAATTCTAGGCATGAGAAGAGAGGTAAAGATTGCAGGCTGGGTACAGTGGCTCATGCCTGTAATTCTAGCACTTTGGAAGGCTGAGGTAGGCAGATTGCCTGAGCTCAGGAGTTCAAGACCAGCCTGGGCAACATGGTGAAACCCTGTCTCTACTAAAATACAAACGAAATTAGCCAGGTCTGGCGGCATGCACCAGTAGTCCCAGTTACATGGGAGGCTGAAGCAGGAGAATTGCTTGAACCCGAGAGGCGGAGGTTGCAGTGAGCCAAGATTGTGACACTGGATTCCAGCCTGGGTGACAGAGCAAGACTCTGTCTCAAAAATAAAAAATAAAAAATAAAAAGATTCCAGACATTCCAGACAGAGACATACTACTAAGAAGCAGACATACTAACAGAAAGGTGTTTCTCAACCTCAGCTCTATTTACATTTTGGGATGGACAATTCTTTGTTGCGGGGAGCTGCCCTATACATTGTAGGATGTTTAGTAGCATCTCTGACCTTCCACTAGATGCCAGTAGCATTGTCCCCACTTCTTCTGCAGTTGTGACAAACAAAAATTCCTCCAGACATTCTCAAATATTCCCTGGGGCAAAATTGTCTCTTGTTGAGAACAACTGATCTAGACAACCAACAGAATGGTAAATCCAGCTCTAAATCAACAAATAATAAATCAAACACTGACTTTTAGTATTTTCTGATTTCTGTGGTGCAAATAGTTCCACTGTGGGCTATTTCAAGTACAGATATGACATCACTAAATGTGGGGTTTGGAAGAGATGTTTGTAATACCATTACACAGTATTTCTGTAATACAGATATGACAGTTGTAAATAATGTAGTTAAGTGTAGTTAAATAATTGGGAAGAGATGAATTTTGAATATTTTCTTTGTTTTTAATATAATTCATTTAATTATAAATTTACATAATTTATTTTTAATAATGGCTGTTTAGCAGCTAGCTCAACAGTTCCTTAAATGATAACAATAGGTTCTCACAAGCTTCAGCACACCACTGTAATGGGGACAAACAAAAGATAGACCAAACTTAACAAAAACTGCAGTCCAGCCTCAAGTCAGCTCAGTCCCCAAATTGATTAAGGTGATCTTCCACCTCTTTTCCCCAGCCTAGCTGGCTATCAGAGGATAGGATGAACCCTCTCTGGAAGAAGATTAAATTATCTGGAGTGCAATTTTTCATGCACAAAGCCTGGCATTCATAAAAAATTACCAGTCATACCAAAGTACAGGATCAAGGGAAATAAATTGACAAAACAAACAGGTTTATACATAGCCCAGATATACAGATATTTAAGTTAGGCTTTAAAATAACTGTGATTAATATATCCAAGAAAATAGATGACAAGATGGAGAATTTCACCAGAGAGCTGGAATCTATTGTAAAGAGTTAATTAGTTTTAGGGCTGAAAAATGCAATAACTGAAAGTATAAACACAATAGATGAATTTAACAGCATATTAGACACACAAGAAAGTAGGACTGGCAGACAGCAGCAGCAAAAAACAGGTTAGTAGAAAATATCCAGAATGAAGCTAGGAGGGCAAGAAAAAAATATAGATAAGAAATATGTTTCAGTTATAACATGTATGTAATTAGAGCCACAGAAAGGGAGGGAAAAGAAGATGGGAAAGAAGCAATATTTGAAGAGATAATTGCCAAGAATTTTCTCAAACTCACAAACTTAGAAAAAAACTTCAAGCTACAGATTGAGAAAGTGCTTGAAATCTGAAACCGGATGAATAACCATATCTTATTATATCACACTGCTAAAAATCAAAGGCAAGGAGAAAATCTTAAAAACATCCAGATAAATTAACATGAAAAATAAAAAATGTAGAACTGTTAAATAAATTCAAGAGGCTGATCTCTGAAAAGACCAATAAAGTTGACCATTTCTGTCAAGTGTAGTCAAGAAAGAAGGCAGGAAGAATATAATGTTTAAAACACTAGAAATGAGAATAAGATAAAACCACAGAGGTGGAAAAAAAACTATTTTAATATAAGAGAATACTATGTGTAACCCAATTCTAATAAATTAAAAATCTCAGTGAGGTGGGTAATTTTCTAAAAATAAAATAAAATACAAAATTTGACTCAGGAAGAGTTACAAGACCTGAATAGACCAGCAACCTCAGAAGAAATTGAGTTATCACAAAAATAAATTATTCTTATGCTATTATAAACTGTGTCAATTAAAGAAAATAGAATAAATCTTATCAACTTATTGACAAATGTAAAGTACCCCTAAAATCAAGATCTGATAAAAAGGTATTCCACCAAAGAAAAACTATAGACCTATCTGATTTATGAAAATAAAATGCACTCACAGTTTATTGCAGCACTGTTCACAATAGCCAAGATTTGGAAGCAACCTAAGTGTCCATCACAGACGAATAGATAAAGAAAATGTGATATGTATACACAATGGAGTAGTATTCAGCCATAAAAAATGAGATTCAGTTATTTGCAACAACATGGATGCAACTGGAGTTCATTATATGAAGTAAAATAAGCCAGACACAGAAAGACAAACATCACATGTTCTCACTTATCTGTGGATGCTAAAAATTAAAACAGTTGAACTCATGGAGAGAGAGAGTAGAAGGATGGTTACCAGAGGCTGGAACAGTTGGGGGGAAGGCAGGATGGTTAACGGGTACAAAAAGTAGTTATAATGAACAAAAAATTGAAAAACTAAATGAGACCTAGAATTTGCTAGCACAGCAGGAAAACTGTAGTAAAAAATAATTGTACATTAAAAAAAAAACTAAAAGAGTATAATTGGGTTGTTTGAAACAAAGGATAAATGCTTGCAGTAATGACCCCGATGTGGTAATTATGCATTGCATGCTGGTATCAAAATATCTTAGGTAACCCATAAGTATATACCTACTATATATCCACAAAAATTAAAAATAAAAAAGAAAATAGATGTAAGAATCTTAACTAAAATATTAGTAAAAGGAATATAGCAATATGTTGAATAAGTAACATGTCATGACAAGGTAAGGTTTATTTCAGGGATGTACAAATGGTTCAACACTGGGACATCTTAGGAAAAATATAATCATTTTAATATGTACTCAGAAGAGATTTTATACACATTCAAAATGTATTCTTTAATTTAAAAACCTCTTAGTATAAATTAGTACTATGTTTCATTAAATCTAAGAAGCTATTTGTAAGGGTATAGAAGAAAAACCAAAGTGTTTTTTTCTGTTGTCTCTCACCACTCAACACTACTACAATACAAGTCCTAGGGGAAAATATAAGTGGGAACTTGTAGGCCTTTCTAAACAAGATTCCCAAAGCAGAAATAAAAAGATAAAAGACATTGGATTGGACTACTAAATATTTTACATTTCTGTAGCTCAAAAATACCATAGAGTATATTATTAAAAAAAAAAAACAATGGCAGTGGCAAAAAAGCAAACTGGGAAAATATATGCAATCCATTCGATGGACAAAAGATTCATATCAAAATCGATTGAGAAAGACAAACATCAGAAAAATGGGCAGAAAATATAAACAGATACTTTTCAGAATAAGAAATACATATGATCCACAAGCTTAGGAAAAAATCTTTCACCTATTAATAATAAAAAATGAAGTAAAAGGATGAATAATTTTTTACCTACCAAATTAGTGAAGATTTCCAATATTGTCAAATTAAGTATTGATCAGAGTATAGGAAACTAGCACTTTCAAATACTGCAGGGTAGAGTGTGAATTGGTAGTACCTTTCTGGATAGCAGTGTAATAAATTATTAAAAGTCTTAGGATTCTGCATGCCATAGGTCTAGCAATTACACTTCTAGGAACTTATTCCAAAAATCATTTTTATGCATAAAGATATAGCTACAAGAATGTTCTTAATCATTCTTCTTATGATAGCAAAAAATAATTTCAATGTCCAAAATAGGAGTCTATGTAAATGAGCTATATGGTGAAAATATATCTGACAGTTCAGATAATAGTGCAAAAGAACGTTTAATTATCTGGAAAGAGATTTAAAAGACATTTATAAGTCTAAAAGAGTATTAACATATGATCCCATATCTATAAAATGTGCATACCTATAAATATATGCATAGGAAATAGTTTAAAAGGTTTTGTACCAAATGTTAACAGTAGTTATCTCTGGATGGTGCAATTATAGGTGATTTTTAAAATCTGTACTTTAAGTTTTTCTAAAATTGGCAAGTATTTATAGAGTATCAGAAAAACACTAATATTATTTTAATATTACCTTTGCTCAATGTGTTACAAACACTGAACAATTTATTTTAAAAACTGACTTTAAACACATCATCTCTCTATGACAAAATTTATCTTTTCCCAATAATAATTTGAAGGAATGAATTAGAATGTAATTCCACATTTATTTTTAAAGGCCAAAATCCATATTGCCCATCTACTCACATTCATGGTAGATACTTTGCCCACTGCCGTCTCTTCTAAGTTGTTGCTGCTTCTTTCCTTTTTTATCCCTAAGTGACTGGTAATGGTGATGACATCCTAATGAAAGGTAGCCACCGGAAGCTTAAACAGCTCAAACCTTCTGGTTTCAAATTTTCTCCCTCCTCATGACTATCGTCCATCTTCCTGTAGCACTTACACTGTCCTATTCCCAGAAGCCTAGAGGCAATCGATGAAGGGTGGGACACCAAAGTTAGATTTGCATTTATTTTCAATGGATTGATTTTTTTAACTGTTTATCATGTTTGAGTATTTTAAAATTGGGAATATTTTAAAGCCACCATTAGTTGAGAAATTACCATGCATTTTGCTAAGCACTTTAAAGAAAATTGTCTCCTTTATTTTTTACAACTTAAATAGAAAATCAAAGCTCACAAAGGGTATGTAATATGCTCAAGGTAACTCAGGTAGTAAGAGATGGAGCTAGGACGCAGATTCACGTCTGTCTGGCCCCTAAGGCACCCTTCTGCAGCTCAATATTATGTTATAATGCTTCCCTGTATTCTGGCTGATTCTTCTTTTTCCTGAGTAATTCACCATCTGGTAGCTATCACACTCTGGTGTTAATTGGTGCTAATTTTCTGATGATGGCCAATGACTATACTTGGATTTTAAAGTGGAAAAAGCTATGATTAAGGTGTAATACATGTGAGGTTAAAGTCACAACTTTCCCCACTTTACTGTGTGTGACTTTGAATAAGCTACTTAACCTCTATGAGCCTTAATTTCCTCGTTTGTAACATGAGGATAATACCCTTGTCACAAGAACTTTTGAGAGGATTAAGTAAATAATGTTGAAATGTTTTGTAAGTGGAAAAAACACTGTAAATGGGAAGCATTGATACTAAACAGTATAAGGATTGGTATACACAGTAGTTTCCAGAACAAAGGTTCATCAGTGAAAGGGAGGCATGCTGCTTGTAGGAATAGAGACTGGAGATCTATTAGGTAAGTACTCCTTTAAAATTCTGGGAAGGTTTGTTTGTTCACTGCATCATATTCTGTTATTGGTCATATTCTGGGTCAGTTCTGGTTATTGCTGATTGGTGTTGATGATATCTAGCAATAATTTGCTGCAGGGGTGGGTGGGGAAGAGAGCAGAAAGAGATCTAGAGAAACTCAGGAGACAATGGGTAATTGATAATTTTAATAGCTTACCAAATGGCCAGCCTACATCCAGAGCACTGTGTGGTTCAATATGATACCCTCACTTTAAAAGGTTTATAGACATAAAGTGGTATGTGTATTATTTTTTGCCCAGAACTGGGTCTTTTTCTATATTTTCACCTGTTTGGTGCTTAGCTCAGTGCTTCCCACAAAGACAGCTTTGTAACAGTGATGCTTAAAAACTTTTCAGTGTGGAAGTTTATACAGTGTGAAGGGACATTTTTTTTCTTCCCCACTGGGCAAAAAGCTACATTCAGAGAAGAGCAACTGATGGTTAGGAGACTCAAAACCATGTCACTTTGAAAAGACAATGGAAGAAAACTGAAAAGGCTTAGCTCAAGGGGAAAAGTCGTAGAGCTGTCAGGGTCTACTTTAGTAGTTTGCAAACCTCACTGTCCATTAGAACCATACATTCCAAGCCTCTCCTCAAAGTTCTGATGTAACAAGATTATAGTGGATTCCAGAATTTTCTTTTTTAAACTCTCCCATAATTCTTATGCTTGGTTCCCATGAGTCCAAGTGAAGGTTAAGGAAGCCCTGCCTTAGGGTGATGTCAGTAGTCATGCAACAAACACTACAAACAATAGGCATGGGGAGCTGAAAAGATTTATCAGTTGTCTGAATGTGAGATTGGTGAAAAGCTATTCCTAAAGATTAATTTGATGTTTAAAACCTAGTTTGGAAAGGAAGATGATGAATTCAGTTTTGGAAGCCTGATAGATTTGAGATTTTAACATAAAATTTCAGGTATATCAGTCTTCCCCAAAGTGTGTTCCACTGAATATTTGTTTCATCAGACCATTACATCTACATAATGCTAGCTCCAGAACATGTTAATATTGTGTTCCGTGAAAAAAAATGAGTGTCACTGGACTAGGAAAATAAAAGATGACTCATTGGGAAACACCGAATTAAAATAAGTCAAATGGTTGCTTTATCATCAAACTCATGGAGCCTACAACACACTAATGTTCATTGTAGAGCTCCAGGAGTAATATATATGTAGCACTTTCAAAATTTTTTCACCACAGAAAATTTTTTTAATTGAGGAAATGTTGTGAAGCTGATGTTCCTGATAACACACGTAGGAAATGCTAACGTAGATAAGGAACATCTTTTTTATTATTATTATTATTATGCTTTAAGTTTTAGGGTAGCCAGGTGCGGTGGCTCACGCTTGTAATCCCAGCACTTTGGGAGGCCAAGGCGGGCGGATCACGAAGTCAGGAGATCGAGACCATGGTGAAACCTCGTCTCTACTAAAAATACAAAAAATTAGCCGGGCATGGTGGCGGGCGCCTGTAGTCCCAGCTACTCGGGAGGCTGAGGCAGGAGAATGGCGTGAACCCGGGAGGCGGAGCTTGCAGTGAGCCGAGATCGCGCCACTGCACTCCAGCCTGGGTGACAGAGCGAGACTCCGTCTCAAAAAAAAAAAGTTTTAGGGTACATGTGCACAACGTGCAGGTTTGTTACATATGTATACATGTGCCATGTTGGTGTGCTGCACTCAGTAACTCGTCATTTAACATTAGGTATATCTCCTAATTCTGTCCCTCCCCCCTCCCCCCACCCTGCAACAGTCCCCGGAGTGTGATGTTCCCCTTCCTGTGTCCATGTGTTCTCATTGTTCAATTCCACCTATGAGTGAGAACATGCGGTGTTTGGTTTTTTTGTCCTTGTGATAGTTTGCTGAGAATGATGGTTTCCAGCTTCATCCATGTCCCTACAAAGGGCATGAACTCATCATTTTTTATGGCTGCATAGTATTCCATGGTGTATATGTGCCACATTTTCTTAATCCAGTCTATCAATGTTGGACATTTGGGTTGGTTCTAAGTCTTTGTTATTGTGAATAGTGCCGCAATAAACATACATGTGCATGTGTCTTTATAGCAGCATGTTTTATAATCCTTTGAGTATATACCCAGTAATGGGATGGCTGGGTCAAATGCTATTTCTAGTTCTAGATCCCTGAGGAATCGCCGCACTGACTTCCACAATGGTTGAACTAGTTTACAGTCCCACCAACAGTGTAAAAGTGTTCCTATTTCTCCACATCCTCTCCAGCACCTGTTGTTTCCTGACTTTTTAATGATGGCCATTCTAACTGGTGTGAGATGGTATCTCATTGTGGTTTTGATTTGCATTTCTCTGATGGCCAGTGATGATGACCATTTTTTCATGTGTCTTTTGGCTGCATAAATATCTTCTTTTGAGAAGTGTCTGTTCATATCCTTCGCCCATTTTTTGATGGGGTTGTTTTTTTCTTGTAAATTTGTTTGAGTTCATTGTAGATTCTGGATATTAGCCCTTTGTCAGATGAGTAGATTGCAAAAATTTTCTCCCATTTTGTAGGTTGCCTGTTCACTCTGATGGTAGTTTCTTTTGCTGTGCAGAAGCTCTTTAGTTTAATGAGATCCCATTGGTCTATTTTGGCTTTTGTTGCCATTGCTTTTGGTGTTTTAGACACGAAGTCCTTGCCCATGCCTATGTCCTGAATGGTATTGCCTAGGTTTTCTTCTAGGGTTTTTATGGTTTTAGATCTAACATTTAAGTCTTTAATCCATCTTGAATTAATTTTTGTATAAGGTGTAAGGAAGGGATCCAATTTCAGCTTTCTACACATGGCTAGCCAGTTTTCCTAGCACCATTTATTAAATAGGGAATCCTTTCCCCATTTCTTGTTTTTGTCAGGTTTGTCAAAGATCAGAGCTGTAGATATGTGGCATTATTTCTGAGGGCTCTGTTCTGTTCCATTGGTCTATATCTCTGTTTTGGTACCAGTACCATGCTGTTTTGGTTACTGTAGCCTTGTAGTATAGTTTGAAGTCAGGTAGCGTGATGCCTTCAGCTTTGTTCTTTTGGCTTAGGATTGACTTGGCAATGGGGGCTCTTTTTTGGTTCCATATGAACTTTAAAGTAGTTTTTTCCAATTTTGTGAAGAAAGTCATTGGTAGCTTGATGGGGATGGCATTGAATCTATACATTACCTTGGGCAGTATGGCCATTTTTACAATATTGATTCTTCCTACCCATGAGCATGGAATGTTCTTCCATTTGTTTGTTTCCTCTTTTATTTCATTGAGCAGTGGTTTGTAGTTCGCTTTGAAGAAGTCCTTCACATCCCTTGTAAGTTGGATTCCTAGGCGTTTTATTCTCTTTGAAGCAATTGTGAATGGGAGTTCACTCATGATTTGGCTCTCTGTTTGTCTGTTATTGGTGTATAAGAATGCTTGTGATTTTTGCACACTGATTTTGTATCCTGAGACTTTGATGAAGTTGCCTATCAACTTAAGGAGATTTTGGGCTGAGACGATGGGGTTTTCTAGATATACAATCATGTCATCTGTAAACAGGAACAATTTGACTTCCTCTTCTCATAGTTGAATACCCTTTATTTCCTTCTCCTGCCTGATTGCCCTGGCCAGAACTTCCAACACTATGTTGAATAGGAGTGGTGAGAGAGGGCATCCCTGTCTTGTGCCAGTTTTCAAAGGGAATGCTTCCAGTTTTTGCCCATTCAGTATGACATTGGCTGTGGGTTTGTCATAGATAGCTCTTACTATTTTGAGATATGTCCCATCAATACCTAATTTGTTGAGAGTTTTTAGCATGAAGATTGTTTAATTTTGTCAAAGGCCTTTTCTGCATCTATTAAGATAATGTGGTTTTTGTCATTGGTTCTGTTTATATGCTGGATTACGTTTATTGATTTGCATATGGTGAACCAGCCTTGCATCCCAGGGATGAAGCCCACTTGATCGTGGTGGATAAGCTTTTTGATGTGCTGCTGGATTCGGTTTGCCAGTATTTTATTGAGGATTTTTGCATCGATGTTCATCAGGGATATTAGTCTAAAATTCTCTTTTTTTGTTGTGTCTCTGCCAGGCTTTGGTATCAGGATGATGCTGGCCTCATAAAATGAGTTAGGGAGGATTCCCTCTTTTTCTGTTGATTGAAATAGTTTCAGAAAGAATGGTACCAGCTTCTCTTTGTACCTCTGGCAGAATTCGTCTGTGAATCCATCTGGTCCTGGACTTTTTTTTGGTTGGTAAGCTATTAATTATTGCCTCAATTTCAGAGCCTGTTATTGGTCTATTCAGAGATTCAACTTCTTCCTGGTTTAGTCTTGGGAGGGTGTGTGTGTCAAGGAATTTATCCATTTCTTCTAGATTTTGTAGTTTATTTGCATAAAGGTATTTATAGTATTCTCTGATGGTAGTTTGTATTTCTGTGGTATTGGTGGTGATATCCCCTTTATCATTTTTTTATTGCATCTATTTGATTCTTCTCTCTTTTCTTCTTTATTATTCTTGCTAGAGGTCTATCAATTTTGTTGATCTTTTCAAAAAACCAGCTCCTGGATTCATTGATTTTTTGAAGGGTTTTTTGTGTCTCTATTTCCTTCAGTTCTGCTCTGATCTTAGTTATTTCTTGCCTTCTGCTAGCTTTTGAATGTGTTTGCTCTTGCTTCTCTAGTTCTTTTAATTGTGATGTTAGGGTGTCAATTTTAGATCTTTCCTGCTTTCTCTTGTGGGCATTTAGTGCTATAAATTTCCCTCTACACACTGCTTTGGATGTGTCCCAGAGATTCTGGTATGTTGCATCTTTGTTCTCATTGGTTTCAAAGAACATCTTTATTTCTGCCTTCATTTCGTTATGTACCCAGTAGTCATTCAGGAGAAGGTTGTTCAGTTTCCATGTAGTTGTGTGGTTTTGAGGGAGTTTCTGAATCCTGAGTTCTAGTTTGATTGCACTGTGGTCTGAGAGACAGTTTGTTATAATTCTTTTACATTTGCTGAGGAGTGGTTTACTTCCGTGTATGTGGTCAATTTTGGAATAGGTGTGGTGTGGTGCTGAAAAGAATGTATATTCTGTTGATTTGGGGTGGAGAGTTCTGTAGATGTCTATTAGGTCCACTTGGTGCAGAGCTGAGTTCACTTCCTGGATGTCCTTGTTAACTTTCTGTCTTGTTGATCTGTCTAATGTTGACAGTGGGGTGTTAAAGTCTCCCATTATTATTGTGTGGGAGTCTAAGTCTCTTTGTAGGTCTCTAATGACTTGCTTTATGAATCTAGGTGCTCCTGTATTGGGTGCATATATATTTAGGATAGTTAGCACTTCTTGTTGAATTGATCCCTTTACCATTATGTAATGGCCTTCTTTGTCTCTTTTGATCTTTGTTGGTTTAAAGTCTGTTTTATTAGAGACTAGGATTGCAACCCCTGCCTTTTTTTGTTTTCCATTTGCTTGGTAGATCTTCCTCCATCCCTTCGTTTTGAGCCTATGTGTGTCTCTGCATGTGAGATGGGTTTCCTGAATACAGCACACTGATGGGTCATGACTCTTCATCCAATTTGCCAGTCTGTGTCTTTTAATTGGAGCATTTAGCCCATTTACATTTAAGGTTAATATTGTTATGTGTGAATTTGATCCTGTCATTATAATGTTAGCTGGTTATTTTGCTCATTAGTTGATGCAGTTTCTTCTTAGCCTCGATGGTCTTTACAATTTGGCATGTTTTTGCAGTGGCTGATACTGGTTGTTCCTTTCCATGTTTAGTGCTTCCTTCAGGAGCTCTTTTAGGGCAGGCCTGGTAGTGACAAAATCTCTTAGCATTTGCTGGTCTGTAAAGGATTTTATTTCTCCTTCACTTATGAAGCTTAGTTTGGCTGGATATGAAATTCTGGGTTGAAAATTCTTTTCTTTAAGAATGTTGAATATTGGCCCCCACTCTCTTCTGGCTTGTAGAGTTTCTGCCGAGAGATCAGCTGTTAGTCTGATGGGCTTCCCTTTGTGGGTAACCCGACCTTTCTCTCTGGCTGCCCTTAACATTTTTTCCTTCATTTCAACTTTGGTGAATCTGACAATTATGTGTCTTGGAGTTGCTCTTCTCGAAGAGTGTCTTTGTGGTGTTCTCTGTATTTCCTGAATTTGAATGTTGACCTGCCTTGCTAGATTGGGAAAGTTCTGGATAATATCCTGCAGAGTGTTTTCCAACTTGGTTCCTTTCTCCCTGTTACTTTCAGGTACACCTATCAGATGTAGATTTGGTCTTTTCACATAGTCCCATATTTCTTGGAGGCTTTGTTCATTTCTTTTTATTCTTTGTTCTCTAAACTTCTCTTCTTGCTTCATTTCATTCATTTGATCTTCCATCACTGATACCCTTTCTTCCAGTTGATTGAATGAGCTACTGAGGCTTGTGCATTCGTCACGTAGTTCTCATGCCATGGTTTTCAGCTCCATCAGGTCCTTTAAGGACTTCTCTGCATTGGTTATTCTAGTTAGCCATTCATTTAATTTTTTTTAAGGAAGATCTTTAAGTTTACTACAAAGGCCAAAGTTAGATGTATAGGTTTCATGGAAGGGATGAATAAGGCAGTGAAATGCTGCAGAGACTCACAAGAATAAGAACCAGTCATTTGAGTTGGCAATATTAGAAAATTTAGAAAATGCAATTTTAGTAGAAGTAGTAATGAAAGTAAGATTTTGAAGATGTTAGGATACAATCTCATGTTTTCAAACCACAAGCTGAAATGGAGACAATGTGTTAAAATATTTAAAATTGGAATTATCCCAGAAAACATAGTCATTATAGTTATGCTACTATAGTTAAAGTAGGAGCGGTAAAGCTAACTCCTTATAATAGCAGGGGAAGTAGATTCATGGAAAAATTTTAATTTTTTGGATAAACTGAAAAAAGGTGTAAAGAGAGATGCATTTAAGGTGCTAGAAATGAGGGAAAGAGATTAAAGAACAGGTAGAATAAACTTTAGAAAAGGAGATTAATTTTTCTCCTTCTGGGGGATAGGAAATTTTTTAGATGAATAATTGTATTAGATTTTTTTGGATTAATAATTGTCCATCTATGAGATTAGTTTTCAGTATACCATTTTTTGTATTAGCTAGTTTCTTTTCTTGTGTATTAGTGTCAAGTATGCTTGCCTAGAGTAGGAGTTCAGTACATGGCTGTTCTCATTAGTGGTGCTGTTATTTTCTCTGTTTGAACATGTTGCTGCTTCTTACCACCACCAGGGAGTAGAAAAAGGAGAGTCCATTAAGGTCAAACCAGATAACTAACTCTGTTTGGTTTATCAGTACTGCATTTCATAATCATAAGTTGGCTGGCCATGATTCCTTCTGCTGTTTATATTTCACCTTCATTATCTTGCATTGTACTTGAAACAACCTACACTTTTGTTCATTCATGTCTTGTTTTGTTTTTCAGTGGTCATTCTAGTTGCAATTTTTTTTTATTCTAAGGAAACTTGCTTTATGCAGCTGGAGATTTGCAGATTTTACTTCTATGTACTCACTTAAGTACATAGTGTTAATGGCAGTCGCATGACTCGTAGTCTGCATAAGCATAAATTAACTCCAGTACCTCTGTGGTATGCCCTCTTTGAGATTGCTCTGGAAGACCACCCAGAAGTCTCATTTACAGAGACTGCAAAGACCCATTGAACTTAAGAAAACCCAGCAGCACTGACTGACCAAATACACCTGCATCTTTCAGTATGAAAGAGCTATCCATTTGCTCTTGATTGAGGTTCAAACTGTGGATCTTAAACTATAAAGGGCTTTATGGGCTGAATTATGGATACTTTAAACAAGACCTCTTCCTTCAAATAGAGTGCTTTGCACATAGTGAGCACTCCATAAATGCTCTTGACTGACTATGACTTAATGAATGTTTAGACCTTCCAGTGAACTTCTTTTCATGCTTTCCAGATTTGAAGGAAGCGTTCTTGATACTGAATATTTGTCTTTCTTATTAGTTTTGCTTGGGGGCTTACTGTAGTGTAATTTTACTGACCACAGAAAATTTATCTTTTTAGTGATGAATCATTTTAGGTGGTCTGTTGGCCCTGCCTGAGTAATCAATGGAATCTAAGGTTTTATAATTTGATTGATGTGTTGAGAGACAATAGCTGTAAAATAAAATAATAGTTTTAATAAGTTCGCCAAGAAAGTAGCAAATGTATTATTTTTTGCCCTGGGGCTGGGTCTTTTTCTGATGGATTTTTCACTTGTTTGGTGCTTAGTTCATTGCTTCTCACAAAGACAACTTTATAACAGTGCTGCTTAAAAACTTTTCAATGTGAAAGTTTATACAATGTGAGGGGACTTTTAAAAAAAAATTTATTTCCATAGGTTATTGGGGAACTGGTGGTATTTGGTTACATGAGTAAGTTCTTTAGTGGTGATTTGTGGGGTTTTGGTGAGGGGACATATTTTACTTCCTCATTAGGCAAAAAGTTACTTTGGAAATTACTAATATAAACAAATTGGAGTAATTAGAAAGATAGACTACTCTATTTTAAATAGGTGAGATTTTCTTAGCTTTAAAAGAACATCCAGGTTAGTGGTTCTCAGGATTAGCTAGAGAACTTAAAAGTATAGATTTCCAAATTCTTCAATTGTGCTTTTCAAAAGGTTAATGTAATTTAGATAATCATACGTGTCCTTGAATTATTGATTTGGGCCCAGGGAACAAGTGGTTTAGTACTGATTTTCTGTCCCCAAGTTAGGTCAAGAAACATTTTATACTATCTCTTTTCAAGGCAGTTATATACTATTCTATTATAAATTAGGCTTTTAGTATCCTTATGATTTTTTAAAAAACAAGAAAATTATATGAATCTGATATCCTGTGTGGGACCATGCAGCTTGAAGTTTTCTTACTGATCCTATTAGCTCATGAGAATAAACCAGGAATAAGGAACAAATTGAGGTGGCAAATGACTCCAAAGGAACAAAACTTACCCTTCCTTCATTTCTTCCCCATATACGAAATGAAGGTACTACTCATTATCCACCCAGTTACCGGAGCAAAAAGCCTGGCAGTCATCTTTAATTATTCTTTCCCTCACCTCCCATATCTAGTCTACCAATGCATTTTGCTCCATGCACCTTCAAAATATATTCTGAGTCTGACTCCTCTTCATATCCATTGCTACTGCTCTAGTCTAAGCCACCATCATCTTTATCTGCTTTGACCTGAACGATTATGAGCCTGTCTTCTTTGGCTTTTTAAAAAATCGACTTCATTTTTTAGAACAGTTTTCTATTTACAGAAAAATTGAGATAGTTCAGAGAGTTCACATATACTCTGTCACCCAGTTTCTCCTATTAACATCTTACATTAGTGTGGAATATTTGTTATAATTATAAATGAATATTGGTACATAATTATTAACTAAAGCCCATTTTTTTCAGACTTTCTTAGTTTTTACCTAATGTCCTTTTTCTTTTCCAGGATTCTTTCCAGGATACCACACATTTAGTCCTTTCTCCTTAGTCTTCTCTTGGCTGTGACAGTTTCTCAGACTTTTCTTATTTTTGATGACCTTTGCAGGTTTGAGGAGTCATGATCAGGCATTTTGCAGGATGCTCCTCTGCTGGAATTTGTCTGGCATTTTTCTCATAACTAGATTGGGGTTACGGTTTTTTTGAAGGAAGATCGCAGAGGTTAAGTACCATTTTCATCACATCGTGTTAAAGGTACATGCGAACAACGTGTCATCACTTTTGATACTCACTTTGACCACATGGCTGAGGTAGTGTTTGTTAGGTTTCTTCACTGTAAACCTACCTTTTCCCCCTCCTTTTCCTAGTGTATTCTTTGGAAGAAAGTCACTACACACAGCCTACACTTAAAAAAGAGTAGGGATTTATGTTCCCCATCGTTGAGGGCAGAGTGTCTCTACATAGATTATTTGGAATTCCTCTGCAAGTGAGAGAAGTCTCTTTTTCTCTTTTATTTTTATTTATTATTATTATTTTTCATTTTTTAGAGGCAGGGTATTACTCTGTCACTCAGACTAGAGTACAATGGCATGATCATAGCTCACTGCAACCTCAAACTCATGGGCTGTAGTGATCCTCCCAGCTCAATCCCCCGAGTACCTGGAACTACAAGTGTGCAGCACCATGCCCAGCTAATTTTTTATTTTTTTATAGAGAAGGGGGTCTCGCTATGTTGCCCAGGCTGGTCTTGAACTCCTGGGCTTGAGTCTTTTCTTTAATCAATGACTTATTTATATCATGATATTAATTTTATACTTTGAGTTATAATCAGTACTACTTTATTTATTTTTGTTGCTCATATTGTTTCAGGTTTGGCCATTGAGAGCTCTTTCAGTTGGCTCCTGTGTCCCTTTGGTATATTCCCATCAATGTGGGGTGTATTTTTTTTTGTTGTGTTTTTGAGTGCCTCTTACTTTTTGGCACTTCTTGATGATCCAGGCTTATCTTGTATATTTCCTGCCCTAGTCCTAGAATCAGCCATTTCTTCAAGGAGTCCTGGTTTTCTTTATTAGAGAGTAGTGTTGGAAACCAAAATCTGGATGGTAGGTGGCCTCTCTGCTTTGGCTTTTTCCCCTGTAGTTCATTCTCCACATAACAGGGTGAAGATTTAAGTACATTTAAATTATATTGCAACCTGTGATGGGTTATCCTTATATCTTTCAAAATCATAACTCCTTACAATGGTGTTTAAAGTTGTGGTCTACCCTTACCTACTTCTATGACTTTATCTCTTACCATTTTCTGTCTCATTCATTCCTTCCTGGATGCATTGGCCTCCCGTCACCCTGCCTTTTTTGTTTCTTCCTCCCCCCCTCCCCCTTCTTAATTTTAACCCCTAAATTATTAACTAATGATTTTTAATGTAGTATTGTCTAAATAGTATTACCTTCCTTACCGAAAGGAATAATGTAATGATTAATTTTATGACTTATAGTTATCATTATATATAATAAGTTATGTAACAATGGTGCGTTTAGGCCACAATGAGCTACGTAGGACTCTCTTTGCCTTCTAAATAATTCTAGAGAGTTCTGTAAAGTGAAAAGGATGCTCCTCCTTTATCTTCTCATCCACATTTATGTCCTCAGAGGCTATCGAAGTGTCCAAAGCACTAGTCAACTCTGTATTGCTCTTGTCTGAGATTTTTACAGCTCTAAACTTTTAGAATCTGTCAGTAATTGTGTCTAGAACTAGCCCGCTAGCCATAACTTCTATTGTTCTATTCCTGATTACAACCTAAGGCAGAAATGAAAATTTCCAGGGAATATAAGAAAATAAATATTATGTATGAAACTGGTAGAGTAAATTTTACTAACTCCTAATCTGCTTCATCCCCCAGAGGACACATGGCAAGTGTGTACACAACACCAATCTTGAAAGACAAGACCAAGAAGCAAACGCATAAACAAATAAATGCATTGGAAATTGTCACAAAGTGATATGAAGAGACAAAGATCCCGTTGATTAGAATCTTCTGGTATGCTACTGGTGGTCTCCAGTAATTTGCAGAAGCAGCTGCCCAATGGCCAAAATGCAGGTTAAGCACTTTGGCAGAATATGTTTGAAAATAGTGATGAAGAGTAGAGAAGTAAAACACATTTTGTAAAATGAGTTAAAGTATGGAAGAACTGTATATGTTTTGTTTGATTTGGCTAACTTCTAGGTTTTTGGCTTTTATTGGAGGTTTGGAGTTGCTAAGTGGCTGACTGTAGAAGAAGTGAAATGTATGAGTTTGCCAGGACTGCCATAACAAAGTATCACACACTGGGAGACTTGACAGAATTTTATTGTCTCACAGTTTTGAAGGGTAGAAGTCCAAGATCAAGATGTCACCAGGTCTGACGTCTTCTGAGGTCTCTCTCGTTGGCTTGTAGATGGTTATCTTCTCCCTGTGTCTTTCCCTGGCCTTGTCTCTGTGTGTGTCTGTCTTAATTTCCTCTTTTTATAAGGTCACTAGTCACATTGGATTAGAGTCCCCCTGGATGACATTTTAACTTGATTAACTGTTTAAAAATTTTTTTTTCCAAATACAGTCACATTCTGAGATACTAGGGGTTAAAATATCAACATATGAATTTTTGGGGAACAGAATTCATCCAATAACATGAAGGTATACTCTGTTCTCTTTAATGTTATTTTCTTAGCATTGTGAATTTATTCTCAATAGATAAAAGGCCTTAACTTTAAAAAGCCTCATTCTCTGTGGAGATATAAATATATACAAGAAACAATTACATTATTTTAGAGGAAACATAAATCACATAGACAGGAATTCAGAGAAGGTGAATATCAACAAGGCCTAGGGAAGAATTGTAGAAGCTGGGAGCCAAAAATGGCCTTACAAATTATTTATTTTTTCAGCATTCTCTATCTGTAGGTTTGAGTTCTACAGATGCACCTTTTCGTCCTCTCACACTTACTTTTTCCTCTGTTCCCTTCTGTTTTCCCCTTTCTTTATTCCTGGGAATGCAGAGGAAAAAAAAGTAGGTAATTTACCTTTTTAATGGGATAGCTTGTGTGCGGCAACATTGCCTCACTTCAGTAACCTAATTTCACTAATGAGAAGAATGGGGTTCACGAATTAAATGATTTGTCCAGGTTTCTGACCTAGAATCCAGGTCTTCTGATTCTTACTGCACGATGCCCTCAAGTGCATTGTGCCATTATTTTAGTGGGAGAATGTTTTACTTGTGTTTTAAGAACAAATAAGATTGCCTTTCCATATTGCATAATCAGGTCATTTGTATTATTTTCCATTAGCCTTCCCTCTTAAACATTTCCAAATTCTTCAGCTATTTTTATTACTATTCTTTTATTTTTTTCTACATAATTTTGGCATCCATATTAAAGTTTCACCTCACGTAAGATCTTAACCAAAGTAATAATTCTTTCTTTTATAATGTAGTGCTATTTTTTTTTAAACTTAGCTTTACTAGTACTTGTACCACAAGTATGATATTACTAATTGTACTTGTGGCCATAGGTAAACTTCACTTAGTATCGTTTCGATGAAAGCTACCTTTTACTCAACTTCTAATATGTGTCAGGACCACCTAGGTACTTTATGGTATCTCATTTAATCCACACAAACGTTTTTAAAGGTGAATATGTTACCTGTTTTATAGATGGTAAGACTCAAAATGGTCATTGACTTCTCTAAAGTTGCATAGGGTGGAAAGTGGGAGAGCTGGGACTTGGCTTGTTCTGTTTGTCTCTGTTGGCTCCTTTCCCACAACTGAATATGGACAAGAAATAGACCTATTTGCTTACCGTGTGTACCTCCGATGCCTACACAGAGCCTGCTTCCTCAGAGGTCAATTTGTGGAAAAATGAATGTGGCCCACAGCTTCTAAATATATTTTTATATATCTTTTGCTCTTTTAGTTTCTTTGAGTCATTTTTATGTCTCAATTTGTTCTCCCAGATATTAATATTTTGTAATGAATTTAGACTTCTTCTTGGAACACGATTTATTCCTTCTTGATATTGGCAAATCTTAAGACTTTGGCATGATTTAATTTAGTGATATATCTTAATCAAACAACCATAAATCTCATTTTCACATTAAAGTCAAAAGATGTATAATATTATATTTTGTTAAACCACATGATTTGTCATAATAGTTGTAATTGTGTCATGTTTTCAACGTGGCTTGACTGAATTCTTGCTGTTCTTTTGCTCATGATTATCCTGATTTCTAAATTTCTGGGTTTTAGAATTCTATTTTTTTCAGTTTTTAAAAAAATTAACCATAAGATTAATGGGCACCTTTTATTTAAATCATTATTATCGAAATGTAACATAAAGGCCTAAGTTTTGAACACAGTAAGTAGCTAACTCATAACTTACTGCTGCTTAGTTAATATGTTGGGTTAAAAGGATAGAAATGCCCAAGTAAAAGTGGACTGGCAATGCCAGACCCTACTATCTAACTCAGTGAGGACTCTAGAGAAAGGCAGGTTTGGAATAGAAATGATATCAGAGTTGGGGGCTGGGATTTCTATGATTCTCTTGGTGTCCCTCTCAGGGCTGCAAGATTGCTATAGCAGTTCTAAGTGGCATATCCTTATGTAGTATTTTCAAAGTCAGGAAAGAGGGAAAGAATAGATAAAGGGCCTTCTCCCTAAATCATCTCTCTCATTTTCATGCAGAAAAATCCTTTCTGAGAAGCATCACCAGCAGAGTTTACCTTTCCTCTCACTGCTCAGGACTGGATTAAGTGCTTCTCCTTGTACCAGTCACTGACCACAAATAGGGTTGCCATGACTGGCTTAGTCCAATCATGATTCATCCCTGGGGAGTGCACATTTTTTAGCACTCTTCAAAATGAGAATTCTGTTTTTAAGACAGGCTGTTAGGTAGGCAATTAATAGTGTCTGCCACTATTACTGAACTCCTTTAGTAAGATCAAATAGCTATTATGCACAAATGTACAATTACAACTCTGATGAGTGCAAAGGAATGACTGGTGCTATGAAATGAAAGGGATTTAATCGAGCCTGCCCACTCTTCTTCAAATAATTGATAATTAGGTTAAGATGTGGAGAAAGTTTCAGAAGTTAGGTAGGCAAAGGGGTTAAGGTATAGTAGAGTGGGGGAGGGAGGAGGAAGCATTCCACACAGAGGAAGCATATTGTGTTTATGTAAATTAAAAGGGCACATAAATATTCACTGCTGTTCTCACTAGTCGCTGGTCCCTGAAGGCCTTTGAGTTACTTCTAGAGGTAGAAGAAATTGGTAGACCTTGTAGGTCTACAAGTAGGACGCTGAAATACTGGAATTTCTGAAAAATTTCCATGTGTTGAAGGGACAACAGGACAGATTATTTAACTTGGATTGTTTTACAAAATCCTTGCTGTGGAGTTGCCATATGTAATGCGCTTATAGGCAAAAATCAGGCTGTCACCCCTGCTCCTTCTCTCTAACAGTTGCCTGCAGCTAGAATCTTTTTTTTTTTTTTATACTTTAAGTTTCAGGGTACATGTGCACAATATGCAAGTTTGTTACATATGTATCCATGTGCCATGTTGATTTCCTGCACCCATTAACTCGTCATTTAGCATTAGGTGTATCTCCTAATGCTGTCCCTCCCCCCTCCCCCCACCCCACAACAGTCCCCGGAGTGTGATGTTCCCCTTCCTGTGTCCATGTGTTTTCATTGTTCAATTCCTACCTATGAGTGAGAACATGTGGTCTTTGGTTTTTTGTCCTTGCCATAGTTTACTGAGATTGATGGTTTCCAGTTTCATCCATGTCCCTACAAAGGACATGAACTCATCATTTTTTTATGGCTGCATAGTATTCCACGGTGTATATGTGCCACATTTTCTTAATCCAGTCTATCATTGTTAGACATTTGGGTTGGTTCCAAGTCTTTGCTATTGTGAATAGTGCCACAATAAACATACGTGTGCATGTGTCTCTATCGCAGCACGATTTATAGTCCTTTGGGTATATACCCAGTAATGGGATGGCTGGGTCAATTGGTATTTCTAGTTCTAGATCCCTGAGGAATCGCCACACTGACTTCCATGATGGTTGAACTAGTTTACAGTCCCACCAACAGTGTAAAAGTGTTCCTGTTTCTCCACATCCTCTCCAGCACCTGTTGTTTCCTGACTTTTTAATGATGGTCATTCTAACTGGTGTGAGATGGTATCTCATTGTGGTTTTGATTTGCATTTCTCTGATGGCCAGTGATGATGAGCATTTTTTCATGTCTTTTGGCTGCGTAAATATCTTCTTTTGAGAAGTGTCTGTTCATGTCCTTCGGCCACTTTTTGATGGGGTCGTTTTTTTCTTGTAAATTTGTTTGAGTTCATTGTAGATTCTGGATATTAGCCCTTTGTCAGATGAGTAGGTTGCAAAAATTTTCTCCCATTTTGTAGGTTGCCTGTTCACTCTGATGGTAGTTTCTTTTGCTGTGCAGAAGCTCCTTAGTTTAATTAGATCCCATTTGTCAATTTTGGCTTTTGTTGCCATTGCTTTTGGTGTTTTAGACATGAAGTCCTTGCCCACGCCTATGTCCTGAATGGTATTGCCTAGGTTTTCTTCTAGGGTTTTTATGGTTTTAGGTCTAACATTTAAGTCTTTAATCCATCTTGAATTAATTTTTGTATAAGGTGTAAGGAAGGGATCCAGTTTCAGCTTTCTACATATGGCTAGCCAGTTTTCCCAGCACCACTTATTAAATAGGGAATCCTTTCCCCATTTCTTGTTTTTGTCAGGTTTGTCAAAGATCAGATAGTTGTAGATATGTGGCATTATTTCTGAGGGCTCTGTTCTGTTCCATTGATCTATGTCTCTGTTGTGGTACCAGTACCATGCTGTTTTGGTTACTGTAGCCTTGTAGTATAGTTTGAAGTCAGGTAGTGTGATGCCTCCAGCTTTGTTCTTTTGGCTTAGGATTGACTTGGCAATGCGGGCTCTTTTTTGGTTCCATATGAACTTTAAAGTAGTTTTTTCCAATTCTGTGAAGAAAGTCACTTTAGTTGATATCAGTTAAAAACATTAAGAACAGTACCCTCACTTCTCTGACACCTTCTGTGATGCTAATTTCTGTACTTGATACTTACATGATTCCCATTTTAAAATTTTTGATGCAGTTGAACATTAAATGAAAAACAACGTTCTCTGAGATTTTGTGGGTTTCCCCAGAGAGACAATAAAATAAAATGTCTTTTGGCTTCAATACACATAGAATTTTTGTGGACACTGGGCTATTCTCTGCAAGGATAAAATGGTAGTTTTATAAATTTGTCCAGGAGTATACAGTTGTAACCAATGACTAAAAGTGACCTCTTTTGAAAATTTGAAACTCTATTATCAAAAGAATGCATATATTACATAATTTAATTATTTAAAAAGTATTCATGATACTTGAATTCTCCTAGTGTCTACCCTTTCTGGCTTACAATTCATGAAAATTTCATTTTCATGTTTAAAAATTTGGACGTTTTTATTTAAATCTTGTAAAATGTGGCAATATTGCTATGGTAGATAGGATACAGGCTCAACTGTTCTCACAAGACTCCAAAATAATAGTGGCTTAAAAAAAAATAACAGCTTGGGGCCGGGCATGGTGGCTCACGCCTGTAATCCTAGCACTTTGGGAGGATGAGGCAGGCAGATCACTTGAGGTCAGGAGTTCAAGACCAGCCTGGCCAACATGATGAAACCCCGTCTCTACTAAAAATAGAAAAATTAGCCAGGTGTGGTGGCAAATGTCTGTAATCCCAGCTACTTGGGAGACGAGGCAGGAGAATTGCTTGAACCCGGGCAGTGGAGGTTGCATTGAGCTGATAACATGTTCCTAGGCAATAGAGTGAGATTCTGTCTTAAAAACAAACAAACAAACAAACAAACACAAAAAACAAAATAACAGTTGGAGATTCATATGGCAGTTGCATAGGTGCCTTCTATCTTATTGCTTTACTATTCTAATATCAGTTTTCCCCTCATGATCTAGGAATGGCTACTTCAGCTCCTGGAATTACATTCACATTCCAGCCAGTGGCAAGGAACAGAGAGAAGGGAAGGGTACATTCCTTCCCTATAAGGGAATAACTCAGATGTTATCACCTCACTTCTGCTTGCATCCTTTTGGCAAGAACTTAGTCATATGGGTACAACTAGCAACAAGACAGTTGGGAAATAATGTGGAAATATTGTCTGTGTGCCCACTTAAAACTCAGAGATTTTCTAAAATTAAAAGAGGGAGGATGAATATTGGAAGGCAGTAACGTTCTGTGCTGTAATCACCACATTTTGGCAGTTGCCAAAAGAAGCAGTTGAATAGTTTTGAACTTAGATGTGAGTATATAATTCGGGGTAAAATGGGTGTTTGTGGAGACACAATTATATTTATGCATATTATACCCTATTTTATGCAATTTTGTGTCCCTACCATCTAGCATAGTATACTACTAAAAATAAACATGTAAAAATATGTTTGGAATGAATGACCATCCTTCTTTTCTTTTCTTGTACAATCTGTATTAGATATGTATTCTTTTTTTACACTTGCTGTATATTCATCCTTATCCATATTTCACTTCCCTTCTCAAAAGGGATTTAAGAGTCAAGATGATCATAGTTCATAGTATGATAGAGGAGTACTTTGTATCTCTGTGTGTTTAAGTCTATATGTAAAATCTAATAGGAATCTGAATTAACTTAAAACAACAAAGGACCAACTTTCCCTATCCCCAAATTGACAGTTTTAACTTCTATTATCATGTTTTAATTATCAATAGAGTAGCTGTATTCTTTTGAATGTTCAGTACTGTGTCTGAGAATTCTGCAGATTTTTTTTTAATTGATACCCAAGGCCATTAATTGGTTTGTGAAGATGTTTTCTCTGCACCTTACGTGTATATTTTATGTACTGACCAGCTATCCCTGGAGAAGATAAGATAATCTGAGGAATAAAAGGGTTCTGACATGATTTTTTTTTGTATCTCAGAATTAGGTATTCTATAGACAGTTTGATCATTTATCTTGTTTTTGGCCTTCTGTTAATATACAGATTCATTTGTTCTTATGTTAATTTATACTACACATTTTTAATAACTCTTAAGTGTCAGGTGCTGCATTCAGTGTTGGAAGCATGAAGATGCATGAGACCCTCACTCAGTGTGCACCTCACTCAGCTTAGTGTCAGTGCCATATCGTGTGGGGAGTGTTGTGCCAGGCCCCAACTGTGGGGTAACTGAGGGGGAAGCAAGGAGCTTGTGAGGCAATGGGGGCAGGTGGGATGCTGCCATGATTCATGTGAGCTTTGATTGTTGAGAAATAATATGGCAATAGTTCCATTTGATGGGAGTGATACATACAAAGTGTGAGTTAGAGGTGGAATTGGAGAGCTGGATCATGGAGGACCCTTTATACACCATGCAGAGGAGTGGGGACTTAATGTCCCCAGGTCGGTGGCTTTCAAACCTTTTTGTCCACAACCCATAGTAATGCGTATGTTTTTACATGGTGACTTATTACTAGGCCCGGACCTAACATTTGCAGGGCCTGGGCAAGAGGACAAATGGTAGCATAGATACATACAGTATAGCTGAATAGTTAAAACTCAAGGCAAAAAACTGTTAGAAAAGGATATACCAACCTACCTTGACACATACACCTTATAATGAAAAATGATACCAAATAACTGAGAGTAGTGCAAATTTAAAATTAATTTTGTCTTCTACCAAAAGACTACGGATTTACCCTGAGGAAATGCCAGGACAGTGGTAACTGGGCCAAGCTGGAGGAGAGGAGGGAAAGGCTCACTCAGCCTTCTCTTCCAATGGCCATGGAATCTGTAGATAGATACCTCCTTTCTCTTGCTCTTTTTTGGGGGAGGGGCGCTTTCATTTCTGCCAGAGGCTCTTGGCCCCCACCCATTGCTCCTTCTATACCCAACAGCCAGGCATCGAGTTCCAAAGTAATCTAGTCCATGACAATCCAGTCCAAGGGCAACCTCTGGCCCCCAGGTGCTCTCAGCCACTCACCCTCACAGGAGGGTTTACATTAAGAGTTCTCTGAGCAGGAATGTGAAGAAGTATTCACACAGGGGGCCCCTGCTTTCTATGCCACACCTTTTTCCCATTCTTTTAGGGCCAAGGGGTCCCTCCAGCCCTCAGGTCCAGGCTCTTTCATTCAGCTGACAACTTTTGGCCACTCCTTGGACTGGAGGTACACACATGCTAGTAGTACTACCTGACCTGAAGAAGGGGCCCATGTAGGTCAGAGTAGCAACTTAAGGCCATTTGGGTAGAGAATGATGGTGATGCTGGTAGTCAGAGCTTCAGGTGGAAAAGAGAACTCCCTGGCTGGTGGAAAATAGCACAGGCAGAGGAAGGCCAGAGCAAAAGCTTCTTGCTTGTCACTGGTGGATCTGAAGGGAAGGAGGACATTGGTTATGAGGTTATTCAGTCAAGGAAAGGCCTAAAGATGGTGAAAGTGAAGACAGACAGGAGGGGAGGGATGTAGAATCTGCAGGTCTTGATGACTAATTAGATATTGGGGGTGCAGAAGAAATCTAGAATAATGCCATCATTTTTGATGAATGCCATTTAAGGCCACAGTGTGACATTCAGGTAGTATTTTGTTTATTATTTGGAAATATGGGTCAAGATATGGTCAAAGAAATGTTTTTATTTGGATAGTTTGTTAAGATGTGAATTTCTAGGCCCCACCTACTGAATCAGAATCACCAGGAGAAGTCCTAGGAGCCTGCAGGTGAGCAAATTCCTGCGGTGATTTTGAGACACATCTGTACCCTAGAGAGTAGGAACAGTGTTTCAGGTGGCCTGAGGGCTGAACTCTGGTGCTCACCAATACTTAAGGGACAGGAGGAGGAGGGGAAGTGACAGACAGACACTGGAAAGAAGTGGGCAGTATGTCCAATGAAAGAGAGAGGTTTAGTAAAGTAAGGACGGTGACACAGCTTGTGCATTTAACATTGGGAAGCTTCTGATAAACCTTAGCAAAGGCAGATTGCACTGATCGAATATGTTGGGAGATCAGGAAAGGGAGATAGATGATATAGGATATAGTCTATACATCTTTTTTACATTACAATTTGATTGTGAAGCCAGACAAAAGAGGGATAACAAAGCAAGGCACAGATTTGAAGGAGGCCTTTAAAAACAATCCTGGAGCACTTATATGATGAAGGGAAGAGGAACCTGTGGAGAACCAGATACTGAATATATGGCAGAGAAAAGGAGTAATTGATATAGCCTGGTGTCAAAGGAGATGAGAGATGCATTTTAGGACCCAGGAGGAGGGAAGCTTAAGCAGAAGGAAGAACACCTCTGGCTTCTATACAGTTAAGAAGGAGAAAGGGCATGCATAGATGCAAAAAATTCTCTTAACAGACATTTGAACACAAACCCTAGTCACAATTTAGGTGTTGTGGCTACAGAGGTTAATAAGGCATGGCTATAGTTGAGTGGGGGAGATAGACAAGGAAACCAGCAAGATAACATGTGGCAAGTGTTGTTAGAGTTGTGCTAAGAGATGGTGGAAACACAGGGGAGGGCATGAGACAGGGCATTGCAGAATTGGAGAGAGGGCAAAATGTGAAAATGGGTTTGTACCTGAAATAGAAGGCAGGGACATGGAAGAGAAAGGTTGAGATGAGGACTATGGTAGGGCCAGGACTTAGGGAAAATGTGCACCAGGATTACGGCGGTGGTGATCGGTAACCATGGATGCAATTTTACATGTACATGTATATGTGTGTATTACATATTACACATATATGTGTATATATTTTACATATACATATACACACACACACACATACACACAATCATACAATTATAAGCATCAGCTGAAACTTTGTTTCGGAGGACTTCAGAAAATGAATGTTTATGACCAAGGAAGCTTCTTGCTTATCCTTCCCTTTCCCCCTTTGATGACTTTTCTTGAGGCTAATTTAGGTACAGAAAGCCACCACTTCCAAAAGTGCTTTGGTACCCTGGCATAATTTCAAAGAAATCTCCTTTCCCACTTAGTTAACTACATTTCTCCAGGAAAAAAAAGTCTTCTCTGTCAATGTAACATCCTTTAACAGGACTCCTGCTGGTCGGTTCTTGTATCTTGCTGTGGCAGCTGTGAACATATATACTATTGATTGTTGATGTGTGATATAAATCCGACTGGAGCATGCCCACTAATTGGTTTGAGAGCTAGATATAGACAATGCTGTTTTATAGTAGCTTGTGTAGATAGGCCTAGTCATAGGGTTAATTCTGCTTGACAGCACATCAGCAGCATCTTGAGAGTAATTACCTAACAGAAGTTTTCCCACAGCCGAACTGAGAGCTTCAAAGGCTTCTGAATTTACAACCAGTATTAACCAATATCTGAAACATAATGTTCCCACAAGAGCTCAGAATTTTTTCTCCTTTTTATTAAATGTATGGGGTTACTAGGTTCATTTGCTGTGTGCTAAGAACTTAGTGAAAAGTTACTTGGTGTTGAATAATTTCAAACCTTGAATAATAAAGAGAATAATTATGATTTGGTTTTGTATTGCTTAATTATCTTACTGAAACAAGTTAATCTGTAAAGATCAGGTGCCTTTTAAAAAAATGTATTGTATCCTGTTTCACCCAAAAACAAATTTAAAAAGTTAATATCTTTTCCATATTGTGCTATCTGTATTGATATTTGCATATTTAGAGGGCCTAGGGTAATGCATGCATATAAAATGATTACAATACATATATATTAACATTTTAGAAATATACACTGAAAAATGTAACTATTACCTCCCCTCCCAACCACACCCCCCTCCCTCATGAAATAATTGTTCTTTTACAAACAGTTTTTATATTGTAAAAACTTTCTTTTTCTTTGCAGGTCAGAAACCAAATTTGACTCCGGCTCAGGTATGTTTACATTAATAATGCTATTCTGAATATATTTTATTTACATTATTCTCTGAGGAGTAATTCATCAGATCAAGAACCATTTTGATTTTAAACAGACTAGGCAGTCTCTTTTCAAAACGTGAGTCCCACCTCAAAGCAGGGCTATTGACTGCATCAAATCATAATTTGAGATGTTCACTTTGGAGTCTTCATAGCTCTGCAATAAGCATTACATGCCCTATATCTGCAGAGTTTCATTTTAAAAGCAGAGGTGGGGGTTATACATACTAATTGCTCAAAGTAGATTATTATTTTCTCAGTGGACAAAGCATCCTGAGTAATTTGAAAATTCTCTTTAGGTTGTCACCAAATGTAGGAGATGGATGCATTTAATTCAGCAAACTATAGAGAGTTCAAGCCAATAGAAACAGAAATTTGTCTATGGTTTATTAGCTTGTTTTCTTTAAAAAAAAGTTTTATTGCTAGATGGGTGATAGAAAATGAAGGTCACCTTAAGCCATTATTTTGAATCTATTAAGGCAAAATTTACATTCTCACAAGCAGTAGCATATCAGCCTCATTAGACATTTTCTTTTCATTAAGCATGAAATGTAGCTATATAATTATCAGGTTTGACTATGTCATTATGTCACTTGCTGAGATTTATGTTCTTCAAAGTTTCTGATGGCATTTACAATTAAAGCACAAAAATTGCCTCATATTTCATACAAAGGAATTATGTATGCCCTTTGGTAGACTGTTAACAGATAAATAAACATTAATTTTTGAATTCCAGGAGAAAATAATTTACAGAAAAATATATAACTTGTTGAATTTAAAAGTAACATTTTTACTCTGGTTCAAGTTTCACTGTATTGTAACTTTAAAAATGTTTTTACTTATTATGTCCACAAAGGAACAAGTGCTATATATTGTTTTTGATAGTAGTGTTAAGGAGACAACACAATTTTTCTTCCTTATAAGCCTTTTCTTTTATTGTATGGTTTTGTGAATTTGGTGAGACTCATTAACGATGAAGTCTGTACATTTGAGTTAACAAATTTACCTAGTTTGAGAACTCCAGAAATCTTTGTATCCTGTGTCTTCTGCAGCCTCTGAATCAGATGTATGAATGATAGTATAAGATAAACATTTTTGTTGAAAACGCTGACTATATAGAGACTAAAGGTGGGATGGCATTGTATCAACTGTTTGACTCCTTGATTCACAGATGGCTCAAAATAAGACGAAAAATCTTTTTCATTTTTTAAGTTAAAATCTTTAAGTATAATTAAAAATAAATGAATAAAGTTGATGGAGAGGGTATTTTTACCTATAAATTACATGTCTTTTTTTTCCCTGTCGGTCACCAAATATTTATTAAGAACCCACTTCATTATGATCTGATGTAATTGCCTAAACATCAAGTCAGAAACTGGTTTTAGGGTACAGGGTCTGGAATATAGCTTTTAAAAATGAATAAGTCCACTAGGTTCATCTTGAAGGTAGAATTGAAGGTAGAACCTGGAAGTAGTGTACAAAACTGAAATATTAGGCAGCTATTGTCAAAGTCAGACAATTTATGTTAACTTTTCAAATCCAAATTAAAGTGCGCTGCTAAATTCCTGTACTGAAGGTAGGTATTTGTCATGAAAATAGTTATAACAGCTGTACAGGCACACATCTTTCACTCTTGTGACCAAAGATTTTGTGCATGACTTATTTTTTTTTCAAGTTCTTATTTAAAAAAATATCTATCATGGACAACATCTGCATGTCTTTGAAAACTACAAAGTTCTGTACTCTGAAAAGTCTTAAAGGGGAATACTGATTAAAAGTTTATTTATTCTTTTAATTTTAAACTTAAATATGTTGTGGAAAGAATTCAGATGTTTTCAAATTAAGAAACGGAATTTTTTTTCTTATAAGCTCCTTTTAGCTTATGACTGAAAGAATCATGACAAAGGAAGCTAGAAATGTATTCTTTGGCATCCTATATCATGAAAATTTTGGTTAGAAATAAGGCAGCATAGGGCCGGGCACAGTGGCCCATGCCTGTAATCCCAGCACTTTGGGAGGCAGAGGCAGGCGGATCGCAAGGTCAGGAGATGGAGACCATCCTGGCTAACACGGTGAAACCCCGTCTCTACTAAAAATACAAAAATAATTAGCTGGGCGTGGTGGCACGTGCCTGTAGTCCCAACTACTCAGGAGGCTGAGGCAGGAGAATCACTTGAATCCAGGAGGCAAAGGTTGCAGTGAGCCGAGATCGTGCCACTGCACTCCAGCCTGGGCAACAAGAGCCAGACTCCATCTCAAAAAAAAAAAAAAAAAAAAAAAAATGGAAATAAGGTAGCATATTGGAACAATTAAATAGGTTCAGATTCTCTATTGTTCATCAAATACAGAAAGTAAACTAGGTCTGTCTAATGTTGTATACAGCTGTGACAAAGCAAGATTTTTAAATGAAGGAATATGCCAATCTTACTAGGAAAAAAAACCGTAAAAAATAAATACTATGGTCAGTGACTAGCCATAACGGAAAGGATTTCAAAGTTAAATTTTATGTGTGTGTGTGTGTATACTCACACACCCACACACCCCCCCGACACACACAAAGTATATCAAGGAAAGTACTCAATTTATGCAGAGCTTACCGCACAACATTTTTAGTTTACGTAAATGAGTTTTAGGCTGTGGAGTGAGATTCATGAGAAAGGAAGGAAAGTTTTCATTGCCAGCGCATGGTAAAAAGTTTCATTTGTTGAATGTATACCAAATGATTATCCTAGAAATTGATTTAAATTTTTTCTGATCAGAATTGCATCTTTTTTTTTTTTTACAAAAGCAAATCCTCAAACAACCTCCTGTGCTTTTTAAATTAACAATTTTTTATAATGAAAAAATTTCAACCATGTAAAAAAGTAGAAAGTATAGTGTGATTAGCACCCATATAGTCACCCTCTAAATGTTACTTTTGTTATTTGCCGAATTTGTTTTACCTTTTTTTGCTTGAAATATTTTAAAGCAAATTACATACCTTTCATGTGATTTTTACAATCTAGAAGTTATAGATGGTCTTGACTTATTAAAAGGAGTTAAAGTTTTGAGGCTTTCATCTATTTTAGAAATTTGAGTCACATACACATTATTGTGTAAAGGATTGTGGCATTTTCATGTCCACATCCAGTTGAAAACTCTTTGAAAGTCCTATTTATGGTGAATTGTATAGTTAAGAAAACCTTCAACCAGAAGGCAGAGGCCCTGAATTAATTCTGACCTGAGAACTCCAGAAATTTTCTATTCTCAAAATTAGTTAAAATGTCAGCTGCCATTTAGCTGTGGTATCTGTGTACTGAGTAATATACTGATTAAAAACCTTTTCTGTTGATTTATAACTCAATCACCTGAAGTTTTTGGCTTTGCCAATTGAGAACAGTCAGCTTACGTTCTTTTTAAAAGGAGTTTTAAGGTTTCCATTTTATACCTTTTCCTAGTTGATGTACTAATGTTGGCTTGCCTAGGATTGTGTGGAGTTGGTGATTTTACTAATAGAGTAAAACAGACTTGCTTTTATGTTCAGAAGTAGCAAGAAGCTATACTCTTCTCCCCACCTCCCAAGAAGGGAAGTTAGTTGATGCTGGAGGAAGCAGAGCATTGAGTTTAATGTAGTGATTAAACATGAAAGCCATATATCAAATCTCAGGAGAAACATGCTTTTGAAAGAGGCAGAGAACTGTGGAGCATATTGCATGATAGGCTATATAAACAGAGCCCTGGAGGTCAGTGTGTGGATGCAAACCAATTAAATAAAAGAACTTACTGGCTTTGCTTTCTATCATCTGGATGGGGAGGATCATAAGTTAACATGCACAGGATTGAAGTGTAAACTTTGCTTAAATAAGCTAGGCACCTTTGGAAATTTCATTAACTCTTTCAATCCACTGCTAACATATACTTTCAAAAACCAAAGTCTCTGGAAGTTTTTAAAAAATCCAAAATATATGTTCTCTTGGCCCTCTGTACATACCCATTGGCAAAGAGTAATGGACTAGTAACGAGTAGGATGGAAGAAAAAGTGAAGGATGAGGGTGAAAAGACCAAGAGTTGTCTCTGTCCCCAAATTTCAAGAACATGCACATCTCTCAAACACAAGCCATTTGGAAAAGCAGAGCTCTTGCAAAATAACTGAAAAAATATGTTTTTCTCTTCTGAATTCTGGGTATAAGGATATAGGTGGAATTTACTAGTCACTAATATAACTTCAGGATATTGTTATTTCTGTTCCAATAAAGTAGAATAGCTTTCTGACCAAGAAGAATCTTATTTATAAGTTAACCTTAACTTATTAACTTATTTATAAGTTAATAACTGGATGTTAAGGACAGCTTGTACTGTAATTCTGTGGTCCCAACCTTATCAGGCAATGTTTGGGTGAGAAAATGAAGTACCAAGTTAAATGGTATAGATTCATGGTCCATAAACATTCAAAACAAAGATTTTTTTTTTTCTATAGAGTCATGTTGGCTGAGAAAGTGAATAAGCTTATGTTTAGTGCTTGTTGATTCTGGGCTGCTTGGAATAGCTATACTAAGGAAATGGGCTCATAGAACACAGCAACTCAAAGGTATAAGATTTCATGAAAGCGAATTATGGAGGATTAAGAAACCTAATGAGCATGGTTTAGTGTGCGGAGTTGAGGAGGGAGCTCACTATTAAATAAAGCCGAGAGTGTAGAAGGTTAGGAGATCTTAAAAGACATGATTATAAAAGGCACAACAGAATATAATTATGCTGAAGGAGGGGGGCGGAATCCAAGGAACAAAAAGCAGCTAGTGTCGCTTTTAGAATCTGTAGTTAAAAAGGAATCTACACCAGGGTAAGGAAATCAAAGAACATAATCAGTTAAAGCTTGAGGCAAAAACATAAGGGCAGGGAAAAATAGAGTGGGGCTGTTAAGGTAGTCGCTAAGTTGAAGGGAAATGAGGAATTTGAATGTAGTAGAAATAGAGTTTTGAAAGCTTATTAACAAATGAGAGAATTTGCCTAACATATAAACTTTCCTCAAGAACTATTAATAAAGAAAATCTTTTCAGTTCTTGTAAGCATGAGAATATATTGACAATACTTTTTAGCTGTGCAGTTCAATTTCTTCATTTTAAATTTCTTATTTTAAACTCATAACATTGAAGAACAAGGAAATAAAATATAAATATTTATATAAGAATATTGAAATCTGCATTTGGGCATCATTTATCAGCAGAAATAAGAAAAATATTGACGGTTCATCTATTCATTCATTCATCATATATTTACTGGGCATACCATATGCCAGATGTTGAGGTTATAGCTGTGAACAGGGTGGATACAATAACTTCTGTCATGGAATCTTACGCTGGTTGGTTGGTCCATGGTCCATTATACAAATTCACACGAACTTACCTGCATACTTAAGTGAGGAGGCCTAACAAGACCAAAACTTAAATCTAAATGGTGAGTCAAAGACCTCTTGATATTTAGACATAAGCCAATTTATTTTAGATTTAGACAAATTCACCTTTCTTGACTGTATTCAAGCGATATCATTCTGTTTTCCACAGACTTTTAAGAGAACAGCCTAATAATGCTAATGGTTAGTGTGTAATTTTTCTAGAGTTTTCAATATGAGCGACATTTTCCGTTTGATTATCATCTTTAAAAAATCAACTTAGATGAGAACACACTGACAAATATTTGTGAATACGGTTCTATTCTTTGTTTTTGTTTATTTCTTTTACAGGATCCTATTCAAGGTTAGCCTGAAAAATCAGGCAACCTTCTCTATAGCAATCTTTCTTTCTTTTTTTTTTTTTTTTGAGACAGAGTCTTGCTCTGTCGCCCAGGCTGGAGTGCAGTGGCGCCATCTCGGCTCAATGCAAGCTCCGCCTCCCAGGTTCACGCCATTCTCCTGCTTCAGCCTGTCGAGTAGCCGGGACTACAGGCACCCGCCACCACGCCCGGCTATTTTTTTTTTTTTTTTGTATTTTTAATAGAGACGGGGTTTCACCGTGTTAGTCAGATCTCCTGAACTCGTGATCCGCCCGCCTCAGCCTCCCGAAGTGCTGGGATTACAGGCATGAGCCACCGCGCTTGGCCTATATCAATCTTTCTTGATTGAATAGAATCAAGTAGAGGAGACATGGCTCTTCATCCCCTTTTATAAACTAACTTGACCAGGAAACAGCAAGGCATAGTGGCTAAGTGCGGAGGTTTGGGTCAGATAGATGTAAGTCTCTCTTTCTAATAATTTTCTATTGATTTTCTCAGATTTCATATGTACCCTTATGTCACATACTTACATTTTGTATTTTTTCTTAGAACTAGAGTGTTTAAAAGCTATGAATTTCCTTCACTGGAGCTTTAGTTGAGTCCTAGAGTTTTAATATTTTATTTATTTTTATTTTTTTTTAGAGGCAGGGTCTCTGTTGCCCAGGCTGGAGTGCTGTGGCATGATCATAGCTCACCATAACCTTGAACTCCTGGGATCAGGTGACCTCCTGCCTCAGTCTCCCAAGTAGCAGGGAATACAGGTGCACACCACCATGCCAGGCCTATAAAAAAACATTTTTGTAGAGACTGGATCTTGCCATGTTGCCCAGGCTAGTCTCAAACTCCTGGCTTCAAGCAATCCTCCTGCCTCAGTCTTCCACAGCACTAGAATTAGGCATGAGCCACTGTGCCCAGCCCAATATTGTATTTTAAATAAATGCAGTTTTTATTTTCTTTTGGACATGATAGTTATTTAGGAAAGGTTTTTTTTTTTAATTTCCAAATTTTCTACCTTCTACTTTTATTAATGTTTTCCAGTTTTATTGTTTGGTAGTCAAAGGATTTGGCCTTACTACCTTTTAGAAAGTCTATTATTCAGTACTTACTAAAGTTTTTTTTTTTTTGATCTCCCATGTATTTAATTTTTGTGGCTTTTTTTTTTTTTGGAAAACTATATTCTCTGCAATGTAAAGGCGTCAGTGGACATTTATTAGATAACCTGATTCATGATAATTAATCCTTTGTATCATTATTTATTTGGTTTTTATTTTATCTGACAAGGACAGTGAAAGGAATGAGTTTGTAATTTTTTTTTTTTTGAGACGGAGTCTCGCTCTTTCGCCCAGGCCGGAGTGCAGTGGCGCGATCTCGGCTCACTGCAAGCTCCGCCTCCCGGGTTCACGCCATTCTCTTGCCTCAGCCTCCCGAGTAGCTGGGACTACAGGGGCCCGCCACTGCGCCCGGCTAATTTTTTGTATTTTTAGTAGAGACGGGGTTTCGCCGTGTTAGCCAGGATGGTCTCTATCTCCTGACCTCGTGATCCGCCCGCCTTGGCCTCCCAAAGTGCTGGGATTGTCATTTTTTATTTTACCTGAATTCTGCTTCTTTAGATATCACCATCCCTGTGTTGTCAGCTCCACATACTCCATAAGTCTGGTGGCAGCTAATTTACTTGGGGCATGCGTTACACTTGTCTCCTTATAGAGAACATTACTGCAAAGCAATGCTCATAGAAATGAAGGCTGCTAACACAGGAACAGAAAACCAAACACTGCATGTTCTCACTCATAAGTGGGAGGTGTACAATGAGAACACACGGACACAGGGAGGGGAACATCACACACCGGGACCCGTCAGAGGGTGGGGCGATAGGGGAGGGATAGCATTAGGAGAAATACCTAATGTAGATGAGGGGTTGATAGGTGCAGCAAATCACCATAGCACATGTATACCTATGTAACAAACCTGCACGTTCTGCACATTTATCCAACAACTTAAAGTATATATATAAAAAAAGAAAGAAACGAAGGCTGCTGTAAAGAGGAAACATGTTATTCCAAACTCATATGTGAAGCAAAAAGTTGCTGCAATTACCACCTGTAAATACAAGTGCTCTCCTCCTCCCTCATATCTCACAGCTTTACAAGGAAAGAGGCTCTGAGACTTTATATGATTCAAATGTTTGTTTTCTCCACTTAAGATCTTCCCCCGACTACTCCATCTCAAACATTACTATATCAATTAAATGTAGCCTTCCTTGACACCTTCCCGGCAGTCAGCCATCTGTTTCTCTGTGCAAACGCTGGCTCTTGTAGCACTTATCATCTGCAGTAATTATTTGTGTGGATCTTTTCTCTCTCTCCAAGTCTGTGAATTTCTTAAAGGCAAGAACCATGTCTCATTTTCCTTTATAGCCTTGATATCATTTTTTATTTTTCTGAGGCAGAGTCTTGCTCTGTTGCCCAGGCTGGAGTACAGTGGCACGATCTCGGCTCCCTGCCTCCTGGGATCAAGCGATTCTCCTGCCTCAGCCTCCCCAGTAGCTGGGATTACAGGCGCCCGGCCCCCTCTCTGACTCCCGCCCCTCCCTCTGCCCCCCGCCCCTCGTCCCCCCCCGCCCCCTGCCCCTCCGCAACCATGCCTGGCTAATTTTTGTACTTTCAGTAGAGATGGGATTTCACCACGTTGGCAAGGTATCCATCCGCCTCAGCCTCCCAAAGTGCTGGGATTACAGGCATAAGCCACAGCGCCTGGTCTATCTATAGTCTTGATGTCTTATATGAGATAATTACTCAATAAATAAAAATTCCATGAAGTTGGAAATTTTTGTTCTTTAATCGTAATAGAAATACATAACTAACGATGGAAGATTTATTCTCCCCTTTTATAGTGTTGAGTTGCTGCTGGGAAGTGGCTACTGGGCCAGAGTTGACAATTTCCAGGCCGTTTGCATCTATGTGGAGACATGTAACTAATTTTTACAGTGGAATGTATGTCATTTTTAGGTTAAGGGGATTAAATAGCCAATATGCTTTCCTTGTATCATTTTTCCTCTTCTGAGGTTAACTCATAGTTACATGTTGAACATGATGCCATCACAGTGTGGAGGGAGTTTGGATCCATACATCATACTTGGAGGAGATCCATGCAGGAGAGCCATTCATCCTAGAATATCTTCATTGGACTGCATATATTATGAAATAATTTTTTTATGATAAGCCACTAAGATTTTTCTATCACTTATTATAGCAGCTACTGTTACTTACCTTGACTAGCCCAGTGCTTAGACTAGTCCTTGGCAAAAAGTTATTTGCCTGTAATTATTATCTAGTGGCAAATATCCCTAGATGGCTTTTGGATAAATGATTGAATGAGTGGCCAGGAATTACATTATCTAACCTGAAGATGATCCTTTAAACCAAGGATCATACAAAAATAGAATACTATGTTCTATATAGTCATCAAGCCTATCAGCTACAGATTATCACAATAATGCAGTATAATAGGTAACCTCAAAAAGTGGTGATTTAAAACAATAATCATTTATTCATGCTTACATGGCTATGGGTTGGTTGGGTGTTGGCTGGCACATGCTAGTTGCAGGTTGGGTCCAGGTCTGTTCCACACTTGTCAATGACGGTAGATAAAAGGGCAAGCCCAACTATGCAAGCACATAATGATATGATTATAAAACACCTTGAAAATATAAAATGTAGTACAGGTTTGTATATGGTTGTGATGTGGTCATTAGTAGGCCATTAAAAAGGTTGCTGGCCACACACAAAAAGTAGCATTAATTGCCTTGGTGAATTTTTTGTGTCTAGTATCTGGCTATTAGCTTTCAGGCTCAGAAACCTAGATGTTTCACTATCTCTCAGGGGTGGGCTCACATGGACAAACCCAGAAGACTGATGGATGAAGCCAGAATGCCACTGTATTTCTTTATAATGAGAAATGTAATTTTCACATGAGTGAGAATACTTACATCTGCATGATCAGTGTCTTCTTTTTTTGTAAGTAATCCAGCTATATGAAACACAAAATCGCAAGAAAAATTCACTTGATCAGTTTACCAACATAAATCATTAATGTTGGGACTGAAATTTCCTTACTGTAACATGTATCAGCCTAAAGCTAGATATCTTTGAGAAGTCAAATCAAAATGGAGGATTGCTGTTGAGTACAGACTAAGAACAAAGAAAACAAATTGAATGTTTAGTTTTATGAGTTCAAGTTAACAATTATCTATCTCCAAATAGGGATAGTTCTGGCTAGTGAGACCTCTTTTTTTTTTTTTTTTTTTTTGAAACAGAGTCTCACTCTGTCGCCCAGGCTGGAGTGCAGTGGCGCAATCTCGGCTCACTGCAAGCTCCGCCTCCCGGGTTCACGCCATTCTCCTGCCTCAGCCTCTCCGAGTAGCTGGGACTACAGGCGCCCGCCACCACGCCCGGCTAATTTTTTGTATTTTTAGTAGAGACGGGGTTTCACCGTGATCTCGATCTCCTGACCTCGTGATCCGCCCGCCTCGGCCTCCCAAAGTGCTGGGATTACAAGCGTGAGCCACCGCGCCCAGCCTGAGACTTCTTATGACTTAAATTTAATTGGCCACAACTTCATTCAACCATCCATCCGTCCGTCCATCCATCCATCCATCCATCCATCTACCCATCCACCATCTACCCGTCCATCTATATAAAAGATAGCCTTGCTGTTGGACCTGGAGAATATACTGCAAATTCATTGCCTAAGACCTTGTTTCCAAATTCACAGAGCAGACCTTGGAAGCGATTGTAGAGCTGACAATTTACAGTTTAAATATTTCCTACCTTATTGAAATAAACTTGAAAATTTCAGTGGTTTAACAAATCACATCAGTATACTTAAATTAACGTGTAGAACAAGGTCAGTATATATATCAAAATATAGAACATTTCCACCTATTATGTTCCCTTATATCTTTCTTCAGTCAGTCCCCACTCATCAGAAGTAACCATTCTTCTGACTTCAGTCATCACAGATTAGATTTCCCTGTTCTTGAATTTCATATAAAATAAAATTATATGGTATATACTCTTTTTTGTATGGTGGCTTTTGCTCCATATCATGTTTTTGAGATTTATTCATGTTATTTGTACATATCAATAGTTATAGCTGAGTAGTATAAATTGGGAAGTATATTTTGCTCCAAGTTTGGCTACCATTGATGCAGTTGTGTTTACTGAGCAGTCTTGGTTTCTAATATTCTCGGGCCCAGAAGACTGTTATTAATATATTGAACCAGCATGTAGGCATTTTTACTTTGACTCAGTGATCAGTCGTGATCAGTCAGTCATTTGCATGTGCATGTAGAGCACTTACTCTATTCAAGACATGGCAAAGGACATATGAGTATGAGACAGTTTCTACATTTGTGGAGCTTATAATCTAATTAAAGAGATGAGATATATACATATGAAGATATCTGTAGGTTCAGGGTAATTTGAATGGTTTCAGCAATGGAGTCCTAAAAGAATTTAGAAGACATGAATTACTTTAGAGTATGGTGATTGATTGGGGCAGTTGCATGGTGGAGGTAGAACTGAAATAATCAAGAGCAAAATATGGATAGATATAAATAAAGAGGAAGATGATTTTAAATAGAGGGCCCCTTAAGGTCAGGCACAGAGACGTAATTGCTAAATGTATTTGAGGAACAGTAAGTAAACCAACTCGCCAGAACTGGAGTATTTTCGTTGGGGGGTCCTCATATAGTTGGGAGTCTATTAGAAACCACAGGCTTGGCCAAGGCAGGTGGATCACTTGAGGTTCAGGAGTTCGAAACAGCCTGGCCAACATGGTGAAAACCTATCTCTACTAAAAATGCAAAAATTAACCAGGTGTGGTGGTGCACCCCTGTAATCCCAGCTACTTGGGAAGCTGAGGTGGAGAATTGCTTGAACCCGGGAGGCAGAGGCTGCAGTGAGCCAAGATTGCGCCACTGTACTCCAGCCTGAGTGACAGAGCGAGACCTTGTCTCAAAAAGAAAAAGAATTGATATTTAACTCTGTGGCCAATAATAATAATAACGACAATGACAACAAAACAATTACAAAATTGATTTTCTGCCTAATGTGTAATATGCTCTGTACTAAGTGTTTAATATTTATTAACTCATCTAATTTGCATAGACCATATATTATTATTCCCATCTTATAAATGAATAAACCAAAGCACAGGAAGTTTAGATATTTGCCCAAGGTCACATAGCTAGTAAGTGACAGAACTGGGATTTGATCCTAAGTAGTCTGATTCAAGAGTCTTAACCAATATGCAGTATAAAAACCTATAATATGAGTTGATGGGATGAAAACAATGTTTTATGCATTTTTAGTCATACACCCTATTCCCACATGACATACTTGCTCACACAGTCACATGTAGTTGTAGAAATTTTCTCCCCCTCCAAATAGTTACTCAGATTCAGTAGTCTGTTGAGAAATGGATTTTGAAGGTAGCAAGAATTTTCATTAAAATAACATGCATTTATTCCCCCGGCATTAAATTGCCTGCTGAGAAAGATATTCATGAAGGATTTGTTGCAAAGAAATGACAGAGGAAGAGTTAACTGGTTCTAGAGAATTTATAATAATTTGTTTTAGACTAAGGCTTTATTTTTAACATAGAACAAAATTAACATAATACGATTAATACAGTTTACTATGGTTTTGACAGGAGGTAAAAGTACTTACCTTATATTGATAGATATTTATAAATTGGAACGAATCGGTGATCATGATCACCTTCTTTGGGCAGCAGAACAAGGATTATTTGGCTATTCATCATAATTGACATATTTTGCCCATTCCTGGGCAGAAATAAGCTACATTCAACTGCAATGTGTAGAAAATTTTGCTATAGCACATTACTTGGTTGCAGGCTTAAGATTTTTAACATCTTGCTCCAGTATGAAAATATTTTATTTATTAAGGAACATGTACAAATGTAGCAAAACTATCAGTTATTTGCTTATAGTAACAAAATATTCTAGTAAAAATCCTTTAAAATGATAATGACTTTTTAGTTCTTATGTCTTGATAAATTTTTCATCGAGTCTTTTGTATTATAGAACTATACTAAGAACATTTTATAAGAGGTTCTTTTGATTTTTCATTAATTTCCCAGGATAGGAATAAAAAATTAACACATTTAAAGTAAATTTTTGCTTAATGATTGCTAGTCTTAGTGAATTTTGAATATCTATGTTTTAGATATTCAAATATTATTCCTTAATTAAGAACTTAAATGGCCATATGGCCTATATTGTATTCGATGTTGCAAATTAGTAAACTTCTATTCTACTTGTACTTTTGTTTTTGTTAATATTAAAGACATATTTAATTGATATATATTTAAGATGTATAATTGACCTTATGTTTTCACACAATAGCATGTAATAATGTTTGTTGAATAAGTGATAAGTGAATGAATGACATATGGAATAATGTTTTGTCATTTCCAACCAATGTGAAATATTTGCCGCTAACAAATATCATCCTTTTCTTCACAAAATGTGTCTATATATTACCTTGCATCTAAATGATTCACATTGTGGATGGAAGGCTATATGTAGATGGTGAGAGATAAAAGAGACAAGAAAATTTAATGGCAACAAAAATATTTTGTGGCAGAACATAGGAACACAAAACAACAATGTAAAGATTCAAGTTTTATGGCCTATCAGTGGTTTTTCTACCAAAAATAGTAACCCTCAGGCTCCCCAGTCAATCAAAAATAGACTTTGGAGTTTTATCCTAACTTAGATTTAAATTTATTTCTATGTTAGAACAGTCTATTGAAATTATTTTCCCCTGTGTTGTTATATACTAATAGCAAAATACATTTTTACAGTGTGAATGAAAGTGGCATTAAAATTCATTTAAATTTATACAGTAGAATTATCTTGTTAGGAATTTGTTTAAATTTCTTGTATTTTGTGGCTTGTTTGATATCACTTTTTATCTACATATTTGCTTTTTCAATTATACTACATAGGAATTTATTCAATTTTTTTCATCACGACCACCTGTTTAGTTAGCAGTATCCCTTGAAATATTGTGATGATATGTGGCTTTTACTGATTTATTAGATTCGTTGGGGCTTTTCTTGTTGTTTTAATTAATGTACATAATACATTTATTTTTTCTAGCTATATGGTTTTATTTTTTCAGGGTTGTAGAAGAATACTGCATATCTAGAACTTAGAATTGCCTATAGTTTCCAGCCTATATGTTATACACACACCCCCACCACACACATGTGTATATATATACATGCATATATGTGTGTATATATGGATACATATGTGAATAAAAATTTCCTCCCAAATGTTTTAAAATCAGGTTAAATTTATTTATGATGAAATATAATTTTTTTCCAAAAGTTTTCTTTGCAAAATTAGTATGCATTTGCAATTTAAGAATTTTATAACTAGCAAATATAGTTATGTCAAATATGGAAGCAACTTCATAGAACTATGTACATTATGATTTTTTATTAAAATGATATAAATTTTTGTGACCAAATGTTCAAATCAAAAAGGAAATTTTAATGTCAAAATAAATGTGATTTCATCAATTTGTAATTTTAATTTACCCATGTTCAATTTCACAAATGTTTGTCGATCACACACTCTGATTGAGCTTTGTGCATTGCCTTGAACAAGCTAGCTGTAAAACTTGTAAAATAATTTAGTGTCTAGCAGAAATAACTCTTGGCGTAGAAATATACTAATGGTAGGATAGTCTTTCATGATTGTGATAAGTATGAAAGAAGATTGCCTCTTTCTGAAGCCTGTTTATTTTGTAGTTAACAAGGCCAGGGGAGACTTTTGATTATTTTTTGCTTGCGTGCCTACACATACCTAAGGAAAAAGTAATCACAGATCCCAGTGTCACTTTAATTATGCCATTAATTTAAGTGTTGATTCAATAGCTATTTACTGTTCACAATATTTTAGTATTTGTAAATTGTAAATTTCTTGGTGGTATGGGTAACAATAAATGGATATTTTTATCTAAAGTAGGAAATCACATAAATGAACAAAGATGCATTGTTAGTAGAATTTTTTTTTTTTTTCTTTTGAGATGGAGTCTCACTCCGTCACCTGGGCTAGAGTGCAGTGGCATGATCTCGGCTCACTCCAACCTCCGCCTCCCTGGTTCAAGTGATTCTCCTGCCTCAGCTCCCAAGTAGCTGGGATTATAGGCATGTGCCCCCATGCCTGGCTAATTTTTATATTTTTGTAGAGACGGGGTTTCGCCATGTTGGCCAGGCTGGTCTCGAACTCCTGACCTCAGGTGATCCACCTGCCTCGGCTTCCCAAAGTGTTGGGATTACAGGCGTGAGCCACCGCCCCGGGCTGAATTATTTTAAATGTAGAGATATGCTGCTTGATAATAATCAGCTTTATTATTTACTATACATGGCTGTATATTTTGAGGGAAATGTTTAAAGACAGATTATATTCTTAAATGTGATTAAATGTAATCCCTATTTTGTAACCAGTTTTAAAGAAATAATATTTTATGCATTTTCAAAGTACTTTATTTTGTAGAAATTCAAAGGACATTATATCTTTTATAAAAAGATTGGTAGGAACTTCCTTTTCTATTTTATTCTTTTTACTGGTAGATGTAATGATTTTCCTCTTTTGGCATGATTTTTTCAAAAGATACTTCCCAATTCATATGAATTTTGATATCTATTATGTGTTACCATACAAGTAATGAGTCTATGTAACAAAAAGATGAAAGCTTCTCTATTTATCTGTTATCTACATTTGTTACTAAGAGTGAACAGGATGGCTTTATAGGATGATCATAAACAGGAAAGCTGTAGTTTAGAAAACGTTTTAATCTGTTTCAAATAACTTAGCAGGGCAATCTGGTAAAAATGACGTGATTAATGACTGAAGAAGATTAAAATATTTTCACATTCTGTTTTTAATGACCTCTATCTTAAGTTTCTACCCTAAAATTTACAACTAGTAAAATATTATAGGAAAAATATATCATTCATAATCCTCTTGAAGTCATGTTTTACCTTATCAAATTGTGCCTTCTTTTTAGCCAAAAATAGCATAAATGTAAAACAAATTTTAACTGAAATATAGCTTTTGTGATATTCTTAAATACATTCATTAAAGTGTTAATATTTACTAGGTTTAACATAAAAGATCTAAGATTATGTTTTCAATTAGACAGGGTAACAACACTTCAATCAGTGTGTAATTTTTTAAAATTTATTCTTACAGCTAGGCAGATCTTCATCATTTGGAAACAGGCCATTTTAGAAAGTTTAACTCTAAATGTTTTCTAAGTGCATAAATAGGTGGCATGTATAAGTATTAATGTTGGAGTTTTGCCCATTGATTCTAGTGGCTCTGTCTTTTTTATCCAAAGATAATGATGTGTATTCAATCTCTGTCATATTTACCTAGAGGAAGTCTTTTTAATCCCTCATTTTTCTCCTTCACTGAGGTTATATGTAAACACTACATAAAATAGCAAATGGAAGGAAGTCTGTTTTGTCTAAAGATACCATTCATCTTAAACAAAAACATCAGCCTGTCTCTGAAAGGATAGTGATATGGGTTTTATTTGGTGGGAGAAGGAGGAGGATGGATAAGACCAAAGCAAAAATATGTGGTGAATTATATGAACTGGTATTAAATCCTTTTAAAAATTTGATACATTTTTCTGATTGTTTCTGCTTAGGGGAATCACTTCAATGCCACCCGACATTGTTACAGCACCTCTTAATTTTCATTATTATTTGCATATTTATTCATTCCTATTTTCATAGTTAGGAAAACTTGTATTGATTTCTGACAGAAATCTGAAGCTAATCTTTAATTAGATATCTCATAGCACCATTTTCTGGAAAGCCATATATATGAATTTATAATTCCAGTATGGGAAAAAGAATGTATTACCTTCTCTTAATTATATCTGCTTTTAATTTTCATTATTTCTAAATTTAAACTCCCACAAAATTAAATAAAATAGCTTTCTTTAATTTGCTACGCTGTGAATTCTTTTGGGACAGAGGCCCTGTTAAATTTATCTATTACATTTATCCCCAGCACTAAAAAAATTAAAATGAATTAATTTTTAATTGCTTACATTTACTTACTTATATTTATTGTGAAAACTAATATATTTAGTGTTACTTCTGCCATCTTGTTTCCTCTTTATTATGCCTCCTTGTCGTCTTTTTCTTTCCTTTAGTTGGATTAAAGTTTTGCCCTTTTAAGAAAACTTCTAGTTGTATGTTAAATATACTATTTCTGTTTATTCTGTCTACCATCTAATTCTAACAAACATATTTGACCTTATATTTTTTCTGTTAATGTTGAGAATTAATTAATATCTATAACTTCCTTCATTTCAGCATGAGAACTTTAGTACACTTTTGTCTCTGACCCCTGCATGTTTCCCATTATGCCTCTACTTACTTAAAAATCATTTTTTAAGAATTCTATTAAGCATTACAGCATCACTGTTAACTCCTGTTTAAACTTAACTATTTAATTTTACCTATTTATTTACTCATTACTGTTTCTTGTGTTCTGTCTTTACCTTTTTTAGACTTATTTTTCATTGTGCTGTAGTTCTTCTTTGGCTATTCTTTCAGAAATGGTTCTAGATAGCAAATATCTGGGTTATTTTATATGCAGATTGTTTACTTACATCTCTCATGATATCAGAAAGGATTAGAGGCAGAAAACACACCATTACACATTTATTCTTTAAGAGTAGTTGTTGGTAAAGAGAACTTACATGATTCTGGGATCTTTATGTTGCTTCCATTAAGGATGGACTCTTTTTCTTTTGAATGATAAACTTTTTTATAGGTATGCTTTAAATTTAGTTTATAACTCATTTTCTAAAATTTTTCCCTTGGAGAAATGAAGGAATTTGTTAGGTATCATATGGTTAAAAATACACTTAAACAAATACTTCATAGGCATCTTTTCCATGCAATAAATATCCAGTATTGAGAAGGAACATATTAAATAGATACCTGGTTTAGCATATTAAGCTATGCATCTTTTCATGTTGTAGCTTACATTTGAGCTTGCTGGTTCTTTTTTTTCTTTAAGAGTAGTATTTTTAAATTAAATACATACAAATTAAATTTTAAAGAAATAGTATCATCTTTGATTAAATCAGAATACACATTGCATCAATTTTTAAATGTGATTACCATTTTTGGATACTTAGTTAACAATTCAAAGAGCAATTCAAAGGATCACAGGACTTTACTTTGTTTTTGTAGTTTACAAGGACTAATGTAGCAAAGACCTTTCATGTCAGTTTTGTCATAAGTGAAAGAGTAGAATTACTGGTTACACAGATACATGCACCTTTAATATAGACTATATATCCTGATATTTCTTGGTCTTATCTCATTATTTCAATTCTGAGTTTATTTATCTAAGGCTGTTGTAGAGCTAATGGGTGACAGGATTACAGTACAACAGCAATATCACATTTTAAAAACACTCAGGGAGTAAGTTTGACACAACAAAGAATACAGTTTGAGAATGAAAGGCAATGAACAAGGGGAAATAAAAAAATTAGCAACATGAATAAGTAAATATAAAATCAATGAAAATAATGGCTAAAGAGTCTACACATTTTTATGACTTTTAACTTTTACTGTGAAATAGCCTTCCAGAAAAATTGTGCCAATTTCTGCTCTCACCACTGTGTGTAGTATTTTTTTTTCCCCCTTGGACACACTGACAATCGCTGAGTGTTACTATTATCTTTTTTCTTTCCAGCTCTGAATATTTCTATTTGTATTTTCTTTGCCTATCTGATAGGTAAAAAGTAGAATCCCATTATTTTCACTTGCATTTTTGATGACTAGGGAGGTTGAATATTTTTAGTCTTATGTACATTGACTGTTTATAATTCCTTTGTGAATTGCTTGTTAACTTTTTTTTCTTTGGTGAGGCCGGAAATAAGAGCAGGGCTTGAGTCAGACAGACCATCATTTGAATCCTGGCTCTGTCTTTTAAGCACTGTGTAATTTGGGGCAAATAATATAAACTCTCTGAGCTTCAATTTCCTCATTTGTAAAACAATATTTATAATTATAATGCCTACCTCAATGCTATGAGAATTAAATAAAATAACATAGAGTTAAATCACTTAGCAAAGTGCTTGGTATACATTAGTGATGCTGCTGCTGATAAAACATAAAGCTGGAAATATTTTCCCAGTTGGTTGCTTGATTTTTTTTCCTACAAAAATAAAAAATAATTGTAATTAGTATATGTCAGTCTTTTCTTTTATGGTATTTACTTAGGGTTTATACTAAGAAAATTGTTCTTCACACCAAAGAGTATAAAAATATGATGAAAGTGTTTTTGAATGTGACTGAGTTCTAAACGGAATCATCAAATTTAGTTACACAGACTAAGAAAGAAACTAATAATTTATAATCTTTCTATTTCTTTAGGAAAATATTAGCATTCACTGTTGTTGAAGAAATCCAGAAACATTAGTTCACATATTTAACAAGTTTAAAAAAAAATGTTTTAAGACTGACAATACATTCCCCTGGATGATTTGTATATTTAGGAAGGGTCTCTGTTATTCTCTACAGTGCTTCTGTGTCCACCAGAAAATGAGGTTGTGCTTGGGCCAATGAATGAGAAAAAGGGTCCTCTCCTTCCCACCCCCACACCCCCGCCCACACTGCAGCTAAATGACTTCTGTGGGTCAAGGCAGGTAGACAGCCCTGGGAGTGAGGGGAACAGGAGCCGGAGTTCAGCTCCCACTTGTTTCTTCCACCAGGTTCCTTGTGTACTGCCCAGAATGCACCACTTTATCAGATGGGACTGTGTTTCAGTGTTATCTCAAAATGGTTCTTGAAATAGTTTGAGAAATTAATGATTATTTTATCTAAATCCACTTGTGTAATTCAACTAAATTGAGCAGATTTTTATCCAGGCACTTTTATAAAAGAAAGGAAGCCAAGCACAGTGGCTCATGCCTATAATCCTAGCACTTTGGGGGCCTGAGGTGGGTGGATGGCTTGAGCCCAGGAGTTCGAGACCAGCCTGGGCAACATAGTGAGACCCTGTCTCTCCAAGAACATACAAAAATTAGCCAGACATGGTGGTGGGTGCCTGTAGTCCCAGTTACTCAGAAGGCTGAGGTGGGAGGATCACCTGAGCCCAGGGAGGTCAAGGCTGCAGTGAGCCATGATCTTACACTGCACTCTAGCCTGGGTGACAGAGTGAGACCCTGTCAAAAGAAAAGAAGAGAAGAGAAGAGAAAAGAAAAGCTTTTTAATTTGAATACTGTGAGCAAAAAACAAGAGAGAACTGGTACAAATATGCCCCCCTCTTTTCTTCTACCTTGTTTATTAATCCATGAGCTCTTAAGGGAGGGCTTCTTCCTCCTTGTAAATAATGATGTTAATGACATATCTGGGGCCATGTCCTTTTGCATGTCTTCATTGTTATGGTAAATTGATCAGCATTGTGTGGAGTATCCAGCAAAATGTGCTCTGCGGAAGTCTCACCCTCCAACTGTACGTAACCATCCTGTGGTGTTCCTCTCTCCTGCCCTTATATTACCCCATAGCTTCCTATCCATGATTCTTTCTTACTATCCTCAAAGTCATTTCTTTTTTTTTTTTAATTAAATTATCACCTAATATTTTATTTTGCTACTAAGTCTTTTTTTTTTTTGCCTTTTTTTTTGTTGTTGTTATTCTTTAGGTTTTAGGGTACATGTGCACAATGTGCAGGTTTGTTACATATGTATCCATGTGCCATGTTGATTTCCTGCACCCATTAACTCATCATTTAGCATTAGGTATATCTCCTAATGCTGTCCCTCCCCCCTCCCCCAACCCCACAACAGTCCCCGGAGTGTGATGTTCCCCTTCCTCCTCACAGTCATTTCTACTGTGCTCTTTGGAGCTGTGATTCCATTGTAAATACATCCTTTTTTATCCTCAAATCTCTTCACAAAATGTTTTCTTCATTTTTTTTAATTGAGACTTGTTTCTCTCCCAAGGTCCCTCTTGCAGCTGCAAGAATAGAGGCAATAACTCTTCATTACCTCCTTCAGAACCTCACTTTTCTTTTCTCATGTAAGAACTCCTTATATAGCCACTTATTAACTTTCATCATTGCTGTGATTTATTAGCTCCCTGGTAATGCCCTTCATTTATTGAGGATTTTAGTTTTCCACTCTAATTCTTGCTATCCTCACGTGCGATTTCAGTGACCATGTGGACTGTCCAATCAACAACTGAGTGTCTTCAACCTCCATGTCCCGACCCCTTCCCTTTCTTCCCAGTCTGTTATGTACTTCGTCATTTTACTTCCCTGCCCATCCATCCTTGACTCTATGGTAACCATTTTTCATTTTTGCCAGTGCTCTCTGGGTCCTGGATTTGTTTTCCTTGTGTTAAATTCCCCGGAAAAATCCTCAACCATCTGCTTTCAGTTGTAGCTCCTTCACACAGGCTGCATTGCCCTGCTGGAGGAAAGAGTATAATTATGGGATAATTGCCACTAAAGATTTATGGTCTTCAATTTCAGGTTGCCTCTTGGCACTATTCTGCAGTCCTTCTGTGTCTTTATCACTTTTCTCAAATCCCCTTTTCTACCACCATTTTCTTTTTGAACAATCATCTTGCCTCCTATTTCATAGAGAAATTTAACGCTATGAAGCTTGAGCTTTTCTTTCCTGAAACTAACAAACATTTATATCCACACTGAACCTCCTTTCTATATGCTTGGAGGAAGAGATGTCCTTTTTTCTAGTTCAAAGTAGTCCCCTTAACTCTCTCCTATGGGATGTTACTCCATCAGTCATTTACTCTAATTCCTGAAGCTCTTTAATTCTGCGTACTTCTTCCCTACAGCCTGAAGATAAACTCAAGTCATACTGTCTTAAAAAGAAAATCAAACAAAACCCCAAACGCAACTCCTTCAGCTTTGTCCTCTTCTAACTCTTATCTCCTCTTTCCACTGGAATTAAGATTCTTAGTACACTACGCTGTTTGTATTTTCTTTTATTCATAGGAATAACCTAATAAAAAAAAAGGAAAACTGGAGAATTATTAAAGGCCAATAAGCATTTGCAAAAGTTTAACCTATTACTCGTAGAAATGCAAATTGCAGCAACTATAAGAATATTTACTCAAAAATTAGGGATTTAAGAGTATGGGGAGATGTTTACTCTCGAATATTACTAGTGGGAATATAAATTGATGCAATCTTTATGAAAAGCAATTTGGTAATTCTTTAACCCAGTAATTCCACTTTGGGAGACTTCATGAAGAAAATATTCAGAGATAAACGTGAAAGAATATTCATAGAACATTATTTATTGTGGCAAAAAAACCCTTAACAGCCTAAATGTCCAATAACAGAGGCAGGCAAGCTACCATACTCTCTACATGGAAAAAATCCAAATCCCTGTTGGATTTTAATGGTAGTTATTTCATTGTGATGTGATTGCAGTTGATTTATTATCTTTCTTACAGTTTTCTATAATTTTCTAGTTTAATTTACAAGAACATGTATTCAGAAATATAAAAGGTATATATATTAATTCCTAATCCTTCTATCCCCACTGTCTTTGCCTTTGGCAAAAGAATAGAGTAGGAATTTTTGTGAAACAGTGTTTGTATGTCCATAAGCTTTCAGTATGTTCCAGTTGTTTTTAAATTTTCTTTTATGTAGTATTGATGTTCGTGATGAAAAGCACAGGGAATGTGGTTTGCATAGGGTTTTCCATCAAGTATTTGAACAATAGAAACATGTTGACCTGCACAAAATGTTAGAGGAGGGAAAAGAGGACCTCTTCAGTGAATGATGGGTGGAAGCATTAAAGGAGAAGGAAGAGAACCAACCTGAAACAAAGGAACCAATCATCTCAAGCTAAGAGGAGGTAGGTTCACATCAATAATGGGTAGATTGTCTCATAATATTGTCACTGAATATAAGACTAACAGTCAAACAGCCTTTAGTTAAAAGTAAAGATGAGTTGGCTCCTTCCCCAGAAATGTGAAAGTGATTAGTGACAGGAGAGTATTTCTCTTCAGAGGCAAGAAGCTGCTGCTGTTGGTTAAATAGAGATATCCAGGATATGTGCTTCTGGTTGTAGACTTTTAATTTCTGACTTTACAGACGTAGACTGAAACTTATTATGTGGGTCCCCTGGCTCTGTTTTTTGTTTGTAATTTATATTCATACAAGTAATACTGTCATATCAAATACTGGCCAGTAAGTGATAAACAGAATGTTCTCAAAAAAGGTGAATAGCTTGTTTTTCAAAAGTTCATTTGTAGGTTGGTTGTTTTGAACTTAGAATACATTTTACTATAGAAACAACATAACAAAAAAATTAGATTTTAAGGCTAGTTCACTAAATATTTTTAACTTATAATGTACCTAAAGAAGAAGCCAGAGTGCTGGAAGAGTTATCAATATAATTGTTGAAGTTATAGAGGATCATGAAAAGTTGGATTAGAAAGAGAAAATTTGAGCCAAGTGCTAAAAGAAAATGGGAGAGTGTCCCAGGAATCCACACATGGAGAGGAGAAGAGGATAATTGAAGACTTCCAAAGTAGAGTTCCTTGAATGATGAAACTCTAAAGGGCCTGCCTGATTTTCCTGCTACAGTAGTACTGTTACGTGCATCTGGAATTGTTAGTATTTACACTCACTTTAAGCCAAACCCTAACTTTGGTTACCAGGTCAAATTGCATTTAGAACAGTTTTTCTGAATCTTAGCCACACATAAAAATTATGTGAGGAATTTTTTGAAAACAGAGGTGCCTGGGCCCATCCTAGATCAATCAACTCAAAGTCTCTGCAGTTGGAGCCCAGGCACTGGCATTGTTTTAAAAGCTCCCTAGATTATTCTAATGTGCATGTAGAAGGAGGGGTGAACTGCTGTTCAGCCTTGGAAGTAGTAATAAATTACACAGGAGTAGAAATAGTGGGTGTCTATTTTTTCTACCATTTTACCTCTGCATCTAGCATACTTCTTGATTATTAATGGAAATTCAGTGAATATTTGCTTGAATAAAAGAGTGAATCAAGGACTGAGGAATGAGTGGATTTAACTAGCTCTAATCCCATATATTATAGTTCAGCATTAGGGCACAATTTACGGCTAGTCCTTTACTGACTGTGTCTCAATTCGTACAACCGGTCTTTTGTCTGATTCCCAAGTAACACCTTTGGTACTCCAATTCAGTCCTTCTTGCTTGGTTACTGTTTCTCAGTCATTGTTGTCAGGAACCTGCCAAGAACTGCGATCCTCTCAAGTCAGACTCACTTTCTAAGATCCAGAATGTTGCCCCTGAATCTCAGCCAAGTAGTTGCGAGCCTGTAAATTTGGCTGACATTTTGACTTCTTCAGTACTACTTTCTCCAAGATTCCTCAAGAGTGTGTTCTGTTTCTTCCATTTCATGCTCCCTCTTGTTGACGTGTTGCTCTGGAACGAATTGTAGTTGTAAATGCACAGAAAGAGTTCTATTATTCAGTAAGCCTTGTTAATTATATTATTTATATTTTCTTCCTCATTTTTTACCTTTATTTTTTGTATTGAAAGATGTACTTTAACAGCTCCCAAAATATTTGAGGACTACAAAGTTTCTTAGTATTTCTAATAGTTTTTGTTTTATATGGTTTACTGCTCTATAGTAAATAAAAATTCTTTAGTGTTATGTCTTGTGAATTATTACTTTCTATTAAAAATATTCTTTTTTATTTTTGTCACTGTTGTTGGAATTCATTTTTTTTGCTTGATAGTATTATCCCTACTTTCTTTATGTTGTATGCATTTACCTTTGCTATTGTCTTATATTTGACCATATTTGTCACTTAAATTTATGTGTGCCTCTTAGAAATATAATATAGCTGAATTTTTATTTTTATTTTTTATCCATTATGAGAATATTTATTTTCAAATTGAAGAATTTCAACCTTTCATTTTATTATAAGGGAGACACTTTAAAAAATGCCGGCCAGGTACGGTGGCTCACGCCTGTAATCCCAGCACTTTGGGAGGCCAAGGTGGGCGGATCACAAGGTCAGGAGATCAAGACCATCCTGGCTAACATGGTGAAACCCCATCTCTACTAAAAATACAAAAAAATAGCCAGTCATGGTGGCGGGTGCCTGTAATCCCAGCTATGGGAGGCTGAGGCAGGAGAATGGCATGAACCTGGGAGGCGGAGCTTGCAGTGAGCCGAGGTTGCGCCACTGCACTCCAGCCTGGGCAACAGAGCAAGACCCTGTCTCAAGAAAAAAAAAAATGCCTACCATCTTATTTTATGGTTTGCGTTTGCTATTCTTGTTTTGTATATATATGTGTGTGTGTGTGTATTTACCTGTTTACAAAGGACATACATACACACACACATATAATACAAATATTATAAAATACAGAAAATCTCCCATAATCCTATGACTCAGTGTTATTGTTGATGTGTGGGTATGGATGTGGGTACTTCTAGATTCTTTAAAAAAAATTTTTAATAAAAATCAATTTATCTTGAGTATATTGCTTTGTAACCTGCCAAATATTTATGCCACTAAATATTTATCCATAATATCCCTTTATGTTTTTAAAATACATTTTAATACAAGGTATTTATAAATAAGTAAGGTAAATTATACTCTAAGTAGGAATATGTAGACTGGTGGAAAGATTATCTAGTTACTGAATTATATATGGAATATGAAACCATTTATATAAAACATGTTTGTATGTATGCATATATATGAATTAGATGCTTCTATATGCTTGCATATATATATTAAAGAATTCTTTATGCTTGAATTTTAATTTTATTTTATTTAAAACATTTTTGCTTGAAATTTTAGAATTTCAAGCAAAATTTCAAGAGGATATAATTTTGTTTTACTTACATAATAAAAAATAAAACACATTCATTTAAAATATTCAAGCAAATGCCAACACATTAGATAGCTTAGATAAAATGAACAAATTCTTAGAAAGACAGAAACTACTGAAATTGACTTGAGAAATAGGATATACTTGTAACTGAATAAACAAGTAAAGAGATTAAATTGGTGCTTTAAAAACTACCCACAAAAACAAGTCCCAGCCAGGATCACTTCACTGATAAATTCTGTGAAATATTTAAAGAAGAATTAATGCCAACTCTTCCAAAAAATAGAAGAGGACGAAACATGTCTCAACTCATTCTACAGGGTCACTATGACCCTGATGGCAAATCCAGACAATGATCACAAGGAAATAAAACTATATATAAATGTCTTTTATGAATACATATGCAAAATCCTTAACAAAATACTAGCAAACCAAATACAGCAACATATAAAACATAACCAAGTGTGATTTATCTTAGGAATGCAAGGTTGGTTTGACATTGAACAGTCTATTAATACAATATGCTACACCAAAAGAATAAAGGTGATTGTATCAGTAGACACAGAAAAAGTATTTGACAAAACCTGACAATCTTTCATGATAAACACACTCAACAAACTAGGGATAGAAGAAAACTTCCTAACTCAATAAAGGACACATGTGAAAACTGACAGCCAATGCCATATTTAATGGTGAAAAGGCAGAATGCTTTTCCCAAAACAAAGATATCTGTTTTCACCATTTCTATTCAGCATTATGCTGATGGTTCTAGGCAATTAGGCCAAAAAAGAAAAAAGAAAAGAACAGAAAATGGAAAAAAATAAAAGAAAGAAAAGGCACTCAGATTGGAAAGGAGTGAGTAAAACTATCTCTATTTGCAAATGATATGATCTTGTATATAGAAAATCCTGGCTGGGCATGGTGGCTCACACCCGTAATCCCTGTACTTTGGGAGGCTGAGGCATGTCAATCACTCGAGGTCAGGAGTTTGTGACCAGCCTGACCAACATGGTGAAACCTTGTCACTACTAAAAATACAAAATTAGCCAGACATAGTGGTGAGTACCTGTAATCCTAGTTACTCAGGAGGCTGAGGCAGAAGAATCACTTGAACCTGGGAGGTGGAGGTTGCAGTGAGCCAAAATCGCACCACTGCACTCCAGCCTGGGTGACAGAGTGAGACTTCATCTAAAAAAAAAAAAAAATCCTAAGGAATCCAGTAAAAATAATAACAAGTTCATCAGGGTTGCAGAATAAAAGATCAATATGCAAAATCAATTGTATTTCTGGAAGAGATTGTAGAAAATATGTATCATTAATTTCTTAAATCTGTGGTAAAATTCGCCAGTGAACCCATATAGGTCTAATGCTTTCTGTTTTGTAAGGTTACTAATTATTGATTCAGTTTCTTTAATAGATATAAACCTGTTGTGATTATCTGTTTCTTCTTGTGTGAGTTGGATAGATTGTATCTGTTAAGGAGTTTGTTCATTTTATCTAGATTATCAAATTTGTGGGTATAGAATTGTTCATAATATTCTCTTATCCTGTTAATGTCCATGGGATCAATAGTGATGACCTCTTTTTCATTTCTGATTTTACTAATTTCTCCTTCTCACTTTTTATTTTAGTTAACCTAGCAAGAGGCTTATCAATATTATTGAACTTTTCAAAGAACCTGCTTTTGGTTTTACTGATTTTCTCTATTGATTTCCTATTTCTAATTTCATTGCTTTCTGCTCTAATTTTTTTCTTTTCTTTTGCTTACTGTAGATTGCTTGCCCTTCCTTCTTTAGTTCCCTAAGATGGAAGCTTAAATGATTGATTATAGACCTTTCTTCTTTTCTCATAAATGCATTCAATGCTATAATTTTCCTATAAGCACAGCTTACACTGCATCCCACATATTTTGATAAGTTGTATTTTCATTCTCATTTAGTTCAAAATATTTTTAAACTTCTCTTGTGTTTTCTTTTTTGATCCATGTGCCATTTAGAAGTCTGTTGTTTAATCTCCAAGCATTTTCTGATATTCTAGCTATCTTTCTGTTATTGATTTCTACTTTAATTATGCTGTTGCTTGAGAGCAGATATTGTATTATTTCTATTTTTAAAAATTAGTTAAGATGTGTTTTATGGGCTGGGTGCAGTGGCTCATGCCAATAATCCCAGCACTTTGGGAGGCTGAGGTGGGTGAATCACCTGAGGTCAGGAGTTCAAGACCAGCCTGGTCAACATGGTGAAACCCTGTCTCTACTAAAAATACAAAAATTTGCTGGGTGTGGCAGTGCATGCCTGTAATCCGAGCTACTCAGGAGGCTGAGGCAGGAGAATCACTTGAACCTGGGAAGCAGAGGCTGCAGTGAGCGGAGATCATGCCATTACACTCCAGCCTGGGCAACAAGAGTGAAACTCCATCTCAAAAAAAAGAAAGAAAGAAAGAAAAAAAACCCAGCAAAGATATGTTTCATGATCTAGATGTGGTCTATCTTGGTAAATATTTCATCTTAAGAAGACTGTGTATTCTGCTGTCATTGGATAAAGTAGTCTATAGATGTTCATTATATCCAGTTGATTGATGGTGTTGTTAAGTTCAACTATTTCCTTACTAATTTTCTACCTGCTGGATCTGTCCATTTCTAATAGAGGGGTGTTGAAGTCTCTAACTATAATAATGGATTTGTCTGTTTCTCTTTGAAGTTCTATCAGTTTTTGCCTCATGTATTTTGATGCACTTTTGTTAGGTGCACACACGTTAAGGATTGTTATGTCCTCTTGGAGCATTGACCCCTTTATGATTGTATAGTTCCCCTCTTATCCCTGATAATTTTCTTTGAGCTGAAGTTCACTCTGTCAAAAATTAATATAACTACTTCAGCTATCTTTTGATTGGCGTTAGCATGATATGTGTATCTTCATTCCTTTCATTTTTATCTGTATCTCTTGTTATATTAAAAGTAGATTTCTTGTAGACAGCATATATTTGGGTCTTGTTTTTTGAACTATTCTGACAATCTCTGCTTTTTAAGTGGTATATTTAGACCATTGACATTTAAAGTGATTATTGATATAATCACTTTAGTAATAGCAAACTTGTATTGCTACTTGTAATCCACTGTAGTTGGATTAATATCTACTACATCTGTCATTGTATTTTATTTATTGCCATTGGTTTTTTCTTTTGTTTTCCATTATTTTCCTGCCTATCTTGGTTTTAATTGAGCATTTTATATGATTCCATTTTCTCTATACTCTTACCATAATCATTTGGCAAAGTACAATTATACTTCTTTTTCTTTTTTTTAATTATTATACTCTAAGTTCTGGGATACATGTGCAGAACGTGCAGGTTTGTTACATAGATATACATGTGCCATGGTGGTTTGCTGCACCCATTAACCTATCATCTACATTAGGTATTTCTTCTAATGCTATCCCTCCCCTAATCCCCCACATCCTGAAAGGCCCCAATGTGTGATGTTGCCCTCACTGTGTCCATGTGTTCTCATTGTTCAACTCCCACTTATGAGTGAGAACATGCAGTGTTTGGTTTTCTTTTCCTGTGTTAGTTTGCTGAGAATGATGGTTTCCAGCTTCATCCATGTCCCTGCAAAGGACATAAACTCATCCTTTTTTATGGCTACATAGTATTCCATGATGTGTATGTGCCACATTTTCTTTGTTCAGTCTATCATTGATGGGCATTTGGGTTGGTTACAAGTCTTTGCTATTGTGAACAGTGCTGCAATAAACATACGTGTGCATATGTCTTTATAGTAGAATGATTTATAATCCTTTGAGTATATACCCAGTAATGGGATTGCTGGGCCAAATGGTATTTCTGGTTCTAGATCCTTGAGGAATTGCCATACTGTCTTCCACAATGGTTGAACTAATTTACACTCCCACCAACAGTGTAAAAGCATTCCTATTTCTCCACATCCTGTCCAGCATCTGTTGTTTCCTAACTTTTTAAGGATCACCATTCTAACTGGTGTGAGATGGTATCTCATTGTGGTTTTGATTTGCATTTCTTTAATGACCAGTGATGATGAGCTTTTTTTCATATGTTTGTTGGCCGCATAAATGTCTTCTTTTGTGAAATGTCTGTTCATATCCTTCGCCCACTTTTTGATGGGGCTGTTTGTTTTTTTCTTGTAAATTTGTTTAAGTTCCTTGTGGATTCTGGATATTAGCCATTTGTCAGATGGATAGATGGCAAAAATTTTCTCCCATTCTGTAGGTTGCCTGTTCACTCTGATGATAGTTTCTTTTACTGTGCACAAGCTCTTTAGTTTAATTAGATCCCACTTGTCAATTTTGGCTTTTGTTGCCATTGCTTTTGGTGTTTTAGTCATGAAGTCTTTGCCCATGAGTATGTCTGAATTGTATTGCCTAGATTTTCTTCTAGTGTTTTTATGGTTTTAGGTGCTTACATTTAAGCCTCTAATTCATCTTGAGTTAATTTTTGTATAAGGTGTAAGGAAGGGGTCCAGTTTCAGTTTTCTCCATATGGCTACCCAGTTTTCCCAACACCATCTATTAAATAGGGAGTCTGTTCCCCATTGCTTGTTTTTGTCAAGTTTGTCAAAGATCAGAGGGTTGTAGATGTGCGGCGTTATTTCTGAGGCTTCTGTTCTGTTCCCTTGGTCTATATATCAGTTTTGGTACCAGTATCATGCTGTTTTGGTTACTGTAGCCTTATAGTATAGTTTAAAGTCAGGTAGTGGGATGCCTCCAGCTTTGTTCTTTTTGCTTAGGATTGTCTTGGCTATAGGGCTCTTTTTTCAGTTCCATATGAAATTTAAAATAGTTGTTTCTAATTTTGTGAAGAAAGTCAATGGTAGCTTGATGGAGATAGCATTGAATCTATAAATTACTTTGAGCAGTATGGCCATTTTCATGATATTGATTATTCCTATCCATGAGCATGGAATGTTTTTCCATTTGTTTTTGTCCTCTCTTATTTCCTTGAGCAGTGGTTTGTAATTCTCCTTGACAGGGTCCTTCACAATCATTGTAAGTTGTTTTCCTAGGTATTTTATTCTCTTTGTAGCTATTGTGAATGGGAGTTCACTCATGATTTGGCTCTCTGTTTGTCTATTATTGTTGTATAGGAATGCTTGTGATTTTTGCACATCGATTTTGTATCCTGAGACTTTGCTGAAGTTGCTTATCAGCTTAAAGAGATTTTGGGCTGAGATGATGAGGTTTTCTAAATATACAATCATGTCATCTGCAAACAGAGACAATTTGACTTCGTGTCTTCCTATTTGAATACCTTTATTTCTTTCTCCTGCCTGATTGCCCAGGCCAGAACTTCCAATACTATGTTGAATAGGAGTGGTGAGAGAGGACATCCTTGTCTTGTGCTGGTTGTCAAAGGGAATGCTTCCAGCTTTTGCCCATTCAGTGTGATATTGACTGTGGATTTGTCATAAATAGCTCTTATTATTTTGAGATATATTCTGTGAATACATAGTTTATTGAGAGTTTTTAGCATGAAGGGGTGTTGAATTTTATTAAAGGCCTTTTCTGCATCTGTTGAGATAATCATGTGTTTTTTGTCATTGGTTCTGTTTATGTGATGGATTATGTTTATTGATTTGTGCATGCTGAACCAGCCTTGCATCCCAGGGATGAAGCCGACTTGATCATGGTGGGGAAGCTTTTTGATGTGCTGCTGGATTTGGTTTGCCAGTATTTTATTGAGGATTTTCGCATTGATGTTCATCAGGGATATTGGCTTGAAATTTTCTTTTTTTGTTGTGTCTCTGCCAGGTTTTGGTATGAGGATGATGCTGGCCTCATAAAGTGAGTTAGGGAGGAGTCCCTCTTTTTCTATTGTTTGGAATAGTTTCAGAAGGAATGCTACCAGCTTCTCTTTGTATCTCTGGTAGAATTCGTCTGTGAATCCATCTGGTCCTGGGCTTATTTTTGGTTGGTAGGCTATTAATTATTGCCCCAATTTCAGAACCTGTTATTGGTCTATTCAGAGATTCAACTTCTTCCTGGTTTAGTCTTGGGAAGGTGTATATGTCCAGGAATTTATCCATGTCTTCTAGATTTTCTAGCTTATTTGCGTAGCAGTGTTTATAGTATTCTCTGATGATAGTTTATATTTCTGTGGGATCGGTGGTGATATCCCCTTTATCATTTTTTATTGTGTCTATTTGATTCTTCTCTCTTTTCTTCTTTATTAATCAGGCTAGTGGTCTATCTATTTTGTTATTCTTTTCAAAAAACCAGCTCCTGGATTCATTGATTTTTTTGAAGGGTTTTTTGTGTCTTTATCTCCTTCAGTTCTGCTCTGATCTTAGTTATTTCTTGTCTTCTGCTAGCTTTTGAATTTGTTTGCTCTTGCTTCTCTAGTTCTTTGAATTGCGATGTTAGGGTGTTGATTTTAGATCTTTCCTGCTTTCTCCTGTGGGCATTTAGTGCTATAAATTTCTGTCTAAACACTGCTTTAACTGTGTCCCAGAGATTCTGGTACACTGTGTCTTTGTTCTCATTGGTTTCAAAGAACTTCTTTATTTCTGCCTGAATTTCATTATTTACCCAGTAGTCACTCAGGAGCAGGTTGTTCAGTTTCCATGTAGTTGTACAGTTGTGAGTGAGTTTCTTAACCTGAGTTCTGATTTGATTACACTGTGGTCTGAGAGACTGTTTGTTATGATTTCTGTTCTTTTGCATTTGCTGAGGAGTGTTTACTTCCAATTATGTGGTCAATTTCTGAATAAGTGTGATGAGATGCTGAGAAGAATGTATATTCTGTTGATTTGGGGTGGAGAGTTCTGTAGATGTCTATTAGGTCCACTTGGTCCAGAGCTGAGTTCAAGTCCCGTTGTTAATTTTCTGTCTCGTGGATCTGTCTAATATTGGCAGTGGGGTGTTAATGTCTCCCACTATTATTGTATGGGAGTCTAAGTCTCTTTGTCGGTCTCTAAGAACTTGCTTTATGAATCTGGGTGCTCCTGTATTGGGTGCATATATATTTAGGATAGTTAGCTCTTCTTGTTGCATTGATTCCTTTACAATTATGTAATGCCCTTCTATGTATCTTTTGATCTTTGTTGGTTTAAAGTCTGTTTTATCAGAGACTAGGATTGCAACCCCTGCTTTGTTTGCTTTCCATTTGCTTGGTAAATCTTCCTCCATCCTTTTATTTTGAGCTTATGTGTGTCTTTGCACGTGAGATGGGTATCCTGAATACAGCACACTGATGGGTCTTAACTCTTTATCCAATTTGCTACTCTGTGTCTTTTAATTGGGGCATTTAACCCATTTACATGTAAAGTGAACATTGTTATGTGTGTATTTGATCCCGTCATTATGATGCTAGCTGATTATTTTGCCCATTAGTTGATGCAGTTTCTTCATAGTGTTGATGGTCTTTACAATTTGGTATGTTTTTGCAGTGGCTGGTACTGGTTTTTCCTTTCCATATTTAATGCTTCCTTCAGGAGCTCTCATAAGGCAAGCCTGGTGGTGACAAAATCTCTCAGAATTTGCTCGTCTGTAAAGGATTTTATTTCTCCTTTGCTTATGAAGCTTAGTTTGGCTGGATATGAAATTATCAGTTGAAAATTCTTTTCTTTAAGAATGTTGAATATTGGCCCCCACTCTCTTCTGGCTTGTAGAGTTTCTGCAGAGAGATCTGCTGTTAGTCTGATGGGCTTCCCTTTGTGAGTAACCTGACCTTTCTCTCTGGCTGCCCTTAACATTTTTTCCTTCATTTCAACCTTGGTGAATCTGATGATTATGTGTCTTGGGGTTGCTCTTCTCAAGGATTATCTCTGTGGTGTTCTCTGTATTTCCTGAATTTGAATGTTGGCCTGGCTTGCTAGGTTGGGGAAGTTCTCCTGGATATTTTCCTGAAGAGTGTTTTCCAACCTAGTTCCATTCTCCCCATCACTTTCGGGTACACCAGTCAAACGTAGGTTGGGTCTTTTCATATAGTCCCATATTTCTTGGAGGCTTTGTTCATTCCTTTTCACTCTTTTGTCTCTAATCTTGTCTTGACGCTTTATTTCATTAACTTCATCTTCAGTCACTGATATCTTTTCTTCCACTTGATGGATTTGGCTATTGATACTTGTGTATGCTTCATGAAGTTCTTGCGCTGTGTTTTTCAGGTCCATCAGGGTCACTTATGTTCTTCTCTAAACTGGTTATTCTAGTTAGCAGTTGCTGTAACCTTTTTTCAAGGTTCTTAGCTTCCTTACATTGGGTTAGAACATGCTTCTTTAGCTCAGAGGAGTTTATTATTACCCACCTTCTGAAGCCTACTTCTGTCAATTCATCAAACTCATTCTCCATCCAGTTTGTTTTCTTGCTGGCAAAAAGTTGTGATCCTTTGGAGGAGAAGAGGCATTCTGGTTTTTGGAATTTTTAGCCTTTTTGTGCTGGTTTTTCCCCATCTTCGTGGATTTATCTACCTTTGGTCTTTGATGTTGGTGACTTTTGGATGGGGTTTTGGTGTGGACATACTTTTTGTTGATGTTGATGCTATTCCTCCCTGTTTGTTAGTTTTTCTTCTAACATTCGAGCTCCTCTGCTGCAAGTCTGCTGGAGTTTGCTGGAGGTCCACTCCAGACCGTGTTTGCCTGGGTATCACTAGTGGAGGCTGCAGAACAGCAAAGATTGCTGCCTATTCCTTTCTCTGGAAGCTTCATCCCAGAGGGGCACCAGCCAGATGCCAGCCAGAGCTCTCCTGCATGAGGTATCTGTCGACCTCTGCTGAGAAGTGTCTCCCAGTCAGGAGGCATGGGAGTCAGGGACTCACTTGAGGAGGCAGTCTGTCCCTTGCAGAGCTCAAGCACTGTTCCAGGAGATCTGCTGCTCTCTTCAGAGCTGGCAGGCAGGAACATTTAAGTCTGCTGAAGCTGTGCCCACAGCAGCTCCTTCCCCCAGGTGCTCTGTCCCAGGGAGATGGGAGTTTTATCTGTAAGCCCCTGACTGGGGCTGCTGCCTTTCTTTCAGAGATTCCCTGCCCAGAGAGGAGGAATCTAGACAGGCAGTCTTGGCTACAGTGGCTTTGCCAAGTTGCGGTGGGCTCTGCCAAGTTTGAACTTTCTGGCAGCTTTGTTTATACTGTGAGGGGAAAACTGCCTATTCAAGCCTCAGTAATGGTGGACGCCCCTCCCCTCACCAAGCTCAAGCTTCCCAGTTCAACTTCAGTCTGCTATGCTGGCAGCGAGAATTTTGAGCCAGTGGATCTTAACTTGCTGGGCTCCACGGGGGTGGGATCCACTGAGCTAGACCACTTGGCTCCCTGGCTTCAGCCCACTTTCCAGGGGAGAGAACAGTTCTGTCTCACTCATGTTCCGGGTGCCACTGGGGTATGAAAAAAAACTCCTGCAGCAGCTTGGTGTCTGCCCAAATGGCCACCCAGCTTTGTGCTTGAAACTCAGGGCCCTGTTGGTGTAGGCACCTGAGGGAATCTCCTGGTCTGTGGGTTGCAAAGACCGTGGAAAACGCGTAGTATCTGTGCCAGAGTGCAGCGTTCCTCATGGCAGAGTCTCTCATGGCTTCCCTTGGCTAGGGGAGGGAGTTCCCTGACCGCTTCTGCTTCCTGGGTCAAGTGACACCCCACCCTGCTTCAGCTCCCCCTCCGTGGGCTGCACCCACTGTCTAATCAGTCCCAATGAGATGAGCCGGGTACCTCGGTTGGAAATGCAGAAATCACCTGCCTTCTGCATTGATCTCACTGGAAGCTGCAGACTGGGGCTGTTCCTATTTGGTCATCTTGCCAGCCATCTCTTTTTCTTTTTTAGAGATGAAGTTTCACTATGTTGCCCAGACTGTGGGCAGGTGCTATTCACAAGTACAATCATAGTGCACTACAATCTCAAATTCCTGTGCTCAACTTATTTTCTTGCTTCACCTTTTCAAATAGCTGGGACTATAGGTGTGCCACTGTGCCCAGCTCTTGTTAACTTTTTTAGTGGTTGCCCTGGAGTTTGCAATATATGTTTACAACTAATCCAAACCCACCTTCAAATAACACCATACCACTTTGTGGGTAACAAAATGCCTTATTGCAGAATATTCCCAAATATTTCCTCTCATCCCTTTTGTCATTGCTGTCATTCATTTCACTCATTGTTAAGTTATAAACACTGAATGCAAGTGATTTACTTGTATTTACTATTACTATTATGAACAAACTGCTATCCATTAGATAGAATAAGAAAAGAAAAAATTTCTTGCCTACATTTATTCCTCCTAATGCTCTTTGTTTACATGGATCTGAGTTTCTGATTTATATCATTTTCCTTTTCTCTGAAGAACGTCTTTTAACATTTCTTGCAAGTCAGGTTACTGGCAACAAATTACTTCAATGTGGTGTATAGCATGATGTTTTGAAATATGTATACATTGTGGAATGACTAAGTCAAGCTAATTAATATATACATACCACTTCTTTGTGGTGAGAACATTTAAAATCTACTCTCTTTGCAATTTTCTCAAGTGTACAATACTTTGTTATTAATTATTGCCTTCATGTTGCACAATAGAGCTCTAGAACTTGTTCTTTCTGTATAACTGAAATTTTGTATACTTTGCCCAACATTTCCCCAATTCCTCCCAACCCCTGACTACCAGCCCCTGATAACTAACATTCTACTCAACTTTGTTTTTTTTTTTTTTAGACAGAGTCTCACTCTGTTGTCCAGGCTGGAGTGCAGTGATGCAATCTTGGCTCACTGAAAGCCTCCTGGGCTCAAGCAATTCTCCTGCTTCAGCCTCCCAAGTCACTGGGATTACAGGTGTGTGCCACCATGCCTGGCTAATTTTTTTGTATTTTTCGTAGAGACGGGTTTCACCATGTTGACCAGGCTAGTCTTGAACTCATGACCTCAAGTGATCCGCCTGCCTCAGTCTCCCAAAGTACAGGAATTGCAGGCATCAGTCACCATGCCTGGCTTATTTAACTTCTATAAATTCAACTTTTTAAGATTCCTCATATAAGTGAGATCATGCAGTATTTGTCTTTCTGTTCTTGGCTTAAGTTTACATAATGTCCTCTAGGTTTGTCTGTTGTTGTCTCTAGTGACAGAGTTTCTTTCTTTTTTAAGGCTGAATAGTATTCTATCATATATATATAATATATATATATTATATTATACTATATATAATATTATATTTTATATATATATATAAAATATATATATACACCACATATTCCTTATCCAGTCATTCATTGAAAGACAACAATATAATTCCATTCCATATCTTGGCTATTATGAGTAATGCTGTAGTGTACCTACAGGTACAACTATCTCTTCAACATACTGACTTCGTATTTTTTGGATACGTACCCCAGTAGTGGGATTTCTGGATCATAAGGTAGTTGTTTTTATTTTTAGGGGAACCTCAATACTGTTTTCTGTAAGGTCTATACTAATTTACACTCCCACCAACAGTATACCATGTTCCCTTCTCTCCACATTCTTACCAACACTTTTTATCTTTGACCTTTTTGATAATAGCCATCCTAGCAGGTATGAGATAACATCTCATTGTGGTTTGGGTTTGCATTTTCCTGATGATTAGTGATGTTGAGCATTTTTTTCATATATTTATTGGCCATTTGTATGTCTACATTTGAGAAATATCTATTCATATCTTTTGCTCATTTTTAAATTGGGTTATTTATTTTCTTATTATTTAGTTTGAGTTTTTTATATATTTTGGATATTAACTTCTTATCAGATATAAAATTTGTAAATATTTTCTCTTGTTCTGTAGGTTGTCTCTTCACTCTGTTGATTGCTTTCTTTTCTGTGCAGGAGCTTTTTAGTTTGATGTGATCACATTTGTTTATTTTTCTTTTGTTGCCTGTGTTTTTGGAGTCAAATCCAAAACACACTGTCCAGACAAGTATCATTGAGCTTTCTCTCTGTGTTTTGTTCAACTAGTTTTACAGTTTCAAGTTTTACATTTAAGTCTTTAATCCAGGCTGAGTTAGTTTTTGCATATGGTGTGAGATGAGTCCAGTTTCATTCTGCCACATGGCTATAATCTAACAACAAACTATCCAAAAAAGAAATCAAGAAAACTATCCCATTTGCCATAGCTACTAAAAAGCTAAAATACTTAGGAATAAATTTAACCAAAGAAGTGAAAGGTCTATACACTGAAAACTATAAAACGTTCATGAAAGGAATTGTGGAACAATTAGATAGAAAAATATCCTGTGTTCATGGGTTGGAAGAATTAATATTGTTAAAATGTCCGTATACCCAAAACTATCTACAGAGTCAATGCAATGTCTTTCAAAATCCAAATAACATTTTTCACAGAAATAGAAAAAATAACCTTAAAATTTATATGGAAGCACAAGAGACCCTGAATAACCAAAGCAATCTTGAGCAAAGGAACAAAGATTGCAGCATCACACCACCTGGTTTCAAAATTTACTACAAATCTATGCTATGGTTTGAATGTTTGTGTCCTCCACAATATTTATGTTGAAACTTAATCCCCAATGCCATAATGTTAAGAGCTGGGGTCATTTAGGAAGCTCTGCCTTCAAGTGTAGGATTAATGCCTTACACAAGAATTAGAGGGAACTAGCTAGGCCCGTTTTGCCTTTTTGTGTTACACTATGTGAGGACCTGGCACCCAAGGCACTATCTTGGAAGCGGAGAGAGCCAGCCCTCATTAGAAACTGAATCTGCCAGTGCCTTGATCTTGGACTTCCCAGCCTCCAGAACTGTGAGAAATAAATTTCTGTTCTTTTTAAAATTATCTGGTCTAAGATATTTTGTTATAGCAGTGGGAATGGGCTAAGACACTATACTAATCAAAACATCATAGTACTAGCATAAAAACAGACACATAGACCAATGGAGCAGTGTAGAGAGTCCAGAACTAAATCTATGCATTTATAGTCTGTTGACTTTTGACATAGATGCCAAAAACACACAATGGGGAAAGGATAGTCTTTTCAATAAATGGTTTTGAAAAACCTCAATTTTTTTTTTTTGTTTTTTTTTTGTCTAAGAAAGTCTTTATTACTTTCTCACTTTTTTTCTCAATTTAAAATCTTTCAGGGTACAGTATTCTGTCCTGGTGTTTTTTTTTTTTTTTCCTTTAACACTTTAAATATTTCACTCTGCTGTCTTCATTGTATGGTTTTTGAGGAGAAATCTGACATAATTCTTATCCTTTTTCCGGCTGTAGGTAAAGTGTTTTTTCCCTTCTAGCTTTTTCACGCTTGTAATCCCAGCACTTTGGGAGGCCGAGGCGGGTGGATCACGAGGTCAGGAGATCGAGACCATGGTGAAACCCCGTCTCTACTAAAAATACAAAAAATTAGCCGGGCGTGGTGGTGGGCGCCTGTAGTCCCAGCTACTCGGAGAGGCTGAGGCAGGAGAATGGCGTGAACCCGGGAGGCGGAGCTTGCAGTGAGCCGAGATTGTGCCACTGCACTCCAGCCTGGGCGACAGAGCGAGACTCCGTCTCAAAAAAAAAACAAACAAAAAAAATTTCTCTGTCTTCGATTTCTGCAATTTGAATACGATATTGCCAGACATAGATTTTTTTGGTATTTATCCTTCTTGGTATTCTCTGAGCTTCCTGGATATATGGTTTGGTGTCTGTCATTAATTTTGGAAAATCCTCAGCCATTATTACTTTAAATATTTTCTCTGTTCCTTTTTGTCTTCTCCTTCTGCTATTCCTATTAAATAAATGTGACACCCCTTTAAAATTATCCCACGGTTCTTAGATATTCTGTTCTGTCTTTTTCACTTTTTTCCCTTTGCATTTATTGTTTTGGGGGTTTCTATTGACCTTTCTTTAAACTCCTGGATTCTTCTCTCAGTTGTGTCTAGTCTGTTGATGAGCCCATAAAAAGGATCTTCATTTTTGCCATAGTGCTTTTAATTTCTGGCATTTTTCTTTGATTCTTTCTTAGAGTTTCTTTTGCTTTGCTTACATTATCATCTGTTCTTGCAATGTTGCTTGTTTTTATCCATTAGAGCATGTTAACTATAGTTGTTTTAAATTCCTGGTCTGATTATTAGAAAATCTCTGCCCTATCTGAATCTGGTTCTGATGCTTGCTCTATCTCTTCAAAATGTGCTTTTGTCTTCTAGTATGCCCTTTTTTTTTTTTTTTTTTTTTTTTGAGATGGTGTCTTACTCTGTCATCCAGGCTGGAGTGCAATGGTGCGATCTCAGCTCACTGCAACCTCCACCTCCCGGGCTGAAGCAATTCTCCTGACTCAGCCTCCCAAGTAGCTGGGATTACAGGTGCCTGCCACTATGCCCAGCTAATTTTTGTATTTTTAGTTGAGATGGGATTTCACCATATTGGCCAGGCTGGTCTCAAACCCCTGACCTCATGATCCACCCACCTTGGCCTCCCAAAGTGCTGGGATTACAGGCATGAGCCACCGGCCTTATCTTTTTTTTTTTTTTTTTTTTTTTTTGTTTTTTTATTATACTTTAGGGTTTTAGGGTACATGTGCACAATGTGCAGGTTTCTTACATATGTATCCATGTGCCATGTTGATTTCCTGCACCCATTAACTCGTCATTTAGCATTAGGTGTATCTCCTAATGCTGTCCCTCCCCCCTCCCCCCACCCCACAACAGTCCCCGGAGTGTGATGTTCCCCTTCCTGTGTCCATGAGTTCTCATTGTTCAATTCCCACCTATGAGTGAGAACATGCGGTGTTTGGTTTTTTGTCCTTGCGATAGTTTACTGAGAATGATGTTTTCCAGTTTCATCCATGTCCCTACAAAGGACACGAACTCATCATTTTTTATGGCTGCATAGTATTCCATGGTGTATATGTGCCACATTTTCTTAATCCAGTCTATCGTTGTTGGACATTTGGGTTGGTTCCAACTCTTTGCTATTGTGAATAGTGCCACAATAAACATACGTGTGCATGTGTCTTTATAGCAGCATGATTTATAGTCCTTTGGGTATATACCCAGTAATGGGATGGCTGGGTCAAATGGTATTTCTAGTTCGAGATCCCTGAGGAATCGCCACACTGACTTCCACAATGGTTGAACTAGTTTACAGTCCCACCAACAGTGTAAAAGTGTTCCTATTTCTCCACATCCTCTCCAGCACCTGTTGTTTCCTGATTTTTTAATGATGGCCATTCTAACTGGTGTGAGATGGTATCTCACTGTGGTTTTGATTTGCATTTCTCTGATGGCCAGTGATGATGAGCATTTCTTCATGTGTTTTCTGGCTGCATAAATGTCTTCTTTTGAGAAGTGTCTGTTCATGTCCTCTGCCCACTTTTTGATGGGGTTGTTTGTTTTTTTCTTGTAAATTTGTTTGAGTTCATTGTAGATTTTGGATATTAGCCCTTTGTCAGATGAGTAGGTTGCAAAAATTTTCTCCCATTCTGTAGGTTGCCTGTTCATTCTGATGATAGTTTCTTTTGCTGTGCAGAAGCTCTTTAGTTTAATGAGATCCCATTTGTCGATTTTGGCTTTTGTTGCCATTGCTTTTGGTGTTTTAGACATGAAGTCCTTGCCCACGCCTATGTCCTGAATGGTATTGCCTAGGTTTTCTTGTAGGATTTTAATGGTTTTAGGTCTAACATATAAGTCTTTAATCCATCTTGAAATTAATTTTTGTATAAGGTGTAAGGAAGGGATCCAGTTGCAGCTTTTTACATATGGCTAGCCAGTTTTCCCAGCACCATTTATTAAATAGGGAATCCTTTCCCCATTTCTTGTTTTTGTCAGGTTTGTCAAAGATCAGATAGTTGTAGCTATGCGGCATCATTTCTGAGGGCTCTGTTCTGTTCCATTGATCTATGTCTCTGTTGTGGTACCAGTACCATGCTGTTTTGGTTACTGTAGCCTTGTAGTATAGTTTAAAGTCAGGTAGCGTGATGCCTCCAGCTTTGTTCTTTTGGCTTAGGATTGACTTGGCGATGCGGGCTCTTTTTTGGTTCCATATGAACTTTAAAGTAGTTTTTTCCAATTCTGTGAAGAAAGTCATTGGTAGCTTGATGGGGATGGCATTGAATCTATAAATTACCTTGGGCAGTATGGCCATTTTCACGATATTGATTCTTCCAACCCATGAGCATGGAATGTTCTTCCATTTGTTTGTATCCTCTTTTATTTCATTGAGCAGTGGTTTGTAGTTCTCCTTGAAGAGGTCCTTCACATCCCTTGTAAGTTGGATTCCTAGGTATTTTATTCTCTTTGAAGCAATTGTGAATGGGAGTTCACTCATGATTTGGCTCTCTGTTTGTCTGTGATTGGTGTACAAGAATGCTTGTGATTTTTGTACATTAATTTTGTATCCTGAGACTTTGCTGAAGTTGCTAATCAGCTTAAGGAGATTTTGGGCTGAGACAATGGGGTTTTCTAGATATACAATCATGTCATCTGCAAACAGGGACAATTTGACTTCCTCTTTTCCTAATTGAATACCTTTTATTTCCTTCTCCTGCCTGATTGCTCTGGCCAGAACTTCCAGCACTATGTTGAATAGGAGCGGTGAGAGAGGGCATCCCTGTCTTGTGCCAGTTTTCAGAGGGAATGCTTCCAGTTTTTGCCCATTCAGTATGATATTGGCTGTGGGTTTGTCATAGATAGCTCTTATTATTTTGAGATACGTCCCATCAATACCTAATTTATTGAGAGTTTTTAGCATGAAGGATTGTTGAATTTTGTCAAAGGCCTTTTCTGCATCTATTGAGATAATCATGTGGTTTTTGTCTTTGGTTCTGTTTATATGCTGGATTACATTTATTGATTTGCGTATGTTGAACCAGCCTTGCATCCCAGGGATGAAGCCCACTTGATCATGGTGGATAAGCTTTTTGATGTGCTGCTGGATTCGGTTTGCCAGTATTTTATTGAGGATTTTTGCATCAATGTTCATCAAGGATATTGGTCTGAAATTCTCTTTTTTAGTTATGTCTCTGCCAGGTTTTGGTATCAGGATGATGCTGGCTTCATAAAATGTGTTAGGGAGGATTCCCTTTTTTTCTATCGATTGGAATAGTTTCAGAAGGAATGGTACCAGTTCCTCCTTGTACCTCTGGTAGAATTCAGCTGTGAATCCATCAGGTCCTGGACTCTTTTTGGTTGGTAAGCTATTGATTATTGCCACAATTTCAGAACCTGTTATTGGTCTATTCAGAGATTCAACTTCTTCCTGGTTTAGTCTTGGGAGGGTGTATTTGTCGAGGAATTTATCCATTTCTTCTAGATTTTCTAGTTTATTTGCATAGAGGTGTTTGTAGTATTCTCTGATGGTAGATTGTATTTCTGTGGGATCGGTGGTGATATCCCCTTTTTCGTTTTTTATTGCATCTATTTGATTCTTCTCTCTTTTCTTCTTTATTAGTCTTGCTAGCGGTCCATCAATTTTGTTGATCTTTTCAAAAAACCAGCTCCTGGATTCATTAATTTTTTGAAGGGTTTTTTGTGTCTCTATTTCCTTCAGTTCTGCTCTGATTTTAGTTATTTCTAGCCTTCTGCTAGCTTTTGAATGTGTTTGCTCTTGCTTTTCTAGTTCTTTTATTTGTGATGTTAGGGAGTCAATTTTGGATCTTTCCTGCTTTCTCTTGTGGGCATTTAGTGCTATAAATTTCCCTCTACACACGGCTTTGAATGTGTCCCAGAGATTCTGGTATGTTGTGTCTTTGTTCTCGTTGGTTTCAAAGAACATCTTTATTTCTGCCTTCATTTCATTATGTACCCAATAGTCATTCAGGAGCAGGTTGTTCAGTTTCCATGTAGTAGAGCGGTTTTGAGTGAGTTTCTTAATCCTGAGTTCTAGTTTGATTGCACTGTGGTCTGAGAGACAGTTTGTTATAATTTCTGTTCTTTTACATTTGCTGAGGAGAGCTTTACTTCCAACTATGTGGTCAATTTTGGAATAGGTGTGGTGTGGTGCTGAAAAAAATGTATATTCTGTTGACTTGGGGTGGAGAGTTCTGTAGATGTCTATTAGGTCCACTTTATGTAGAGCTGAGTTCAATTCCTGGATATTCTTGTTAACTTTCTGTCTCGTTGATCTGTCTAATGCTGACAGTGGGGTGTTAAAATCTCCCATTATTATTGTGTGGGAGTTTAAGTCCCTTTGTATGTCACTGAGGACTTGCTTTATGAATCTGGGTGCTCCTGTGTTGGGTGCATATATATTTAGGATAGTTAGCTCTTCTTGTTGAATTGATCCCTTTACCATTATGTAATGGCCTTCTTTGTCTCTTTTGATCTTTGTTGGTTTAAAGTCTATTTTATCAGAGACTAGGATTGCAACCCCTGCCTTTTTTTGTTTTCCAGTTGCTTGATAGATCTTCCTCCATCCCTTTATTTTGAGTCTATGTGTGTCTCTGCACGTGAGATGGGTTTCCTGAATACAGCACACTGATGGGTCCTGACTCCTTATCCAGTTTGCCAGTCTGTGTCTTTCGATTGGAGCATTTAGCCCATTTACATTTAATGTTAATATTGTTTTGTGTGAATCTGATCCTGTCATTATGATGTTAGTTGGTTATTTTGCTCGTTAGTTGCTATAGTTTCTTCCTAGTCTCGATGGTCTTTACAATTTGGCATGTTTTTGCAGTGGCTGGTACCGGTTGTTCCTTTCCATGTTTAGTGCTTCCTTCAGGAGCTCTTTTAGGGCAGGCCTGGTGGTGACAAAATCACTCAGCGTTTGCTTGTCTGTAAAGTGTTTTATTTCTCCTTCACTTATGAAGCTTAGTTTGGCGGGATAGGAGATTCTGGGTTGAAAATTCTTTTCTTTAAGAATGTTGAATATCGGCCCCCACTCTCTTCTGGCTTGTAGAGTTTCTGCTGAGAGATCAGCTGTTAGTCTGATGGGCTTCCCTTTGTGGGTAACCCGACCTTTCTCTCTGGCTGCCCTTAACATTTTTTCTTTCATTTCAACTTTGGTGAATCTGACAATAATGTGTCTTGGAGTTGCCCTTCTCGAGGAGTATCTTTGTGGCGTTCTCTGTATTTCCTGAATCTGAATGCTGGCCTGCCTTGCTAGATTGGGGAAGTTCTCCTGGATAATATCTTGCAGAGTGTTTTCCAACTTGGTTCCATTCTCCCCATCATTTTCAGGTACACCAATCAGACGTAGGTTTGGTCTTTTCACATAGTCCCAAATTTCTTGGAGGCTTTGTTCATTTCTTTTTATCCTTTTTTCTCTAAACTTCCCTTCTCTCTTCATTTCATTCATTTCATCTTCCATCAGCGATACCCTTTCTTCCAGTTGATCGCATCTGCTACTGAGGCTTCTGCAATCTTCGCGTAGTTCTCGAAACTTGGCTTTCAGCTCCATCGGCTCCTTGAAGCCCTTCTCTCCATTGGTTATTCTAGTTATCCATTCTTCTAATTTTTTTTCAAAGTTTTTAACTTCTTTGCTGTTGTTTTGAATTTCCTCTCGTAGCTCAGAGTAGTTTGATCGTCTGATGCCTTCTTCTCTCAACTCATCAAAGTCATCCTCCATCCAGCTTTGTTCCGTTGCTGGTGAGGAACTGCGTTCCTTTGGAGGAGGAGAGGTGCTCTGTTTTTTAGAGTTTCCAGTTTTTTTGGTCTGTTTTTTCCCCATCTTTGTGGTTTTATCTACTTTTTGTCTTTGATGATGGTGATGTACAGATGGGTTTTTGGTGTGGATGTCCTTTCTGTTTGTTAGTTTTCCTTCTACCAGACAGGACCCTCAGCTGCAGGTCTGTTGGAGTTTACTAGAGGTGCACTCCAGACCCTGTTTGGCTGGGTGTCAGCAGCGGTGGCTGCAGAACAGCGGATTTTCATGACACCACAAATTCAGCTGTCTGATAGTTCCTCTGGAAGTTTTGTCTCAGAGGAGTACCCGGCCGAGTGAGGTGTCAGTCTTTCCCTACTGGGGGGGTGCCTCCCAGTTAGGCTGCTCAGGGGTGAGGGACCCACTTTAGGAGGAAGTCTGTCCATTCTCAGATCTCCAGCTGCGTGCTGGGAGAACCACTACTCTCTTCAAAGCTGTCAGTCAGACAGGGACATTTAAGTCTGCAGAGGTTCCTGCTGACTTTTTGTTTGTCTGTGCCCTGCCCCCAGAGGTGGAGCCTACAGAGGCAGGTAGGCCTCCTTGAGCTGTGGTGGGCTCCACCCAGTTCGAGCTTCCTGGCTGCTTTGTTTACCTAAGCAAGCCTGGGCAATGGCGGGCGCCCCTCCCCAGCCTGGCTGCTGCCTTGCAGCTTGATCTCAGACTGCTGTGCTAGCAATCAGCGAGACTCCGTGGGCATAGGACCCTCCAAGCCAGGTGCGGGACACAATCTCCTAGTGTGCCGTTTTCCAGGCCTGTTGGAAAAGCGCAGTATTAGGGTGGGACTGACCCGATATACCAGGTGCTGTCTGTTACCCCTTTCTTTGACTAGGAAAGGGAACTCCCTGACCCCTTGCGCTTCCTGAGTGAGGCAATGCCTCGCCCTGCTTTGGCTCACGCACAGTGCGCTTCACCGACTGTCCTGCACCCACTGTTTGGCACTCCCTAGTGAGATGAAACCAGTACCTCAAACAGAAATGCAGAAATCACCCATCTTCTGTGTCGCTCAGGCTGGGAGCTGTAGACTGGAGCTGTTCCTATTTGGCCATCTTGACTCCACCCCCCCCCCACCCATTTTGTTTAATGTCTTGGGAATGTGTTGAATACTCTTTGTGTAGGTTTTCATTTAGGTATGCTTTTCAAATATGTAAATAAAGCTCAGTAAATAGGGGCCCATTTTCATATTCAGTGTATACTTTTACTAAGTTTCTTTTTCCTACTTACATAACAGTGGCAATTATTGAAGTGGGACATACATCAAGTGACTCAACGGGTGTTTGCAGCTCTGAATATGCCATGAAGACCTTAGTTATTTTTTTATTAGTGACATTTTTCTCTTCCAAAAGTTTAGAGGAATGGGAATGTGAGCCTTCCATGGGGAAGTCTTACTTGTGTTGTTACTTTTTATATGTTTTACATATCTGTCTATTCTGTGGTTGAATAAAATATGTCCTTCCTATGACCACCAGTGCAACTTTTGTACATATGCTACCCATTATACTCAGATCTCCTTTTTAAAACCTCACATGTAGAAGTGAATGTAAAATTTGTACTCTTTTACCTTTGAAAAACTTGCAATAACCACCGTATCTTTATGATCGTTAGATTAGCAAATGGTTAAATCCTCATGAAATTCTCTTTATAAGCTGTTTGTAGTTTTCAGGCATTCAATCATTCATGCCTTATAGAAGGCAAAAAAAATTGGTTATTGATGAAATAGAAGTAAGATAGAATCACTGTTGTATTGGTACTCAGTCTATTAATGCAGACGTAAGCTAGATTTACAATATATATACAGTATATTTATATTTAATATATACTAAAATATAATATATGTAATATGACTATAAATTTATATTATATACTTATGATTTTTATATAGATTTATTTAATATGTAGATTTATATGCATATAAAAAACATAGGATGTGATTTTTCATTATTTGTTTTTACAGGAACAGAGTGCTAGTGCTTGAAAAGGGAACATAAAAGATCATATAGTACAACACTCTCATTTTACAAATAATAAGCTTAGACAGGCAGCATATAGCCTACTCAAGATCTCATGTGGGAGAACCTATTGAAGAATCCAGGGCTGTGTTCATGAGACCACACTTCCTATGACTATAGTCATGTTTTCACTCAATTTCAAGCCCTTTTTATTTTAACTTTATTTTTAATTTCACAGTTATTTCTTTACATGGTTAAGCCAGTTCAAGATTTTCCTATTCAATAACTTGGCAGATTTCCTTTAAACAAGAGCCATCTTATTAGACACTGAAGCTATTAAAAAAATTAAGGTTGCTTTCAGTGAAAATGTGCAAAAACAACCACCCTGGTACTTGCAGTGTTACGTATATTCCCATCTATGGCCCTAGTAGAAGAATAAGTAGTTACTTTTATTTCTGCTTCACCTATCCCCTTCAGGAGGTATCATGCCACATGCCCGTTGTGGACTTTCAAATTGTGTGCTGTATTCAAAGGAACTCAAGACCATCATAATTAATTTGGGCTCAATAGTTAAGATTGAAAATGATGTTTTAATAGCTGCATCTTTCTTATTAAACAACATATTAAAAATACAGCTAGCTGTATTGTATTTTTGATCATTGTACCCCCTGGATAATACTATTAGGTTAGTGCAAAAGTAGTTGTGGTTTTTGCCATTGAAAGAATGGCAAAAACGCAATTACTTTTGCACCAACCTAGTAATTTTCTTTCCCACTCTTTGAGAGGTGTATGGTTTGGCAGTCTCTATGGTAAGTTGTTCTATTAGTCCATTCTCATACGGCTATAAAGAACTGTTCAAAACTGGGTAATTTATAAAGGAAAGAGGTTTAATTGACTCACAGTTTAGCATGGCTGGGGAGGCCTCAGGAACCCTCAATCATGGCAGAAGGTAAAGGGGAAGCAAGGCACTTTCTTCACAAGGTGGCAGGAAGGAGAAGTACCGAGTGAGGGGGGAAGAGCCCTTTATAAAACCATCAGATCTCTGAGAACTCACTTGCTATCATGAGAACAGCATGGGGGAAACTGCCCCCACGATTCAGTTACCTCCATCTGGTCCCTCCCTTGACACGTGGGGATTATGGTGATTACAATTCAAGATGAGATTTGGATGCAGACACAGAGCCAAACCATATCAGTTGTTCTTAAGAAATCCTACACTCACCTCTTGGTAATTAGTGCTTGCCCTATGTAAACAGTGTCTCTTCAAATTGCTAAAAGGTCAGAATGTACATAAGGTATTAAGATGAACCCATCTCCTGACTAAGAGAAAAGGCAGGCTTAAGCTACCAGTGTTTAGTGGCATATATCTCTTATGTGAAAAGGCCAAGATATTTGCTTCCATCATCTTTATGTTAACTCCATGAATATCTAGCAGATAGTAGGTGCTTTGTCATAAATACTCTTGAGGTCAGCATCCTTCTTTGCTTGGTTTCCTGACCTCCTATGATAAAAGCAAATGCCTGATTAGTTGTTGCCTGACAGCCCTCAGTAAAGGGTATAACTTGGGATAACTTTTTAGTACTGTTCTTTGGCTCTGAGATGTTCTTGTTCCTGTTTTAGCTTATTCTCTTCTTTTGCTCCATGAACTCTAGTCTTTCTTCATAGATTAATTTCATCCCACATTCAGTAATCCTAAATAGTTTTTCAGTGCTTTACTATGTGACAATCACTGTTATTGGTGCTTGATGTACATTAGTAAACAAAACAGACAAAAATCTCCGTGCTTGTGGATCTTAAATTCTAGCTGGGGGCAGGAGACAGGCAGACAATTAAAGAAATGCGTACTAAATGTCTACATTTTATAACATATTAGGAGGTAACTGCTATTAAAAAAACCCAGCAGAGTAAGGGGGATTGGGAATGCTAGGGAAGACAGGGGTACAGTCACAGTTTCAATAGGTCAGAGTAGGTCTCAGGGAGAAGAAGACATCTAAGCAAAGATATGCAGAAGAAAGGGAAGCTGACAATGTAGATATCCTGGAGGGAAATGGTACAAAGGCCTTACGATAAATGTATACCTGGTTTTTAAGAAGAACAGAGAAGCAGGCCAGTATTGCTGTAGTTGAGGGAGGTGGAGGAGGGTAGCAGGAGGTCGGAGAGAAAATGAAGGTCAGGTCCTGTAGGGCATTTTAGGCCACTGTGAACACATTGGATTTTACTCTGAGTAAAACAGGAAACCACCAGATGGTTTTGAATAGAGGAGTGACATGGTATGACTTCTATCTTTAAAAGCTCACTTTGGTTGTTATGTACAGAATAGGCTGTAGAGAGCCACATGTGAAAGCAGAGAGAATAATTAGAAGGCTGTTACAGTAATACGGCCTGGGGAGAATGGTGGTTCACACCAGATGGTAGCAGCTATAGGAATGAGGTATGGTAGATTTCCAGATACACAGTCATGCATCTCATAATCACATTTCAGTCAATGACTGGACCACGTAAAACAATGGTGGTCCCATAAGATTATAATACCATATTTTTGCTTTACTTTTTTTATGTTTAGATATGTTTAGATACACAAATACTTACGATTGTGCTACAATCACCTACCGTATTCAGTACAGCAATATGCTGTGCAGGTTTGTAGCCTAGGAGCAATGGGCGATAGCATGTAGTCGAGGTGTGTGGCAGGTATACCGTCTATGTTTATGTAAATTTACTCTGTGACGTTTATGTAACAACAAAATAGGCTAACAGCACGTTTCTCAGAACACATCCCCATCAGTAAGCAACACGTGACTGTAATTTAAACATGGAGCCAATAGTATTTCCCAATAGGAAATGAGTTGTGTGAGAAAGGAGTCGAGGAAAACCTCAAGGTTTCTGGCCTCAGCAACCAGAAATATGAAGTTGCAGCAATTAAAATGAGGAAGATTTCAGGTAGAATAAGTTCAGGTGGGGCGTGGGGGAGTAGTGAGGGAAATCAGTAATTCAGTTTTGAACATGTTAATTTAGAGGTGCTTATGAGTCATCCGCATGGAAATGTTATATAAATGTTGGAGTTTAGAAGAGAAAATTAGAGATAAAAATTTGAGAGTCATAAGATATACAGGTAATATACAAAACCCTGATAGTGTCTAAGATAACCACTGGGGAATGGCTTTCATTAGAGATCAGGATCAGAGTCAGCCTGGGGGCATTGCCATATTTAGAAGTTGGGGAAAGAGGAGGAACCAGCAAAGGATACAGGGAGGGAGTAGCTGTGAGATAGGAGGAAATTCAAGAAGACAACAGTATCTTCCAAGCAAAAGTGGTGAGCTCATACTCTTAAGGATGCTTTATAATTTGACCAAACCCCTCTGCTTCCAAGTGAGGTCATTGCAATTTTACTGAATTTCCTGGTTTCTCAAGAGAGGAATTTCTTTCCATGAGCTATGAGAAAGCTGATCTAGAGTCTCTCCAGCCCGTTCTGACAACAGCCTCAGATGACTGTCTGGAGTTTTGAGAGATGTTTGATAGAAGGCCATAGACTCCTGAAGTTTGTAGCTAGCAACCTACAGGAAGGACAGATTCATATATCCCATAGATAGCACCTGTGTTAGGGTCTGATCAACACTGTTTCAGATATGTAGGTCCTGAGGCACAAGATTGAAATTTCTGCTGGTCTTACAAGATAATTTAGGGAAATTGGAATAAGCATTTGTTGAACTGGTAAAATATAAGGTTGTATACTAAATATGCTTCTACCATTTTGTCAAGGGTGTGGTTCTCTTCTGTTTTCTGGTCCAAAAATTAGACTGAAAAAAAGGTAGACTGAATAGTCCCTGGAAGGGTTTACCAGCCCCATCCTAGATCAACTGCCCTGCATGACCTTAAAAGACTGATGGATTTAACCCTCACTTCTGCCCCTGGCAGGCTTATAGTGCCAAGTTGTGGTTTGCAGACTCTAAGACCAACACCTAAGGATTGCATCCCTGGCCACCAGATCAAAGTCCAGAGAGCAATGCCAAGTCAAAATCTGGCACTATTTATGTGGGTGCTTGGGTAAGGTGGGGTCTCCAGGGAGGTGGACAAAGTTCACTATATATACAAAGTGGGTCAACAGTTACAGAGGATAAGGCATGAAGCAGCCCAGAAGCATCCTACAAATGGTTTGCTTGTTGTCTTAGTCAACTTGGATACATCTTAAAGGAGGCCAGTCCTTTGGTACAACTTTGCCTTTGTTTTCTCCCGTTTCTAAATCAACACCTGGGGAAACGTTCCCCGTTAGTTGCTAGCTCCGTATCATTCTTGCCTGTGTACATACATCTCTTCTCCACTGCTCAGAACACAGGAAGACTTACCCTGGTTGTGATTCTATCTCCTCGTTCTAAACAGAGTCCTGGAATTTGAAAAACACCTATCCATTAGGTATTGCAGGACTCTTTGTGACCCCATGTAACAACGTATAGATGTGTTGCTTAATGATGGGAATACGTCTGAAGAAGTCTGTCACTAGGTGATTTTGTCATTGTGTGAACATTGGAGAACGTATACAAACCTAGATGGGTTAGCCTGCTACACACCTGGGCTCTGGTATAGCCTATTGCTTTTAGGCTACAAACCTGCACAACATGTTACTGTACTGAACACTGTAGGCAGTTGTAACTGGTAAGTCTTTATGTATCTGAACAAATCTAAACATAGAAAAGGTAATGCATTGCACTAAGACGTTACAATGGCTAAGATGTCACTAGGTGATAGGAATTTTTCAGCTCCATTGTAATATTACGGTACCACCATCATATATGCAGTCCATAGTTGACCTAACTGTTGTTACTTAGCATGTAATCCTTTGTGACACTTATGATAGGAACATGTACTGGTGGAGAAACGTGAAGGCCTACAGTTGCCCTTCTATTGCCAACTCGATAGTGTGTCGCCTTGGATTCTCTTTCTATTTTGGCCCTACTTGGGTTTCAGTACATCTTGGTTTGTATTGGTAAAGTCACATATATGATCCATTTTATCCCCTGCTCAGACAACACAAGCACTGCAGACACAATACACCTCTTTCTTTAATAAAATGAAAAGTACTGTATCCTTTTTAATAGATTCTAGTTTACTTTCTGATTCTAGAAGACCCTCTTTACTACTTTCCTTTTTTTTTGAGATGGAGTCTCACTCTGTCGCCCAGGCTGGAGTGCAGTGGTGCGATCTCGGCTCACTGCAAGCTCCGCCTCCTGGGTTCACGCCATTCTCCTGCCTCAGCCTCTCCAAGTAGCTGGGACTACAGGCGCCCGCCACCACGCCCGGCTAATTTTTTTGTATTTTTAGTAGAGACAGGGTTTCACCGTGGTCTCGATCTCCTGACCTCGTGATCTGCCCGCCTCGGCCTCCCAAAGTGCTGGGATTACAAGCGTGAGCAACTGCGCCCAGCTACTACTTTCCAAATCAAGACACATTTGTTCAACTATAAGGTCATGGTTTATTTATTTTTATTATGAATTGTAATCAGTATTTTACCTCTGCCTCAGATATTTGTCCTATAATACTTAGTCTAATTGGTGTTTGCCCCTCATTAAGGGAATTAATGACATTAGCAGGTAGGAAAATGAGGAATAGTCCTTGATAACTCTATCTCTAACCTTTACTGTGTTAATAAGAAGATAATAGATTAAAATAGCTTATTTTCTTTTGTTAATTTCCTTTAACTGACAGGTAAAAATTGTATATAATTATGGTGTACAACATGGTGTTCTGATATAGGTATATGTTGTGGAATGGCTAAATCAAGCTATTTTTAACATATGCATTACCTCACATACTTATTGTTTTTGGTAAAAATACTTAAAATCTACTCTCTTAGCAATTCTCAAGCATACAATAGGTTGTTATTTACTGTAGTCACCATGATGTACAATAGGTCTCTTGAACTTATTTCTCCTAACTGAAATTTTGTGTCTTTGACTAACATCTCCCCAAACTCCTTCCCCTTACCCTTGGTAACCACCATTCTACTCTGTTTTTATGAGTTGAACTTTATTAGATTCCATATATAAGTTAGATCATGTGGTATTTGTCTTTCTGTGCCTGGCTTGTTTCAATTAACGTAACATCCTTCAGGTTCTTCTAAGTTGTTCAAATGACAGGATTTTCTTCTTTATAAAGGATGAATAGCATTTCCTTGTGTGATTATATACCACATTCTCTATCCGTTCATCTACTGATGGACATTTAGGTTGATTCCCACATCTTAGTTATTGTGAATAATGCTGCAATAAACATGGGAGTGCAGATACCTCAACAGACTGATTTCATTTCCTTTGAATATATACTCAGTAGTGGGTTGCTGGATCATATGGTAGATCTGTTTTCAATTTTTTATCATAATGGCTGTGCTAATTTACATTCTCACCAACAGCATATGAAGATTCCCTTTTCTCCACATCTTCACCGGATCTTGGGACAGAGTTTTGCTCTTGTCACCCAGGCTGGAGTGCAATGGCACGATCCTGGCTCACTGCAACCTCTGCCTCCCAGGTTCATGTGATTCTCCTCCCTCAGCCTCCCAAGTAGCTGGGATTACAGGAGCAAGTCACCACACCCAGCTAATTTTTGTATTTTTAGTAGAGACAGGGTTTTGGGAAGTTATCTATCAAGTCCTTTGCCCATTTTTAAATTGGGTTATTTGTTTTCTTATTATTGACTTGTTGGAGTTCCTTATGTTATGTTTTGTATATTACACTCTTATCAGATGTGAGGTTTGCAAAGATTTTCTTCTATCCTATAGGTTGTCCCTTTGTTGTTACCTTTGCTGTGCAGAAACTTTTTAGTTGATATAATGCTATCTATTTTTGCCTTCGTTGCTTGTGTTTTTGCAGTTATATCCAAAAAAATTATTGCCCAGACCAATGTCATGGAGCTTTTCCCTGTTTTGTTCTAGTAGTTTTACAGTTTCAGATCTTATTTTTACATCTTTAATCCATTTTGAGTTGTTTTATTTTTTAACCTCTGAACTTTTTATTGGCCTCCTGCTCCCCAAAGAGTACCCTGCTTCTGCTGGCTTAATGTCTCAGAACTTTGGTGTCATTGGTCTCAGACACCATTTTGCCATCCACTATCTGGCAGGTGGTGGTCTTTTGGATGGTTTGCATGGAGTTACTGCTATCCAAGGCATCACCAAGATTGAAGTCCTTGATGTCTTCTGGCAGGCGGTGATACATGGCAATCTCATCCTCCAGCTTGACCTTGATGTTCAGCAGGGCCTCCTACTCCTGGGCCTGGTGTGGCCCCTCTGCCCAGGTCTGTGTCAGCTCCAACTCCAGGTGCAGCAGGATCCCACTGAGCTGCTCCATCTGCAGGGTGTACCAGGCCTCCACCTCCCTCAGGCTGTTCTCCAAGCTGGCCTTCAGATTTCTCATGGAGTCAATCTCCAGGGACTGGACTGTATGTTACAGCTCATCTGTTGAGAGCATCACCTCAACAGCTCCAACCTTGGCCAACTGTATTGTGACCACTGTGGTGCTCTCCTTAATCTGCTGAGACCAGTATTTGTCCAGCCCTTCTCAGTTTTTCCAAGCCAGCTTGTCATATTGGGCCCAGATGTCTGCCATGATCTTGGCGAGGTCCTGAGATTTGGGGGCATCTACCTCCACGATCAAACCAGAGCTGACAATCTGGGCTTATAGGCCTTTTACTTCCTCTTCATGGTTCTTCTTCATTAAGAGCAGCTCCTCCTTAAGAGTCTCGATCTCTGTCTTCAGCTGCAGCCGAGTGACATTGGTGTCATCAGTGACCTTGCAGAGCCCATAGATGTTACTCTCCACAGACTGGCATGGGGCCAGCTCTGTGTCATACTTGACTCTAAAGCCATCAGCAGCAAGATGGGCATTGTCGATCTGCAGAACAATGTGGACATTGTCCACAGTATTTGCGAAGATCTGAGCCCTCAGGTCCTCGATGGTCTTGAAATAATGGACCCAGTCTCTGACCTGGGGTCCTGTCTTCTCCAGGTGCTCCCAGATTTTACTCTCCACCTTCCAGTTCTTGGTCTCTGGGCTCCTCACTCTGTCCAGGTAGGAGGCCAGGTGGTCTTCAGGCTTTGCATGGTCTCTTTCTCATTCTGGATGCCTCCCATTCCTGCCAGACCCCCAGCCATCCCTCTGGCCAGGCCTCTGGACCCCAAGCAGCCTCAGAAGCTGGTGGAGCAGGACATGGAGATCCGGGAACCAGAGCCCTCAGTGCCTGTATAGACGTTGGTTGTGCTGCTGACTGGCCAGGTGCCATAGCTGGGCACCTGGATGGAGCCCGGGGATGGGTAGTTGGTGGACAAGGCAGAGCGAGTGGTGAAGCTCATGTTGTCTGGGGAAGAGAGCAGGAAGAGAGGACTCAGGCTTTGCCGATAACCTTGAGTTTTGTATGGTGGGAGATGAGGCTCTAATTTTATTCTTCTGAATGTGGATATCTAGTTTTCTCAGCACCATTGAAGAGAATATCCTTTCCTCATTGTGTGCTCTTGGCATCTTTTTCAAAAATAAGTTGAGCATAAACTTGGACTCTATTTTATTCCATTGGTCTATGTGTGTGTTTTTATGCCAGTACCATGCTGTTTTGTTTACTATGGCTTTGTAGCAGATTTTAAAATCTGGTAATGTGATGCCTTCAGCCTTTTTTTTTTTTCCTTATGATTGGTCTGGCTATATGGGAGTCACTTGTGGTTTCATGCAAATTTTAAGATTTTTTTCTATTTCTGTTTAATATGTCACTGGAATTGTTAAAAAATCTTTATTTTTTTAAATTTTTAATTATAAAAAACTTATTTTAAGTTTGGGGGTACACATGAAGGTTTATTACATAGATAAACTCATGTCACAGGGGCTTGCTGTACAGAGTGTTTTGTCACCCAGGTACTAAGCCTATTGCCCAATAGTGATTTTTCCTGATCCTTTCCCTCCTCCTGCCCTGCTCCCTCAAGTAGGCCACAGTGTCTGTTGTTTCTCTCTTTGTGTTCTTGTGTTCTCATCATTTAGCTCCCACTTACAAGTGAGAATGTGCAGTATTTGGTTTTCTGTTCTTGTGTGCCAAGGATAATGGCCTCCAGCTCCATCCATGTTTCTGCATATGACATGATCTTGTATTTTTATGGCTTCATAGTATTCCATGGAATATATGTGCCACATTTTCTTTATCCAATCTACCATTGATGGGCATTTAGGCTGATTCAGTGTCTTTGCTATTGTAAATAGTGCTGCAGTGAACATTAGCGTGCATGTGTCTTTATGGTAGAATGATTTATATTCCTTTGGTATATCAGTAGTGAAACTGCTGGGTGTAATGGTAGTTCCACTTTTAGCTCTTTAAGGCATTGCCACACTGCTTTCCACAATGGTTAAACTCTTTTACACTCTCCCCAACAGTGTATAAGCATTCCTTTTTTTCTGCAACCTTGCCAGCATGTTATATTTTAACTTTTAAATGATGTCCTTTCTGACTCATGTGAGGTGGTATCTCATTGTGGTTTTGATTTGCATTTCTCTAATGATTAGCACTATTGACCTTTTCTTCATGCTTGTTGACCACACACATGTCTTCTTTTGAAAAGTGTCTGTTCATATCCTTTGCTCACTTTTTAATGTGGTTGTTTGTTTTTTTCTTGTACATTTGTTTAAGATTCTTACCGGTGCTGGCTATTGGGCCTTTGTCAGATGCATAGTTTGCAAATATTTTCTCCTACCCTGTAGGTTATCTGTTTACTCTGTTGATAGTTTCTTTTGCTATGCAGAAGCTCTTAAGTTTAATTAGAACTCATTTGTCAGTTTTTGCTTTTGTTGTGATTGCATTTGGCATCTTCATCATGAAATTTTTGGCAGTTTCTATGTCCAGAATGGTATTGCCTAGGTTGTCTTGCAGGGTTTTTATAGTTTTGAGTTTTACACTTAATTTTGTAGCCAGCCAAACTAAGCTTCTTCAGTGAAGGAGAAATAAGATATTTTTCAGAGAAGCAAATGCTGAGGGAGTTTTTTACCTCCAGACCTGCCTTATAAGAGATCTTGAAAGGAGCACTAAATATGGAAAGGAAAGACCATTACTAGCTGATGCAAAAACACATTTAAGTACACAGACTAGTGACACTACAGGGCAACCACACAAACAAGTTGGCATAATAAGCAGTTAACAACACAATGACAGGATCAAATCCACACATGTCAACACTAACCTTGAATGTAAACAGGCTAAATTTCCCATTTAAAAGGCACAGAATGGCAAGCTGGATAAAGAAACAAGACCCAATGGTATGCTTTCTTCAAGAGACCCATCTCACATGCAATGACATGCATAGGCTCAAAGTAAAGGGATGGAGGAAAATCTACCAAGCAAATGGAAATCAGAAAAAAGCAGGGGTTGCAACCCTATTTTTAGACAAAACAAACTTTAAACCAACAAAGATCAAAAAAGACAAAGAAGGGCATTACATAATGGCAAAGGGCTCAATTCAATAAGAAGACCCAACTATTCCAAATATATATGCACCCAACCCAGGAGCACCTAGATTCATAAAGCAAGTCCTTAGAGACCTACAAAGAGACTTAGACTCCCACACAATAGTAGGGTAAGACTTCAGCACTTCATTGCCAGTATTAGACAGATAATCGAGGTAGAAAATTAACAAAGATATTTAGGACCTGAAAATGTTTAATTTTTAATTTTTATGAGTACATAGTATATATTTATATATATATGGAGTATATGGGATATTTTGATATAGGCATAAAATGTGTGATAATCACATCAGGGTAAATGGGGTATCCATCACCTCATGCATTTATCCTTTGTGTTATAAACAATCCAATTGTACCCTTTTAGATATTTTTAAATGTATAATTAAATTATTATTGAAATTTTGATGGGGATTGCATTAAATCTGTAGATGGCTGTGGGTAGTATGAATATTTGAACAATATTAATTATTTTAATCCATGAACATAGGATATCTTTCTGTTTATTTGTTTCTTCTTCAATTTCTTAAATCAATGTTTTATGGTTTTCAGGGTACAGATCTTTCACCTCCATCGTCAAATTTATTTCTAAGTATTTTATTTTATTTGTTATTGTAAGTGGGATAGTTTTCTTGCTTTCTATTTTGAGTAGTTCATTATTAGTGTATAGAAATGTAACTGAGTTTTGTATGTTGATTTTGTATCCACCCACTTTACTGAATTTATTAGTTCTAACAGGTTTTTGGTGGCATCTTTAGGGTTTTCTTTTTTTTTTTTTTTTGAGACAGAGTCTCACTCTTGTTGCCCAGGCTGGAGTGCAATGGTACAATCTTGGCTCACTGCAACCTCCGCCACCTGGGTTCAAGCGATTCTCTTGCCTCGGCTTCCTGAGTAGCTGGGATTACAGGCGTGTGCCACCATGCCTGACTAATTTTGTATTTTTAGTAGAGATGGGGTTTCACCATGTTGACCAGGCTTGTCTCAAACTCCTGACCTCAGGTGATCCACCTGCCTCGGCCTCCCAAAGTGCTGGGATTACAGGCATGAGCCACAGTGCCTGGTGGGTTTTCTATATATAGGATTATTTCACCTGCAGGCAGGGACAGTTTAACTTCTGCCTTTCCAATTTGGGTGTATTTTATTTTTCGTCTTTTAGCCTAATTGCTCTGACTGGGACTTTTAGTACAATATTGAACAGAAGTGGTGAGAGTAGGCACCCTTGTCTTGTTTCAGATCTTAGAACTTTTCACTTTTGAGTTTGATTTTAGCTGTAAGCTTGTCATATATGGCCTTTATTGTGTTGAGGCACATTCCTACTATACCTAATTTGTTGAGGGCTTTTATCATGAAAGGATGTTGAATTTTTTTCAATGCCTTTTCTACTTCTATTGAGATGATCATATGGTTCTTGTCCTTCATTCCGTTAATGTGGTGTATCAGATTATTGTTTTGGTTATGTTGAACCATCCTTGCACCTCAAAATCTCACTTGGTCATGATGAATCATTCTTTTAATGTGTTGTTGAATTTAGTTTTCTAATATTTTGTTTAGAATTTTTATATCTATATTCATCAGGGATATTGGCCTATAGTTTCTTTTCTTGTAATGTCTTGGCTGGCTTTGGTATCAGAGTAATGCTGGCCTCATAAATATGTTTAAAAGTATTCCCATCTCTTCAATTTTTTGGAAGAGTTTGAGAAGGATTGGTATTAGTACTTCTTTAAAAGTTTGGTAGAATTCAGTAGTGAAGCAATTAGATCCTGGGATTTTATTTGATGGGAGACATTTTATTATTTATTCAATGTCCTTCCTTGTTATTTGTCTCTTCACATTTTCTTTTACCTTATGATTGAGTCTTAGTATGAAGTATGTGTCTAGGAATTTATTCATTTCTTCTAGGTCATCCAATTTTTTGGCATATAACTTCATAGTAGACTCATGATCATTTGTATTTGTGCGGTATTTGTGTAATACCTCTCTTTTCATTTTGGATTTTGTTGTCTTTTTTTTTTTTTCCTAATCTACGTAAGGGTTTGTTGATCTTGTTTTACCTTCTTAAAAAACCAACTTGGTTTCATTGAACTTTTCTTTTTTTGTCTAGTCTCTATTTCTGCTATGATTTTTATTATTTTCTTCTTCCTGCTAACTTTTTGCCTAGTTTGTTCTTTTTCTAGTTCCTTGAGATGTAACGTTAGGCTGTTTATTTGAGATCTTTCTTCTTTTTTGATGGAGGCAGTTATTGCTAAGAACTTTCCTCTTAGAACTGATTTTGCTGCATCCAATAAGTGTCAGGATGTTGTGTTTCTATTTTTGTGTATTTCGAGATATTTTTAGATTTTCCTTTTAATTTCTTCTTTGACTTTTTGGTTGTTTAAGAGCATGCTGTTTAACTTCTTCACATGTGTGAATTTTCTGAAGTTCCTCCTATTATTGATTTTTGGTTTCATATTATAGTGGTTGGGAAAGATGCCTGATACAGTTTTCTTAAATTCGTTAAGTTGTGTTTTGTAGCCTAACATATGATCTGTCCTGGAGAATGTTCCACTTGTGCTTGAAGAGTATATGTATTCTGCTGCTGTTGGATAGAACGTTTTGTACATGTCTGTTAGGTCTGTTTGGTATAAAGTGTAGCTCAAGTCCAGTGTTTCCTTATTGACTTTCTGTCTGGATGATCTGTCCACTATTGAAAGTGAAAATATTGAAACTCTTTGTTATTATTCTATTATAGTCTATCTTTCTCTTCATTTGTATCAATATTTGCTTTATATATATATATATATATTTAGGTCCTCTGGTTTTGGTCCTATATATATAAATATATATAAATAAATATATATAAATATACATAAATAAATATATAAATAAGTATATAAATAAATATATATAAATATATATAAATAAATATATATACAAATATATATAAATAAATATATATAAATATATAAATAAATATATATAAATATATAAATAAATATATATAAATATATATAAATATACATAAATAAATATATATATAAATAAATATATATATTTAGGTTCTCTGGTTTTGGTTTTATATATATATAGTATATTTATATTATATATATTTATATTATAGCTATAATATAATATATTATATATTATAGATATATAAATATATATTATATATATATATTATATATAATATAATATATTTATATAATATATAATATATAAATATATAGTATATTTATAAATATATATAATATATAGTATATTTAATATAATATATTTATATGTAATTTATGTATAATATATTTATATATAATTTATTTATAATTATTGCTTGAACCTCTGCTTCCCAGGTTCAAGCAATTCTTCTGCCTCAGCCTCCTGAGTAGCTGGGACCACAGGCATGTGCCACCACGCCTGGCTAATTTTTTGTACTTTTAGTAGAGAGGGGGTTTCACCATGTTGGCCAAGCTGGTCTTGAACTCCTGACCACAAGCAATCTGCCTGCCTCAGCCTCCCGAAGTGTTGGGATTACAGGCGTGAGCCACTGCGCCCAGCCTCTAATGTTTTCATGTTACTATTTTTTGTCTGTTTTTTAAGTTTAAAGTATTTCCTTTAACATTTCTTTTAAGAGGGTCTGGTGATGTTGAACTCACTTAGCTTTTGCTTATCTAGGAAAGTGTTTATCTCTTCTTTACTTCTGATGGACAGGTTTCCTGGGCATTCTTGGTTGGCAGTCCCGTCTTCCCCCTGCACTTATATCACCCCACTCATTCCTGGCCTGTAAGGTTCCTGCTGAGAAGTATACTGCTAGCCTTATTGGAACTCCCTTTAATGTGATTGCTTCTTTCCTCTGGCTGTTTTCAGAATTCTCTCTTTCTTTAATTTTTGACAGTTTGATTATAGTATGTCTTGCTGTAGTCTTACTTGGATTGAATCTGATTGATGATGTTTATTACCTTCCTATACCTGGATATTTGTATCTTTCCCTAGATTTGGAAAGATTTCTGCTATTATTTCTTTAAATAACCTTTCTGGCTCTTTGTCTCTTTATTCTCCCCAAAATCCTATAGCATGAATATTTGCTCTTCTGATGCGATCTGATAAATCCCTTAAGCTTTTATTCCTTTTCATTCTTTTTCTTTTATTCTCTCTGACTGTATTTTTTAAGATAACTTGTCTTCGAGTTCACAGATTCTTTCTTCTGCTTAATCAGTTCTGTTGTTTTTACTTCTCTATGGGTTTTAAATTTCATTCCTTGTATTTTTCAGCTCCCTAATTTCTTTTTTAAATATAATTTTAATCTTTGTTAAAGTTCTTGTTTTGGTCTTACAGTGTTTTCCTAATCTTATGGAATTATTTCTCTATATTGTATTGAGGTTTGCTGAGCTTCCCTAAAACAATTGGTTTGAATTCTTTGTCAGGCAGTTTGCATATCTCCATTTCTTTAGGGTCACCTACTGGGAAATTATTGTGTTCTCTTGGTAGTGGTATGTCTCCCTGGTTTTTTATGTTTCTTGTTGCCTTATGTTAAATCTTTGCACATTTGGTGGAACAGTCACCTCTTCTAGATTTTATGGGCTAGCTTTGCTGTGGAAAGTCCTTCTTTTATCAAGGGCTTCCAGGGAACTTGCTGGGTGGGGGATGTAGCAATTCTAGCACCAGTGAAGGTGCAGCTGTGTATGTCTCTGCAGCTCTGTCAGCTGAGGTCATTGTTGATGGAGCTGCAGTGATACTCAGCAGCTGATACCACAGTGGCAGTGAGGGTTTCTGGGTTTTCTATGTCCACAGTGGCAGTGGCAGTGAGGGTTGTCCACAGTGGCAGTGTCCACAGTGGCAGTGAGGGTTTCTGAGTTTTCTATGATAATGGCAGCTAAGGGCCTCCTGATCTCTTTTTCTTCCACTGAGGAAGGTGTGGCTGAGGGGATTTCTGTTGGCACTGGATTTGGCTTGCAGGCCCACTCGCAGTTTGGTGTGGCACTAGTGTCTGATGAGTGGTGCCCATGGAGCAGCCATGGAGCTGAGGCCTGAAGCACAGGCACACAAGGAGGGAATATGGCTCTGGGCTCTGGGGTGTAATGGCACTGGTGTCCAATGTGCAGGCACTCTCACTGCCACACTGATAACAGTATGTAAGGCTCAGATTCTTGTAAAGTAGCTGGGGAGTTAAAAACTAGAGCACAAATGTGTGTAGTTACAGTGGTTTTGGAGTCAGAGCAGGGCCTAGCTCACTGTGGTGGCTGAGCTGGTGCCTGGAGTGCAGCCATGCACAGAAAGAGCTTAACTCTAGGTTCTGGAGTACAAATTAGCTTGCTAGTAAGCTCCAGTGTCTGAAATGCTCCAGTGTCTGAAATGTGGACAAACCCAGTGCAGCCACAGGACCCAGGTCTAGAGTGTGAGGACTCAAGAGGTGTCCAGAGTTGAGGCACATACAGGATTTGGAGAGTTGGTGGCTCCTTTCCCAAAGCAGCTCAACAGTGGCCACTTCCTGGGCTGGAGAGGTTTGTGTAGCTGTGTCTTCCTCTCTGGGGTTCCCTGTGAAGAATAATGGTTTGTTATTTCAGTGGCAAAAGATATTTTTGTCATCTGCAGAGCAGGCTGCTGAGGACCATGGTGGTTTTCACCACATGGCTGATTCAGACAGCCTCTGCTATTCTTCTTTGTTTCAGGCAATATCCTGGCATCTCAGTTATACTGATCTTACCAGTTATTTATTTTCTGTGTATATATATTTTTTTGCTCAACTGTATTGCCGCAAAATCTTTAATAGGATCTTGGGGACTCTCTGGGGTTATTTTGTTTGTAGATAGCTGTCTATGTTTATTTTGGGGGGTGCTAAAGGGAGAAAGCTGATATTTCCTACTCTGCCATTGTGGTTACATCCCTATTATTCATTCATTCTTTTAAACACCAATTCAACACTTGCTCAATGGACTGGGCACTGAGTATATATGGTACAGTGTAGACTCAGGCCCTTCCCTAATTAAGTGAGTTTTTAAAATAAGTTTACAAACAGGAGTATGACATTATTGGCACTAGCAATCTGATCATGTAACCCCTCTGCCCAGGGTTTTTCCAAGGGCTTCTAATTGACTATGGGATGAAATATCACTCCCTCTGCATGCAATCAAAGGCTTTCATGACCTAGAGCTTTCTCTGTGTTCAATTTCTCTACTTCCCACCCCTATCTTTAGCAATTGGTATTTTAGAAAATGCTAAACTAATTCCCCAGAATGCATTGTGCTGTTATTGTTGTTTCTGTGCCCCTACATATGGGGTGTCCTCCCTTGGAATATGCTTTTTTTCCCCATAAGATAGACATGGGGTTTCTTTCTACTAGAATTATATGCCCCTTGTAAAACAGCTGTCTTATGTATTATGATTACTTACCAGTCTCCATTGTCTTTATAATTTTTTTGAGGGTGGGACTGTATGGTTGCCTGTTGTTTTACCCTTGGCCTCTAGTGTAGTTTTAAAAGACACATCCATTAAGTCAATATCTACTGCCTTAGGGACAGGAGATACAGTGGCAAACAGACAGGGCTCCTGCTATTAAGGAGTTACTAAACAAGGAAACAAATAAATGGGATGATATTTGATAGGAGCCATGCAGGAAATAGAAAGGATCTATTTAACCCTTTGATATCATTGATCCCATGATAGGGAATGATGTTGGTGGGTGGAGGGAGACACTCATTTAAATAGGCATTTCAGGGAAAGCCTCATTGAGGAGGTGATATCTGAGCCAAGGTTGAAAGTATGAGAATACAACCACACAAAGAGCTTGGGGGAGTGTTCAAAGCAGAAGAGAAAGCAACTATTTGATATGTTATGGGAACCAAAAGAAGACCAGTGTGGTTGAAGCACAAGGGGAAGAGTGGTTTGAGATGTGATTGGAGAGGTAGGCAGGAGTTGGAGCATACAGGCTTTTGTCCACCTTCAAATATTTCTTGAACTGAATGTGTCAAGCCTGATATCAAATTCTGCATATATTGTCCTTATCCTCCAGCATAGCCTTAGGCTTCATTTCTCTCCAGCCATATTCCCACTGGGCCCACTGCAATAAGAGTAAGAGTGTCATACATTTCTCTCTTCAGTTTTATTAGTGGAATTTTACCAGATCTGGAAACATTAAAGGAAGCAAATTGTTTTCAGTGTTTGGTCTTATGATTAGGCCTTTAACAACAGCTATATCATAATGAATTCAGGATGATGTGAATGATGATTGCAGAGGAACTGGATACGCACAGTTCATACAGACCTCTAAGTAAAGCTTAGTGCTTGTTTCATTTGCTTCTGGTTTTTGTCTCAGTATGATCCAGGAAACTAAAATAATGAAAGAAGAGCTCCATTTCCAGTGACCAGTTCAGTCCCTGCACTAGCAGAAAGTTAGTGTAGAATCCAATGCAAAGATCACATGTAAATTCTAGAAATTTTACTACATTTTTTTTTCAGAGATGACAATTGAATTGCCTGCTTTCCTTCCTTCCTTCTTTCTTTGTTCCTTCCTTCCTTCCTTCTTTCCTGAGCACTGAAGGATATAAGTGCTGGTTTGAAGAATCTAAAAGGCTTCAGGGTAACAGTGAAGTGGACGACACATTCTTCCAGCTGCTGCTGTTCACAACACTTCTGACAGTTAAAATACATCACACATTCTCTTGTCCTTTTAATGTAAACATTTACTGTTTTAAGTGGACTATAGAATCAAACCAAAATAGAAGGATGCGGACTGATATTTCAGAGGTGAAGCTAAGCACTAAACTAAATTAAATAAGAGTAATTTTCAATCTAACGCATAGTTATAATACATATTGTACATTATACTCTGTTTGTCCCTGGGAAAGATTAAACAGAGGGCTTTCATTGCTTGCTCTATTTTTACAGCCTGTTACTAGAAAAGAATTTCATATAGAACAGGCAAAATTTTGAATTGGAATTAAGTTAAAAATAAATGGAAAAAGTAGTAAGGTCAGGGTAGCCTCCTTGGTGCTGATTTTCTCCTATGCTTAAGCATTATCTGAAAGTCAAGAAAATGATGGCATCTCTAGTTTTTGTTGTTTGTTAATTTCCTCAGGAAAAACTTGACCTCCTTCTTTCTTATTATGTTGGCATCTGTCTTAAGCCTTTACCTTCAACTCTTACAGCTTCTTTCAAATTGTATTAAATTTGAAGACTAAGGACCTTCAAAATGACCCACATTTGAATCCTGGACCTACTCCTAAGCTGACCTGTTCTAGTTTTTAAAAATGGATGTGAAATTTTGCTTAGAATCCTAGAAGTTAAAAATGTGACATCCTATAGAATGCCACTTCATACAGGAAAGTCTGGTGCCCTTAAAGTTAGTTTTACCCTGAGAGGAAAACTTAGAAATGAATACAAGTTCAAGTTTGCTCAATTTCTTGTTTTGCTTAAAATTTGCCTACATAACACATAAATTCATCAAACTCCTTTCCTAGTGACAATACTTCATTAGATTACTTTAGTGAGTATTCGGGAGATTTTCATCTTATAAGTCATAAAATTCTTTTATTCCCCAAAGAATTTCTGGTATCTGACTGGACTTTCACGTCTTTGTAGTTTTAGCTGGACTCCTTGAAGCAGTTACTTCCTAAATGACTGTATTCCTGAGGTCTGCATGTAATACCTGGGGAGCCGGGTCACAGGTTGACTCCTGTTTTTCAAGAAGATTGAAAAATTAATCTCTTTCATTGCTTTAGTCTTAGTAATTTTATTCAGAAATTTTCTTAAACTTTTTAACCTCCTCCTGTCATGACAGAGATGTTTTCACTTGCTGCCTATACAGTTTCCAGCATTAAATTTTGTGCCTACTTAGGCCCATTTTTGTCTATTTCTGTGAACACATCCCAGCGATTTAATGTTAGTATGTTGCTTGCTTTCCTGTCAGGTTTTCATCACTCACTTGGTATAAAGGAAAAGGGGATAGAATTACAAATATACTGGACCATGTGGCTATTGATGAGAAATGTCTTCAGATATCCTTTTACTTTTTTCTTCTTCTTCTTTTTTTTAAAGTTCTTTTTGAAGGAGGTGAAAGTCAGGTTATAGTGGAAAGCCAGAACCATTGTGTGTTCCTATTTGAAAAATCCTGGGAAGTGAACATGATACTTTTTGACATGTGAGTTTCAGAAATTCTTAGTGATTATTATAATACACACTCTGCTTATGTGCAGAGCTTCAACTGCATGCGCATGTCTTTGTGTGTTTTAAAAGATAATGCCTAACTCTTCTGTTTATAAATGGCAGTAGCTGAGTATGCACAGAGGAGACTGAAGTCTAAGTCTGGATGTGCTATTTGGCTACATTCAACCAGCATGGGACAAACACAAAATGTAAGGCTAGTAGAATATTGACACTAACAAATTATTCGGAAGTTGGTTACTAGGAAATCTTTCACTAGACTTCAGTATCTTTGGTTTCTTTAAGAACAAATCTAAAATTTTACCCCAAAAGGTAGGTAGTTATATATAATATTTGTATTATGGCTCCTTCAGCACATAACTTTTTTAAACTTTTAAATCAATAAAAGAAGGGATTCGGTCTATAAAACACAAAGGAATACACCAAATTAATGTTTTAGTTGATTAGTATATTCAGAGTAGAAAAAAGTCAATGAAAATTACTTGCTATTCACATATATGCAGAAAATGTAAGTCCTTGGAATGTAGAACACATTGTCATTACATAATCTATATCCATATGCTGTTTATAACAAGCTGAAATGTTAGACCCTTGAGAAAAGAACCAGATTCTGGCACAGGACTGTTTTGTGGCAAGGAAAGATGAATAGATTCCAAAATTTTAAAAGGGGGGAAAAGCTTGATGGTTCCACAAAAAAATAAGAGAGTTGAAATGGGGGTTTAGAGATATATATGTTAACACAAGCTGACAATTAAAGCAATTAATTATCTTCTTTATCTATATCCCCTGCTAGCTCTTCTAATCCTGACTAAGGTAAATGGATTGACTCACCTTTTTAGCAGATGAAGATAGGAACAAAGATATCTGGCATTGCAGCCTGTCTCCCCTTCCCCCGCCATCCCCATTTGTAGCATTTTTTTTTTTACAGTTGTTTTTTCCATTAGTTAGAGTAGTTAGTTCTTAAAGCAGTTAGAGACAGATCTGTACCAGTCAGAGATGCAGTGGTTCAAGCCTGTTGGCTTAATTGCTTTGAGTATGTTGCTAATGATGCTAGGGCCACATGTTAGATAGCCAATGTGAGCGTTTTTATGCAGTGGAAAAGGTCTTTCGCCAGACAAATATTGTACCTCTAATCCTTTTATGTGTAAATCTGAGATAAAGGGATTTGTGAATTTGACAGTGACTCATTAAAAATATATTCTGAGTCTCTTAGGATAGCTATTATTTAAAAACAAAATAATAAGTGTTGGAGAGGACGTAGAAAAGTTGAAATCTTATACATTACTAGTGGGAATGTAAAATGGTACACTCAGTGTGAAAACAATATGTCAGTTCCTCAAAAAAGTAAACATAGAATTACCATATAATCCAGCAATTCCACTTGTAGTTATCCAAAAGAATTGAAAGCAGAGACTCAAACAAGTATTTTTTCTCCAGTGTTTATAGCAGCATTATTCATAGTAGCCAAAAGGTATTTTTTTCCTTGACTCTTTTCATTTTCGTTTCTTCTGTTACGCATTTATCTTTCTATAAAATTTCTTATGGAATCATTTAAAATTTTCTTTAGAGTGTGAAGTATTTGTGGTTTGATTTCTTTTCTGTTTTCTGGGATAAAACTTCCAGAAAAAAACTTCATCTTTTTTCTCCAAGTTCCTCTTAGAATTTTTAAAACTTTTTTTAATTGTCTATGGTATTCAGTGCAACCAGAATTTTCTAATGTCAAATTTCAGTAGTTCTTCTGATCTCAGTCTTCTGCGGTACCTCACACCATCATGCACAGAATGGTGTGAGGGAGATACTTTACACCGTGGCCCACAGACCTAGGAACTATCACTCTGGCTTTTCTGAATTTCATCACCCTCTTGCTTCACTGTGATGGCCTTTCTCCAAGGTTGTTGTATGATATTGATAGCTTTCCTAGCTTTCAGGACTGAGAAAATATTTGTCTTTTCAAAAATTCATTTTGTTTCATTTAGTTTCTGCTTAGGGAAATCTTTAAGTCTCTACACTGCTCCCTTCCCCAGGGTTGCTATTTGGGTTTATATTTTGCATGTCTCCAAGATTCTCTCTTAGCTTCCTATCCCGCAGCCCAACAAGAAATGACCCATTCCACTTGTATATCTCTGGTGCCTCACTAGATGTGGCAGTTCAGGTTTTCTGAACCACCTGATCTGCGGGGAGTACTTGATCACTTCCTTTATTTTCAAAGATCTTGGCATATTCTTTTGAAATCCTCAGTGGTGGAGAGTCTTTGTACTTTGGGGTGCTTACTTTTCTAAGTATGAACAAATTACCCTTGCAGCAGTCTTTTATGGAATCTTTTGGCTTAAGGGCTCCTCATTTAGTGAATGAGGTCCATCCTTTCTCCATTTTTTTTTTGTTTTTGAAAATTAGACAAGTAGAATCTTACTGTCTGCTTTGTATCCACACCTAGGAGCTAGACCTACACATCTACGTCTACATTTCATTTCAAGCTCTTGACTCAACCCCCTAATTCCAGTCCAGCTCCTTTGGAATTGGCATTCCTCCTTTGATCCTTCTGCCCCAACTCTGGTGTCTGTCTCCTATAGGGTTTGGCTGAGATCTGCCCTTCTACCTCTGTTCTAGTATATCCTTTAGATCACTTTGTCCACCCAGGGTGCAGGCAGTTTAATATCTAGTTGAGAAGATAAGTCCAACATGGTAAGACAACAGACAATAATATGATCCATCACCAAGTAAGTTTTATTGTATAATAAGTGTTGATAGGTGTCATAGCTATTCAGAAATAGTGAAGAAGATTTATGGAAAGCTTCAGTGAACAAATGGGACTTGAACAAGATATTAATAAACTTTGGGACTTGGAGATGTAAAAATTCCAGTCCAGTGAAGGAACATGAATGAAGGAAGAAGGTGGGAAGGAGCTTGGCATATTGATGCAACAATGAAGATTTCCTCAAAATACTCTATTTTCCTTCCATTAATGAGATAGTAAATAGGAGGCTATTGAAGATCATTTCCATCTGGAGGTTACTATCATATAAATTCCTTACATTTGTGTGGTGATTAGCTATTTTAAATGCACTGATATAGTTATATCATTTGGTCCTTGTAACAGCTTTGTAAAATCACAGATGGGTAAATCACATCCTAAGTATCTTGCCAGAAATTTCATTGCTCATGCATAGTAGAGCCGGGATCAATTTAGGCAGTGAGAATCTTGTGTCTGGGAGACCAGTTAGATGTTATCTAGACAGAAAATGGTGAGGGTATAAGTTTTGATGGTGGCTGTGGAATGGAGAGGGAGGGATGGAAATTAGAGGTAGACTCCATGGCACTTAATGACTAAGTGGATATAGGAGTACCACAGATGTGCTTTGAATATGGGTAACTAAAAGAGTTGTGATGCCACAATTAAGAGACAGGAAAATATATGTAGGTCAAGTCCCTGATTTGTAATTTGAAGCCCATTTCTTTTGTTGTATAAGGGGTGGTAAAGATCTCTTTCTGACTCATTGCACCTTGCTTAAAATTTTTTGTTGCTTTTCCATCTTTTGGCCAAGATCAAATCTATATTTTAAAATGTTTTTCATATGTTTCAAGACTGTTTTGAGTTTACTCTTTAGTATTTTCTTTGCCAGGCTACGTAATCCTAGTTGCTAATTTATTTAGCCATTGTATAGGGATGTTTTTAATGCTTTTATTATATTTGTGATTGTTTTCTGAATCTTTGACAGCTTCTCCACATATCTCTTTTGATGTTAAATTCAGATTTGGTCATAATACTTTGTCAGAGCTATAGTCTGAGCAATATTGATTTTGAACAAAGAGTAGTACATCAAGTTTCTTAAAATTTGTATGCCTGTTTGTTCACAGCAGTATAATGTTACACTACACTGATGACCCAGATTCAGGTTATATTTTCTATAAAGCACTTTGAAAGATTTTGATAATATTTTGTGGAGATTTCTAGGAAAGAGTTGATAGACTTGGAGGCAACATTTCTTCTACTCTGAAAGGTAAAGGTCTTGACATTCATTTCTCATAAGAAAGGAATTTATCAAAGTAGCAATAAAAGATAAGGCTGGAGTTAGTAACCCAAGGTCTGTGAACCCTGAAGCTTGGTATATGTATTTGGATTCATTTTTTTCTAGGGAGAGTCCAGATATTTTGTCTGTTTTTTCAATAATAGATGTGGCAAACAATTAAACTGTATCTTCCATGCTTTTTCCATTTAATACATCCTACTTAGAAAAGTTGGATAGTGAAAAATGATTATATTCTAGGAAAAGTCATGATAGTACAGCCCAGGTATGAATGAGCAGTTTCAATATAGTGTCCCTGGAATATTCAGCCATAGGCTTTAGATAAGGAGTTCTTAACCTGGGGTCCTTGAATTAAACTTAGAAGGTCCATAAATTTGGATGGGAAAAAATCCATATTTTATTTTCACTAATCACAATTTCCTTCAATTATGATGTATGTTATAGATAACCCACAGAAGTACCTATGAGTTTGTCACCAATAGGAACCACAGATGTTTTCATATCATAATACAGTCATCACACATATCTCAAAATAACATTTACAGTAATTACTACTCCCAAATTATGATAATTAGTAGATCCACCATTAAAGCTTGTTATGTAATGTGTTAATAAAGAAGCATGTTTTTATTATATAACGCATTTGTTTTTTTCAGTATTTTGATAGCAGTATTTAAAGATCACTTTTTCGTTGTAATCCCATATATTTGTTCTCATGCATTTAGAAACATTTTCCTGTAGGCTTTGCCAGACTTCCAAAGGGTCTGTAACAACAACAAAAATTCAAGAAACCCTGATATGGGTGTTATAGCATCATTTCATCATTTCTGGAATTTTTTAATTCACTGAACGTTAAGCAACTCAGGATTTCATTACATAATGTTGTTTATTGAGAAGAAAATTTACAAAAATCATTAATCATCTGGTAGAATGTGAACTTTTCTAGCTTTCAGAAATGTTTCTAGCTTCTTACTATTGTATTTCTGTTCATCACTAGTTATTTTCTGTAATAGACTGTCTCAACTTGTCAACTCTCTGAGCTGCCACAGAGATTGTTAGGTGTAGGATTTAGAAGAAAAAATTTTGGAGAGAATCTTGGATTTACATGCCAATTTCACTTAATGGTGCACAGTAAAGTGGCCTTGTGAAAGGTACATAATAATCCCTAAACCCCAGTTTCTTTACCTGTAAAATGGGAATAAATAGGATGTGTACACAATACATACAACAATAAATGTAAAGCACTTAGCATAACATCACAAATAATAACAATAATAACAATAATATTCATTGGAGATGGTCCTGTGTATGGCCTTATACTTTCTATTCCAGTCTTTCTGAACCTCTTGAGCTAAATAGTGACAGTAATTTTGGTATGGACAACTTGGGTAAAGTTTTTGCCCCGTGGACTAAGGGGCCAGAGAGCAGCGTCAAAAAGCATGATGGCGGGATTTTGAATGTGACAGATCGTGGAAGGAGTTTGACTTAAGGAGATTTACGGACTTCAAGAGTAGAGATTGGCATAGCCACTTCTAAATGTACTCAGCCTTCTTGCTCCCGGAGACTAAGACGCGGCTAAACATCTGAGCTGCGTCACTGTTCGTGACAGGAATTTTGGATACAGGAGGCTTTTTCTTATTCTTTATCCTCTTATTCTCTCAGCAATATCTGGTAGTTCATCTGTGTCTGGATTTTCACTACCTGTAGGACTACCAGCTTTTGGATTATATTAATAAGCAGGCCTGAACCCAAGTGAGACAAAAAAGAAAAATAAAAACATATCTAAGGGAGTCCTGCAGTGAGACAGGATCAGTCTGAACAAATAGACACATATCTGATGAAACAGAATGCCTACAGTAGACAGACGACAACTAAACCAAGAAAAAAAAGAAAGCCAGCTGTCATGACACTGTTTGCCTAATCCAGTTATACTCATCCCTTTTGCCAGGGCAGAAGTGAATATTCCCCAGGTGAATAATAATTGATCTAAGCCAATCATAAAATTCCATTTCCCTTGTCAGTGGTTGATTTCAGTTGGACAGATGCTCCATTCCTGATCAGTTGGATCTGAGAGATTTTTGCTAGAAGTTTTGCTCACTAACAAAAAGAGACACACTGGCTGAAGTGCTCTCTTTTTCACTAGATGTTGCTTTATCTGCCTGTGGTGTCTGGAATTACTGTAGCCATTGTGTGACCATGAGGAGGATATCACTGACATTGTGAGGAGGGCAGACATTAGCCCTGATGAGGTAATTATGCCACTGACTTGACCAACATGGAACCACTTAAATATAGACTCCTTGTTATGTGAAACAATAATTCCTTTATTGCATAAGGCACTTTTATTTGTGTTATTTATTTCTTGCAGCCAAAAAACTCTTTCTGATACAATTAAGGGAATTCATGCCTAGTCCCCAAAAAGTGTTTTGGAGATTTGAAAAGATCATGATTTCCCACCTAAACAATTCAGTAGGTGAGTTGAAGGAAGCCACTGCTGAGACCAAAATTTGTTTCCTAGAAGATCAATTGCAAGAATATCTCAAAGCACAGAGCAAAAACACAAAGAGGTATAAATCTTGAAAGAAAAATTAAGAGACTTGGAAGATAGATCCAGGAGGCTTAACACGCAAATAATCGAAACTTTTTTGGGGGACCTATAGAGCAATTCAAGTCTACAGACTGAATAGGCTCACTAAATTCTACACAGGATTAATGAAGAAGGTAAAGCCTAGCAAGATGATACTCCTGAACTTTAAGGATAAACACAAAATCTTATAAGCTTCCACATTTACAATAGAAGTGTTAGGTTAGCATTCAGTTTCTCATCTGCAATCCTGGAAAATAGAAAGACAGCAGGATAACATCTACAGGAGAGGAAGGCAGAGTGGAGGAAAATGAGAGTTTTCCAAAGGCTTTATTTTACTTGGGTGGGAGGAAAGGGAAGCAGAAAAGGGAGGATATAGCATCTTGATATGGAAGACAATGGATCTTTATGGAGGAAATGGTATCTGATTTTCCAATAACAGTAGATAATTCTTTGTGAGCACACACACACACACAAAGGAAAATGATGTAATAATGGGCAAGAATGGAATGAATAGGAATTTCATCTGAATAGCAGAAAAAGGGGGACAAGCACAACATAAAATAGACAAATATAAGGAAAAATGAAAGGAAAATAGGTATGTCTCTTGTTAAGTCAAATATGAATGAACTGAATTCTCCCATTACAAGACAGATTGTCTGAGATCGAGTTAATTAAGTTCTAGTTATTTGCTACTTACAAGAAGCAAACAAAGTATAAAGAAAGCTTTATGGTTAAAACATACTAGGCCAAGGCAAACAAAACAGAAAGCAGAAATGGCAATATTAATATCAGACAGAGTGAAAATTAAGCTAAAAAGTGCAGAGGATAAAGGGGAATTATGTGATAATAAAAAGGCACTATTCATGAAGAGTACAGAGCAATCATAAACCTATAGGAATAAATTAACATAAATAATAAATATATGAATAAGAATCTTAGAAATGAAAGAAAACTTGATTTAAAAATACATAGTTATAGTGGATAACTTTGATCTCTCTCTCAGATTGAGATATATGTGTAGTCAAACTAAATAAGGATAGAGGATAACCAAATAGTACAATCAACTTTTTTAAATAGATGAATTATCTTTCAAATAAAAAACATCTTTCAAATAAGAAATATAATTTTATATTCTCATGGAACATTAGAAGATGATATATCATGTATGTGGCTACAAGGAAAATCTTAAATTTTAGAAAGTAGAGATTTTGTATAGGCCATAATTTTATAATAATCCAATGAAACTAGAGATAAATATCTAACTCTATGGGATACAATCAACTTTAAAGTTAAAGGAAATGTTATAATCTTGAATACCTTCATTATTATAGAAAAAAGATGAAAAATAAAGGAACTTTGTAAAAAGAACAATAAAAATGCTAGGAAGATGGGAATAAAGATAAAAGCTAAAACTAATGAAACAGAAAACATCAAACGAGTAGAAAGAATAAATGAATCCAAAGTTGGTTCTTTGAAAGATCAAAAAAATAGATTAACTCATAATAAACCTAATTAAATAAAAAAACCTAGAGCAGAAATATTTATGATATTTATGAAAAAGAAATACAGTGGTAGATACTTGCCTTTCCTGATATAAGACCAGTCTGTGAAGCCACCATAATAAACTTACATTGGCATAGGGATAGACAAAGAGATTAGTAGAGCAGACTCATAGATTACAGTGTAAACGACAGTTTATAAACATGGTATTTCAACTCAATCAAAAATGAACAGTTTAAAATTTATTGGTAACCCAATTGGTATTCTGTTTAGAAGAAAATAAAATTATAATACTATAGCATATACTTAGTGAAATTCCTGATTAAGATCTGAATGCAAAACAAACATCCTGTATGAAAATATAGGATACTGTATGTATAATTCAGGGGGAGGAACTCTTTTTAACCAAGGCTAGTAGCCCAGAAACCACAAAAGAAAGGGACAGGCATATTTGAATAAAATAATCAAAAGCAAAGTCAAATACAGAAACAATAGATATAGAAGAATAATTATAATGCAGATGTTAGTAATTAATATCTATAATTTACAAAGAACTGTTATCAATTAAGAAGAAAACAACAACTAACCCAATAGAAAATGGACAAAGAATATGAAGATGCAAGTTCCAGAAGAGCAAATTCAAATCGCCAACATTAAGAGCTGTCTACCTTACACATAGTCAATGAAATACAAATTTTGTTTAAGTGAGCTACTGGTAACAATTTACTGGAAATTTATAAAAGCTACAACACCTATTGCTGCTGAAGGCATGGAGAAAAGAGTATTCAACTGTATTCATTTTGGACAGCTATCTAGAAATATCTATTTAATGCAAAATACTCTTTGGTCTAACATTTACCCTTTGGCCTAAGAATTTGTTCCATGATGATAGAAAATTCCACCAGATGTAAGAGCATATATGCAAGGATGTCATTGCCCTATGTTTCATAGAGGAAAAATAGTTGGAAGCAAAGTCATTCAGGAGTCAGTTGCACAGTGGAATGTTATGCAGCTACTAGAACATTTACACTTATGTGTGTGTAGATATCTATTATTTTGTATGGCTATACAAACATGAACAAAAATGTGGTAGAACCCTCATTAGGTTGTTAACATAGGTTTTCTTTAAGATGGGGAAAGGGACCAAGAAAAAAAGAGAATAAAGTTTGTACTTAAGATATGTATGATATATTCACAATTATGCATTTATATGTGGTTAATAAATGTGCATATAAGATTTTTAAAAAGCAACAATACATTAAGAAAGTAATAACATTAAGGTATCTTAGAGGCCAGAAACCAAGGGAAACATCAGGGACTGAGCAAAAAGTTGAGGTTAATTGAGAGGTAAAAATTGTGTGAAACAGCCATTACAAATAACAATGCATAACAATTTAATAATACCTTCCTGAGACTTTTGTAATTTTTTAAGCACTAAAAGGAAGCCAAATATCAAAAGAATATATAATGCTATAATAGTGCTACAGTGCTTTCTGTTTGTGGATGCTGACTAAGGCTTCCAAACTTTTGTGCCACCTAAACTAGATAAGATCAGAGATTTCATAGGTGCCCACAGTATACTATCAAGAAATAGTAACCTATGGATTACTATGGTCTAGTGACATAAGTAGTAATAAATACTTGAGTGGTGATGTTTATTACAAATATCTGAAATATAAACATTGATTGATTGTAGTATCATTTTCACAATTTTTGTTAATATTTTCTTCAGCCCCAGGTTGGCTCACTTATTTAACAAGTTATCTATTTAGTGCCTACTCAGTACTAAGGGGCTATATCTTTTGCCTGTTAATCATTTACCATTTAGTGGAGTAAGACTTAAATATTACTGCACAACTGACAAAATAATATGTCAAAGTGTAGGTCATGGATTATATTATGGGTATGCTTGGACCTTTATTGAATTTCATTTTTTTTTTTTGGTAACAGAGGTCCAGTGGACACATTAAAATATGACTACAGTACCATGGTGTCTTTGCCAAATTTATCCATCTGAGGTTCGACATTCTTCATGTGATGACATCTAATTTTAATGCATTTTAAGCTTGTCAGTGGTCAGTTTTAAAGCCATTGAAACCATCAAATTGCAAGGGCCCCTTGTACCTACAGGTCTTGATGCAGGACCCCGGCTCTATGAACTTAGTTTTAGTTCTCTGAGGTACTCCTAGAGCTGTCAATATGAGGAGTGGTATGTAGGTTACCTTCAGTGAGGTTTCCTAGAATGTAGGCAGTTGTTTGTGATTTAGAGAAGACTGTCATCAGGTGCCAGACTCTTCAATAAATATTAATAAGTTACCTGGAGACTCTATAACTAATTCTGCTACAAAGACTTGTATCTGTGTATTTTAAAACCAAAGCTAGTATTGTCTTTAAATTCCAGATTTCCAGGGTGACAGGAATGTATATAGAAAATTCATTCAACCAAAATGTATTTGAGGAGTTTGGAATACACTGGGAACAAAACAATTATCTTTCCCTTCCTGGAGCTTACATTCTAGCTGGGAAAATAAAGACAGGAGACAAAAAGCATAATAAACAGTTATGATATATTAGAAAGTGATACATATGTGACAAAGTAGAGCATTGGGGGTTGGCAAAGATTTCCCTAAAGGATTTTAAAAAGAAGGGGTGGTAATAGAGTATGCTTTGGTTTGATGAAGGTTCCTTCATGCCTTTTCGATGTAATCTATTAAAAAAATTTAATATATTAGGGAATGTACAGTATTTGCTAAATTGCTTCAATTTTGCCATGTGTCTGCCTGCCACAAAGGCAAAACACCATTTGTCATATAAACAATTCTAAGTAATTATTTTGTCCTAAAATATTTGTTCTTAATAGCTTTTCTGAGCAATCTATTCTGTTTCTAAAGATAGTTGAAAACTGTATTTTCAAGAATGGTTTTCAGAATTTAAACTTTAGTAGGTGGACTAAGTTTCGACATATCATAATAAGGTGTTGTAGATCACTGAATGATCATAGAAGATTTATGAAAACAAGGAAATTCAGGTTTAGTACTTAAAAAATACATATAATAGAATAAAGATCTAAAGTCTATTCAGAAGTTGGAGAGGTTTCAGTTAGAGAAAAATGTCAGGAGAAAATTTAGATAAGGGAAAGAATGTTGAGACCTAACTGCCCCTCAGAAGTAATCTTAACATTTTCATCAGGTACATATATTTATGAGAGGAATTACTCTGACATTTTTTATAAGTACCCAACCAAAAAATGTAAGTAATAGTTTGTCTTAGAGTCCCAAATAATGCTTTGTAGTGAATAGCCCTAATTGAGAACTGCAGTCGAATGGATCGTTATTTCATTTTTAGTCTGAATTGCATGTTGCTGAGAGTAGAATCTGTATTTCTTTGAATTTCCCCATCCTATATCTCACTTGGTATTTTTAAGGTCAGTTAAGCACAGTAAATAATCTTTGCTCAGCAAGCAACCCACATCACCATCTTCCTGTCTGATGTAGCTAATAAATTCTAAGCAAACTTCAAACTCCTTGTGAAGCTTCCTAATGGATGCCTCACTGGACTGAAGAGCTTTTGGAAGCAAAATAAAATAATCATCTAAAGTTGAATGTTTTTGGATCAAGGTTACTAGGTCAACACTAAATTTAAAACCATTTTGAGAGACATTTTTTAATGGCACTTAGAAATTATGGCTAAAGATCAGGCTGTTACATGTGATGTGGCTCAGGTCCTTTGATGCTAAAGGTCTACAACTGACTTCTGTGTAAGATGTATTTTTAAAAACATTAACTGTGATTTAAAGTAGCAAGAGACAGTGTTCAGGCCAGGGAAAATAAAGTCTCCCTCTCCAGGTTTTTGGTTGAAATGGTTTGAGTTCAGTAATTTTATTGAACCTGAAAAAATATTATTAATAGCTGCCTTCACAAAGGGAAATAGGGAAGCTGGCCCCTGTCAATTCCTGCTTAGGAGTTGCCGAGACATTTTGAGATTGCAAGAAAACTGTGGATGAAATCCATACCAATTAGAGATCCTGTGTGTTTGGAACCATTTAAAAATGTTGTGGAGGGCTCAAAGGAATTAGTAAAGCTTGCTGCAGTACAGCTACATTATTAATCTCCAAAGAGAATAGATACCAGATGTTCACAGTGCCCAAGGACACCTCAGTGTTCTTGACAGTCTTAGTCATATTGTCCTTAAACAGATTCAAATGCCTGAAATGATTATGGGTGATAAGGCTACACCGTTTGTACATCTGAACTTGTTAATCATTTTTTGAAGAAATGCACTATTTTTGATAGGCAGGAAAAGTAAACACGATAAATTTGATATTTGTAAAAAAAATGTCTAAAGCAAAACAGTATAAATTCTTTGCCTATTTTTAAAAATGTTTTTTCACTTGACCCAGTGATAGCCATATTCAGGCTAAGTGATTATCTTTTTGTGTGTGCATGCTTAAACAAAATAAATTTATTTCTCTGAGTTCTGGAGGCTGGGAAGTCCAAGATCAAGGAGCTCACTGATTCAGTCCCTGGGGAGGGTTCTCTATCCTGGCTTATAGTCAGTCATCATCATTTTTTTTTCTGATTTTTTATTATGGTGAAATACACATAAGAAAATTTGCATGTTAACTGTTTTTCAGTGTACAGTTCAGTGGTATGAAATACATTCACATTGTTGTGCAACCATCACCACCTTCCAACTTCAGAACTCTTTTTATCTTGTAAAAAGGAAACTCTGGACCCCTAAATAATAATGCTCCTTTCCATCTTCCCACCATCCCCTGGCAACTATCATTCTACTTTCTGTCTCTGTAATTTTGACTGCTCTAAGTGGGAAGTTATTACCTTTTAATTAAGTCACATATTGTAAATATAATGTAAATAATGAAATATGTGATATTTTCTTTATAATTCATTTAAGAAATATTTCCATGAGCTTGGTGTTGAAGTTGTAGTAGTTAATAAAGTAATCATGATCTCATAGTACTTAGTGAAAGAAGCAAACATTAATCAAAATTATCCATATAAATAAATAATTGCAAACCATGATACATGGCTTGGAAAAAAAGTACGACTGGGTGCTGCAAACATGTTTGACCTGGGAACCTGACCTAGAATTAAAGCTCCAGCCATATTGATTGAGCACCTACTTTGTGTCAAAAAGCAAAACAGATTACAATGGTCATTTAAGGCATTACAGCCATTGACTCTCAGTTTGGTGGACCACAAGATAATTAGGAACAACAGCAAACAAATTAAAAATAAAATAAAAATAAAAAAGATTCTTGTAGTCTTTCTTCAAATATGGCTTCTGTTCAGTATCCTTTGGAGCATTTGAGTAAAGCTTCAGATTTTTTTAACATGTCTAAATATTTTTATATCAGTAATTTTATCACAAAAATTCCATTAGGAAAGTAATATTGTAACATTTGAACACTTCAGAAAACAGAGAAAGATGGGATGAGTGATAGGGACCTTGATTCCAAATATCTTAAAATAAACCACATTGTGTTCTTCCTGTAGCCTTCCTTCCCTGCAGGCTGTAGAAGAGTAGTCTCTGTTCACAGTCTCTTCTTCACTATGCTTTCCAATCTAATACTCATTGTTGAAATCTGCAGTGTCTCATAGGTCTTACTTAACTTGTCCTTTCTGTGGATTATGTGACTGCTGTCTGTCCTCCATCCTTAAGCAATTTTCTCTTTTTTCAGACTCTATCCTGATTCCCTTGTCTTCTTCCTATTTCTGGAAATGCTCTCTTTTCTTTTCCTCTACTGACTTTTATACTTTTGCTTAACATTTAAATACCTGTCTGGTTCTCCTCTCCTTTTATATTCATCCCTCCTACATATCCTTATCCAGGACCTTACTGTCTTTTATGTTGTGATGACTTTCCAATCTGTATCTTGAGCTTGGCTCTCATTTCTGAGCCCACATATTCCTTTGTCTCCTAGATCCACAAGAAACAGATTTTGTTATTTTCTCTGTAAAAATGTATCTCTAGCATGATTCAGCTAGTCACACAAGCTGGAAACCTAGTAGTAACGTGATCCTGCCCTTCTTCACTGCCCTGCATGTAACGCAGTCATCAAAATCAGTAAACTTTGCTCTCTTGATTGCTCTATAAACTCTCCCCTGCTTCCCAGTCCCATTAAAGCTTCATTATTTCTGTTCCAGTACAGTCTCTCATCTGATATACACGTTTCCATGTTCCCTCTTATCCCGAATCCCTCCAGTCTGCTTTCAGAACCATTTTTCTAAAATACAAATTTGATCATGTTACTAGGCTGCTTAAAAGCCTTCAGGTGGCCCCCAACCATCATTTTATCTAGAATGCCCCTGGCAGCAGTGCCACCACCATTTACAACTACTGGGTTCCTGGACAGCTAGATGAGAAAGCAGGATAACTGGTAACCAAAATAAAGTTAATTTTTTAATAGTACATTGCATTTAAATTTTATTTGCATTTTTATCTGCATGAATTTTTAGAGTCCATAGGTTTATGCTAATTTCATGTATATTATAAATTCCCTACTTTTGAAGATACATATATGTAATTTTTTTTTTTTTGAGACAGAGTCTCACTCTGTTGCCCAGGCTGGAATGCAGTGACACAATCTTGGCTCACTGCAACTGCCACCTCCAAGGTTCAAGCGATTCTCCCACCTCAGCCTCCAGGGTAGCTGGGACTAGAGGCATGCACCACCATGCCCAGCTAATTTCTGTATTTTTAGTAGAGATGGGTTTCACCATGTTGCCCAGGCTGGTCTCGAACTCCTGACCTTAGGTGATCCACCCGCTTCAGCCTCCCAAAGTGCTGGGATTAGAGATGTGAGCCACCGTGCCCAGCCAAGATAAATATTTTAAATATCATTTTTATTTCAGGTACCTCTTAAAGCTGAATGAAGCATGGGAGAATGTTTGCCAAAACCAATGATTTTCTTTTTGTCATGTTTACTCTTTGTCTGGACTGAACTAGTTTGCTTCTTGAGACTATTGTTTGTTTGAAGTAATGAAATCATATCATCAGCATATAGGGGGATACGTCCTTATATTTGCAATGGCAGGAGGGAAGAAATACAGAAATTCTCAAACAATACAAAGCAAATATAAACTTGAAAAGTGGTCTAAGAAATTCCTTTCCACTTAACTAGGCAATGAAGAGACCATTCTAACCTACCAATTCTAACTCAGATGCCATTGCAGATGTCATAAAAGTTTGTGTTAATCTCTTACAGCTAACATATAATCCGTTTTTAGCCACAGAGTTAAATCTGAGCCAGTTAAAGCTGGTAAAACTTACACTGACTTTGTCATTTTTATCAAGATTTTTAAAATGTAATTGTAGTTAGTAGAAAAATTATGATGCCTCAAATTTGTTGCTTCTTCAAATAAAATATTAGATGAAGAGACTAAAGTCTGCAGTTTATTAAAAAAAAATCTTGCCTTCTTATGCAAGATGATAAACTGAGCATACATGTTTGTTTCCCCTCTCTCCCAAGAGATATCTTTAAAATAAGAGTAAGAAAAAGAAGAGGAGGAGTAGGAGGAGTAAAGGTAGAAGAAATCCATTGCAAAGAGAATTGGAGTGGGGTAGGGAGCCTTTAGAAAAGGAAGCGCAAAGTTTTCCCAAGAAAAAAATAATGGGTGGAAATGCATTAATGGGTATGACCAATTAAAGAAAGCTGCAGCCCAAAATATGTACAAGAGTTGTTGCAGATGCCCAGCAGAATTATGGAAAGGCTCAGAACTCAGAATTGACAAGAGCAAAATGGGGGCCTGACAACAAGATGCTTAACTGAAAGTCTAAAGAACAACTAGACTAGTTTTACATTTTCCTTATCTTCATATTTAGAATGATAGATCATTAGTTACCCACAAGAAAACAAGCCTGGAAGACTGCTCTCTTAAGATATTAAACAGCCTGTCTGGGATAATTGGGGTTGCTATTGAAGTGTTGATATTCCAGAGTAAACCGTTCCCCATTGAGGTATTCAGGGAACCCCAGGATGAAGCCTTGTCCATCAGCAACTGACGACAGCAGTCCTGGAGTTCCCAGGCAGCTTTTATATTCAGAGGAAAGGCTTACTAAGGATACAAACCCATACTACATATAATAGCAGAGAAAACCTCCATCAGATGTGTAGGATAACTGACCTTGGCCTCAATGTTTAAATAGGAACTGTTGATCAAAGATCCCCAAAGACATATGAAGGAAACTAAGAGCTTGAAATTTAAAAATCAAGATAAGGAGAACAATTGCCCCAGAAGGAGCAGAGATATTTTAGAGAATCATAGAAAAACTAAAATAAAACAACTCTCTAGTTAATATTCTCAGAAATATTTGAAAAGATACTTTGTTTATAAAATAAGATGATACTTTTACCAAGAAAGCCAGAGATGATAATAATGTGAAAAAATAAGTTGCCAAAAAATACCTACAATGCAATGCCATTTATATAAAATTCTCAACATTTAAAACGGTATATTTTGTTTCTGGATATAGACATATGTGAAGATTAATTAAAATAAATGTGGGAACGGTAGGTAAGTAATTGTCTTTGGAGTACTAGGAGGCATAAGAGTAGGGAACAAGGTTAGAGGCAGATCTGCTGTAATTGTCAAAGAAAGAGGGGGAGAAAGAAACCTGAAGCCAATATAGAAAACAAGGTAATATCTGTGAAACCTGGGCAGTGAACATCTGTTAAATTGTGGATACCTAGTCTATTATTAGTATACTTTTGCATATGCTTGAAATGTTTGTAATTAAAAACTCAAAAAGTAAAATTTTGAATACAGAAGTTTGTACAGTTGTGTAATAAAGTCATAATCCAAAAAAAATAAAAAGAAGTGTGGCATGCCTTTTAACAAGTGTTGCTGTATAAAAAATGGAAAATCAATTTGATTTTTGGTCTCTTAGGATTACTTGTTGCGGTAAGGATTTGGCAGAATAATACAAATAATATTTATTAGTTTTCAGCTCTTAGAATCTGTAGAAAAGCACAGAGGACTTAATTATGGTTGGTCATTGGAATGGGGCAAAGGATAGGTGGAGGGAAGATGAGGGTGCTAAGGCCGTCTTACAGAGTGGGGAGCTGAATGGTATTGTCTTAAGCTACTAAATATCTACTTAAGCTAGATATTCATGCATTCGATTGTTCACTTATGAGATAGTTTTTTTGGAACACCTTTTATGTAGCAGGCACTTTTTTGGTTTGTTGCCAGTACAGTGGTAAATGAAACAAACTCCCTGCTTTTATTTTTACTCACATTCTAGTTCAAGAGGCAGACATTACCCAATGAGGTTTTAAAGAAATTAAAAATAACCTGAGTATTAAAAGATTGGAAAGGGGAATGGAGGGGAGATTATGTAGGTATGAGTACTAAATCTTAATCTTTCATAAGAAGAAATGAATTTGTAATGTCTAAAACAGCACTGTGCAAGGATGGTAATGTTCTATGTCTGTGGAAATCTTGGTGGAAATGTTCTATATGTATATCTGTGCTGTCTAATGTGGTCGCCATTAGCTACTTGTAACTGCTGAGAACTTGAAATGTGGCTAGTGTGACTGAGAAACTGTAATTTTATTTAATTTTAATTAATTCAAATTTAAACAATGACATGACTGATAACTACTGTATTGGACAGCACAGGTTTAAAATGAAATAATCAAGAGACAGCAGCATAAGCATATTTTTAAAGAAACAGAAAATCTATTTATCATGGTTTCCTGTGGGTATGGCAGAATTGACAGGTAATGTCTCATTATGAGCCATCTTGTTTGATTTTCTACCACATGCACATATTTGGTTGATTGCCACTTAAATTTTTGGAAGACTATGTTGCAACCAAATGGGTCTTTGAAGGGGAATAAAGAATCATTTTTTAAATGAGATAGACGTTATACCTGAAGCATCAGTTCAAGTGAATATTTTATTTTATTTTATTTTTTGAGACAGAGTCTCGCTCTGTCGCCCAGGCTGGAGTGCAGTGGCGCGATCTCGGCTCACTGCAAGCTCCACTTCCTGGGTTCACGCCATTCTCCTGCCTCAGCCTCCCGAGTAGCTGGGACTACAGGCAGCCCCCACCACGCCTGGCTAATTTGTTTTTGTTTTTTTTTTTTCTTCTTTTTAGTAGAGACGGGGTTTCATTGTATTAGCCAGGATGGTCTTGATGTCCTGACCTCATTATCCACCCCCACAAAGTGAATATTAAATAATTTGGCAAGAGTCAGGACTCTAAGCTTCAAACAATTCTTGTTAGCAGGGGGACTACATAGAGAGTTGGATTATTTATTTTGAATTAGGTAATAAGGTAAATTGTGGTCAGTGAGGTTAGCAGATTCCAGCTACAAATAATCTGAATACTACAAATTTTGAAATATGGCCTTGGAATTAGAGAGCTGTGAGGACTGATACACACACAAATAAGGACCTGTACCTCCAGCTTGCCTCACCAAAACTGTGCTAAAATATGTATCATCATTATTGAACCATCACCCAAATGCAGTGGGATTCACTGTGTTCAAACTTACTTTACATTTGAAAATAACGAAACATGTGTAATTACCTTTCAATTCAATAAGTTCTCATTCATGAGTGGTTTCTGCTAGGTTCTACTGATGAGTCATGTAGCTGACTAGCAAGGTTTCTAATTTTTATTTTAGGGTGGGGAAGGATTAGGGGAAGTGGAAGCTGTATAGCAATTCTTGTTAAATTAAGAATAGGACAATGAGGGCCACATTTTCTAGACATGGTCCAGATAGAATTGGCTTCAACTTGTTTACACTCTGTTGCTAACTTTAACAACATGTTTCACAGATTTTTTTAAAGAAGGTGGAATTGATTGGGACGGAGAGCTAAGAAAGTTTTACTTATGAGGCAGTTGGCGTGAAACATTTAGAATTTGTCAACAGAGTACTACTTGTGGAGAGCTATGCCATTATTCAATTATGGGCTCAAGTAGACTTGAAACAGATTGATTAAGCTACATTATGGATTGGAGGGGGAATAATTATTTATACTGCAATCTAAAAAAAAAATCCATTCTAGTGTAGATGATATAGCAAGCACCAAAGAAGCTACAACAACTAATCTGGATCACTTGCTCTTACATTTGAGATGAAAATGAGCATATTCTGGAGTTGCTTCACATGATATGAGTAGTATGATGTTATTTCTGCAGATGAATGTGGCCTGATGGGTGAATAAAACTGAGGCAGAACTGCCATATTTCAACTTGCCTGCTTCAGTTGTACTACATATATTTATTTGCTATCTGGAGATAGGAATTCTTTGAAGGGTGAAACTATTGAAAATAAGGCATCCTTGATAATAATAGGCTAATATCTAAAAAGTACAGTTTATATTCTTTGAAATGAAATGATAATAGGCCTAATCCAATCTCATCAAATAGAAACTAGGGGATGTATTGGGGGTGGGGTGAACCGACTCTGTTTATACAGGTTTTCACATGACTTTTCTTTTAAAAAGTGCATGGAATGCATCCAAAACAAATAATGTTTTGTTAGAAGGCCAAAAGGAAAATCCTAGAGAAAGGAGGATGGATGATCTTTCTTTAATGTCAAAACTGACATAAACACACTCCCCTCCCCCCTCCCTTTTACTCAAGATAATTTTCTCAACAAGACACAGATTGCTTCAGTCTCTGCCTATCACCCTTTGAAGCACTTTCCTTATTATTAGGAGTGGGGGCAAGGTTTCCTTTGAGGATTTTTACAGCAGTGAAGAGTTCCTTCTTTAAATACTTTCACATGATGAGGGAATTCCGCTTTCAAAGTGCTGTCATCACTGTGGCTTCTCTGCCATAAGGCAGTTTATTATTGGGGGAATGTCCTTCTTAGTTTGATTGTCATTAAGTACTTACCTTTCTGATGCACTCTTTGTATAGAATGTCACTTTTTCTGAGAAGTCTAGCAAAGCAACTCAGCATTCTCCTTTGTTAACCTTATTGGCCAAAGTTAGCCATGATTCTCTTTTGAAATGTGTTCCACCACAGGGAGTTACAGTCTCCAGCGTGGTTTTTCCTGTCCATCTCCACTAATCAAGATTTGGTTTGACATATTGAATATTCCATTTTGAAAACTGCCATCTCTTCTACAGGGCAAAGGGACGTTGTGAGTTTTGGGGAGTGTTGAAATATCTTTATTTATTTTTATTTTTATTTTTGAGTGTCTCTTCTAATGTTTAAATAATGCCATGGTAAACAACAAACTATTCAAGCATCAACGGTTTCCCAGAAACACTGAAATCTTTTGAGACCTGCAGTCTGTTTCAACCTCCCTCATCCTGCTCTATTCTTAAATATAGTTTTCTGGAAAATCCTGTGCATATCTAATTCAGGTAGAAAAAATTGAGGAAGAAAGTGGAACATAAGAAGAGAGTCCTAAAGTCAGAATATTCATATCCTAGTTTTGGCTTTGCTACTTACTGCCTGTGTAACCTTGGCAAGTAACTTATCCTTCTGTTCCCTCCCACCCCCAAAACCCTGTAAAATGAGTGAACTCTATGAACTTCATGTTTCTCCTCTCCTAAATACACAAGAAGTAAACCTCTCCCCTATATAAAGAGGCTTAATCACAGTAATTGAGCCAAGTTGGACAGTGCAGTGAGAAACTAGCATTGATATTTCCTAAATTAGTCTGTAATGATTTTATTCTCTCTCTTTCTTGTGGAACTCTCTGATGTGCTGTAATTATTTATCTCATTTGCTTATTTAAGGCTAACTGGAAATCAGTTTAAGAAACATTTGAGTTGTGCCTTTGTACTGGACACCGTGTTAGGCAATGAGAATACTCAGGTCAGTGAGTTTAGACTCTGCCTTCAAGGTGTTCACTAACTAGTAAGGGAGGAAAGCATGAAAATAAATTACAAATCCAGGGTGATGCCTAGAACAAGATAAATAAATATAAGATGCAATGTAGCATAAAGGAAAAATATATACGTGTGTATATCTATTTCTCCATACCTATTTTGAATTCTAGAAATAGGACTATGTGGTGCTGGGGTAAGGTAGCTTTATGGTAAATTTAATACAACAACGAAACTCCTAAACCTGTTTACCTGTTTACTACTAAATCAAGTGTGTCCCTCCCATAATATCAGTTGCCTTAAATTGCGATTAAATGAGTTATGCCCTTGAAGGTTAAAAAGGAAAATACAGAATGTTTTCTTTCTTTTCATAGATAAATGACTTTATTTTTCAATGTCCTCAAATATCACCATTAAACCTGTTTTCACTAGCAATTGGCACTTTATTATTAACAAAGAAGAACCCCTAAATGTGTCAAGTAACCATTGTAAACCAAATATTGTAGCCTAGAATATATTCAAATTCTCTTTAGAATTTAGAAAATGGGAAGAAATTCATTTCCTTAAGAATGCTAGTATGTCTCAGCATAATTAATTTTTGTGAAAGGTTATAGTCTGGAAGGTTAAGGTTTTCCTGGTGCTTTGTAGCAATTTTGAGCTCAAATCAAGGAATTACAAAGTGTTAACACTCTTGGTGTTAAATCTAGCACTGACTATCAATACTATACTCTTGCATTGTGGAGGATGGGGGAGCTTGCGGGATTTGGCCTAATCTGTTTTGTTTGAAACTGAAAATCATGTTGTTGAAGTTTGCATTCTGTTTTCTTTCAATAGGTGTATTAACACAAAGCACCAGGTTCTTAACGGGCTTCTTCCTTTCTGCAGAAGTAAATTTGACTTGTGAAAAAGAAAAAAAAATTGCACCAGCACTTCAGCAACATCGCCCCTCTTTCATCATTTTGGGGATTCAGGCTTCAGCTCAGTAACTGCAGACATATTTTGGGGAAACATAAAAACATGCCCATAAGTACTGAACATAAAACCTGACTGTACACTCAAAACATTTGTACAATCCTATGATCCAATTACCATCAAGTTTCTTAAAGTGTGTATATATTTTTAAAATCACTAGAATAAATAAAAATTGGAACTAGATGCTCTTTGAGACAAGGTGCTACCCAGAGATGTCTGAGGACTGATGCTTTATGAGCCTCCTATGAAGTGAACAAGCTTCTTGCCCATAAAAATAGATAGATGCTATGATTTCCAGATAGCCCTTTTTCCAGGAAATTAGATGAGGATGGTGACAACAGGATAGTCGTTTTTTTAAACAAAATTTTAACTATCCAAACTAAGTACTGAAAAAGCTTGCTTTCTAAGGAGGCATGGAATAGTTGAAAAGTTAACAGCCAGACCAATTGATTGTGTTTTGGAAAACATCATAATGGAAGATTCATAGTGCTTCAGGGCCATGCCGAGTGACTCTGAAGACAAGAGAAAGAGTGGTGAGAGAGAGCCTTCTAAGTTCAAGGATGCGCTAGAAAACTATTGGATGGTCTAACAATGTCTCATGAAGCACCAAACCCTAATGCAACTGTAATCTGACTGTGAGGAAAGGGTTGAAAAATAACTGTACTCTTGTAAAATATATTTTCCTTCAGCTTTTGACCTTTCTTTTTTCAGGTTGAAAAGTTAAACATACACTAAGGATTTTCATTATTTGCTTAGTATTTCTTTAAAATGCATTCTAACCCAAGGCTGTGTATCTCTCCTCTCTGCTTTGATTCTTGTGCCTGCTGTGCCCCAGGTTGGCCTTCATTCCACGATGTGATCAGTTCTGAGGCAATCACATTCACAGATGACTTTTCCTATGGGATGCACAGGGTGGAAACAAGCTGCTCTCAGGTGAGTTCATCCTTTCTGAAAACCCAATACGCTGCTCCCTCTGCATTGCAAACACTTTCAGGACTCCTGGTTGTGCTAAATATAGCAACTAAGGCCAAGTGACTGGTCACAAGGACAGACAAGCATGACAAAGTTTATATGAAGTCCAAGGGATGCCTATGTTCAGGTGTTTAGCAAGTCTAGTGGAATGTTAAGGCCGGCATGATAGCTCAAACCTGTAATCTCATACTTTGAGAGGGCCAAGTGGGGAGGATCACTTGAGGCCAGGAGTTCAAGACGAGTCTGGGCAACATAGTGAGAACTTGTCTCTACAGAAAATATTTTAAAACTTAGCAGGGCATGGTAGCATACGCCTGTAGTTCTAGCTACTCAGGGGGCTGAGGCAGGAGAATCACTGGAGCCCAGGAGGTCCAGGCTGCAGTGAGCTGTGATCATGCCACTGTACTCCAGCCTGGGCAACAGAGCAAGACCCTGTCTCATAAATAAATAAATAAATAAATAAAATGTCAGTTATTGGCTTCACCAGTATTAAACAAAATCATTGGTAGGAAAAAAATCATCTTCAATTGGCTCAGTAAATTGAAGAGTGGGCTGTTCTTGGGGCATATGAAGATTTCATTGTGTGGCTTTGTATAACCTCATATTTTGATAATCTCCCTCTCCTTGCAGTTCTGTGTACCCACTGTTCAGTCAGAATGCCTTTAATGGCAGTGATCCAAACACAATCAAGGAAGACCTCAGAAATGGCTTTTCTTAGGTGGGTGTGAGGAAGGTGGTTGAAGAGAGGCTGTGGGAAGTGAAAGTTCAGTGGTAGGTTGGCTATATGAGATAAGGTAATTCCTTTTCTGCTTCTCCTGATATACAGACATCCTCATTTCCAAGAATTTCCTAATTAGTTCTGTCCATCTGCTCTAACCAAATTAATGCTGGCTTTAAGGAAGCAAATGAGCAAGTGTTGAGGAGGAGGCAAAAATAGTTAATCTGAAACCCACAGTCGAGAGACTTGAACTTGTGGGTATTTTGTGCTTAAACACAGAGACATAGAATCTCCATCTACATGGAATAAGAGCAGCGGCATATTCTATGGAAGGCAATCTTGTTCTTTTAATCTGCTTTAAATAAGTGAAATGTAAAGTCTGCAATATTGTGGCACTGAAAGTTATTGACACCACAGGGTATTTTATTGGAGAATCTGTTGGACATATCAGAGGTACAGGGGCATGATCAGGCAGCTGTAATAGCAAAGTGATTGCCATATGGGCCTCCCTCAGCATTCTTTACCTGCCCTTTATCCATTTTTCTTTAACCCCCTCCACCAGCACAAGATGTTTAGGGAGTAGGTGGCATATTTACTACCAAGTAGGTAGGGAGGTTAGTTTGTACCTAACCATCTGATGAATTTTTGTTTTTATTAAAAAAAAAAAAAAAGACTGGCAAGTTTCCTGTCCTCCAAGTGTGTGGACTACTCTCTGTCTTGAAAATTAGACTTCATATTTTATCTGAATCACATTTTCAGCTCACTCTTGTTTCTCAGAATGGAGTCTCTGATGGTGATAGTGGAACTTTCTGGTGCTGGGTTTCACCCACAGAGGGTCTAATGTAATTGGACAGGTTTAGTGTGGGGAGCAGCATTTTTAAAAGCTCCTCTGGTTAATGCTCACAATAACCTTCTGAGGTAGGTCCTTTTTTTTCTCTGTTACTTTACAGTTGAGGAAACTGAGGCACAAAGAGAGCAATTGAACTTGGGTCAGCTTATGTGGATTTCAGTGGCAGAGCTGAGACTTGAATTAGGGTACTCTCCAGAGCTCTTTATGGTGCCCAGATAGATAGACAGGTTGAAAAGAGTCATTAAAATTTAAAAATCTCATGATCTTCCAGCAGTTGGCTTAATGCAATTTAGTTTGGGGGTTTGTTTGCTTGTTCGTTTTTTGTTTTTGAAATGGGGTCTCACGCTGTCGCCCAGGCTGGAGTGCGGTGGCATGATCTTGGCTCATGGCAACCTCCACCCGCCGAGCTCAAGCAATCCTCTCACCTCAACCTCCCAAGTAGCTGGGACCATAGGTACACACCACCACATCTGGATAATTTTTTGTATTTTTGGTAGAGACGGAGTTTCACCATGTTGCCCAGCTGGTCTTGAACTCCCGAGCTCAAGTGATCCACCCGCCTCAGCTTCCTAAAGTGCTGGGATTACAGGCGTGAGCCACCGTGCCCAGCCTGCAATTTAGTTTTAAATTCAATTAAATTTGATTGATGATTTTATAACTGTCACAAAAAGGTAAACTATAAGTAGGATGGCTCACATTAATTTGTAACTTAGGTACACAGTATTTAGTAAACCTCTTTTAAGACTAATAGTTGTTTCTTTAATTTTCTTTTTGAAGCTACAAATGCTGTTACATGATCGTTTTAACTCGTTTTCACTCAGAACCCATTTTCAAACATTGAATCTTATGAAAACTAAATTTAAAAGGCACAGAAAAATGAAGCATAAGGTATTAACTTTCCTTATGGCCCTACTCTCTAATCTCTTTGTGACAAATTCTTATAATTCACTGTTGGAATAAGCTTCTTTCTTTCTCTGTGCCAGTCAGAGAGATAACATCAGTAGTAGTCTAGGAAAGATCATTATGAAGATGTCCTACAGTGACCAAAGAGAAATTAAACCCACAAACAATGCCAAAATTAGGCAACATTCCTAAAAGAAGTCAGGCTAAACCAAGCATAGCTGTTGGCCTCGCAGTTAAAGCCCAAGGTGACTGTTCTTGTTCTTTCTTAACAGTTGTGTGATGAACCAACACTGGCCTGCTCCCTTTTGGCTTCTTTTTCCACAACCTTCACTTCTCGTATTTAGAAAGTGTTTGACCCTTTCTTAAATAGAACTCTTAAATTTAAAGAAAAGAGGGAGAGGAATTTGTTCTGCTAAGGCACGTATGAAAATACACGCTTTGGAGTAAAGTAAGTTCTATGCAGGAGAGAATGAGGTTCCAGCACTAACGAATGGTATGTGTGCCACACCCTTGCCCTTGTGGATGGAGGAGGGGGTATCTGCCACCTAAGCACAAAAACGGCGTACTGAATTCAAGTGGACTGGGTATCTTTCATTTCAGTTTCTCTGTCTTTTATTTGTGTGTTCCATTCACGTTTATTTTCCTTTTGTTTTATAATTTTCTTTCTTTTTTTAAATTTTCCTTTTTCTCAGGCATCTTTTTTTACCTTGACTTGATAAAATAAAAGATTTAATAGTTCCCATGCTAGAGCAGTCACTTGTGTTTTACTTCCTAGTTTCTCATTTTTGGCACTATTTTTTCATTATCTGTTTATCTTCTTTTACCTTACAGTTTTTCAGTTCATGTAGTCTCTTCTCCTGCTCAGAACTTCTCCTGTTTATTTTATTTTATTTTATTTTATTTTATTATGCTTTAAGTTCTGGGAAACATGTGCAGAACGTGCAGGTTTGTTACATAGGTATACACATGCCATGGTGGTTTGCTGCATCCATCAACCTGTCATCTACATTAGGTATTTCTCCTAATGCTATCCCTCCCTTAGCCCCCAATCCCCTGACAGGCCCTGGTGTGTGATGTTCCCCTCCCTGTGTCCATGTGTTCTCATTGTTCAACTGCCACTTATGAGTGAGAACATGTGGTGTTTGGTTTTCTGTTCCTGTGTTAGTTTGCTGAGAATGATGGCTTCCAGCTTCATCCATGTCCCTGCAAAGGACATGAACTCATCCTTTTTTATGGCTGCGTAGTATTCCATGGTGTAATTGACAAATGGAATCTAATTAAACTAAAGAGCTTTTGCACAACAAAAGAAACTATCATCAGACTGAACAGGCAACCTACAGAATGAGAGAAAATTTTTGCAATCTATCCATCTGACAAACGGCTAATATCCAGAATCTACAAAGAACTTAAACAAATTTACAAGAAAAAAAACAAACAAACCCATCAAAAAGTGGGTGAAGGATATGAACAGACACTTCTCAAAAGAAGACATTTATGCAGCCAACTTCTCCTATTTTTTAAGGGTTTTATTTTATTATCATTATTATTATTTTGCTGGTGAGATAATGTGGGAAACTACTCTGGTTTGCTCTCTTTCTAAAATTCTTGTATTCTTAATTTACGTGGCTTGTCTTTTCTCTGGACTGAATTGCCTCAATATGGTTTGTATTATAAAAAATCTATTAGATGCTTTTAGTGTGTTGTAGACATTTTCAGTCGGATATGTTATGTGGCGTATTTCTTTCCTTTTGGTAAAGATGGAATATCTAAATATGAAGAACCTTTAACTGCCAACTTCTACAAATGAACTGAGCCTTCATGGACAAAACCTAAATCAACTCAACCTGATCAGCAGTTTGGCAATATGGCAATATTTCATTGTTCTTTTGGTTCCTACCTAATTCTCACTTTAGTGCTTAGGATCCTTTTTTAAAAAAAATTGTGGTAGGGATGACACCATGCATGCAGTGAATTAGGCCCCATATTTGCATAGGAATTGTAGATTCATTGGGAGCCAGTAGCCTACCACCTCTTTACAGTACATGTTTATCCATGTGTCCAGTGACTTCTCAGATAATGTTTTTAGTAAAGATTTACTGAGAGAGTTAAGATTGGTTCAGTCCTGTCACCACTTTTTCTAGAAGTCTTGCAGTGAGGTTCTTCTAAAAGAATTGTTGTGTAGGAAACAGCACACTGCCTAATCTTTGCATTGACAGCACTGAAAACAAGCAAGGGTCAGAGAGATTCTTCACTGTCTTCATTATAATTGTTGCTTATGGGTACCCTGTTATATTCTGATTTTTGTTGCAATTTTATTTGCTCTCTTTTGTTATTCCACCTACTGAATTGAGGAATTATATTTCAGTTATCTCTTCCAAAGAGGATCTTCATCTTAAATTTACTTGCTTTGGTGAGCACATGTATTTTCCCTCCAGCTGCAGCCGTCTTGTAACAATTTTCAGCTATAAACAATTTTCCTTAATTTAATTTATATTTTTAACTAGTGATAAAATACATTGCTTCTATTCCAGTTTCACTAACTGCTACGAATAATTATTTGACAGCCTCTCCCTAATCCTCCAACCCCAGCCTGTTAAGCAACGCTTTGTCAGGAGTTTAAATTCAGTGCAAAGAGGTAAGATTTCCACAGTTTAACCTGCAGTTCAGTGAAGTAAGTTCCTTCTAGAATACCTGGGGAATTCTTCCTTCTTCAGATCAAAATTCTCCAGCTGGAGCAAATGGGAGACTAATAAATCACTTAACTTTTTGTAATTTTTTTTAAGGAAACCATCAGATCTCTGAATTTACCCACGTTGGAGTCTGTTTATGAGTGCTGCTATTACTGCTTGAGTCTATGGTATAGTCCCTTAAGTTTGTTGAAGATCATTATTAATTTGTTCTAAGTCAGCCAAATGAACAGAAAGGTAAATATGCACCAATAGAAAGTATTTTTCAAAAGTTAAGCAGTTTTTGGTAAAAACCCCAAACCTTATTAATCTTCTACAGATGACAACTCACATATTGCTGATGATTAAAGATACACATGTGTTACAATAGGGCTTTAGACTCACAGCCCATCTCTCTTTTTCTTGATCTTTCAGTAAAATCATAATGCTAAACTGGTGACTTCACAGTCATTTCCTTGGCAAAAGATTAATATCACAAGCACAGAGGAAAAAAAGCCCCCACTTACACACAAGTGTCTTCAATAACAGTGGGAGAAAACAGAATACTACTGGCAAAGTAAATTGCTTTTCTTCTTAAAACTTTTTCATCCTGCCCCATGTGCCCAAGTGTAAAAGCCCTGCTTTGAAAATGCTTCATTTCATAGATCAAACACTTAAGAGAAAATGACAATAATAAAGCCCAAACATCCTAGGAATAGCTAGGAGAAAAACCTCTAAGACAGTGGGAAATACATCAGTGCAGAAAAATGTAACTGTGTTGAATACACTATTTGTGTTTCTTATGTATACAATTGAGAACTGCAGTCAGATTTTAAGGAATTATGTTAAATTTGATGCTCAAACATTTATTTTAGGGGGTCCTTTCCCTTGGTTCTCTGCAGGTTCTTTAGTTGCCAGCTTTTCTGAATGGGAGGCTTAGGTGATAAAGGATTCTTGTGAGAATTCAAATTTTTTCTCTTGAACAATCATCTGATGCTCTTCAGAATGAAGACCAGAATATTCAGGTACATTTACTTGTGAAATAAAGAAACACATAACCATTAAAAACAACATTCAAAATGCACACTAAAGATTCTATCCTCAAATAAATCATTAACAGCAGGTCTCAGAGATTTCTTCATCGAGCAACCAGTTTGTTTCAGTTACAACCAGTTGTGCTGAGAGACCCCAACACGTTGCCAGTTGGCTGGGGCCTGGGAGGCAGAACTTGCAGGCAGCTAAAGAAACAATGCTTCTCTGGCAACTTCCATTTATCCTCCCAGCTTTCCCAGGGCTAGAAGCTGCAAAGAATGGGCTCCACGCGCATCCTCTCAGGGAGGAGCCTTCAAGGCTTGTGCGCTTTTCAAAGAAACCGGGTAACAGTCCTTTCTGGGAGACTAGGTTTACCTGGGAGGAAGCTCGACTGGCACTGCATGGTTAGGCTTCCCTCAGACAAATGGCTTTGCCGGCATTGGGGTGGGCATGTATGTGGTGCCACAGATACAGATGAACACCTTTCTATGTTTTGAGATGATGCTTCTCCCTCAGTAACCTAAGGCTGCCGTGACTCTTCCAGAATACCTTGTGGCAAGTATGATGAAGCCATAACTATCACTTTCAGGGGACTCAAACCATTTCTGAGGATTTTTCTACCCCCATCCTCAACCCATATATTTATTAGCAAGTAGTTTTCATTGTCTTTTTCTAACTATAATTTCTCTTCCTCACTTCTTTTTTTTTTTTGCCTTGGAATAGGGACACACCTAGAATCAGTGTTTTCCTTTCTATTTAACCAGAATACTAGTTCCAGATTAGCAAATGAAACTACAGGTTGAAAACTCACCCAGTTCAACAGACTCAATTACTGTAATTTGGATTTTTAAAATATGATTTGGGAAATTAAGATCATATAACTCATTCTTAAACACCTTCAAATGTATCCTCACTATGCTTTATTTTTGGTGTAGAATACATAGAAATATTTTCTAAAGATGCTCAAGAGATTATTAGCAAAGGCAATATCATTTATTTTTCCCAGATAGCTGCATTCTCTCATTAAACACACACACACACACACACACACACACACACACACACCCCTAAGGCTTTTAGATATATGAAAACTTCATCTCTTAAATGCCAAGTGATCCAAGTGCTGGAGCTGCATCTGAGATCAGTAATTGTGCACACACACTGGTCACCGAGAGCACTGGTTCCTGTTGGACAGCACCTTGACTATTTTGGCAGGCAGAAATGGGTGTTTTCCTGTGTCCATTGGGCAAGCATATGTATTTTTACTGGTTCATCTTAGCTGTGGATGCCTAAAAATTTGGCATCAATTGTTTATAGAAAGGAAAAGCAATCTGAGCTGTCAGCTTTGATATTACCTAAACCTGCATAGAATGTGGTAAAATAATACAAGATTTGCTTTTTAGGCCTGTTTCATATTTTCTAGGCAATAGATCAAATCAGTTCAGGGTTCATTTTTAGCTCTTTAATAAACTGACAGAGTTTGCTGGCAGTGAAATGAGAATGCACTTTTAACATGGAAGTGCCATACAGTCAAATTTGCTATTTCTACTATTTGTTAATAACTAGGGAATACTTGAGAATTGAGCTTAGCATGTTCAACAGGGAAACTAAGATTCTAGTGCTTTTCGTTGTAATGAGCACTTTCTCTCATTTTTCTCTCTTCATCTCCATTTGGTATCTCAGCCCCAGTCCCCTGTCAATTAATACACTTTCCTTGAAATTTGTGTTTTATACACCAAATCAGCACAGTGAGAGTTAACAAATAATTGATATGCTTTTTCTCTCATACTCTTACCTAAATCTTGACTCTTCCCTCTCCTCGAAATGCCCTCCCCTAGAGATACACTTCTTCCAGGTCCTTATTCCAAAGTCACCCCAGGTAGGCCTCTTCTGACCACCCTGTCTAACATTTCATATCACCTTCCTTTTTTCCTCCCTTAGCATTGCTTTCTACCTTTCATGCTTTATAGTTCACTTGTTTTCTTGTGTACTGTCTGTCTCTCCCACTAGAATGTAAGCTCTATGAGGCCAGGGATTGTTGCCTGTACTCCAGGGTCTAAAACAGTGCCTGGTTTTAGCAGGCACTCCATTAATAAGTGAATGAATGGAAGTCATTTACCTCAGGCTTTGGTTTCTTTGTTCCATGATAAATGATGGATTTTCACAGCCTGCTTGAATATGGTGCACCAGTGTCTCCATCTCGTTTGCCCCATCCCTGATGGAAAAGGGTAGTAGATATCTAAGTGTGACATGTACTTTCATCTCCTGCAGCTGTACCCAGCATCAACGCAGTTAGTGTAGGGGTATTCACTGAGCCAGCCTTTTTGGAGAAACTTTCTCTGGGCTGGATTTCTCTCAAACACCAACATGATGTTCCTTCTGCTTCTGTCTAGACCTTAGGTCTCTTCTTCCCCAGCTTTTTGAATAGTCAGTAAAATTGATTTTAGCTAAACAGCTTATTCCTTTTCTTTATATTATAGTTCATTTGGATAAAGAAGCCAGCATGACACTCGACTTGTTGGAATCCAGGAAAAAAACAATTGTGTATGCTAGAGATGCTTCCTTTTGCTACATTTGCAGCCCTGGTGACTGTGACATAAATCTATTGAGCCTTGCCATTGCTTCGCTGGGTTCCAAGAACATCCAATGCTTGTCTGATGTTAAGTTTTACTGCCCATGAAAGCAAACATCACCTCTGTCATGGCCAGTTAAACAGTATCTTTTCAGTGGACTTCTGCATATCGGAAACCCACCCATCCAAAGCCAAAAGTAATGCCAGGGGGAAAGATTTTATGCTGCCATGTTTCTTACAAGGGAAGATCAAGGGTCAACTTGATTCATAAAATTACTGCAGTCATTTTTCAGCTGGCTGAGAGACTTCACAGATCAAAAAATACAGTGGCTCCTAAATGATTTCTGATATGCACAATTCTAGTGTTTTTTATTCTCAGCATGTGGCGCAAAGCCTGCCAGAAACCATCTTTGCGGCTATTGACAGGCGGATTAGAAATCATCCACGATGGTTTCCTTCATTTCTCTACAGGCTGATCATCCATTTAAACTGCTTAATGTGAATTCCTCTCAAAGCTTGCTTTGTACATGCTTTTCCCTGACGTTTTGTTCTTCTCTTTCAGTGCGGTGCTCACCTTGGGCACATTTTTGATGATGGGCCTCGTCCAACTGGGAAAAGATACTGCATAAATTCGGCTGCCTTGTCTTTCACACCTGCGGATAGCAGTGGTGCCGCCGAGGGAGGCAGTGGGGTCGCCAGCCCAGCCCAGGCAGACAAAGCGGAGCTCTAGAGTAATGGAGAGTGATGGAAACAAAGTGTACTTAATGCACAGCTTATTAAAAAAATGAAAATTGTTATCTTAATAGATATATTTTTTCAAAAACTATAAGGGCAGTTTTGTGCTATTGATATTTTTTCTTCTTTTGCTTAAACAGAAGCCCTGGCCATCCATGTATTTTGCTATTGACTAGATCAAGAACTGTTTATAGCTTTAGCAAATGGAAACAGCTTTGTGAAACTTCTTCACAAGCCACTTATACCCTTTGGCATTCTTTTCTTTGAGCACATGGCTTCTTTTGCAGTTTTTCCCCCTTTGATTCAGAAGCAGAGGGTTCATGGTCTTCAAACATGAAAATAGAGATCTCCTCTGCAGTGTAGAGATCAGAGCTGGGCAGTGCAGGGCATGGAGACCTGCAAGACACATGGCCTTGAGGCCTTTGCACAGACCCACCTAAGATAAGGATGGAGTGATGTCTTAATGAAACTGCTCAGCTTTGTGGAAAGTTTGAGCTAACGTCATTTTTGTTTTCTCACTAAAAGGGTGTGAAGGTCCAAAGTCTTTCCTTATGTTAAATTGTTGCCAGATCCAAAGGGGCATACTGAGTGTTGTGGCAGAGAAGTAAACATTACCTCACTGTTAGGCCTTTATTATATTTTCCATTGAAAGCATTGGAGGCCCAGTGCAATGGCTCATGCCTGTAATCCCAGCACTTTGAGAGGCCGAGGCGGGCGGATCACAAGGTCAGGAGATCAAGACCATCCTGGCTAACATGGTGAAACCCCGTCTCTACTAAAAATACAAAAAATTAGCCAGCCGTGGTGGCGGGCGCCTGTAGTCCCAGCTACTTGGGAGGCTGAGGCAGGAGAATGGCGTGAACCCGGGAGGCGGAGCTTGCAGTTAGCCGAGATCACGCCACTGCACTCCAGCCTGCGTGACAATGCGAGACTCCATCTCAAAAAAAATAATAATAATAATACAAAAACTAGCTGGGCATGTAGTCCCAGCTACTCCTGAGGATGAGTCAGGAGAATCGTTTGAACTCGGGAGGCAGAGGTTGCAGTGAGCTGAGCTCATACCACTGCACTCCAGCCTGGGCAACAGAGTGAGAGCCTGTCAAAAAAGAAAAGAAAAAGAAAGCAGCATTCGAATGTAAGACAACTGTAAAATATTGAACCCCACTTGGTCTAAAATTCAAAAAGAAGAACGTCTGTCCATCACCTTTTTATAAGTCCCTCTCTCCACACCTAAAAGCAGCTGCAGCTGGAAGGGCATAAATTCCACTGTGTAAAATAAAATATTAGGGGCAACACACTTCATCAAGGCAGCAGGAATGAGGGAGAGCAGAGAAGATCAAGGATGAAGTCTTGGGGACTGAAAAATTCAGTGCGGGGCAGAAAAACTGACAGGGCACTACAAGTAACAAACAGAATCCAAGTGGGGTGGCCCTTGTGCACAGAGCTCCAGGTGACCTCTGGAGAGACATGGGCATTCACATGGAAAGCTAAAACTGAAGTTCAAGTTTCATACTCAACATAATCTTTTGTGTGACAAAGGACAAGCCATTTAGCCTCTCTGTGCCTATTTCTTCATGCGTAAACTGGGACTCATAATATTTGTAAAATGTATTGATACTCTCAGGGCAAATTCACTATATTGCTATACAACTGAGGTCAGTGTTGTAAAATTAAACTGATCTGGTTCTAATTGCCTCAAAGGCCAAAACCCAGGCATCTGAAATGGAAAGAAGCAGAGAGGAGGCTGACTTAGCTGATTGGTATGGAAAAAGTTGGGCCAAGAGCCAGAATTTCCCTTTGTGGCAACACGGCTAGTTTTACTTTGAGAAGCTCTGCTCAGTTGCTTTATAACATTAAGTCTGTGCACAATAAAGTTTTCACAGTATAAACGGTGGTGATATAAGTCAACATTGCTGTAGCCAGGTGTGAAGGTGGTATGGTGTGTGACGAATGTACATCCTGTTTGTAGCTTTGGATGCTAATCTTGAATTGTAGTTTAAAAATATATATTTTTGTAACTCTTTGAAAGCTTATGAAGACTGACAGCTTTCCTTGTAAGCACTAGGAGAAAAAAAAGAAAGAGGGACATTTGACAATTTTAAAGAAACAACAAGAAATTAGAATGAAAATCTGTGACAAACAGCGTCAGTGTGGCCATGTCCACATTCCTACATATCTCTCTCTACAAGCACCTCTCTAAGAAGCCTGACATCCCGGTGGACTCTTTATAGTCATGTATGCTTGATTCCAGATGAGCTCTGGTCTTATCTGGATGCTCAGATAAGAGGTTTCTATCTGAGCATCCAGATGCTCCCTCAGGTTCCAAGACATTTCACCCCAGGCCCTGGGTTCACTCTGGAATTCGTAGGCTTCACGTCTCTCTAGAAATGAGGTGTAAAATTTAAGACCAGACCTCAGCCATCAGTGTCCAGACCATCCTAGAAGTCTTTCCCAATCTCACAGAGAAAGCCCTAGTATTTCCCAGTGACCCCAGGATTCCACGCTGGGGTGGCCAAAGAAATAGGTCTCTCAGGGCTTTGCCACAGCCTGCAGCCCATACTCCAGAGGCACACACAGCACCTCTCGGCTGCTCCAGCTCTGTGGGATAGCCTCCCCTGGGGTCCGCAGGACGGGGGCCACAGTGTTGAGGTAGACAAGGAGGATCAATCAGAGGCCTCTTCCCTCTCCACAGAGACTGGATTGTCATTGTTCCTTCATTTATATCGTAGGGCTTAACATTTCACTCAGAAAAAGCCCCTCTTTTTCTAATCCTTAGTCTTTGTTTCAAGGAAAGCCACTTTTTCTTCTACCACATTTTCCAGGATCGACTTTAAGAAAAATGCAACATCTATTGAAAAAAGAGTGGGGTGTATGCATGTGGTTTAATTCCAGATTGCTTTTGGGTTTAAGTGGTATCAAATTTCAGTATATTTCTGTCTTATGTGAAAGAAATATATTACTAAAACGTCAGTGAGCAATAATGTCAGCTGTCGAGCACTAGATTTATTTTTGCAGGATATGGAGTGCAATGAACTGAGTCAGTATGGCAAGGTGTATGTGATCTGTGGGAGTTATGCCATTTTTTTAACGTAGGAAGTGCACGGGACTTTCCCTCTCTGCACTCCAGCTCTTACTGTACCATTAGAAGATGCAGATTTCTGTTGGTGTGCAAAAAGTATGGCCTTACATTCAAGCAGAATGGATCTGAAGAAAGCAGCAATATCTGTTGTATTAGAGAACATTCCCATGTGTTTAAACTCTTCACTTCTTAGATGCATTTAAATTCTTAATGCAAATGACGTAGCAATTTGAAAACTTCTCTGTATTACTTGTGTTTAAAATGTCTTGCTTTAAATACAAAAAAAATGGTAAAGGGGATTATCTTTTGTTTAGAAGGTTAAATATTATTTTTGCCTTAGATAGCTTTGTAATAATTTTTCTCCAGACAATTCAACACTTTTGAAAAATGACATGAATTTTCATTAAAAACCCTTTTCCTATGTTTATTGTATACAAGAATTATGCAATAAAATTTCTTTGTAAAAATATTTTCTTCTTTGATTCCTAAAGACTCCTTTTATTTTCAGCACAGATACATGGACTGGAGTTTGTAGCAGACTGTTCTGTTTGCCTCCTTAACCAGCTGACAAGTCTGTAGTCTATATAGAGAGCCTTTCATCTGATGCAGTCTTTGGAAGTTGGGTCTCTCACAGTAGGGTCAAGTCCAGCTCTCCATACCACAGGCCCTGGGAGAGGCCTCCAGGGATCTGAAAGACTGGAGGAAAGGGAAACATTTGCAGAATTACTCAACCTTCACCTCACCTCAGCAAAATCTTCAGCAGCTTGTGTATGTTTCTTGCTTAAAATATGGATTTGGGAGTTCCACCATGAAAACTCTGCGGGTAAAAATGCAGAAATGATACCACGCTGATGCCTTGCCTTCTGTTAAAAAATTTGACAGGAAACTTACACTATCATCGAGGGTTGGTCTCTAGGGAAGTATATTAGGAGCTTTCCACTGCTTACAGATGATTTCACTGATAAAAGACATCTCTACAGATAAGTTTTGATATTGTATTATTTGTTGTTGAAATGTTGAGTTGTTTTGTATTGTCTATTTATTTACTTTAGGGGGCAGAAGTGGGGTGATGAAGACTTTTGTTCTTCAGCCAGTTCTTTAAGTCATATTCCTGGGATCTTAAAATTCACAGGCCAGCAACTTTATGTAGTGTACCTTAGAGCACTGCTTTTCATAGTGTAGTCCTCAGACACTGAGGCATCAGCATCACCTGGGAATTTGCCAGAAATACAAGTTTCCAGGTTTCATCTTGGACTTCCTTAATCAAAAATTCTGGGCTGGGGCCTTAGCAATCTGCATTTTAGAAAGCCCTCCATGTGATTCTTGTGCTTATTCAAATTTGAGAACCACTGCCTTGGAACTTTTAGTGAGAAAACTTCAATTAGTATTAATTTTAAAAGCATTTATATCTGACCCTCGAAAATGGCTTTTTTTCATCAGTACTTTTCTTTCTATAGGGGTGGGTGGATGGTTTTTCCAAAATATCATGCCTTTTAGCTCTTCTCATCTCTCACTACCCGTTTGTCTTGTCCTGGAGGACTAGCCTGTCCTCATTCACTAGCACCACCTTAATTCCTATTTGCATTTCTGGACTGAGCCTGGGCTGCCGAATGGTGCTTCCCAGTGCCTTTCTAGACCACAGGATGTCCATGGCAGGGTTCATCACAGTAATTCCAAGAATTAGAGAGCAGACTTCAGTGTATAAATTTACATATCACCTTTCCCGTCTCTTCTATTTTTCTTATACTTCCTTGCAACATTATCATCATTTTTTTTTAACCATTGAAGAGATTTCAACCCAAATCTTCAACTCTTTCTTTTTGTCAGAAAACTGCTGTTACCTAGATCGTAACAACAAAACGACTTTTGGAAGATACTGGCTTTCGAAAAAGGTTGAATTTAAAAACTGTGTTTGGGACAAGCTTACTAGCACCCCATACAGGTTTCAAACCAGAGCTCATGGTTCTTTACACAGCAGATTGAAATTTCACCATATTTTGAGATTTTTTACCTGAAAAAGCCCTCTGCCATAGAAGAATATTCTGGCAAGAATGCTTCCCATACACTTACTCCCAGAGGTCAGTCTTGTGGGCCAGTCTAGGAGGAATTGGCCCAAAAATGACTGTAAGCTCTGGAATGAGGCAGCTCTGACACGTCTTGCCCAAAACACCTGAAAGGCTGTCCTGCGGGTGTAAAGAGCTTTTATGGAACCATCATGAAATAAAACCATGGTGACCTGAAATTTGGTAGCCAAATCAGATTCCTAGCCCACATGAGATTTTCCTAATTTTTAGTTGATTACAAAACCATACCAACTTGTCAGATTATGGATGCCAGGGAGTTAGTTTCTTTCTTTTCTTTTCTCTTTCTTTCTTTCTTTCTTCTTCTTTCTTTCTTTTTCTTCTTTCTTTTCTTTCTTTCTTTCTCTATTTTTTTTTTTTTGGAGTCTCACTGCCCTGTTGCCCAGGCTGGAGTGCAGTGGCATGATCTCGGCTCACTGCAACCTCTGCCTCCCAGGTTGAAGCGATCCTCCCACCTCAGCCTCCTGAGTAGCTGGGATTACAGGTGGGCACCACCACGCCTAGCTAATTTTTGTATTTTTAGTAGAGATGGGGTTTCACCATCTTGGCCAGGTTGGTCTTGAACCCCTGACCTCATGTGGTCCATTCACCTCGGCCTCCCACAGTACTAAGATTACAGGTGTGAGCCACCATGCCCAGCCAAGGAGCCTCATTCTTATTTCAAGGTTTTCAACTCTCCTCCCTGCAGTGTCTACCCCACTATTCCCAGTAAGCATATACTCACTCACCCTTATTATCACGCAGGTTAGACTGGAACCAGACAAATTTTCTGGAATAAGCAGAAGGGCAAGTCAGTCAGAAATTAATAAGTACTTAGTTCAGCACAGCCCAGACATGGGCAAGGTATAGAAGTGTAAATAACTAGAAAGCAAAGTAAAAGAGGTTTTATGCATAAATACAGCCCAGGAGAGAGTCATAATTGTTAAGTTACAGTTGCCCGAACTTCATTCCCATGGCCTTCAATCCCACCACAGGATTTCTTTCTACCTTAATGATACTGTGGATTGAATAACCTCTGTCGATAAGTCAGGCACTTGATCCATTATTTCTACTGTGAGGTAGGTAGTCTTATCCTCATTTTACAGATGATGGTGCTAACAGCTCAAAACATTAAGACAAATTACACAGCTAGTCCATGGCCAAGCTAAAATTGAAATCCAAGTTCCTGTGACTTCAAACACTGAGCCCCTAGCTCCACTCTGGGCTGCCTCCCATGTAGGACACTGGCTACTTGGATAGTGTTCAGTTGTGGTGGGTTTGAACCTGGGGGAAAAATGTATATAGCATTTCTTATTTGTTTCAAGTTAACTGCAATTCACACTTCCGAAACACATTCTGCATTGTGACTGTGTTATTTCAGAGAGGCCTAATTAAGCCTTTGTACGTCTTGATTTTCTTACACTTTGGTGACAGAGAGTTTCATATTTTTCTTCAAAGGGCTAACTTTAGCACTCCTAATAATTCTTTTTCTTTAAATTAAAACAATTTTTTCCTTCAATAGCTTTTGGGGTACCAGTGGTTTTTGCTAATACGGATGAATTCTGTGGTGGCAAATTCTCAGATTTTAGTGCATCCATCATCCAAGTAACACTCCTAAGAATTTTAACTCCCACAGCAAGAAAAGTCCTATTCTGGATTCATATGGAAAAAAGAAAGAATAGAGGTGATACTAAAGATGCGTTTAACCAAAATACTCAGTTTTTGGCATAGCTGATCCAGCTCATCCTTTCTCATGCAAAAAGGTATAAAGCCCAGGTGGTGGGGATGGGGTGCCTTTACCAATGTCACTAAGTCAGACTCTACCATGGGAGGGTGAAGGAGGAGGACAGGTTCCTGAGGGCTCTCACCACACTCAGAGCATGTCTGCAGGACACATGATGGACCTATCCCAGGAACTGATGGAATAAAGAGGTTTGTTTCTGTTTGATTACAATTCATGACAGATTGATACCTGCAGAGACATTCGAACTTGAGGTTTTACCCCCCTTCTCTTTAACACCAGAGCTTATAAGGCTACTCAGGCATCTGGTGTTTGTTAGACGGCTGCGTTGCATCATCCTTATGATTGCTGGGGAACATCTCCTAGCATTCGAACGATTGGAGGAAAGACTATGGGGCACAAAATGGCCTCATCCGGTTTACATCTTTATTACTGCGCTTCTCGCATACCTGCTTACATCTGGAAAAAATCTCCAGGTAAACCTCTTGGGCTCTTTCTCTAAAGAGTAACTGTAATTATTAGGGCTATACCCAAATTCAGCTTAGAATAGGTATGTTGCTGAACTTCAGCCAAAACCCTGTGCCTGTCTAAAAGAGATTTTCTTTTTTTACATCCAATTACATAGGAGGGGCCTTTTCCCCACACATGGCCAGTGGGGTTCCTGATTCTTTATGCCCAAGGCTTCTATTTATGCCCTTAGGGAAAAGACAGGGAAACTTTAGGGAAGAAACAGAGATCTCTTCAAATCTCCTCAGTGTTTTTTCCTCACTAGCAAATCCCAGAATTCTAATGTGGATTGCAGATCATGTCAAAATTTTACAAATGCTAAATCTTTACCCTGCTAGGTACTATCACAAACTTTACCTGACTAACCAACAGCATCAAAACAAAACAAAGAACAACAACAATAAAAATTGCAAACAAAGCCAACTACCATCTCTGTTTCCAGCCTATCCCTCTAGTATATGGAGCTCACCCATTCAGCATGATTTATTGAGCACGTACTAGGGTACCAGGTACCATGCTTGGCACAGGAAACCCCAAACTGAATAAGACTCCCTGTGTCATGCAATTAGCTGGAAAAACAGACCTGCAGCTAATTATGCATAATACTGGCATGTTGCGTAGGGTTATGCAGAAGTGTGGATAAAATGTAATGAAAATTCAACTGGGAGAAGGATGAATTATCCTTCCCTAGAAAAGGGATGAAGCAGGGAGAGTGGCAGTCAAGGAACTTCACTTAGAGATGAAAGTGCAGCTGGGTCTTGAAAACTATGTAGTCTTTCACATAGGAGAGACGAAAACAAGGTAGTTCAGAGAAACAGTTGGGGTGTGATCTGTCACTTTTTCAAACACATTTCTGATTATTTTGATAAGTAGTGGTTGTCTAAGATCATCTCATAAGATGCTTTTTTCCATTTGCTTCCCCCCTCTCCTTTTTAAGCCATATATATATGTCTTAAAACATATATATGTATATATGTATATATATATATATATATATATATATATATATATATATATATATATCCAAACATGCTTCATCTTACTGTGCTTCACTTTATTGTGCTCCGCATATAGTGCATTTTTTACAAATTAAAGTTTTACGGCAACCCTGCATTAAGCAAGTTTTTGGTGCCATTTTTCCAGCAGTATGTGCTCACTTCATGTCTCTGTGTCACGTTTTGATGATTCTTGCTATATTTCAAACTTTTTAATGATTGTTATTACATAGTTATGGCAATCTGTGATTTAGTAATCTTTGATCTTACTCTCATAATTGTTTTGGGGCACCACCAACTGAGCCTATATAAATGGCAAACTTAATAAATGTTCTATGTTTTCTGACTGCTCCAATAACCAGTCATTTCTTTTTCTCTCTCCCTCTCCTTGTGCCTCCCTATTTCTTGAGACACAACAATATCGAAATTAGGCCAGTGAATAACCCTACAATGCCCTCTAGGTGTTCAAGTGAAAGGAAGAGTCACATGTCTCTCACTTTAAATCAAAAGCTAGAAATGATTACGTTTAGTGAAGAAGGCAGGTCGAAAGCCAAGACAGGCTTAAAGCTAGTTCTCTTGCACCAAACAGTTAACCAAGTTGTGAATGCAAGGAAAAAGCTCTTGTAGGAAATTAAAAGTGCTACTCCAGGGAATGCATGAATGATAAGAAAGCAAAACAGCTTTATTGCTGATACAGAGAAAGTTTGAGTCATCTGGATAGAAGATCAAACCAGCCACAGCATTCCTTTAAGCCAAAGCCTAATCCAGAGCAAGGCCCTGACTCTCTTCAATTATATTAAGGCTGAGAGAGGTGAAGAAGCCACCAAAGAAAAGTTCGAAGCTAGCAAAGGGTAGTTCATAAGGCTTGAGTGCCAGGTGTAATATAATAGTGCTATAATGTGAAAATGCAAGGTGAAGCTGCAAGTGCTGATGGGGAAGCTGCAAGTTATCCAGATGATCCAGCCAAGGGAATTAATGAAAGTGGCTACACCAAAAAAGACTTTCAGTGTAAATGAAACAGCCTTCTATTGGAAGATGATGCTACCTAGGACTTTCATCACTAGAGAGGAGAAGTGAATGCCTGGCTTCAAAGCTTCAAAGGACAGGCTGACTTTCTTGTTAGGGTCTACTGTAGCTGGTGGCTTTAAGTTGAAGTCAATGCTTATTTATCATTCTGAAAATCCTAGGACCCTGAAGAATTATGCTGAAACTACTCTGCCTGTTTTCCATAAATGAAACAACAAAGCCGGGATAACAGCATATCTCTTTACATCATGGTTTACAGAGTATTTTAAGCCTGCAGTTGAAATCTACTACTCAGAAAAATGATCCTTTCAAAATAGTTCTGCTTACTGACAATGTACCTGGTTACCCAAGAGCTCTGATGGAGATATACAAGGAGGAGAATGTTGTTTTCATGCCTGCTAATACAATATCCACTCTGAAGCCCGTGGATCAAAGAGTAATTTTTTAAGTCTTTTTATTTAAGAAATACATTTTGTAGGGCTGTAGCTGACATAGATGGTAAGTCCTCTGGTGGATCTGGGCAAAGTAAATTGAAAACCTTCTGGAAAGGATTCACCATTTGAGATGCCATTAAGAATATTCATGACTCATGAGAGAAGGTTAAAATGTCAACATTAACAAGAATTTGAAAGAAGTTGATTTCAACCTTCATGGATGATTTTAAGGGGTTCAAGACTTTAATGGAAGAAGTAACTGCAGATTACTGTGGTGGTGGAAATAGCAAGAGAACCAGAATTAGAAGTGAAGTCAGAAGATGTGACTGAATTGCTACAATCTCATGATAAAGCTTGAACAGTGGAGGAGTTGCTTCTTACAAATGAGCAAAGAAAGTGATTTTTTGCTGTTGTTGTTGTTTGTTTGTTTTTTGTTTTTCTGAGACAGGCTCTTGCTATGTTGCCCAGGTTGGTCTCAAACTTCTGGGCTCAAGCTACCCTCCCACCTTGCCTCCCAAAGGGCTGGGATTACAGGCCTGATCCACTGCATCCAGCGCGAAAAGTGGTTTCTTGAGACAGCATCTACGCCCGGGGATGAGGCTGTGAACATTATTGAAATTACAATGTAGGATTTAGAACATTACATAAACTTTTACAAGGAAGTACATAGATGGGAAAAAGAGCAAAAATTAAAAATACTAAAATGACACCACCAAAAAAAGAATATTACATAAACTTAGTTGATAAAGCAGCAGTGGGATTTGAGAGTACTGACTCCAATTTTGAAAGAAGTTGTACTATGAGTAAAATGCTATCAAACAGCATCGCATGCTACAGAGAAATTATTCATGAAAGGAGGAGTCAATCAATGCAGCAAACTTCACCACTGTCTTATTTTCAGAAATTGCCATGGCCACTCCCATCTTTAGCTACGACCACCCCGGTTAGTCAGCAGCCATCAACATTGAGGTAAGACCCTCCACCAGCAAAAAAAATTATGACTCATTGAAGGCTCAGAGGATCATTAGCATTTTTTGGCAATAAAGTATTTTTAAGTAAGGTTTGTACAATGTTTAGACATAATGCTATTGTAGGCTTACTAGACTACACAATAGTATAAAAATAACTTTTATATGTACTGGGAAGCCAAAAAATTTGTGTGACTTGCTTTACTGAAATATTTACTTCCTTGCCGTGATCTGTAACTGAACACATAGCATATCTTCAAGGTATGCCTGTATGTATGTATGTGTGTGTATACATACATATATGTGTATATATATGTATGTGTGTTTGTCTATGGACACATGTACATGTATACACACACACATACATACATACATACATACAGGCATACCTTGTATGTAGATATACAGAGAGAGACAACCAAAGGAAGATGAAGAGGAGGAGGGGCTTAGGGAGGGGCTTCCGTGCCATTTCTTCCATTTTTGCGTCCCACATCTAAGAAGAAAGCAGACTCTGTAAGGTCCTTCGTACCTGCTTATACCTATGTTCTACTCCCGCTTCTCAGGGCAGACTATCATGAGCTTATCTGGACCTCTGCAGCATTGCCAAACTGGCTTCCTGTCTCCGGGCTCTCTCCCCTCCTCCCAGCCTCCACAATGCAGCCAGTGACCTTTTGAAATTATAAATCTGGGCATCTGGCATCCACTGTAGGACGTGGTGCAGACACACTGTAGTTGAGTCTACAGAGGCCCTTCACAGTCTGGCTACAACCTGTCTGTCCTGGCTCCTCTCTCACCACTTCTTCCTCACTGTAGACTTCTTACTACGCGCAGAAGGTGGCACATCCTTTTATATAATGCTTTCTGCCTGAAATGTCCTTTTGCCTCTTTCGATTCATAGGCTCCAGGGATCCCTCAAATCCAGACTCCAATAGCATCTCTTTCATGACGTATATTGCCAATTTCCTTTCCTCCTCTGGCATAAATGTACGGTCATGTGATGCACAATGACATTTCAGTCAATGACAGACCTCATATATGACCATAGTCCCTTAAGATTATAATGGAGCTGAAAAATTCCCATTGCCTATTGATGTTGTAGTAGTTATAGCACAGCACGTTACTTTTCTATGTTTAGGTATGTTGAGATACACAAATACCACCGTGTCACAATTGCCTACAGTATTCAGTACAGTAACATGCTGAACAGGCTTGTAGCCTAGGAGCAATGAGTTATACTATATAGCCTAGGTGTGCAGTAGGCTATACCACCTAGGTTTGTGTGAGTATACTCTATCATGTTTGCACAACAACAAAATCACCTAACACATTTCTCAGAATGTATTATCATTAAGTGACTGTATTCCCACTCTCACTTGTTCAGGTCTTGATTCTAGAGTTCATCACTTCGAATAATTGTCTCCTTCACCAGATTTGGAGCTCCTGTTGAGGAAAAACACTGAATAAATCAATGTCTGGAACAAAAGGTAGTTAGAATCCATTCTAAGCAAAATAGATGGTGAAATTCATTTTCAATCCTCTTCTCTCTCATTTTCTTTGCCTTGTCCTATCTTTTCTTGTAATACCCCATGTAGATCTGTTCTCTGAGCAATGCCCAGAGAACAAGGAGCTTAATCTGCTAGAAAATAGCTACCACCTACCCCCAGCATTTATTAAAGGCTAGACCAATGCTAACATTCATGATCTCGTTTAGTCTTCTGAGCAACACAGAAGTCACAGACTGGAGGTTTAATGCAAGCTTTCTTTGCCTGAATCTTCCTAAAGACATATGTTTAAAAATAGATTTAAGGGGTACAAGGGTACCCCTTAGATTTAAGGGTATCCCATTGTTACTTGGATATATTGCATAGTGGCGAAGTCTGGGTTTTTAGTGTAAACATCATCCAAATAGTGTCCATCGTGCCCCACAGGTAATTTCTCATCCCTCACCTGCCTCTCACCCTCCCACATGCCTGAGTCTGCAGCATCTATTGCTCCATTCTCTATGTTCACCTGTACACATTGTTTAGCTCCCACTTATAAGTGAGAACATGTGATATTTGACTTTCTGTTAGTACATCTTTTTGCCAATATTTAAAAACCAGGAGATCTCACATCAAAACCGCACTTTTTCGATTATTTGGAATACAGGGAGAATCTGGCAGTTCTGGTCAGCTGCCAGGTAGTGCCAAGTGGCAGCTGCACGCTTCAGGTGAGGATGACATTTCCATTTTGCCACAAGCCTTGCCATTTCCCATGGGCTCTCATTTGTCTTTATATCTTCACTGTTTCATTGTTTCTTAAAATATGCAAATATTTTGTATCCCTGCTTCTACCAAAATGGAAAAGTAAATATACAGTATGAAGGCCACAGGACGTTTTTTTAAAAAAACCTACCTATCTCCTATAGACATTTGGCTTGTAACCCCTGCGGTAGGTAATATTAGTATCCCTATTTTGCCAATGAGAAAATGGAGGCACAGGGAAGCAAATAACTTCACCATGATTATGTATCTAGAAAGCATCCAGCAAAGACATTTGACTATAACGCCTATATTCTTAAATGGAGGTCTCCAAACTTTTTGATCCTACACCTCTATAAATAAAAAATGTTAGCATGTCCACCTAATACGTACATTCACTTTTAAATTATGTATGTTCACCACTAAAGTAATATAGTATTCAATTCTAAAATACATGCAAAAGTGAACAATTTTAAAGGATGAGAAAAAAATTTTAAAACATGAATTTTAAAGTAATTTTAATGTTATTTAAGATGGCATAAAGATGTTTACCTTTACTGAAATAAGAAGATGTTAATAATATCTTTAATGACAGCAGTGTGATTTGAGTACATTGTTATTTTTTAAAACCTGGGTTTAAGAATTTGTGAAACAGTGTTTAAAGGTCTGGATCTAAATTCGATTTATCTTAATATTTGCTGAAGTGGCTGACATAACTACAACAATGTCCCACATGGAAAGGTGCATGACAGGCTTGCTTACAGATCATGAGACTCATTTTTTAATCTCAAATGCTGGTGTACAATGGTGTGTGTGGAATTTTGGCTAGCAGATCTTCATATTCTCAGATGTCAATGAGTATGACTGACAATTATTCAAAGGTATTTTTTAAATACCTAAAAAATTTTCAAATGCCATTGAACAGCATTAAAAACAGGTTTTAAAATTCTGATCTCAAGTTTTTTGAGCATGCAGCTATGAAAGATTCTTTAAGGTAAGACACAAACATGAGATTCTTTAAGGTAAGGCCCAAACATGAGATTCTTTAAGGTAAGACGCAAACATCTTTTTCTTCAATAAAAAATCACACAATGGAAACAGTTCCAAACATTCATTTTCAAAATATTTTCTCCAGATCTGATTTTCTTTAAAAAAAAAAAAAAGCAGCATCAATTATTCATTGCTGAAATGGCATTTTTACCTGAAAGGAATGGATTGAATGTATTTTTCAAAGATAATTTTTAAATAGCATACTACTGGCAGATGCTTGTCATCACCGAAAATGTTGGAAAATTTGCAACTTTTAAACTTTTCAAATTTAAATTTTGAATTTTAACTTGGAACTCATTTTTATGATTGTTAACCCTTTCATGAAATAGGCCCAGTAATATAAAATATTTTCTTGGAACTCTTAAAAAGAACTCATCTTGATGAATGATAACCCTTCCATGAAATAGCTGGCAAGTATAAAATATTTTCATAGCTATTATTTATCTCACTGCAAGGTATTATAATGATTTGACTGTATTTCCATGACCTATATTTCTAAAATTAACCATACACAGTAGCGCTTCTGGCTTCAATCCCTTAGCTGAGCATTTGTCTACAAATAAATAATGCACTGGATGATTTTCACATGCAGCACCCTTTCCAGAATCTTCTCATGGAATCTGGAAAGAATGGATTCTGGAATCTTGTGGAATCTGGAATCTCGTGGAACATTCTTTTCCCAAACACTCCAGCCAAGGCAGCCCCCTCACTGGTGGCCACACCTAACAGAGTTTGCCATAAAGCATTATGTTTATTAAATTGATTATTTCCATCTTTTCTTTATTGGCTCACACAAAAATTTTATGCATTATTGAAACAAATGCAGCAGATACCATAAGCCAAGATGTGCTAGAAACATCTACTCTTAATGCAACTGCAAAGGAAATTTCTGCAGTATGTAATTTTTTCAAATTCTTGCTTCTTCACATCTTCACCGTGCTGTGTCTGCATCTTCCAATTGCATTTACTTTCAGTAAATACATTTTAGTTTGTGACCATTGTGAAAATTTATTATACAAAGTGGAGGCATTACTGTCACATCCAACTAAAACACAGTCAAGAGGCCTTGAATAAAACATGCAGGTTACAAGGGGACCACTTCAATTGAAACAAGCTGTTGTGACTTCAAGACTAGTCTTTTTCTTTTCTTTCTTTCTTTCTTTTTCTTTCTTTCTTTCTTTCTTTCTTTCTTTCTTTCTTTCTTCTTTCTTTCTTTCTTCTTTCTTTCTTTCTTTCTTTCTTTCTTTCTTTCTTCTTTCTTTCTTTCTTTCTCTTTCTTTCTTTCTTTCTCTCTCTCTCTCTCTCTCTCTCTCTCTCTCTTTCTTTCTTTCTTTCTCTTTTTTTTTTTTTTTGACAGGGTCTCTCTCTGTTGCCCAGGCTGAAGTGCAGTGGCATGATCACTGCTCACTGCAGCCTTAACCTGCCAGGCTCAAGTGATCCTCTCACCTCAGCCTCACCTGTAGCTGGGACTTCAGGTGCGTGCCATCATTCCCAGCTGATTTTTTTTATTCTTCTTTTTTTTTTTTTAAGAGACGGTGTCTCACTGCGCTGCCCAAGCTGGTGTTGAACTCCTGGCTTCAAGAGAGTCTACCACCTCAGCCTCCCAAAGTTCTGGGATTACAGGCATGAGCCACCACACCAGGCCAAGACTAGTTTTACTGTGGTAGTAACTGCCACCACTGGCCAACCAGAGCTCCCCAGCTGAGGCATAGCCACAAGTGTTAACAAACTTTCTTTCAAGACAATTTGTGTAGTTTTTCTCTCCTGACAAAAGCCCAACCTTCTCCTTTGTTCTTTGGACACACCAGGGGCCACCCCAGTCTGTTGCGTGTGCCCTGACTTGCAGTTCTATTCTTTGAATATTCACAAATAACACCTTTTGCTTGGGATTGCATCCCTCCATTTTTATTTGATATTGACACCGTCTTCTTTTCAGATTATGTTAGTTACTGTCCCTGGGGCAGGAAAAGCAGTTGCAGAGAGACCATCTTTTCTATGCCTGGGTGAATGGTCATATCCTTTCTACTTTTGGGTCCACTTCCAACACTTTACCTTTCAATGTTGTGAAATATCTCCAAGAGGTGCTCTACGGAGACTTTTTATTTTCTTTTGCTAGTGTCACTTCTTCTGAGGCATTTTTATCCTTTTCATCACCTCCACTTTCCTCATTTATGTCAATAAGTTTGCCTTCACTACATTCTCTGGCTGCAAACCTATAGTGTCTCAAAGGGTGGCAGTGTGGACATCCATGGTCCCCTGTTTCTTCTATAATGCCATTTATGTTGGATTCTATTTCTCTCCCAGCATTATCACTTTTCATTTCTTTGCTGCATTTTCCTATTTATTAATACCTTGTGAAGTTGCTCACAGTGAATCTACTGTGGTGATTGAAATTTGAGCTGTGTTGCTAGTAGACTAGTATTATTTAATAAAGCTGTAACTAAAATTTGTGCACAATGGAATCACGCAAAGTGATGACTACCTATACTGGCAAAGCGTATTTTATTTAATTTTTCTTATTTTAGATAAAAATTGTTATAATTAGTTTTAAAGTTTTCCCTACCTCCCAATACAATGCCATGTGTATTTGTGCTATTCTGGGCTTCTAACATGAACTTATTGAGCTTAACAACAGAGGTGATCATAGTAACTCCAAGATATAATTTACATTTTAATAGGGCTCCTAAATACACAAGTACTGTGGGAATTTAGGCAGGGCCTGTTGGATAACATCCTTACTCCAACTACTGAGCCTTGGTTCCCATATCACTCTCTCTTCATAGGTAAACAATGAAACTACTTCTTTCATTGATTCTCTAGTTAAGCTTTTCTACATCTTCTGACATTGTCTTAGTTGTTTGTATTGCTTTAACAAAATACTTGAGACTGGGTAAGTTATAAAGAACAGAAATTTATTTCTCACAGTTCTAGAGGCTGGAAGTCCAAGATCAAGGCACCAGCAGGTCTCACTTGTGTTGAGGACCCAATCGTTGCTTCCAAGATGGTGCCTTGTTGCTATGTCCTTTAGATGGGTTGAATACTGTGTTTTTATATAGTAGAAGAGCAGAAGGGCAAAAAGGGGCCTACCTAGTTCCCTCCAACCCTTTTATAAGGCACTAATCTTATCTGTGAGGGTAGAGCCCTCATGACCTAATCACCCCACTAAGGCCCTAGCTCTTACCACTGTTGCCTTGGGGATTAAGTTTCAACACAACTTTTGGAGGGAATGTGAGCATTCAAATCATAGCAAATAGCTTTGTAAAATAACTTCTAAAACATTTTTCTACTTTCCCAAATATGTCAGAAAATATACTAGTTACATTTTATTCCAAGAAATACCCATCCTGAGGTCTCACACACACACATACACACACACACACACACGCACACACACACACACACACTCTTCACAATTCTGTGCTCCAGTTTGTACTGGTTGCTTTCTAGATCCTCTGTATAGCTGATGACGATGCCCTGGATCCTTGTTTTCCCATTGTCCTAAGCATTCTTTTCACCTTTGTCCTGTGCTGGGTCCTTTGTTACCAGATGCCTTCATTTATGCCTTCTTTTCAGTACAGTACATCTTCTCTGGTTTCCTGTGAAAAGGCACATGCAGGGTTAAAAGTTTTGTAATTTGGTATGTTTGAAAATAACTCTATCCTGCTCTCACACTTTATTAGTATTTCCACAGAGTATAGAGTTCCAAAGTGGAAATCATTTTTCTCTTCAAATTTTGAGGCATTGCTCTACTGACTTGTATTTTCCAGGGTTACTGTTGAGATATCCACTGGAGAGTCTGATCCTTTGTAAGAGTTTGGAAAAGATGATATGCCCAGCGAAGGCTTTTTCCCATTCATTTTGCCAAGCACTTGGTAGGATTTTCAATCAGAGTTATGTGTCCTTCCATTCTGAGAAACTTTCTTATATTGTGTTTTTGTCTTTATCCTTTGTTTTCTCTGTTCTTTATTGTTGTAATTTCTATTAGTCAGACATTATATTTCCAAGATTGATTTAATTTTTTAATTTTAATTGTATTTCCATCACATCATTCTTTTGTTTTCCTTTCTAGGAAATTTTCTCTCATTATTTTGCAACTATTTTACTTAAATTTTTTTACACCTATCATTCATATACATATGTAATATATATATATATTTCTTTCATATAGTCTCCCCTCATTTCCAAGAGCTCTTGTTCCCTCATTGCTCCATTTTTACATCCTTTTCTTATTAAGAAAATGATATTTTTGTTTGGCTCATGCCTGTAATCCCAGCACTTTGGGAGGCTGAGGCAGGTGGGTTACTTGAGGCCAGGAGTTCAAGAGCAGCCTGGCCAACATGATGAAACCCTATCCCTACAAGAAAATATGAAAATTAGCTAGGCATGGCAGCATGTGCCTGTAGTCCCAGCTACTCAGGAGGCTGAGGCAGGAGAATCGCTTGAACCCAGGAGGCAGAGGTTGCAGTGAGCTGAGATCACACCAATGCACTCCAGCCTGGGTGACAGAGTGAGACTCTGTCAAATAAAAAAAAAAAGAAAACGAATGATATTTTCTCATTTTTCTAAGAAAATTAATGATAATTTTAAAATGTTTTATTTCTCCACTCTGCATTGTGTTTCTTTGAGTTCCTTTTCAGTTTGCATAGGCCCACATCTTCTATGAGGAGATGTTCCCCAAGATCCTACTGGTCCTTGGCTGTCCAGTTCCAGTAACAGTGAAACATTGAACTGTCAATTATGTCTGATGGAAGTTTGCTGACCCATGGGTTTCATGGTAGAAGCCCTCCTCCTTCCTCTCCTCCTCCCTCTTCTCTTCCTCTTCCTCTTCTTCTTTCTCTTCCTCCTTTTTTTTCTTTTTTGTGTGACTCCACATGTTTGATTGCTTTTACTTTGACAAGAGTATAAACTGGTACAACTATTTTGGAAAACAGTTTGTTATTGTTTTCCTCTGTGATGTTGTAGTTTTTCTCCAATCTCTTGCTATCTCTGAGTCTAGAGTTTCCCTGGTACAACTGCTCCTTTCACCTACACTGGTGAGGCTGAGGTGGGCAAGTCACTCGATTACAGCAGGCAGGGAGGAGGATTCAGGAATCTCACTTTTCCTCATACAGGATTAGTATAATTTATAAGGTAATATTTAATACAAATAATGTAATACACAGATAAGTTTTGGAGCATAATATTAAGATGAGCATTTTAACCCATCACCCAATTTAAGAATTAGAGCAGTACTAATACTTTCGAATTTTACCTATGGACTCTTCTCCTCTGCCTTCATTTTCCTGCTCCAACTGGTAACTCCAAGTCTGAATTTTGTATTTTTTGCCACCTTATTTTATTTTCTAAAAATAGTAAATGGTTGTATCATGTATATAAGTAACCGTAAACAATATATTACTTGGCTTTGTTTAATTTTGTGCTTTATAAAAATGGTATCATGCTGTGTTGTCTGTGACTTGTTATTTTTCACTCAATATTTTCTGTTTCATTTATCTTCTTGTTTCCAACCATATTTCATTCATTTTACTACTGTGTGTTATTTCTTTGTGTGGTATACCACAATTTGTTTTTTAGAGATGGAGTCTCACTATGTTTGCCAGGTTGGTCTTGAATGCCTGGCCTCAAGCAATCCTTTTACCTTGGCCTTCCAAAATGCCAGCATTACAGGCATGAGCCACTGCGCCCCACCAACCACAATTTTTAAATTTATTTTTCTGTCAATGGAAATCTGGATTGTTTCCATTTTTTCATTGCAACATACAACCTTATATAAAACTTTCTTTTCTTTTACATATCTTCTGGTATAGGGGTCCCCACCTTCCAGGCCACAGACCAGTACTGGCCTTTATAAATTACCCAGTCTCAGGTATTTCTTTATAGCAGTGTGAAAATGGACTAATACAGCCTGGGAGGCCTCAGGAAACTTATAATCATGGCAGAAGGTGAAGAGGAAGCAGGCACAACCTTTACATGGTGGAGCAGGAGACAGAGAGTGAAGGGGAAGTGCTACACACTTTTGAACAACCAGATCTCATGAGAATTCACTCACTATCATGAGAATAACAAGGGGGAAATCTGCCCCCATGATCCAATCACCTCCCAGCAGGCCCCTCCTCCAACACTGAAGATCATGATTCCACATGAGATTTGGGAGGGGACATAGAGCCAAACCATATCATTCTGCTCCTGGCTTCTCCCAAATCTCATGTCCTTCTCACACCTCAAAACACAATCATACCTTCCCAAAGTCTTAACTCATTCCAGAATTAACTCAAAAGTCCAAGTCCAAAGTCTCATCTGAGATAAGGCGAGTCCCTTCTGTCTCTGAGCCTGTAGAATCAAAAACAAGTTAGTTACTTCCAAAATACAATGGGGGTACAAGCATTGGGTAAATTCTCTCATTCTAAAAGGGATGAATTGGCCAAAACAAAGGGGCTACTGGCCCTATGCAAGTCTGAAACCCAGTGGGGCAGTCATTAAATCTTAAAGCTCCAAAATAATCTCCTTTGACTCAGTGTCTCATATTCAGGAGACACTGATACAAGGTTGGGCTCCCAAGGCCTTGAGAAGCTCTGCCCCTGTGGCTTTACAGGTTACGGCCCTCACAGCTGCTTTCACAGGCTGGCATTGAGTGCCTGTGACTTTTCCAGGTGCATGGTGTAAGCTGTCAGTGGATCTATCATTCTGGGGTCTCAGGATGGTGGCTCTCTTCTCACAGATCCACTAGACAGTGGCCCAATGGAGATTCTGCTTTGGGGCTTCAAACCCAACATTTCCCCTCTGCAGTGCCCTAGTAGAGGTTTTCCATGAGGGCTCCAACCCTGCAGCAGACTTTGGCTTGGACATCCAGATGTTTCCATACATCCTCTGAAATCTAGGCGGAGGCTCCTAAGCCTCAACTCTTGCCTTCTGCACATTCACAGACCCAACACCATGTGGAAGCCACCAAGGCTTGGGGCTTGCACCCTCTGAAGCAACAACCTGAGCTGTACTTTGGCCCCTTTTAACCACAGCTGGAGCTGTAGCAGCTGGGACATAGGGCACCATGTCCCAAGGTTGCATAAAACAGCAGGGTCCTGCACCTGGCCCATGAAACCATTTTTCCCTCCTGGGCCTCCAGGCCTGTGATGGGAGGGGCTGCCATGAAGATCTTGGAAATACCACAGAGGCGTTTCCTCCATTGTCTTGGCTAATAACATTCAGCTCTTCTTTACCTATGCAAATTTCTGCAGCCTTGAATTCCTCCCCAGAAAATGGGTTTTCCTTTTCCATTGCATGGTCAGGCTGCAAATTTTCCAAACTTCTATGCTCTGTTTACCTTTTAAATATAAGTTCTAGTTTCAGGTCATTTTTAATTTTTTGCTCATGCAAATGAGCATAGGCTTTTAGAAGCAGCCAGGCCCATTGTGACCACTTTTCTGCTTAGAAATTTCTCCCATCAGATACCATAAATAATCTCTCTCAAGTTCAAAGTTCCAGGGATCTCTAGAGCAGGGGCACAATGCCACCAGTTTCTTCACTAAAGCATAACCCAAAGTGACCTTTACTTTAGTTCCCGATAAGTTCCTCATCTCCATCTGAGACCACCTCAGCCTGGACTTCATTGTCCATATCACTATCAGCAGTTTGGTCAAAACTATTCAATAAGTCTCTAAGAATTTCTTGACTTTCCTACATCTTCCTGTCTTCTTCTAAGCCCTCCAAACCATTCTAACTTCTACCTATTACCCGGTTGCAAAGCTGCTTCCACATTTTCAGGTATATTTATAGCAATACCCCACTTCTGGTACCAATTTTCTGTATTAGTCCATTCTCACACTGTTATAAAGAACTACTTGAGACTGGGTAATTTATGCAGAAAAGAGGTTTAATTGACTCACAGTTCTGCAAGCTGTAGAGGAGACATGCCTGGGAGATCTCAGGGAACTTACAATCGTGGCAGAAGGTGAAGGGGATGCAGGCACATCTTCACATGGCAGAATAGGAGAGAGAGAGAGAGAGTGAAGGGGGGAAGCATTACACTTTTAAACAACCAGAACTCATGAGAACTCACTCACTATCATGCAACAGCAAGGGGGATATCCACCCGCATATTCCAATCACCTCCCAGCAGGCCCCTCCTCCAACATTGAAGATCATAATTCAATGTGAGATTTTGGTGGGGACACAGAGCCAAATGATATCAGGTGGTATGGACATTTTAACAATATTAATTCTTCCAACCCATGAACGTGGATAGAGGTTGGCATATTTTTTTTCAACATACCTTTTACATTGAATCTTGCCATTAGTTTATATTTTAGCAAGTCTCTTTTAAATAGTAGGTAGGGGGACGGTTCTTTTTTTAAGTCAATTTTCACAATCTCTTTTGAGTTAATATATGTATAAATATTAGGCCTATTGGTATATTTGAATTCGTTTAAACTATCTTACTTTGTGCTTTATATTTTTCTGCTTTTGCTATGCTTTTGGAAAAAATCGATTTTCTTTGCTTTTTCACTTATTTTGTTCTACTAGTTAGAAAGTCATAACCTCTCTTTTTAAAATGTTGCCACTGGAATTTATTATGTGTAATGAACTTAACAATATCTGGGTTTTTCAATATCTGGAGCAACTCAACAGACTTAGTATACTTTAGCATTGAGCATCCTCCTCTCAACTTGGATATTTTTGTAATACACTTTTAGTTCTGTTACTTTTTTCCCCTCTCACAAAATAAACACTATTATACTGACTACACATAATGACAGCTTGCCTACGTGTTTGCTAATTTCTTTGCTCACAATTCTCTCCTGTTTCTTCAGTCTTTCTTTTGAGATCATTTTCTTACTCCTGAAGTTCATTCATTCTTTAGAAGTTTCTTTGGTCAATGTCTTTTGAAGGTAAATCCTCTGTTTGTTTGTTTATCTGAAAAAGATGTTCCTTTTGTCTTCTGCCATGACTGTGAGGCCTCCCCAGCTGTGTGGAACTGTGAGTCCATTAAACCCTTTTTCTTTATAAATTACCCATTCTTGGGTATGTCTTTATCAGCAGCATGAAAATGGACTAATACAGGCCACCAGACTAATACAGCATGAAAATGGACTAATACAGTCACCAAAGAGGACTTTCAACTTTAGGAAAGTGGAGAGGGACCCCTCCCCCCGCCCACTGCCACAAACACACTCAGTGGCAAACACTGCAACAGAGGATGTGGGAAGGTTTGTAGGGAGGGCTTTGTGTGTTTTCACATGGCATAGAGAGCCAAATGGAGAAATGAAAGAAAAGTCACTTATAATTCAACACCAAAACCAACAGCACAAGGAGCAAAGGTGTCCTTTTCTCAGTCAGAATCTTAAAATTAGGTCCTTGAACTTCCCCATGCTGCTGGTGGGAGTGTAAATTGGTAGCCACTTTGGAAAAGTGTTCAGCAGTATACGTAGTAGTTGAATACATGCATACCCTATAACTCAACTACACTGTTAGGTGTGTACCCCAAGCACGTTCACCAAAAGATATATTCTAAAATGTTTCTAGCCACAAAAGAGGAATGAGATATAGTGATATATATGTTTCAGTGTGTGAATATCTCTCTATTATATATCTCTATATTATATATTTGTATATTATATATTACTATATAGATAAATATCATAGAGAGATATTCACACACTGAAATACTATATAGCACTGAGCATGAAAAAACTACAACTGTACACAACAACATGGATAAACCTCACAAACATAATATTCAGAGAAACAGGCCAAGCACAAAAGAGTGCATACTATACAATTCCCTTATATAAGGTTCAAAAATCGGCTAATCTTTGAGATAGAAATCACATCAGAGGTTACCTTTGACATGGGCTGTTGCAGTGGTTGGTGACTAGGTAGGAGGGGTCACAAGGGGAGCTTGTGTAAGTGCTGAAAATGTTCTATTTTTTTATTAGATGCTGGTTGCATGGGTGTTGCTATGGTTTAAATGTTGCCCCAAAAGTGTTCATTAGAAACGTCACCCACAGTGCAATAGTGTTGGAAGGGTGTTGGAAGGTGTGGCCAAACAAAAAGTGATTTAGACCATGAGGGGTCCACCCTCATGAATGAATTAATCCCATTGTTTAGGGCATGTTTTGTTATTAAAAGGAGTGGCTCTGCAGCATGGCTATTGCCTGTAATCCCAGCACTTTGGGAGGCCAAGGTGGGTGGATTGCTTGAGCTCTGGGCAACATAAAAAAACCCCATCTCTGCAAAAAAATACAAAAATTACCTGGGCATCATGGCATGCACCTGTAGCCCCAGATACTTGGGAGGCTGAGGCAGAAGGAGCCCTTGAGCTCAGGGGCAGAGGTTGCAGTGATTCATCATTGCATCATTTCACTCCAACCTGGGCAACAGAGTGAGACTGTGTCTCAAATTTAAAAAAAAAAAAAGTGAGTTAAATCCCTTTCTCTCTCCCTACCCTCTTTGTCATTGCATGTTTGGATGGTGTAGCAAGAAGGACCCCACCAGATGCTGCCCCCCGATCTTGGATTTCCTGGCCTCCAGAACTCTGAGCCAATAAATTTCTATTCATTCTGAATTAACCAGTCTGTGGTATTCTCTTACAGCAGCACAAAATGAACTGAGACAGGTGCGCTCACTCAGTGAAAATGTTTTGAACTGCATGCTTATGCTTATGAATTGTTAACTTCTCTGTGTGCATGTTACACTTCAATAAAAAAAGTTTATTCAGAAATATAGATGCTCCTCCCATAATTTCTAGAGAGATTTTCTCCAAATACAAAATGAGGTTCTGAAATCAGCAAATTCTTATTTAGCTCCATGAGTTCCAACCCACTCCCCACCACTCCCACCCCAGATCCCATGCTCTGTGTCCTCAATGTTTCCAATAAATGTGTATGTGCAGGCATGCGCATACCGTGCACACATACATAAACACATGCACACATTTCTCCTTGCTTTCTCTTCCAAATGTGAGTTTTGCTATACATTGCTGGTGCATACAGCACTCTGCTTGGCATTTAGTATATATTACTTCATTTAGTCCCTAACACTATCCTCTAAGGCAGTCATAAATTTCTCTATTTTATGAAATCTGAGGTCCAGAAAGATGAGATAACTTGCTGCAAATCACAGAGCTAACGAGGTCTCATTGACTTTACAGTCCCTTGCTTTTCCTTCACTAAAACTTCCTTCTTATTAAGCAAGAAGATAGCAACTCAAAAGCTAGTAATGTTAAGACAGAAATTATATAGTTAGTTCATCTGTCTCCATTTACAGATGAGAAAACAGAAGAAAAAGTGACTGGCCCAAGGTTCCATGCTGGGTGGTCATAATTTCATGTATTAACTATTCACTGTAAGAATTATGTAGGGAAAATATATATAGGTAAAAACCAAGTCTAAAGAACTATAAAAAAATAGATAGAGCATATACAATTTTACAATCCAACCTAAATTTCCTTTCTTTTGCCTTGAGGTTGAATCACAGCTGGTACCTTCCTTATACCCAGGCAGGATGGTCCTGCTCTGGGCTTTGGAAGCCCCAACATATCACAAATAACTGTGCACTTTGGTCTCTTGGAATCTGATGCTGAGTATTTGACAATACGACCTGTCACCCCAAACAAATTCTGTTCTCATGACCTGTTCAGGACCCAGGAAATGGATTCTCTATATTTTTTGCCCTTTGTTGTGAACAATGATTGATGGTTCAAAAGCTGTGAAGGTCTGTGTTTGCTTCTACTTCTGAGATTGAAGACGACACTGCATCTGAATGAAGGAAGGAGTGAGGCAGTGGCACCTAAGTTAGGGAGAACACAATTTTCACTAACTTGTCAAATCCTTCTTTCTTGGCATGAGTGCATTAGATTATGCATTTATAATCTATTGATTATGACTAATGAAAAGTCATTTTCATAGCACTGAGAGTCCATTTACTTGCCTCATTTTGTGTCCTAAAAGGTGGTTCCACAAGTGCTTATAAGTTTTTGTGTATTCACAACAGTTACACATGGTGGCTGAGGAATATTTTATGCCATTAAACAATGCATATTTCTGTTGAATTTGTATGTATTATGTCTTGACTTGAAATGCACAAAACAAAACTCTAATTATTTACATTGGCAATTAATTGACACTATATTAGCTAAAATTGGTTTTAGCTAATAAAACTAATAACATTAATTTTACTTTTAGAAAAGTGTTGAATAAGGTTTAAGATTTTCAAAAAGTTACTCAACATCACTCACCCTCAGATAATTGCCAATCAAAACCACAATGAGAGATCACCTCGCACCTCTCAGAATGGCCATGATCAAACAAGACAAAACAACAGATAACAAGTGTTGATGAGGATGTGGAGAAATTGGAACGCTTGTGCACTGTTGGTGGAATGTAAAATGATACAGCCCCTATGGAAAACACTACGGGGGTTTCTAAAAAAATTAAACATAGAACTACCATATTATCCAGCAATCCCACTTCTGGGTATATATCTAAACTAATTGAAATAACGATCTGAACTCCCATATTTATTGCAGCATTATTCACAGTAGCAAAGACATAGAAGCAGCCTAAATCTCTATCAGTGAATGAATGGATAAACAAAGTGTGGTATATACATACAATAGAATATCATTCAAAGGGAAATCCTGCCATGTGCAACAACATGCATGAACCTGGAGGGCATTATGCTAAGTAAAATAAGCCAGTCACAAAAGGACAAATACAGCATGATCCCACTTATATGAGGTATCTAAAACAATCAAGTTCATAGAAGCAGACAATAGAATGGTGATTGCCAGGGATAGGGAGTGGAGGTGGGGAATGGGGAGTTGTTTAATGGGTATAAAGTTTCCTTTATACAAGATAAATGAGTTCTAAAGATCTGCTGTAAGCATAGTGCCCACAATTAACAATACTGTACTGTGTACTTAAAATATGTTAAGAATGTAGACCTCACATGAAGTGTTCTTACCACAAAAACAAAAAACAAGCAAAATAAAAAATGAATAAAAGGGCACAAGGAACCTTTTAAAGGTGATGAATATGTTTATTGCCTTGATTATGGTGATGATTTTTGGGCATGTGCGTATGTCTGAGCTCATCCAATTGTATATATTACATATGTGCAGTTTTGTATATCATTTATACCTCAATAAAGTGGGTTATTTTAATTTTTGTTTTTTTTAGAGATGGAATCTCACTATGTTACCCAGGCTGGAGTGCAGTGGCTCTGTACAAGCACAATCATAATGTACTGCAGCCCTCAACTCCTGGGCTTATGCGATCCTCCTGACTCAGTCTCCCAAGTAGCTGGGATTACAGGTGTGTGCCATTGCACCTGGCTTAAGAAAATTGCTTTTAAAAAGATTTTCAAAAAGTTAGATAAAAACTCAGCCTTTCTCAAATAAGTATGATTTAAAACTTTATTATCAATTATAACTTATATTTTGCTTTTTAAATTAGATAATATTGGATGTTAATGGTGACTTTTGAATTTATAAATTAAAAATAATTTGAATTATATTTAACATTTACTTTAATATACATTTTGATGAAAAGTCCAGATTTTCTAAATGTTGAACATGATTTTACTTATATTTTAATCCTTCATATCATTACTATCAATTGAACATAGATTTTAAAGGTAAAGACCATCAATTTTATGAAATTCATACATAATAAATTATGAATTAGGTATGTTTTCATTTTATTATGCACCTTAAAATCATTGGCCATCAACAGAATACCCATACCTGACCAATAACAAAAAAATTTACTCTTGCTATTGTACTGACTTTTCATCATAAAAAACCATATATTTACCCATATTTTAAAATTTTGTTCTTATGAAGCAATATTTGTCAAACGTTATGGAAATAAATTTGTGAAACAGAAAAAATATTTTATGTAAGAGTCTGTGAGCTTGATTTAAAACTTTAAAATATTTATTTATAAGGTATAAGTGCCTGTATCTTTTTTCAGGGCCTGCAAAAAGTTAGTGGCAGGTCTGACCACAGCTCTCTTTCACTTAGGGTCCATGCAACCAATGAAGAGCTTTGGGTCTTACCAGATGTCTTATCTTTTGCCACTGTGGCATTGAATGGCTGTCTAGCAGGTATCAAATCAATGTTCCTTCAATTCTCCTTGAATTGTAAATTACTACTCATTTTTTTCTCTCTAAATCATGGGTCTTTCTTTGTAAGAGGACGTTTTAGTGGCAACAGGAAAAATTTCACAATAGAAGAAAATGGATTAAAATGAAGTGCTTTGTGTGGGTACATACCCAAAGGAATTGAAATCAATATGTTGAAGAGATATCTGCACTTCCATGTTCATTTCAACATTATTCAAAATAGCCAAGATATGGAAGCAACCCAAGTGTTCATTAACGGATGAATAAAAGAAGAAAATGTGGAATATATACACAATGGAATATTATACAGACTTTAAAAAGAAGGAAATCCTGCCATTTACAACATGGATGAATCTGGAGGGCATTATGCTAAGTGAAGTAATCTCTGCACAGAAGGACAAATACTGTATGATTTCACTTATACGTAGAATTTAAAAGAGTTGATCTCACAGAGACAGACTGTAGAATGGTGGTTCATAGAGGCTCTGGGTTGGGGAGGTATGGGAAAAGGGGAGAGGCTGGTCAGAGGGTACAAAGTTTCAGATAGACAGGAAGAATAAGTTTTAGAGAGATCTACTGTACAGCACAGTGACCATGTTTATAATAATTATGTATTTCAAAATTGGTAATAGATGTTAAATGTTCTCACCACAAGAAAATGCTAAGGTGTCATGGTGATAGATATGTTCAATAGTTTTGATTTAGTCTTTCTACAATTTTATATATATCAAAACATCACATTATACCCCATAAATATATACAATTATGATTTGTCAATTTAATTAAGTAATTAATTTTTAAAAGGTGTTTTGTGGTTTTATTATTAATCTGTTTGAATCCTTGTTTTCTCCTTCCTCCTCACCCCTTTTCTTCCTTTGCCCCTCCCTTTTCTCTTTTTCTTCTTGTTCTCTCTTTCCTCTTCCTCCTGCCTTTTAGTGAGGAAAGACTCTCCTGGTAGCTGTGTTACTTCTCTTCATCAATGCCTACTTTTCTCAAAGCTGAAGTGTCCATTGTTTTTTGAATCTGACTTTCTGCCAGAATTCTTTGAATAGATCAACTCCCTTTATGCTTTAACATTTTAAAACTGGTTGGTGCAAGAGAGAATTGGAGGATCTTAAGTACAGTGGTTTCCTTACAATCGACAAAGAATGCTATTCCAGTTGACAGTATTTTAAGTCCAGTCATGATGGCAGTTCTCACTTTCACATAAATATTATAGGGACATACTAGGCTTAATATCAGGGTGATGAAATAATCTGTACAATGAACCCCCACAAGTAAGTAAGTAAACACAAGGTTACTTGTATAACAACCTGCACTTGTACCCCTGAACGTAAAATAAAAGTTAAATAAATAAATAAATGTCATAGGAATAAGTAAAGAATCTGAAGTACTATTATTGCCATTTTGCCGTTTCTACTGGATTTTTAGATAAGAGTCTTATCTCAATATTTTGCCCTTCATTAATTTTCTGTCTACTTGGCTTGTTCAGCAAGTGGAGAGGAAGTGGGTTTCTCACAGGGTGCTAAGACAAGTGGTCCCTCATTTGTTGCTGTCTTACTGACCCCACATTCAGCAAATTACTCTCTGTGGGGGGAGATAGTTGCCAAGATAGGCAGTCTAGACTATAATTAAAAGTAAGATTTTTTTTGCTCCATAAATTTAACAGTTTGTTTCTTGAAACCATCCTGTTTCTCCTTAATTTGGCTCTAGGAAAATAACCACAAGTGACATGTGGTTCACTGTGGTTTCCTCAGACACTGTGGCTGTCCTCCTTTGGTGTGTTATGGTTCGTAACAGTTCCAGACCCAGAGATTGAATGATGGTGGTGGTATCAGAAAGGTTTAATGGCTGGAACCCCATGGAAGTAAATTAAAAAAATTTATTCGACAAGAAGTGAAATGTCTTGGAAGTTGCCAGGGCTAAACTACCAAAGTTTCATCTTATCCTTATTTAGAATTTAATGGAACAATTTAGAATTTCAAAAGCACTGGGTGCTTTCTCAACTACTTAACTCTGCCCTGAGTTAGCAGTAATGAAAATGGGTTCTGCAATGAAGAATTTCAAGTACCCATAAGCAAGTGCAGAGTTGCAAAATCCTTCCAGAGTGTTGATTCATATTTCTGTAGCCCTCAGGACAGACAGAGAGTTAGCAATGTATCTATGGTATTGATCTCTTCCATTCAATTGCAAACCCCTCTTGTTCATGGCTGTATCATGAAGCCAGAGTCCTTAGAAGGTACTTGGGGAACAAGAGGTCTGAGGCTGATCCATGGTGTAGTCTTCCTCCAAGTTCTGCCTGCATGATTGCTTAGTAATCTTAGGCTATAACTCATTTTTCCCTTGGAAAATGATCACATTTTATTGTCTTGGGAGGCATAGCAAAGCTCCTGTCACATGCTAATGTAATAGAACCTGAAGGCCCCTGGGCTCTGAGCCTGTGTGATTCCTGATTATGCTGGGCACATCTTGTCATTTTTGCCTTTGAAGGGAGGGAGCAAGCCTGGTGTTGCCCACTCTCCTCCTTTGGAATAATGAAAATGGTAATGATGATAACCACAGTGAAATCTAATGACACTTTCGTATTACATGACAGACACTGGGGTAAATGTGTCATATAAAGTATCTCACTTTTTCCTTCCAACTACACCATGAGCCCTATAATTCTTAGCTCTAACTTACAGATGAAGAAACAGAGGTAGAGAGAGGCTAGTGCTTAGTTAAGATCTCCTAGCTAAAGAGTGCCTCCAGGACCCATGTTCTTAGTCTTTTCTCTCTTCTGGGGCAAATATATTAGATCATCTATTATAAAGCAACAGAGGAGATCAAGAAATACTCCACGGCAGAGTTTGTTGCCCTTGGAGTCCTTAATCATTCTTTCAAGCCTTCCAGTTGGCATGGCTCTCTGCTTATAAAAAGATGTTTCATTTATGGAAATGTGACTTCAGAAGTCTTATGAGTGCAGCCAGCACACAGTGGGTAACAAGGAGTTAAAGTGCTTACAGTCCTTCCTGTTCGAGTCCAGCCAGCGGCAGTTTATCACAAATGCAGGCCTTTGATCCTGACAGCTGTCAGGAGGAGCAGGGAGTGTTTGACATGGGGAAACAGGGAAGACTACAGAGAAAATGTTCTTGTTTGTTTCCTGGGTGGATCGCCTCCTTCTTGGCACGCCTCCAGGAAGCAAGTCTTTTCCCACCCTAAAATGTCAAGGACAGACCTGGACGAGGTCTCCCATACAACAGACCTGGACGAGGCCCCAGGGCAGCCAAAAGTCCAGAGGCCTGGGTGTCAGGGAGGCTTTAGTGTGCCTGGGTGTCAACATGATGCAGGGAAGAGATGGTTGATATCAGCGAGCTCTCTGACCCCAGGTGGCAGAGCCAGGGTAGGGGCCCATAGAGAAATCCATGCCCTGAGATTGGCCATCTGGAGAAAGAACGCTAAGAGAAAGAGAAATCTGGGGAGTGTTTGAGGAGGGCAACCTGAGAGGCAAGCACCAAGGAGGCAAAGCCTGGGTGCCCAGAGTCCCAACAAGATTCTCCTGGGCAGACCCCGAGGGAAGAATGGAAGTGTTATGAACACAAGCCAATGAGAAACAGCTCCAGCATTCAGAGCAGAAGGGGAACAGAGGGTTGGGGGCAGGCAGAATGAGGTCTCTACTGTGGACACGTGTGGTTTCTTGCAGCCCAAGATGCGTTGGCTGTCATTCTGGTAACTGTGTCCTGATTAGTCTGTGGAATTTAACCCATGCCATCTGAATGAGGTGATCCACCTCCCCAGCTCTGGTCTGTGCCTGGGGAGTCAGTGCCTGTGATCCCGTTTGTCACAGTGATTGGTGCAGGGAGGGCTGAGGATGTACCAGGGTCAGTAAGGAGCAAGGAGACTTTGGCTGGGGCTTGAGACAGGCATTCATCTCCTCGGACCTGAAGTTAGGAAGAGGTAAATGCTGAGGACATTGTGTCTTTTGGGACTGTAATGGGAGAAGGACTCTGTTAGGTTTGATGATTGTTTACATATTTACCTTCCTCCCCCCACCCACTTCCTCTTGACTGACCTGATGTTGGGCTTGGCCATGTGACTTGCTATCTGAGTAGCCCCTAAATTTGGGTTCATCCATGTAATTTGCCTTGGCCAATCAGATGCCAGCAGATGTAACGCAACAGAGGTGTGAAATGTGCTGGTGCCATTGGGCTTGCTCTTTGTGCTTCTATGGTGGCTATGAGAAGAGTCTCTCAGGGTAGCTCCTGCCCTCTCAGCCAGACCTTAAGATGAATTCCCAACCTATCTTGAGGAGCTAAGCTTAGCAAGAGCCTCATGTGAAGCAGAGCCACTCAGAGTCTCACCGTGCCAGCCCTCCCATAGGGTCGAGTAAGCCCAGTTGACATCAGCTGTCTGGCGGATGTATGGGAAAGATATGCTCACTGTTGAATGCCTCTGATATTTTTGTGGTTGCTGGTTAGGCAGCATCATTGTGACAATAGATAACTGATACAGGCTCTTTTAGAATTCAGCCAACAGTACAGTGACAGACTAAGAAATAGAGAGACAGAAATAAGTCACAGTGACATCATTTGAATGCCTGATCAAACTGCTGCTAAAGCCAGACTAGACTATTTCTTGGACTTTCCCAGTCTGTGAGCCTTTCTGTTAAGCCATCTCAGGTCAGATTTTTATCATTGGAAACAGTCCCTGATTGGACTGGATATTGACTAAATGAGAAAGGGATCTGTATGTCCCTGCAACTCCTGCAATGCAAACACACACAAAATATATATGTATGTATAGATAGAGATATCTGTTATATGAAGAAGGAGTAACAGACAGGAAATTGGAAACCAAACAACAGGAGGAGGAAGGGGTTTATGCTTAGTTCCCTGGAACAGGGAGTCTGAGATGGAAATTTGCATGCAGTTGCAGGACCAATATCTGTGAGCAAGTGAAAGAAGCAGAATGGGGCAAAGGGAGAAGCTGGATTGCAATACATTTTGCACCAGAGGCCTCAGTGGATCCCATGGGGAATTCTGGAACTGAACTGGCCCCTCAGACTTGTCCCCATAGAGATAAGGAAGCCAGACCTTTGTACCCACCCCATTGGCCAGGCATTGGATATCAGCTGGCCCCAGTGAGACACTGCAGCCTTGGACAAGGCAGCTTCCTTCAGCAGAAGGCAATTCCTAGAAATGCAGCTGTGAGATGTTGCAACCAACACTCCTGGAAGCAGACGGACTGAAAGCCTTGGTCCTGAAGGGGGTGGTGACCTAGCTTGGGCACCCTAGCATCCACCACAAGGGTCACAACCTGATGCAGAATTGGGAGGGTTTCTGGTTGAGATTATCTATCAGGTTACAGCAGGATATTAGCCCAGCAGTCATTTGACCTACTTTTACTTTGCATTATCAGCAAGGGAGGAAAAATCAGTCAGTCAAAAAGTACTCATTTTATATCCAGAGAGTAAAAAGAGCCCCACATTTATATAATCCGAGAGAGATAAGAATGATGATAGCAGTTCTTTCCCAAAAGGGTCAACGGAAATTTGTCATGGAAAGTCATTTCATAATCGGTCAGTTTTTGACTTCTCACAAAGGTGATGGCGGACTAGAAGGACTGGCTGATTCTCCACTGCGCAGGTTGATTTGGCGATGGCACAGATGAACAAATCCTTTTCCATGCTACCAGGTGTCCCACAGGCCCAGAAGTTAGAGCACTGGTTTGCTTGCTAAGGGAACCATGTGTACAAAATTCAAGGAGCTCTCTTGCTGCCAGAGCTGGTTGGCACTCACCATGTTGGGAAATGGTGGGGGGCAATCTCCTCCCTTAAGTATCTTTGTCTGCCTTGGGATGTCTTTGTTCACTCTACTCCATTTTTCCCTATAGTCTACAAAACCTCCTGAGTGCCAGCCAGAGGGTGAGGAGGAGCCCCTTTACCTACAGCTCTTCTTGCTGAGAAATTCTGCTTCTTGACTTTTCAGCACCCTTCTGTGGAAATGTGTTACTTAAAATGCCTACGATATTTGGGGTGGAAGGGGTGGAAACAGGGAAAGTAATAATATTGGTGACACATCGTAAATCCACAGAGACAGGGATGCTGAAAGTGGCAGAATTAAGGACTTTGGAAAGCACACAAGGTCAGCTGTGAAGAGGGCACTATTGTGAAACACTCAAGGACTGTTTTCTTAATCCTGGTGTGCAATATGGTACAGAGAGCATTCAGGAGTTACACCATTACAGCCCTGATTTCACATGAGTTTAGTATTTCGTGCTAATCGTTTTGACATTTCCAGACATCGGCTAATATTGGTCCCCATTCTACAGCAGCCTGTTTCCCTCTTCTCCACATGAAAGGCGAAGCTGTTGAGTGTTCCATCCCTGTTGGGTCTGGAGTTTTACCAACTGTTTGTTTTAAGTGAAGTATGATTCCTGGGTATGGAGGAGAACTACAATCTTTCTTTCTAGCTGGTCCTTTTTCTGAGACTAGGTCTGAGGAGTTAGGAGTTGGAGAGAGACAAATTATATTGTGAAGGGAAAAAGTATTTTAAGACTCAGATTGAGGGGAATTGATTAGCTTTATAGATGCAGGATTTGAAGTGCCCTTCTCTTCATCAGAGCAAGAAATGATATCTATAAGCGTTTTAGTACTCATGATTTTGATATTTTTATATTATTTTGTTGTTATGGATTTCACCTAGAACAGTAAGTCACATTCCTTATGCATCGTGCCCCACTAAAAACTCTAAAAATAGAATTCCATCATGATAAGAAAAAGGTCCATTTTTCCCAAGAAGTACATTTGTTTACAGATATTTTGATATTTTGCTGTGATATTGGTTATTTTGGAAAGGTTGCAAAAGCATAAAAAACTGTGGTCAAAATGACGTTTATTCTGAATTACCAAGAGTCATTATGAAAGCCCTGTGTTTCATGAGATTTTGCATTTGATAAAATTCAACATCTTTCCTAGTAAGAAATCTTAGCAAACTTGGGATTAAAAAAACTTCTCTCTCTGTCTCTCTCAAACTCCATAAAGGGTAGCTACAATAAAACCACAATAAAAGCTATGTGTACTGGTGAAATACTAAAGCAGACCCCTAAAGTGAAAATAAGGCAATGATATCAGCTATGCTGCTATCATACAACATTATGGTGAAGGTCCTAGCCATTATGACAACATAAGAAATAGAAATGTATGCTTATTGGACATAGCACACTATCTATCTGGAAAACACAAGAAGTGCAAGTGAAAAAACCTTTAGTGCCAGCAAAATAGTTCATCAAGGTAGTCAGATATATGCTATCTGGGGTATATAGTGATGCTCAATTAGAAAATAAAGGAAAGTCAGGCTCTATTCACTGAAGGAACAAAAACTCTAAAGTACACAGCAACAAATCTAGCAATAAATAGGTAAGGCCTATATGAAGAAAATTATAACACTTTACTAAAGGACATGCTAGAAATCCTGAATAAAGTCAGAAGCATATCATGTTCTTTGATGGGAAGACTCAATATGAAAAGATATCAATTCTCCCCAAATTAACCTGTTAATTCAGTGAAAATCCGATCCAAAGAAGAAGCATTTCTGATGGCAGAAGGAAAGGGGTTTTGGCTTATAAAGGAAGAACTTGAGTCCACAGACCTTTGCAGGTGGTGTCAGAACCCGGCTCCCGTTCCACTGGAGTTGACAATGCATGGCTGAGGCACTGAGTGCAGCAAAGCTTCTGGCCCGCCAGGGATGCTGCGAGGCCGGAAGATGCCGCCAACAGTACAGGAGCCGAAATCTCCTCTGCTGATTAAACTGAGTTCTCTGGGATAGTTAGGATCAGACCTACCCTCAGTGGTTGTATTTATCACAAGAGGGGAAAGGATCCCGGGGAGGGAAAAAGAAAATTTGCTCTCTTGATAACAAGACAGGACATTTTCTTTGAAAAATTGGAAAGTGTAGGACCTTATTTTATTCCCAAAGCTGCTGATGTAAACAAATTCAATTGTGTAGTCATAATCATAAGGGTGATTAAGGAATTTACTTTCTTCTTTCCTTCAGAAATTATCCCCTCTGTGTAGAGACAATGTATGACTCTGTACCTGTTCCCTGTCCTTAATTAGATCCATGAGATCTTTGACAATGTGTACTTTGAGTCCTTCTTTTGGAAACATCGATAGATGTTAAATAAATTTTAAACTGTAAAATGTCCAAAAGCAGAAAGTCCAAAGGATGGCCCAAGAGTATCAATGGAATCAGTTATTATATTTATTCATCCACTTACAATTGTTTTTGAAAAGTCCAGGAGAGCAGAATAGATGCCAGGAAATTGGAAAAATGCAGCTATGGTGCAAATCTTCAAATGACGTTGAGTTGAGCAGTCCTTTCAAATTACTCTCCCTCACTGTCAGTTTAGAAGATTTGGGAATAATTGTATAAAGCTGAAATATAAAAAGAGAGACACACAAAAAAGTTTAACAAAGCAATTTGAACTTGAATACATATCTACACTAAAGGGATAAAGAGTGGTCCGCAGATGGTCACTGTGCTCTGCTCAAGCATATTGCCTGCCAGGACCCCACACAACTTCATTTATCAAATTCCTTAAGCTTGAAAGAGCAGTTGTGATGACTTCACTTTAGCCTAGTTTTGAACACACTGAAAAAGATCAAGGGGTTGGGGTGTGGGGAGCTGGGCTATAGCTATCTCCAGAAACAGCAATGCCAGATCATTTGGTGAGGCTTTATATCATTTTGAGTGATCAGGAGGGAGAAGTGCCAGAAGACTCTGCAGTCTGGAAAAATTCCTGTAGATTGGGGGTTTGGGAGGCACCAAAGACCCCAACAAAGATCTAAGAAGTGAGACCAACAGGAAGTAAGGAAATGAAACCCGTGCCAACAAAAAATTCAGACTGAGTCATCAGGGAAAATAGTTCTTTACTCTACAGGGTCGAGAGTAATCTGGAAAACCACAGTGACATATGTGATGTCATGCAGATAGTGACAGCAAATTAGATATGTAATCAGTATGTCTCTTCCTCGAGCTGCTTGTCTAATGTAAGCCTTGAAGTTCTGTCACCCCGGGGCAATTGGGGGTCATGTTGTTTTGGGCTCACAAAGGGTTGGCTCTTCCTCTTTCCTATCCCTGCTGCTCTCTCCTGGCAACCAGATGCATACTCAGGTTCATTTAGGTTCATATTTTAGGCTTTTCCTTCTGGTGAGAAACCTTAGAAGATATGACACTCCCTTGCATATAGTAGTTTGTGGAATCTGATGGGGATGTTTGCAAGTGTCCGGAGACTTTTCTCTCTCCTTTCCTCCTCCTGACCACCAGAAGAGAGAGTTGAAAAAGCAGAATGATTTTTTTTTTCAATAATCTTCTCTTAGAAATCACATTCATGGCTGGGTTTGCCATTCGTTTTTGCACCAAGACCTTTATGAAGTGGAAATGGCTGAACTCATCTGGCAGGGCTCTCAAGTGCAGACGGCCAGTTCCCCAATCCCTGAGGTGTGAGGGCTGAGTTCTTTTCAATAAACATTCCTGCACTTGGCCTTCTACTCCAGCCGCCTGTCCCTGCCCTCCCAGCGCCTGGAGCTTTCCACCTTGGCTCTGGCTCTTCTGAGCCTGGGCTCAGCCTTCCAATTCCAGGTTGACCTTGGCTGAGCGCCCCATATGCTCATTCTTCTTGTAAAAGTAGAAAATCTCAGGCACAGATTTCTGCACTTGGCCTCTCTGCAGAACTTTTTAGTACTCAAGGCACACGCAGCCCCTAGCTGACACTGAGTGAAAGCAAGAGCACTGGCTTCGCAGAAGTCTGTGTTTACTGAATCTGATTTGGCCTTTGGCAACCCCGCTGCTGAGTCCACGCTGAGAGAAGCTAGAGCTGGGTCAGGTCCTCAGGTCTATCCCGGGCTTGTTTAGTACCTGTGGGCATGTAGGATTCTCTCTGACCTTCTCAGTACATACCTCACCTCCCACCCTGGTGGACAAAACCGGGTATTCTCCACCATCATTGTGCTCTTAGGCATTCTGTCTAGGATGGTTGTGAAGATTCAGTGAGATCACTGTTTATCTCAGTGGCTATTAAAAACTTATTAATTGATCATTAATTGATTTAGCCAAATCAGATAACATTGAAAAGAAAATATAGTGTTGAGAGCCAATTAGAGAAATAGTCAAGCTAGGAGTATTTAGATATCTGGTTTCTGCCTTGGATTTTATCCTATGGCAAAATCCTCCCATAATCCAGGGGTAGTGGGCCGTGCCTTATTGTCAGAGAGAAGTGGGTGGGGGCTTAGAAAAAACTCCAGTCGTTGTCATCTGACATACCTGTGATTAAAGAGAGCTCTGCAAATTTCTAGCTGTGTGACCCTAAAATCTTTGAGCCTTGGTTTCCTCTTGGTAAAATAAGGACCACATTTTCTACCATACGAAGGAGTTGAGATTATTAAAAGAGATAAATTTCAGTTGTCCTTGTCTTGACTCCTGCTACCAGCACTCTCCTTGGTCCTGACAAAGATTTCCCCAAACCCTGGCTTTTCATGACTTCCCGACAAACGTGGTGAATAATGTGTTCTATACACCTGTTCTCTGTCTCCAGGCTAACCTACATGGTCTCCAGCTTTTCTTCCTAATGCAATCAATCATTTGCTTATGTTCCTTGTGACATGTTATATATTTACAATTAAAGGTTCTAGACTAATTTCATGAAGAATCTGGAATCTTCTTTGAGATCTTTCTTGGATAAATTCACCTTTCTTTGGTTCCTTAGCTGCCATTATCATTAGTGCCAAGGATGGCAAATATACATTGTACCTGTTGCCAGCACATTCTTCTGAGTCCACAGTAGACATTACTAATTGAACACAGTGCATTTTCTCATGAACAGGGACAGAGTCTGAGAGTCACTCTGAGCACATTGTGCAGGCAATGATTCTCATTGAATTGGAGCAGTGCATCGGGGAAAATCCATTAGCCATCTCTCCACACCATTTGACTTGTTACCTCTCTTGGACTTGTGAATGTGTTAGTGTATTTGTAGTCATCTGTGCTTCTCCTGTCTGCTCCATTAGACTGAATACACATATGTAATCTGCCAAGGATTCTGCCCCTTATCTTGAGTATAACTCAATCTAAAAAACAAAGACAGCTAATAGTTCTTGCCTTGTAGTCATAACCAGGGTCTGTCACTGTAGGTTATGGGATGAAACGAAACTATTTTTATTATCCTTTTTTTCTAGTTAATCCTAATTATCTCCCATGACGTGAAATAAGTATTCCTTAAAAACATGGTATTTCATGTCTGTGCAAATAGTCTATCATATTGATATACCACTGTTTATTTGCTGATTCCCTGGTGTTAAACTCTAGGCTGCTACCAGTGTCTGGCCACAAAAAAATAATATCGTGTGGCGAATTTCTTTGTACCTATCTGTGTGGCTGCATCTCCAATTATTTTCTTAGGGTAGATTTCTCAAAATTATAAATAATTGTGTCAAATGGTAAGAATAGCTTTAAGATTTTTGATACACATTGATGTATTGTTTTCTGGAAACGTTGAGGCAACCTGCAAGAGTAATGTAAAAGGATGATATTAATAATCACTAACACTTGTGGACCTCATCTTTGTGCCAGGCGCTGTCCTAAGAAATTTACACACATTAACTCATGTCATCCTTACCATGACCTTTTCACAACTGAGGAGAGTAAAGCACAGCTAAGGAGACTCCAGTCATGCTGGCATGACTTGAATGCAGTCTTTCCAGAGGCAGAAGGATGGCCGGGTGACATCGTTCAGTCTCTTCAGTCCAGTGAAAACTTATAAAGAACTCAGTGTATTTGGTGCAGAGTAACTGGAAGATTTGTTACAGCCTTACATACATGAGGTGATAAAAATGTCATTATTAATAACAACAAGAACAACAACAACAACAGTATTTATCAGGAACAGGCCTACCTATTTTACAAGAAAACTCATCAGTGGTCTGGGATGGCTATTGTCAGTCCTGTGGCAGAAATACCTATGCCGACTCATTAGCGCTTAGCAGCACAGGTGAGCAAGAACTGGTTATTCCTAAACCGTATGCTGGGAAGCAGCTCTAATAAAAGAAGAATTAATTCAAAGCAATCCAAACTGTGCCAGCTTGGACCACAACACTGTTTAATGTTGTTGTAAGGAATGATTCTAACTCTTTTTTTTTCAAAATAATATTAATGGTAATTTCAGCTGTTAGAAGGGACCCAATGAGAACTTATTTCTCCCTCTTCTTGAAGTCTAAAGTTTTGAATACCTAGTCACGGGAGTTCCTGATTAGCAAAGGGATTTTTTTTCTTCTTTTGTTTATAAGGCAACTGGTTGGTTTCCTTAAGGGTTTTACTTTTATTCTTGTGATTTCTCAACATTAGAGAATGGCAGGGGTGGCATGGGGGTGGGAGCGGGGTATGGGGGTGGGAGGTTGTCGGGAAGGAAGCTTGCCAGGTTGAGCAAATAAAATACACTACATCAGTTAAACCTGAATTTAAATAATCAGTGAATAATTTTTAGTATGTCCCAAGCAATGTTTGAGACATACTTATACCAAAAATTTTACTCTTTGTTCATCTGAAACTCAAATTTACCTGGAGATCTATATTTTACTGGTACCACATTGGAAGGAGGTAGGTGAGGTGGCCCTAAGAAGGGCCAGGACAAAGAAAGGAGAGAGGGATTTAAAAATAATAACAATCTTCGTCCTTTCAGATTGAAAAAAGAAGCACGAACAGTGTCTGCTGTTGGTATCAATGCTGGGGTCCTTCAGTGTTCTAGAACTGCTGGTTTCCTGAAGAGCATGCTGTTTACTGACTGAGGCTGTCCTGATGCCCAAAGGGAGTTTCTCAAGGTTGCAGAGATGCTCTTAGCACTTTCCCTGGAAGTCACATAACTTCAGATAAATATTAATACTCACATGACCTCAGCTGTCCAAGTACCTGGATGAAGGAGGTTTAGAAATGACCTCAGTGCTCTTTGTAGGGGGTGGAAATCATGGGGTTTTCTCATGACAGCAGAACTCAGATACAGACCTTAAAAGTAATTAAGTTACAAAATTTAAAGCCAGTGCTGTTTATTTTTACAGAGGGAGTTCAATGACTTGCCCCTGTTTTCTTGGCAGATTGGTCATTGAGGGAAGAAATAATGAAGCCCCATTTGGTCATCAAAAAGGGACTTTTCTCTGTCTTAAAAAAAATTTTATCATTATTTAATTAGAAATTAAAACACATTTATAATTGGAAAAATTAAATGTGCTAATCATAGGAAATCTTAAAATACAGGAACATATAAAGATGAAAAAAATCAGTCCTAATCCATATGCCCCAGAGAAAATCACTGTGAATATTTTCCTGTATTTTTTTCTGGTCTTTTATGTGTAAATATTTACATAATTGAGATCATACGAAACATATAGCTTTGTATCCTACTTTTTGTTAATACATTCTAGGCATTTCTCTGTGTTATTAAACATTTTTCTGCAAATTGACTGAATAATGCCTCATTGTTCGAACATGCCAAGGCTTACCTGATCCTGCCCCATTGATAAACTAGGTTGCTTCCAGTTTTTCTCTCTTTAGATAATGGTCTGTGGATCATCTTTTATGTCCATTTTTATGCATTTCTGATTATTGACTTAGGAGAGATTCTTGGAAGTATAACCGTGGCTATGTCAAACTCTTATAAGAGGCATTCCTCCCTTGAGTCTTTGTTTTCCCAAAACTCTGTGGATTGGTCCTCCTCTCCATCTGATTAAGTCGCTAGAATCAACAGGATAGAAAACATGCCCTCTCACAGATTTCTGGGTTTTCTTTGATCTCAAGAGCATGTGCTGTGTCAAGCATGCTTGGGTTTCCAGGCTGGTGCTCTCAGGATCTGGGCTGTGGAGCCTGATTACCATGACTCCCAGCATCGCCTTGGCAAATACCTTCCTGAGTTCAGCCTGGGCAGAAAGCGACACATACTCCCTCCTCCCCAGCCCTACACTGCCCTCCAGCCTTGGCCCAGACAGCACAGCGAGGCAAGCACTTCCTCTCTGTTTTCGTGATGCTTCTAGCAGCACAGTCAGCCTGGGGGCTCTGTCAGCTCAGGAGCCACGAGCCCCGGACTCTGAGGGATTTGGGTAAGAACGCCAACAGGACAAAGCTGGTCGGGAGGGGTGAGGAGAACCTCATTAATGCAAATCCCCTGCTCAGCCCTAGCCTTCGGCTCCCCTTTCCCCTTGGAACCACAAGGAATGAACTGCCTGGTCCTCTTTACACAGCCTCCACCTGTTGCTTCGGACAGGCATCCTCGACGTGGCCTCGCCCCACTCTGAGAGGAGGGGAAACAGAAGTCAGTCTCATATTCTCACCTCCCTGAGCACAGGGAGGCTTTCTAAGGGTCTGTATCTCTAACAAAAACAGGAAACAGGAAAGGCATAAGAAGCCTTCCCCTTCACCCTGTTTCCTTCTTTTTCCCTTAGACCACCTAGGCAAGGAGAATTACTCCCCTAGAGATAATAATGGCACTTTGGAGACGTGAAGGCCTTAAGTCGCCTACAAGATTGGTTGGGGAAAACCCAGACTCGATTGTCTTCCTGGTGTCTCCTCACAGGAGTGGGTGGGGTGTGCCCGAATGAAGGGGCCATGAGAGAAGCTGAGGCCTGGGCTGTAGAGATGAGAGGCTCTGCCATGAGGGTGGAAAAGGTTGGTGTTGGGGATTACACTTTTTGGTGCTTTCCCGCTCTTTCTTTCCTTCGCCTTCTCTGCCTGTCCTGGTGTGTAGACCTGAGGGGCAGCGTTCCCAGGCAGCTGCACAGAACACTACACAGAGAGAAGGCAAGGCCAGAGTGGGGAGATGGGGTGGCAATTTCACACATTAGCAGTCTGGGAGGAGTTCCTTCTAGAACTCAGCAGAGCAGACACACAGGTACTTAGTCATTATTGCTGTTATTACATAAGAAATAGGTGGAAGACATTGCTTGACCCCCTTCGTGGATAGAAATATCAGTTCCTGACTGAAACACATATCCATGATGGGCTTGAGGGAGAACTAGGAGGAAGATGGCGATGATGAAGAGAAAGATGATGTCGAGTTTTATCTGTGCCAGGCAATGCACCAACACTATAAATAAAAGTCTTTACTTATCATCCCCACCACAACTCTGTGCAGTGGACATGGTTTTTACCTTGCAGATGAGAAAGTTGAAACACAGATTCAAACAGGCTTGCCTGAAGCCACTGACTGGTAAATGCAAAAATAACTTCCAACCCTAGACAAGACCTATGCACAGTGTCCCTCCATGACATTAGATTTAGCAGCTCCTCGCAAAGCAGGAAAGCCAGGAGTGGCAAAGGTGCATGAAAATGAGAAAGACACCACCTTTACTTTTCAAAAGCTTGTGGTCCACTGATGTTTCTAGATGTTGTCCTCATTTTCATTTCCTCCCTACATTGCATCCATCCGTTTGACATCAAAGCCCCTTCTTAGGATTTGAGAGCCTTATGATTTGTTTTTCTCCACTGGGTCACCGTCTTCTGCAAGGAGGCACCGAGTCCCTGGTCACTTGGTCAGTGCGCTCATTGACTTTCCAAAGGGCAGGGTGGAGACAAAGGCAAAAACACAGAGAGGTGCCACGTGGCCATCCAGTGTAGGTCTGGGTCTGATTTTCTTCGGATGTAGAGTTTGGCATTCAATCCATGGACATTCATGCTTCTGTGGGAAGTTAGGATTCCTCTAGGCACCTCAGCAAGACTTGCTGTCCTGCTTCCTGCTAGTACCAAGGTCAGACATATCCCTCTGGAGCTTGGCCTATGATTTTCATTCTTTGAATATCAACCCTAAGAATTTCACGGCCACATTTTTCACTATCCAACAGTGTCTTCCTGACACAGCACATCCGTCCAATACATAGCTGCTTCCCTCAGCCTTTTCTCCCTTTTCAAGCTTCCCACATGGGTTATTCTGCAGAGGGAAATAAACTCAGTTCAGTTATTTCTCTGTCTCAACTCTTATGCTGGTCACCTCCTAGTGCCCCCACGAGGGGAGATGCACTGCTTTCTTCCTTGCCTTCTGCAGCATTTCCAACTGCCTTTGAATTTTTATCACTTATACTTTTGAATTGCACTTTTTGCCAGTCTAACTCTTCATGTTGGCATCTGTATTCTGATTTTGTCTGGCTCTGGGGCTGGGTTGTCCAAGCCTTGTTTTTTTCTATTTTGACTGGAGACATCATTTTGTCCATTGTTCAATTCGGTGTATGCAGTTGCCCCTCAGTATCTGCAGAGGATTGGTTCCAGGACCCCCTGCAGATACCAAAATCTGTAGATGTTCAAGTCCCAGATACAAAATGGCACAGTATTTCCATATCACCTACGCACATCCTCCGGTATATGTTAAATCATCTCGTGAATGCTATGTTAAGTAATCGTTGTGTTATATTGTTTTTATTTGTACTTTTTATTGTTTTGCTTTTTTTGTTTCTGAATATTTTCCATCTGCAATTGGTTGAATCTGCAGAAAGGGAACACGTGAATGTGGAGGGCTGACTGTACCTTGAATGCTGTGGCTTTAACTTTCAAGCACAGTTAAATGTAGCTGGGACACTTTTCCAATGGAGCTCATGGGGCGTTGGATGAGAAAGACATTCAGATGGAGGCATGCTCTGGAAGAAAATGTGGGTGGGAGCCCCAGCCCAGAGATGACCTTGTCATTGGTTATAAATGAGCTCAAGTCTCTGCTTCAGTGCTGGGGATGACATGTTTTAGAAGACCTGGAGAGGAAGGGAGATTCCTCAAGGCATCGTGGATTCAATCCAGATGCAAGGGAAGGTCTCTGGGAATTCCCTGCGTTCTGTGCTTTGCCTGAGAGGTTTCCAAGAGACATTATCTCGGTACATTCTGTTTTAATAAAGAACGTTTAAGGAGACAGCATCTGGGGAGCATGTGCAGCCTACAGAGTTGCTATAGGTAAAAAAAAAAAAAAAAAATTAATTCTTTCTGTTCATGGTAAATCCACAATTGCTTGGCCAATGTGGATTTATTGCCACTAAATCTTCTCTGCTCATGGTAAGAGGTTCAGGTTGAGTAATAACAATCCCCCTTCTGTATTGGTTCATGTGAGTAGAACTGGTGTGCTGTTGCCGGCTGTCCTGCTCTGATTCCTGGCTGGGTGGGGTGGTGCCTTGAATGTTATCTACGTTTGTCCAGCGACAAGTTTCCTCCATGTGTGGGAAACACCAACACTGTGTCAGCAGCACACCAACATCTCATTGTATTCTTTGCCGATTTTGTCAGATGAGGACTGTTGCCATCAAAGTTCTCCTTAGAACTTTGAAACAAACTTTCACCCCTAAAAACAAGAACCCTATCACGAAACCTGTTACCTATCTATTTTCTCTCTCTTCCTGGAGACAGTATACTATTCCCTGTACTGCCCCCTGATTGTATCTAGAGGGATTGTTGACAGTTTCTACTCATAACCTAACTACTTACCAAAGGAAATAAAGGTGATCTGATGAAGCACATTGCATCTTATTCTAGGTTTGGAGAAAATCTTTTTTAAAACCAGGAAGCATCCTGGATTGGAAGGTCATAGACATTATTATTATTATTATTATTGTTGTTATTATTATCATTTTAGCCAAGATGTATACCCTGGCTAAATCTCTTACTTCTGTTTTTTTTGTTTTGTTTTGTTTTTTCCTCATTATAAAGTTAAGAGTTTAGAACAGGTGATCTTTTTAAAAGGTCCCTTTTCCATTCTAAATGCCAAAGATGCTTCTCTAAATAGTGTCTGCAAAAACACTGCTTGGATTGTACAGAGTTCATTTTCCTTTGGAGACATATAAAGTCAAACAATGGCAACACTTTAATGCACGTATTGTCCCTCCTTTATGATGCTTCATCCAATTGACAACCAACTCCTACCAAACAGTCAGACTTCTAAAACTATGCAGCATATGCCTAGGGTTTTACTTTTTAAATGAACTACAAAGTCATGATAATGAACATTTATTGAGCATGTACTAAGCCTTTAGATGTAAAATCACTTTTGATTTAATCCTTACAAATATTTTCTGAGGAAGGTTCTATTATTTATCCCCATCTTACAGATAAGCAAACTAAAATATGAAGCTGATAAATAACTTGCTTGAGGTCATATAACAACATGATAGATCTGGGATTCCAATGCTGGCAGTCTCACACCTGAGTCTGCCCAGGTTCATTCCAGGAAAATGCTTTTGTGTGGTTTTGTTTTTCCACAGCCTCAATTATCTTAGGGTCTCTTTTGAAGGTGTTTTCAAGCATGATGCATTTCCCAAATGTTAGAGGCTACAACTTATATATATGTCTTGCAGATATGATTTAACTCAAGTTATATGCAAATCTCTTTCTACATATACCAAACAATATATAGGAGCCTAGAAGGAATAAGCTTGGCAGTGAGTTTCCTAGAAAGAACCACAGAAAGAGATGATTGCCAGTACTGGTGGATATTGATTCAGACACTGACTCAGGTTGTATGCCCTGGTAGGAGGGCCTGGCCTTTTCCCTGGGCCTCTGGCCATAACCTCCTTCAGATCTTAAAAAGACACTAAGCATTGCTTGTCATCATGAATGAGAAATATCGCCTGGTTACCCAGAGGGAGATCAACTGGTGGATCCTTTAGCCGTGACATGAGGATATGGCTCCAGCTGGAGTCTCTCCTCCTGCTTCTGCACTTAGCTCATCCTGGTTTAACCAAAACCCAAAACAACCCTCTCCAAGGGCTCTTCCCTGGCTCAGGGACACACCATTTTAAGAAATGCTCGCCGCACCTAGTACTTTGCATGGTACATTATAAGCACTCAGTAAATATTTGTTACTTTGTGGCAAAATAGATCAATTCAGCAGTGATTTTTCACTTTTCAAAAAGATTCACTGCAGGGTTCCTTTAAATGTCCGGCTCCCCTGGTGCATTTAAAATGCGATTTGATTTATAGAAATTCGATGTACATGGTTCTGCAGGGCCACATCAATCGTGTAAAGTGAGCCGCATGTGCTGCTGGGCTCCCACTGACGAGCGCGTTGGCAGCTCTCCTCCATCGGCTTGGAATGCACACAAGCCTCGGGTCTGCTCTCCCCGCTTTTATCACAAAGGGGCTCATTTTGTGAATGAACAGCCACTGCCAACAGCGTGATGGTATTTTCAGTGACCTTTGCCCGGGGATTGGATTCCCGCCCAGCAGGGAGACAAGGCCTTAGGAAGAGGTTAGTTCATTGACGGCCGGGGCCTGCTGGGCTGAGGTCTGGGGAGGGAAAGGCTCAGAGAACTTTTCCTTTTTTGTGAATCACCTAAAGAAGCCACCCTTCCCGCCTGGCCTGTGTCGCTTTCTCTCTTTGTCTCGGTATATTGGATTCTGTTCAGCAGGGTGGTTTTATAGCTCCTGCTGCTCCTGCTCCTGATTTTTTTTTTTTTTTTTTTTTTTTTTTTTTTTGTAGCTGTGAATAATAGTCCTAGTTTTGCCTTGCTGTTTCCCAATAGCAATTCTGGGGTCCTCGTGAGCTTCCGCCCCCTCCTCTCCACCCCCTTTCCTCCTCCTCCTCTTCACCACGGCCTTTTCAGTTTGATGTTTTTAGATATCAAAGGAAGGTCTCCAGGAACCCTGCAACTAAAGACTTTAATGAGGACCATGCCCAAGAAATCCTGGCTGCCAAAGACATGATGATGATTTATGCCGCTCACTCACTCCCTAACAGCAAGAGGACTATTTGTAAAAATAAAAAAGCTGCTCATATGGAATTAAACAAGAGCATAGCTGCTTCCTTCCAGACCCCAGGAGCTTAACAAAGAGCATCCACACTCCTCTCCAGCAGCACATGGCTCAGGGCCGATATTAGTCTTCCTGTCATATAAAGCTCAATCCTGTTAGCGCAGGCAGCAGTGCACACTCTCCCTATCGGCGGACCTCAGAAGGCACGTTTCTGAGGACCGCACAAAATGTGCGCCAAGATGTAGGCACAGGCTCAGGCCTATGCTGAGCCATGGAAGGGTGGTGTGAGTCCAGAGGCTAATAGAGCCACTGAGTTGCTGCTTGCGGCAGGCTGAGGCTGGCAGTAGGCATTTGCCATCCCGTTTGTTCCTGGCATCAGATAGTTGAGTGACATGGATGCCAACTGGGTTCTGACCAGCTCAGTGGAGAGAGCTCTGGAGGGAGAAACCCTCATGCCTGCATTTCCTTATCTGTCAAATGGGTTACCTCTTAGTGTTGTTGTGAGAGGTGATGAGATCATACATAGAAAACACGTAGCATCATATCGGTAAGTGCTAATTATTATTATTAATTATTGCTATTATTAGTATTCTGTACTGTGGCTGCCATGAAATGGTGGCACTCAGACTCCTTGCTTCAGGGAGAGTGATGGAGAGTAGCTGGTTGATGACCCCAGCTGCCAAACTCTAAGTCCACATCCACGTTCTCACCATGTTACTCTGCTTGACCCAAGGCCATGCTTCCTGTGGGCTGCTCCAGACCATTGACGGAGCGTGGTATGGATGCCAACACAAGCTCATTCAATGAGAGCTAGGACTCCTCCAGCAGCGACTTTAGCTAAAAGACTTCCCATCAGCCTGGCAGCAGCTCCTGGGAATTGTGCTACAGCCTGCGACTTTCTCCTACCTTGTTCCCCTTCTGTCCTCCCCTCCCTCTCCCTGTGTATTCTGCTCATCTTCCTTTCAACCTTTTCTCTCCCACATACACTTCCCTCAGTAAACCTCTTACATGTCTAAATCCCTGTCTTGGTGTCTGCTTCTTGGAGGACCTGAAGTTACACACATAGTAACTGGGCTTTCTATCACGGCTGTACTGTATTAGTACTAACACCTTCTTAGATACGTGGACCATTGTTCACTCTTAGTCATTCAACATTGGATAAATGTGTCATGAGTGCTTGATGCCAGGGACACAGAGATTGTTCTTCTCACGGACAAGGTGTACACTGATAGACAGATATGTAAATCATCATAGTGATATGGTCAGTGTTTAAGTAAATGCATGTATAAGGAATGCAAGAATCCAGAGGAGAAAGTGGATTTTTCTGCCAGGGTGGGAGAGTGGGTGGGAGATAGACAGGGACGGCTTCATTAAGAAGGGGATTTAAACTCAGGCAAAAGGCAGAAGCCACATGCTGTCACTCCCTGTCTTCAGTGTAGTCCAATGAGTGAGTAAAAAAGAAAGAACAGCCCAGAAGAGATGTGACATCATGCCCTTTCATGGGCTTTTTCTCGCCTCTTTTACCTCTTCCTCCAATGACTGTAAAGGAGCAGTAATTATCCCAGGGGTTTGAGACATAATCCACCTTTCAGAGTTGAAAGAGGCACAAACGTCATGAGCTTTTCCCCAGTGGGAAGGCAACTCCTGGACACGCAAGTGGGTGTAAGAAGTTGCTGTGGCAGCAGAAGAGCAGCAGGGCCATGAACTGTAGGCTTCGGAGATAGGATCATTGCTCAACCAGGGCTCACTCAGCCTGGCCCCAGATCCAGCCTCAAGAATCTAATGTGGATCTGTTACGGATGAATTGTACCCCTTCCCATCCCCTTACAAAAAATTCATCTGCTGAGATCTTAACCCCTAGTATCTCACAATGTGGCTGTATTTGTAATTGCCTTTAAAAAGGTAATTAAGTTACAGTAAGGGTTTAGGGCCCATTAGGGTGGGCCCTAATCCAGTGTGACTAGTGTCCTTATGAGGAGTAGAAATTTGGACACAGAGGCATAGGCAGAGGGAAGACAGTGTGAAGAGAGAAGATGTCCATTCACAAGCCAAAAAAAGAGTCCTGGAACAGAGCCTTCCCTCACAGCCTTCAGAAGGAACTAACCTTGTCAGCATCTGGAACTCAGACTTCCAGCTTCCAGAACTGTGTGAAATAAATTTCGGCTGTTTAGGTTACTTGGTTGGTTGTACTTTGTTATGGCAATTCCAGCAAACTAATACAGGGTTCCTCCATCTCCCCTTATTGTGGATGGGATCTGGCCCAACTCCGCTCAGAACCTTAACACAGAGTGGTGAGCAGGGAAAGATGGCATTTTTCTTTCTCAGAGAGCTGGATATTAACCTTCGACTACAGGAGAGGAAGCAGGAGTTGTGAGGCCTGGGGAAAAGCAGAAAGTGGAGCTTACCAGTGAGGACTTGGTCATGCAAGATGCAGGAGAATTCACTAAAGAACGCAGTTCCCTGACGTCTCAAAACAAAAATGGGAAAGATACATTTTTGCCCCCAATCTGAATGCTCAGATGCTGTTGGAGAGGAGGACAAGTTGTTCTGCAGAACTAAGGAAAGAGATGGGTCGTCTGATAAGGCTCAGAGTAGACGGCTTGCACAGCAGTCCAACAAGAAGAAAAATGAGGAGCGGGACATGCTTAGGGACTAGAACCTAAACAGCAACTCATACAAAGCCTTTGCTTTGTCCCCTGAGGAAACTGACATGGGAATTCATGAGAAAGGACAGAGCGATCCCTCAAACTCCCATCTTGACTTGCTGAAAAGGAAGGCTTCACTGGCCTGGGGTCAGAACCAAGAAACATGAGCAGTTTTAACTTGTAGGGTGTGATGTGACAGTCCAGTCACTTTCCCAGGGGCAAATCAAGTCATACTGTGACAGATACTACATTATAACAAGTCATGTCTGTTGAGGAGCTAACCCATGTCTGAGGCAGGGGCTGCAATATCTTAATGCCCAGACCATCTCCCTAAAGTAAAATGTTCCATGAATTTGCCTTATTCACTCCAGTGTCTTTTGACACTGAGGGGTAGTTTCCTGCTAAAGCATTTTCTTTTTCATTTTTATGTAAATAAGAGAAATGTGTGGGGTTGCTAAGGATAAATCTTCCCCACCCAAACATACACACTTACTGCACACGTCTCATTTTAATGTACCGGGGGAGGAACCAAGGTGCCCAGTGTGCCCAGCATGACATTAGGCCTCTCTCCTTCAACTTAACTTGTGGAGCCCCCTTCCTGCCCCCACATGCCCAGTGCATAGAAGAGTAGGACAAGTAACAAACCACAAAAGATGAGAGAGAGTTAGGGTCTAAATTAAACAGCTAGCATCTCCACCCCCACCCAGGCAGGGGGAGGCAGCTCAGAGAGAATCCATACCTCCTGTGAGAAGCAGCAATGATAGAAGGAGAAGCCTCCAAGGAGTGCAAAGGGTAATGCTGGGGTCTCCAGGAGTAGCAAGGAGCTGCCCAGCTTTAGGAGTGACAATGGTAGAAGCCACAGCAGAACATAGGGGACTCCAGTGTCAGTTGCAGCTGCAGAATGGTAGTCACTTCTCACGGAAATTTATTCCATATCGAGCACATTCTATGTGCTAAGAGAGAATAAGTGAGTCATTAGCCCCAGGGAGTAGAGAGCCAAAAGGATCAGCCTTGAGAGCTGCCTGTGGTCTGTGGAGTTGAGTGACTGGCCCTGCCCACCTGAACTAGCCTGGGGAAGCGCTATTCTTCTTCTCTTCCTCTCTTAACCATGTCTTTTCCTCTAACCCCCAGGAACATTTTTAGGTAGCAAAAGCCCTAGCTTGTATTTCCAAACCTGTTTTTGGAGTAGCAGAAGTGGGCATTTCCATTTAGGTATCTTGCTGGCATTGCAGACTCCTCATTTTTCCCAGCCACTTCTTCTCCTCATCCCTTGCCTCCACAGACAAAACCCCAAATCATCTCCCTAACATAACACTGTTCTTCACTTCAAAGCTTCAGTCTTCTTTGATTCTTCCCTCTTCTTTCCAGCCTAGTCAACTTTCATGTTATTTTCAACTGCCTATGTAAGGTGCCTGGAATATATGTTTTCCTTCTCATTCCAGCCGTCCATCACTGTCCCTTCCATTATCAACCCTCAAATCCACTACCGTAACAGTCTCCTAACTGGTCTTCTTACTTCCCTGCAAATTGTTCCTCTGGTCTTTAAACTTTCCTCCATGATTCCCACTGGCAAATTCCCCTTGAAATGGTAGCCCCAACGCCACCACCTCCTCTAGGAATCCTTCATAATATGCCCAGTGGGAATATGAACTCTCTCTCTTCTGAAATCATACAACCAAGATTTCTCTTAATTTGTGCACATGAAGATGCACACCAGGCTTAGATTACGTCCTCTTTTCTCTATACCGATCTATCTCACATCTTACTTGACTTCACCTAGATAACCTATACGCACCTCCAATGAACATGTCCAAAAGACAATTCTTGATTTTCCCCTCTCAAAACTCGATAATCTACCAGTCTTTCTCATTTTGTAAATGGCAGCACCATCCTATTTGTCAAATTAAAAACTGTAGATTTATCATTGGTTCTTCTCTGTCACAACCATCCTCTACGCTCTTTCCACACCCCACCACCCACTATTAAGAAGTAAAGTCTATCTTCCATCTGCCAAAATCTGGACTGACCTGTAATTGCTTTGACCAACAGAATATAGCAAAAGATACACTGTACCAATTCTGTGCCTTTCCTTTAAGAAGACTGGCAGCTTCTACTTCCTGGATCACTCAATCTTGGGATGCTTCTGGGAACCCAGCATAAAATATGTGCTGATTTTACCACCTTCCCATCACTTCTGCTGCAGTCCCAGTGCAAACTAACATCCTGTAGAATTACTGCAATTGCCTCGTAAAGGATCTCCCTCTTAAAGTGGTTTATAGAAAATGTAAATCAGATCATATCATTTACCTGCTTAACACTCTCCACTGGCTTCTCAATACGCTTAGAATACAATCCAAATTCTTTACTCTTTCCTACAAGGTTCTTTGTTCTGGCCCCTGCCACACCCCTGACTTTGTTTCCTACTACTTTCTTCCATGCTTAGCCTGCTACTTTGCCCATTCCTTGAATACATCATACATGCGCAGGACCTTGGCTCTTCTACCTCCTGTCTGGGACACTCTTTGTAGGACTAACCTTTTCTCTTCATTCATATCCTAATTCATGTCACCTTCCCTGAGAGGCCTTCCCTGACCATCCATTACAGAACAGTACCCTTGTTCACCTCACCTTACCTGCTTAGTTTTCTTTGGAACATTCAACACTGGAAGAAATTCTCAACTAATTTGCTTCATTGTTTTTGTCTCCTCTCACCTTGAACATGAGCTCTATAAAAGCAGGAACACTGTCTGTTCAGCTAACAAACTTTTACCATAAATGGCTCTTGAAAATTATGCCACCTTTGGCGTCCAGCCTCCAAATTAGTCCACAAAGAGTCTTTCCTTGCATAGTCTGTTCCCACACTGAACAGGGATGTCACCAACATGATATCTCAGAAATGATGAAAAAACTTCCGACGCTAGGTCATAAAAGATTTTGTGATGCTTGCCTTGTTTTTACACATAACTCATTTTGGGAAAAGCCAGCTGCCATGCGGTAAGGACACTCAAGCTGTCTATGGAGAAGTCGATTTGTTGAGGACCTGAGGCCTTCTGTCAGCATTCAGTATCAACTTGGCAGTCATATGAACGTGATATTTTGGAAATGGGTCCTCTATCCCTAGTTGAGCCTTTATGACTGCAGCCCCAGCTTGGCATCAAAGATAAATGCAATATAGTCCCTGACCTCAAGCTGCTCAAAATTTAGGGAGAGAGAAGTTGGGGGTGAGAGAAGAGTTAAATGATTTCATAGAAGAGGAAAGGCAGCATAGTGGTGGGAATGATTTGACTCCACCACAGGAAAGAGGGATTAGAGGAAGCATCCAGTGGAAGGGATGCTTGGGTTAGAGCCTGAAGAACAAATGTTAGTTATTAATGAATGTTGGTTGACATTGCCTCCAAGACACTGTTGGCTTCGGCTCTGGGATTGTTCTTGAGATTGAATTATCTTTTTTCACGGATGGAATGTTCAAATTAATGAGAAAAAATAATGAATGAAGACTTGAGCACTGACTCCAAGGCTGGGAAGAATTCATTCCTCATGCATCCTAGATTACTTCAAAGAAAATGAACAGAAGGGATTATCAATAGTACTTACTTCTTGAGTTTTTTCCTTTTCCTTTGTAACTTCGCTAAAGCAATATTCTGTTATGGCCTCTCAAAGGTATAGGAGACTGTCAGTTGGTTCTTATGACTGAAATGGAAGGGCCAGAAGCATTTTTAGAGGTATCCAAGTGCACAAGGTACAACTATTAGGTAATGAGTTGGAATTTTAACAGTCCTGAGCACATACATCTTAATGAGCATGGTCCCCCAGGGAGGAGTTCAGCCCCTTATTCCAATGATTTTGCCATTACTGAAAACATTCTGAGAATGCATGTCTCTCTGGAAATTGTCTTCAAACCTACATTACATTCTTTTGAATTGCCTTGATGATGGTAAATCGTAGTCCTTTAAGTCTGAATTCTTATGTGCAGCAAGTAATTTTCCAGGCTATACCAGCCTGAGGGAATAGTCAAATGATAAGACAATGACATAAGTCCATTACTTCCAGCTCAGCTCCACCAACTGGTTTGCTGGAATTCTGACCTACCTCATTCTGCCTCCAGGTGTATGTTTGGGGAGTGGGGAGAAACACTGGGAAGCAGAGAGGGCAGATTTGAGATTTTTTTTAACAAATGGGCTTATTTAAATTTATGTATTAATTTTTCTTCATAACTATTCCATTTTCTGGCAGTCAGTTTCAGTCCATTCAGTGGGACCCTCGCTGTATCAAGGTGGTACTTTCTGGAGACAATCCATGTGGTAGTTTGTCTTCAAAGCAGGCTGGCGTCAATTTCTTCCCGCCCTCTATGCTCTTTCCACTGCCCCACGCCCCACTCCAATTAAGAATTGAAGTCTATCTTCCATCTGCTAAAATCTGGGCTGAACTGTGATAGTTTTGACCAATAGAATATAGCAAAAGGGATAATTCCTTGCCTTTCCTTTAAGAGGACTAGCAGCTTCTACTTCCTATATCTTGGATCATTCAATCTTGATACTTCTCCTAGGAAGCCAGCCACCGAACTATGAAAAACTTAAGACATGGCAAGGGGCCAGAAGGAAGCCCTCCAGTTGACAGCCCCCAGCTGAACTTTCAGCCAACAGCCTGTATCAGTTGTAGCCATGTGAATGAGCCATCTTGCATGCCCAGTCCGTTGAGCTGTCAGATAACTCCAGCATGAGAGACCCCAAGTAAGAGCCACCCAGCTGAGTCTAGTAGGCCTCTCAAAACATGAGAAATAATATATGGCTGTTTTAAGCCACTAAGTTTTGGAGTAGTTTGTGATATAAGGATAGAGGACCAAAACACCCTATGCCTTGTTCTACCAGCCCTGTGTCTGCATGGTTGAGTCACTGGTGCTGCCACCATTGACATGCCTCCAAGCAGCCCCTTTGGTATGTAACTGTTACTAGGCACTGATGCTTGGCCTTTGGAACAGCCTATCCACCTAACCACCAGGCAGAAGTGACAACCCTACCATTCTTTCTTTCTTTATTCTCTCTTCAGCTAAACCTCACCCAGCAGGAGGGAGTCAATTAATTCGTTCTTAGCATTGAGACTACATTTTACCACAGGCCCAAGAGGACAGAGACTTCAGTACTCTTCCTTTTCATCTGTCTGTACCACATTTCCCACTAGCTCTATCTTCTCTCTTCCCTTTCTGGCCAGCCAATTATCCCAGAATTTGTCCAGATGATTCAACTTAATTTTTAAAAGCTAGCACAGTGCTGCAAAAAAATCCCCATTCGCTTGTTTCATGTATTCACCAGGAATTTGTTTAGATGCCTGTTTTATGCTAGGTACTGTACTAGGTGCTAGGGAGATAAATACCTCAATTTTTTGAAACTTTCAAAAATCTAAAAGTATGTATGGATGTGCTAAAATGAAAAACAGAAGAGAAAGCTTCTGCATCAAATGGAAACACTAAAAAGCCAAAAGGAGCTGCATCTCAGAAGAGAGATGAGTGACAAAGCTGTAGAATCCTGTTGAGTCAAAAAAGGTGTCATTCAGGGAGGTGGAACAACACACACTGGGGCCTGTGGGAGGCAGGCGGTGGGGGATGGGGAAGAGAGAGCATCAAGATAAATAGCTAATGCATATGGGGCTTAATACCTAGGTGGTGGGTTGATCTGTGCAACAAATCACCATAGTGCACATTTATCTATGTAACCAACCTGCATGTCCTACACATGTATCCCGGAACTTAAAATTAAATTTAAAAATAAAAAATAGAATGGGGGTAATAACAGGACCTACTTCATTGGGTTGTAATGAGGTTTAAATGAGTTGATTCATGTAAGACAATCAGAAGAGTGCTTGGTACATAGTAAATGCTCAATAAATGTTGGCTATTACTTTTGCATTGTCAAAGTATCTTAGGAAAATGAACGTTCTTCTAGTTTTTGTTTTAATTTCCCTGAAAATATTTTTTATTTTCTTCAAAAAAAAAAAAGGAAAATGCCATTTATACAGCAATGTGATTGGTTTCCTCTTGAGGCTTACATGCAAGTCCTGAGGGCAATTTCAAAAGAGGATGTATGGCCAACACGTTTTGAATGGTAGTAACATGATTGGAAATAGTGGAGCCTCCTGGGATGCCATTGAAGGAAACTGTCCTCCCTGGCATGTGAACGGTGCTTGACCTGCTACGAATAAAAATCAATTATGCCAGTATCTCCCTCAAAGATGGTGAGAATCAGGAGTGCTGAAATCATGCATGCATGTGTGACTTAGTTCTGGTGGACCTGCCAAGGGATCAGAAATGTCTACACTGTTGCTGCTTTCCTAATTTTAGGTAAGACTCCAAGGAGGCGGACACTGCAGAGATGGAGATTCCTCCTTTGGTTTCGCCACCCTCAGAGTCAGAGTGGGGGCTCTTATTTTCCAGAGCTTTGTTCCTCAGCTTTTTTCTCATCAAGTCGCCATCCCCTTCCACCAGCTTCCCAAAAGCAATAGCTTCCCAACCTCTTTCCTTCTTTCTGCATTTGCCCAACTCCCACCAGTTTATTCTCCACCCAGCAGCCAGAGGGACTCCCTTAAAATGGAAATCAATTCACATTGTTTCTCCACTGGGAACCCTCCAGTGGTTTGCCGCGTCTTTCTCAATAAAAGCCAAAGTCTTCACAATGACCCAAAATAAGGGGCTCTAAGGCCTGCCCCCAGCCCAACCACTTCTCTGGCCTTCTTCCCCTGCACCTCCCTGAGATGCTCATGACTGCAGGCACAGTGCTCCCCTGCCTATCCCCTGCCTCTTCCTTGCATAGGCTTCACAGTGCTGTGCCCTGTGCTCTGTACCCACTTCACTGAAGCTACTTGACTCACTCCCAGGCCTCCTTAGTCTCTGCGCAAATGTCATCTTGCCTAGGAGGGTTTTGCTCTCCATCCTTTAACAACAGCAAATCCTTACCCCTTCTTAGCACTTTGTATCCTTCTCCCCTTGCTCTGTGTTTCTCCAGAGCACTCAACATCACACACTTACTTGATTTTTTTGTTGTTGTTCACTGTCTCCCCCGTCTAGAATGCTAGCTCTAAGAGACAGGTACTTTTTGTTTGCTCTCTACTCTATCTCCAGCATTCACAATAGTGCCTGGCACAGAGTAAGCACTCAACTATTTATTAAATGAATAAATTACACAGCTACTGCCAATGGCAGGGAAGAGGGAAATCATAACCATACAGAGCAGCTTCAGAACCTGAATGGCCAACCTGCCAGGTAATTTTTGGCAGTCTCATGTTTTATCTTGAAGACTTTTATATTCTATTACATTATAAAATCTGTTAGATAGAAAAAATAATCTTGAAGTAAAATTGATATTCCAAAATGATGTGTCTGTTCTCCCACTGCTATAAAGAAATACCTGAGACTGGGTAATTTATAAAGAAAAGATATTTAATTGGCTCACGGTTCTGCAGGCTGTACAGGAAACATGATGCTGATATCTGTTTGGCTTCTGGGAAGGCCTCAGGAAACTTATAATCATGGCAGAAGGTAAAGAGAGAGCCAGCACTTCACATGGCCAGAGCAAGAGCAAAAGAGAGACTGGGGAGGTGCCACACACTTTTAAATAACCAGATCTCATGAGAACTCACTATGAGGATGACAGCACCAAGGAGGGATGGTGTTAAACTATGACAAACCGCCTACATGATCCAATCACCTCCTACCAGCATTGGGGATTATATTTCGATATGAGAGTTGAGTGGGGACACAGATACAAACCATATCAAGATATATGATGTCTATCACTCATTCATGAAATAATGACATTTTAAATTCATGATCAATGATACTTACCCATTTATGAAAGAATGGTGTTTTATTGAGCATCTATGAGATGCCAAGCCCAGTGCAGAACACTGAGATCTTCCGTGGCTTTATAATCCTCCTGACCCCACGTGCCCTCAACAAGCTTGTGTCTTGAAGTTAGCAAAGCTGGGAATTTAATGGAGCATTCGTGACATCTTCTGCAAATGCTGACAATAATATTTTTATTAAGTAATAATGACCACTTGTTGGGGGTTTACTGTGTGTTCTAGCTTTCTATTGTTGCATAACAAACCACTCCAAAACTCAGTGACATGAAACTACACTAAGTGGGTAAGAAATTTGGGCACGGCACTACAGGGACAGCTTCACAACTCTTGTCCCTGCTCCACATTGACTGGGGCCTCAGCTGGGTGACTCGAATGTCTGGAGATGGCTGGGATGGCTTCCTTAGGGCCATGTGCCTGGGGCCTTGGTTCTGGATGTTCCCTGGGCTCCTTGATTCTTCTGCAAGGTATATCTTCTGGAAACGAAATGAATGTTTTTCCTTCATATGTCCGGTGCTGGGCTGGAAGACCTGGAAAAGCCAGGCTCCTTTCTTTCTCCACACTGCCTGTCCATGTGGCTAACTGGGGCTTCTCCAGCACAGTGGTCTCAGGGTAGCTGGACTTCTCACGTGGCAGCTGACTTCCTCAGAATGAGGGCTCCAATGGACTGGGCAGAAGCTGGAAGGTTTCTTATGACCTAACCTTGGCTGTCTCAGAATATCAATTGCACCACATCTACGTACCAGGCAAGTCACCAAGACGAGTCCATAATCAAAGGGAGAGGAATTAGACTTTACCCCTCAATGAAAAAGGCGAAAAAGAATTGGTGGCCGTCTTTATTCTACCACATTGTGCTGAGCACTTTTCCTGCAGCATGGCTTTTTATCTTATGACAGCCCTATGAAGTATGTACAATGACTATTTCCATTTTATGGTAAAGAAATTGAGGCCTTGAGAGAAAATAACTTATCTCCAAACCCATAGTTAGCAATTGGTGGAGCCAGTAATGAAATAAAATGTAATTTCCTTGAATTTTTAAAGCAAAATAGATAGCATTCTGCCTCTTTAGAATGGCTTCAGGGCAGACAGGAAAAAGTGAGTGGAAGTGGGACGTGGGAATTGGGTTCTTACGGTAAGTCCTTGTAACCGCTCATAAGGAAGGACCTCGTCAAAGCACTGGCTACATAATAAGCCCATCTTTGAGCTTGGACCAGAGAGAGGGTTGGGGGCTCTAGAGAAGAATGTCGGCAGCTATAAAATAAAGCAGCTGTGCCTCAGGGTATATGTGAACCACAGCTGGTAACCCCAGACTGGGATATTGATTTCTTCAGGGCAAATGAAAGAAAACATGCATGCCAAATTGTTTTTTTTTTTTTTTTTTAACCTAAGAAAAATAGTGGCAAGTCTCTGGAACGACCCTAACAATCCCACATTCATGAAGTGGCTCAAACCAGCAGGACTCGTGTTTGGAATGGAAAGACTGGAGCTGAGGAAAAGGAAAGTGGAATTTCTCTTTGGCGTTTTGAAGTCTCTCCTTAGCTTATGACTTTGAGTTGCTTGAAAAGCTTGAAGGAATTTCCACACTTAGCACACTTCCCGTGGCTGCTGGCCGCCTGGCTCCAAAGCACACCTTGTAAGGTTTTAGTGTGTTCCCATTCCTCAGCATTATAATAGATGCTGTCACTAGAGCTGGATCCTGGCCTTGTAAGGCAGGTCATCCCAAAAGGCTGACCAGAGCCCTGTTTCCTCACTGAATGCTTGGTTGATGGTATCTTGTCTGATTCATATCCTATTGGAAATGGTGTGAAACAGGGCCTGGAAGTAGTTCTGGTTTGAATCAATCTGGCCTACACAGGCTTGCTTGACAGGCAACAGAGGCTGGACTGCTGGTTTTAAAAGAGAAATCCTAGTTTTAGAGAAGTTTTTTCTTTTCCCTCAAAAGACTGAGAAACTTACCAATTTCTTATGGTTAACACAGTGCTGCACAAACATGCAGTGCTTTAACAATTTCCTCTTTGGTTGTTTGACATATGCATTCACCAAATATTCATTTAGATGCCTGTTTTATGCCAGGTACTATACTAGTACCTGTTAGGAAGACAATCATGAGCAAAATAGACTTCATTCCTGCCCTCATGAAGATTACAGTCTAGTGGGGAAGACAGAAATTGAACAAATCCCAAAACTAATATAAATAAGTGCATCTAAATGAAAGATATAGGGTTCTAAGAGGGACTACATACAATAGGGGGCCTCACTTAGATTGAGGAGCTCAGGATGCAAGGAAGAGACATTGAAACAGAGGCCTGGTAGATATACAGGAAATATGCAAGCAAAGAGCTGGGGGTAACTGGGTTCTGGACAGAGCGAAGAGCAGGGGTGAGGCAAAGTGGGTTCAGGTGGGGCTCAAGAGACAGGGAGAGCCCAGATCGTGCAGGACCTGATGGCCAAGAGCAAGATTTTGTGTTTTGAATTCTCCCTCCAATCAGTTTTGTTTAAAGCACTTTCTACTAGTGTCAACTGGATTGGATGCAACACACTATCATTGAGCAAATTATTAGGCTGGTGCAAAAGTTATTGTGGTTTTTGCCATTAATGGGTTGCACCAGCCTTATAGATCCTGAAACAGCCAATTCAGAGCAAGGCTGCTGGCATTCTCCACTGAAGAGCTGGACTAGGGGTGGGGCCGATATTAAAGCACTAGCTTGGGAGAAAGATGGAATTTAAATGTCCATATATTATCCTATTTATTATTTTCATTGCCATTCTCCATTTATATTTCCTTTCAATCAAAAATTACTGAGAACATCTTATATGCAAAATGCCTTGAGAGATTCAAAGAGTTCTGGGACACATCCTTTCTCTCCAGGAACTTATGTCTTAGTAGAAAAGCCAGCTCTGTGAATCACCCTACAAAACCACAGACTAATGCAGCAAAATGGACAGCATCTGAAATATCATCTGGTCCAGGTTCACAGACATATTCTTCAGGGTCACAGAGCTCTAGAGTAATTGTCTTTTAATTTTGTGGTTTTCATTTTGATTATAATCTAAAACGTATTTTACTGGTTATAAAGGAAAAAAAAGAAGATCCTCTTGTTTGCACTAATGATTTACAATTGAGAGACATTTCATGGCATAAGACTTTAGTTCCTTAAGTCACTGTTTGTCCAGCTAGGATCCATGGAGCCTTCAGGGCCCACAGATGTACTTTCAGGGGTCTATGAAAATTATTCTTCCCTTGAAATGTGTCCTTAGATCACCAAGTTTGAGAAACTAACCTATTCCAACACATCATTATCATAGACTTTTTTTTGTTTGTTTTAAAGACCAAGGCCTAGGAAGGGTAAGAATAAAATTCCTAAAATATTTTAGATTCCTTACATTAATTAGAAATCATCGTTTTCAATGTTCTTTTGCATTCTTCATCTCATTGCTTTCTTGTAAATATCCATGACCCACACAACATAGACAGTATTATTATCCTCATCACAGAGATAAAGAAATTCAGATTCGTAGCTGTTAAGTAACTTGCCCAAGTTCAACTAATAATAGTAAATGCAAACAGTGGTGTTGGAATGAAAATAATCTACTTTCCAGGCCAGTAGTCATCCCATTGTCCTAACCTTCTAGAATTAAGGGCAACAGATGTAACACATTAAAATCTTCAACCTCTGTTCCAAGAGTGTGTTTCGGTTTTATTTTACCAATTAGACAAAAGTTCCTCACTTGGTCATAGTCATCCCATGATATCTTAATGATTTCCTCTGCTTAGCTTTGGTGGTTGTAAAATGTCTACAAATTCTTTGATTGCTCCCATGACGGAGGTCTGTCTATCCTCCCCTTGAATCTGGCTGACTAATAGCATGTGGTAGGGGTGACTCTATGTGAATTTTGAGGTTGAGTCATAAAAGGTGATCCAGCTTCCACCTGGTCCTCATGAGATGCTCCCTCTTGGAACCTAGCCACTAAGCTATAAGGAAGCCCTGGTCACATGGAGAGGCCATGTGTAGGTACTCAGCTGACACCCCCAGTTGGGGTCTCAGTCAATAGCCAGCATCCACCCAAGACTTATGACTGAAAAAGGTTTTGAGATGACTCCAGCTTTAGCAGCCATTGAACTGCATGAGAAAGCCTGCGTGGGAACCATCCAGCTGAGCCTAGAACCTAGAGAGACAATGTAACAACTTTTAAACCACCAAGCTTTGGGCTGATTTGCTAGGCAGCAACAATGACAGGAATGCTGGCTGGGCACCTTGCATTGGGTGATTTCATCAGTGTTTCTCCCAAAAGGCATCATGGTCTGCACTGTACTGGGAGCTTTCAGCTTGAAGAAAGATATGTGGCCTCCCTAAAAGGGACCAGAGAGGCTGTGCACAATTACGGCTTGATTGTCCCTAACATTTCTGTTCCTCTGACTTGTATGTTCTCTTTTTCATCAGAAAACACTGCTTTTGACTGCAGCTCAGGGCTGCTTCTGTAAACAGGGAATCAGTTCAGCCTAAGGTAAAAATACCATGCTCCTGAGAGTTCCTTCTGATGAGGTATCTCCCTTTGCTAATGCTGAAATAGGTTCCCTCCCAGATCTAGGAACTGGTAAGCCAGCTGCCCTGAAGGAATGGAGGGGCCAGGCAGCCAGAAGGAAAACCGCAGGGAGAAGATGTCTTCATCTCTGGCCCAGTCCCCAGCACAGATATATTTGGGTTTTCTAAATGAATGAATGGACTCAAAGTAGCAATAGATTCATCTGATCAAACTTAACTCATTTGTGACTCACTAGCGCATAAATGAATAATCAAGGTACATACTCGTTTATAAAGGAAAAATTCTCCCTCTCCTCACAAAAGGTAGAGAGTGTAGGGGAACAAAGTTACTTGGAATTAGAATAAGTCAATGAGTGAGGAGAAGACTTTCAAAATGAAATACTTAACAGAGAAAGAGAATAAACCTAGTTTGACTGAATTAAGCCTATAGTCATTAAAATGTCATGTCACTTAAAAGTGAGAGATAAAATGTTGTTATGAAAGGGTTGCATGTTGTCCGCAGAGATCTCACTTACAGAAAGCAGGGGTACCGCCTGCATCATTGTAGGTATCAGGAAAGCCTCACCCAATGAGCTACGGCAAATGGCCACACAGGCTGAGCACCATACACCTCCAGTGGGCACCATTCACAAAAGCCAGGAGCTTCTCCAGAATTTAAAAGCTAATTTAAAAGAATTCATCCCTAGCAAGCATCTATTACATTCATAGTTTTTATGGTAGGGATTTGAAGACAGCATCAAGAAGTGATCTGATTGGGAAGATGGTCACACAGGTTAATAATAAGTGTTATGGGAGCAAAGCACACATCTAATTCTACCAAAGGAAGTGTAGGAAAGTACACCAAAGATGTGGCTTTTGAGTGGAACTTGCCAGGAAGAGGAGTGTGGGAACAGCCTTCTGGATATAAGCAGCACGGAGTGTAAAGTGTCGTGAGTGTAGAGGAGCAAGGCATGTCTGTGGGGAGGACTAGTAGGTAATGAACCAGAAGACTTAAGCAGAGACTAGACTGTGAAGGATCTTGGGATGCTAAGGGGTTTGGCCCTGACCTTCCAGATGTCTTCTCTATCAATAGGGGAGAAATTGGTAAGCCCAGAGAAAGCAGTCATAAACATGCTCCATACAGCATGGAGCCTGAGAGCCATGAGGTAGACCAGTCCTTCCCCTCTGTCTTGTTGAGGCCTAAAAGGTAGGAGATGTTTGTACATGTAGAAGCCTTTAGCCACGGTAATGTGGATTGTCCCATAAAGGCAAGTTTCCTAATCCCTTGTATCCCATAGTCAGTAAGATCAGGAGCAGGAATAAACCAAAGGCCTCAGAGGCTGAGGTGTGTTTGTGTGTGGTAGTAGTTGTTGGTTTTGTAGGCAGGCAGGAGGGAACATTCTGGGCCATTAGAGGCTTAAAGATATTTGACAGTCTGGTCAAGTGTCTCTGATGGCTAATTGAACTTGGCCCAAGGCAGGGAATGCAGAGGCCCTCTTCACCTACTACACAGTTTTGCAGTGGGCTCACCCAACCCAAGATTTTTAAACATACACTTTGGGACATCTTTGAAGACAAGACAAGTACACTTTTGTGAGAATAATACGAATCTCAATAATAAAAATAATATCAGTGTTATTAAATGTTGTGTCCTTCCAAAATTCATATACTGGAATAAGGTTTAATCTCAAATGTGGCTGTATTTAGAGATGGGAACTTTAAAGAAATGATTACGACTAAATGAAGTCATAAGGGGTGGGGCCCTGATCCAATAGGAGTAGTGTCCTTATAAGAATAGAGAGATCACTCTCTCTAGGCACAAACACACCAAGGAACATAGCTGAGATGATGTCTGTCTGCCAGCCAGGAAGCCCTCAACAAGAACTAAATTTGTCAGCACCTTTATCTGGGACTTCTAGCCTCCAGAACTGTAAGAAAATAAATCTCTACTGTTTAAGCCGCTGAGTCTATGGTATTTTGTTACGGCAACCCAAGCTAATAAAAATAGCAAGAATAGTTAACATTTATGGAGCACTTATTATGGGCAAGTCATTGTTATAGGTGCTAGTCATAATTGCTTCATACTTATTAACTGTATTAATGGTAGGAACCGTTATCTCCGTGTTTTGTGTGTGTGTGTGTTTTGTTTGTTTGTTTGTTTGTTTTGAGACAGGGTCTTACTCTGTCACCTAGGCTGGAGTGCAGTGGTATGACATCGGCTTACTGCAGCCTCCAACTCCCGGGTTCAAGTGATTCTCCTGCCTCAGCCACCCCAGTAGCTGGGATTACAGGCGTGTGCCATGACAACTGGCTAATTTTTGTATTTTTAGTAGAGATGAGGTGCCATGTCACCCAGGCTGGTCACAAACTCCTGAGCTCAGGTGATCCACCATTTTTGGCCTCCCAAAGTGCTGGGATTACAGGCATGAGCGACTGCGTTTGGCCCATTATCTCCATTTTACATTTGAGGAAACTGAGGTTTAGTAATTCACCAGAGGCAATGCAGCTAATGTGTGGTAGAGGTGAAATTCAAACCCAGCAAAGTGCCCCAGAGAGCCTTCTCATCATTTACACTGCTGGTCATTGAGATATTCATTGGAAAGGTCTGTGTGCTGAGTAGAGCTTCTCACTGAGCAGGGACCCAGGACCTTGGCCAATTCTCTGCCAGTCAACTTATTTAGGCCAGCATCAAAAGGCCTCTTTCTCCCTGCATGTCCCCTGCTGGGTGGCTTGATTTTTCCTCCGAGGGGCTGGAAGCCTCCCACAGATATCACTAGAGTCCCAGGGCCATTCCTGCCTTCTTTTTCCCATAAAGAGCAAGCATTATTCAGACACCCCACCCTTGCCTGCACATTGACATGGGAACTGAGAGTTGTAAAAAGGCTTTGAATAACCACGAAATAATTTTTTTTGTAATCATTTTGGATCCATTTGCCCATTACCCATTTGAGAAAAACCTTGCAGAAAAGCAATTTCCTAATATGGCGCTTTGGATATACAATGTAAACATTTTCTTCCTGGGACAAATAGGCTTGAGACTTGCTAAACTCTCCAGAGACACATTTTTCTTTCTATTTTCTTTTCTGTGATGTGATATGACATTATAGGGTGTTGGGGATGGAGAGGAGTCTTGTGTACTTACCCATTTTCCCATTGATTCTCATGTTATTTCAATTGTACATTATTTTCCCAGAAAAATTGTCATAAACCATTTGGAATGGCCATGCTTTTAATGGGTGCTAAAGATTTTTCTCTCTAGCTTTGTCATCATTAATAGGCTCCCCAAGAACTTCATCGTCCCATAGTGACTCGGTGGTGAAACTCCCAAGCTCCTACTCCCTCATTGCGCCGCATTCACCCAACAGCGAGTCTTTCTTTCTGGCCCTGGCTTGAATTTAAGCTTCAAGATGGAAAGATCTGGCAAAAATCTGACACTAAATAGCTTAGCTTTGTCCTGTCACTGAGTTTTAAGTATTCCTCTGTCCAATGAAGTGCAGGTTGACTTGAAGCCAAAAGTTTATCCTGTGCTCCAGCGGTCACCAAACTCCACACCAGATCTCAGAGCAAGTTCCGAAGGCAGAGTCCTTCCATTCAGGCTTTTCCATTCCTCATCAGGGGCCCTCAGGGCCAGTCCTGCAGGACAGTCATTCATATGGTTTCCAAGATCCCAATCCCCTCTAAAGCCACTCTCCACATGTTTTTCTAAGCCTTTTCTGCAATTTTCTGCTGCTTTTCTTTTGTTATTTCCATCTCTTTTTCTTCCTACTATTTGGTGGAACCATTGTCAGAAATGCGTTCCCCTCTGCTAGCTCTGTCACTGTCTACATGAACAGTCTCTTGCGATGCATTCCTGGAATCTTCTCTGTTGCACTTTGTGCTAAGTGAATGCCAGCAGTCAGCTAGAAACTTAAGTGAATGGCTTAGATTGTAATTCCTAGAGGTGGTGCCTGACATAAATCAAGGCAGATTTGCTAAATAACTTTTTTTTTTTTTTTTTTGAGATCGAGTCTCGTTCTGTCACCAGGCTGGAGTGAAGTGGCGCCATCTCGGCTCACTGCAGACTCCGCCTCCCGGGTTCAAGCGATTCCCCTGCCTCAGCCTCCCGAGTAGCTGGGACTACAAGCACCCACCACCATGCCAGGCTAATTCTTTTGTATTTTATTAGAGACAGGGTTTCATCATGTTGACCAGGATGGTCTCAATCTCCTGACCTTGTGATCTACCCACCTCAGCCTCCAAAAGTGCTGGGATTACAGGCATGAACCACCACACTTGGCTGCTAAATAAATTTTAAAGAAAAGAATGGTCCTTGGGCACATCTTTGGCACTTTTACACAAATGTGTTATTTTCAGAGGAAATGAACAAAAAGACATAGTACAGTGTTTGTTAATATTAATTCTAATAATTCTAATAGCAGCTAGGTATTGAGTAGCTATTAAAGATATATATATATATGGTTGGGTGCGGTGGCTCACAGTTGTAATCCCAGCACTTTGGGGAGCCGAGGTGAGTGGATCACTTGGGGTCAGGAGTTTGAGAGCAGTCTGACCAACATGGCAAAACCCCGTCTCCACCAAAAATACAAAAATTAGCCAGCTGTGGTGACATGCACCTGTAATCCCAGCTACTCGGGAGGCTGAGGCAGGAGAATCAGTTGAACCCAGGAGGCAGAGGTTGCAGTGAGCTGAGATCACACCACTGCACTCCAGCCTGGGCGACAGAGTGAGACTTTATCTCAAAAAAATAAATAAAAATTAAAAAATACATATACCTATGTGTATAATTTCATTTCATATTCTTAGTTTAACTCCACAGCAACCCAATAAAGGAGGGTGTGTAATTAGCACCATTTACAAATGCAAAGAAAGGTTAAGGACCTTTCCAAGATGATAGACCTAGGAAGGTTGTATGGAGAAAGGACACTGAATAACCAAAGATGTTAAGACTTCTCGATCAAATGATGCAGAGCAAAAATTATAAAAGGGGCATGAATGGCAGAAGAGTTTGAGGGTGAGGCCAGCCAGAAAAGATAGAAGAAATAGGGTGGGAGCTTAGGATGGGGCAGTTGGAAGCATGTGGAGCCCATACTCTTCAACTCCCTCCTACCCCATCTACCACCATATTGAGTCGTCTTTGAAGATTGGTGACAACTGTGAAATGGGCCAGAATGAGCTGGTGGGCCACAGTGCCACCTAAGCATTCATGGATGGTATAGAGGGAAAAACCACCATAATTCTCTCACACTGGGTGACTCCCAGTTCCTACTAGGCCTCTGGTTTCTCTTGCCTCTGAACTGGTAGCTCAGCCTCTTACCCTGGGTTAGCCCAGGCTTTCAGTAGCATTGATAAATGGCCCAGTGTAGAGACAAAGGCTTCCACAAAGCCCCTCCCTGCTGAACCTTCTGGTGGGCCATACTGACTTGACCCTCAACTCATGCCAGAGAGCTGGCCAGGGATCACTCTGTCCACCAGCCTATACCAGCTGTTCCTGACCAGCTCTAGCCTCTTTTGAATCATCAAGAGGACCATTAGGTGAGCTTTGTGAGAGTACGAGGGAGTCGTGAGAGCTTCCTGTAAAAATTCAGTAAGAAAGACAGCCTGGATAAGCAAGAGAGCGCTGCCCTAGGAGTACAAGATGGTGAGAAAGCCACAGGCAGCTTCTTGGTTCCCTAACCAAACAGCCGCAGAGGTGGTGGGAGGGCTCAGGTCTCCCAACCTAGCCAGGGACATTTCCCCTATCAGCCTCATCTTGAGAAAAGTTCCTCTTATTTTGCATGGGCACCAAAATAGGAAAGCAAAAGCATTTGCATTTCAAAAATGCAATGTAAGGCAATTCTTAAACAAAAGAAATAAATTTCTATCAATAAAATAAAATTTCTGTCTGCTGGTCCGTTATTGCATCATGAGAAAATAGCTGGATGGATTGTCACTATGTGCAGAGACTATGTTTAGGATGACCTGAGTTACAGCTAGACTATGAAGCATGCACCAAATTCTTCAAGGAGAGGTCAGAAGTCATCCTCTAGAGAATTTGCAGGCCTTGATTTGCAATCAAGCTCTTTTCACAGCAGCAGTTCCATGTAGCTGAGTTCCATGGTGGATAGCCAGGGATTCATTTATTTAACTGCACCAATAAATCCTAAGCAATCCTTAGGGAAGCCAGCCACTCACAAATAGTAGAATGTCAGCCACTGGGTGAGGAGGCTGGAGCTGAGAGGGGCTTCCTAGTAGCCCCCAACCACAAAAAATGAGAAACTTTCCAGCTCATCCACTGCCTCAGACTCCACTTTACTTCTTCTATGGCCATTGGGCTTCAGTGGAAAAACAAGAGTTGGATGCTTGCTAGACACCCCAACACATGCCATTTAGGGGTAGGAGGAAGGGAGACTGGGAGAGGAATGTAGGAAGTAGAGGTCACATGAAATTATGGCTGCTCCAAGGGGGACACAGTATTCAAGGCATCACGGGAAGTATAGGAGCACAGGCCCTCAGCCAGTATCCCTCTCCTCCCAGCCTCACAGACTCTGGTCGGGCAGCCTGGAGGCTAACTGGTCTGCTGGGAGTTGGATAGTCAGTGAAAGCACTCTGCTGTCCTCCCCCAGCCTGCCTCCAGGTAAATGTGTGTATTTAACTAAACCACAACCACAAAGGCTCATGAAATTTTCCTGGAAGCCAATTAAAGCAAGGAGAGTCACAGTAGTAGATAGAATTAAGCCATGTACCAATTCTTTTTGGCTTACAAGTGCCGGAATTGCTTGTTTATACATTAAGAGCAAAAAAAAAAAAAAAAAAAAAAAAAAAAAAAAGACTGTAGTCTTTTCTCTTAATTGCTGTAATTATACTTGTGCCACCCACAAGAGAGGCCGTTGATCTCATTTCTAAAGGGCAATTGTTGTAGCCTGGCTCTTCTGAGAGCTTTACAAGGATTTTCTCATTTTCTGATTACCACTGGCCTATTGAGCTGCCAGTAGAAATTTATTTTCTCCCTGCTGCATTTCTCCCCCCTCCCCCCACACTCTCTCTCTCTTTCTCTCTCTCTCTTCTCTCTGTCTGTCTGTCTGTCTGTCTGTCTCTCTCTCTCTCCCTCCCTCCCTCCTCCTGTCTCTGCTGCTGCTGGGTAGTTACCAGGAAGAGCTCACTTCCTCCTTCCTCAGGATCAAAAGGGATTGCAATTTCTGTGATCAATTGTGTGTGGTTAGACATTCTCAGAATATCCTGAATGTGGAAGTACTCAAAAGCCCATAATCTGGATAATAGTCGTCTGTGCTGGCCACATCCCTTAGGAAAGGCTCGAGAAACCTGGGTCAAAAAATTTACAAACTTTTTTGGCTCATACGCATTGTGCGTTGAATTGGGCGAAGCATTTCCTTCGGGCTACCCGATACACAGCAATCTGAAGTATCACTGTGGCCTTCTACGCTTATCCTTGGAAGTCCTGCCTGAGTCTTTTCCCTGTGTAATCGTGAAGGAATTCTGTTCCAAAGACGTGGGGTCAGAAGGGCGCAATAAATCAATCCAGATACACCCCTAATGAATGGCAAATTAAACAGCATTTGTTTTAAGTTCATAGGTCCTCTTGGAAGATGCCTTTTTAGTGCAAGCAAAATTCCTGGGTTGCAGGTACGAAAGGCTATGGGGGTGGGGTGTGTAGGGCTCATAGTCTCTGGGTCGTTTTAGCCACAGTTTTTAAAAGTGCCACATTCAAAGTTTGCCCAGCTAACTCTGAATGTGCAGTGCTTTCTGCAGCCCTACCCTAAGACAGAATTGTCTGATTGCTGTGGATTCTGGGGCGACCCAGACCCTTGCGCATTGGGTTTCCCCCTTGCTCATTCAGGTAGTGCTGCTGGGCTGGATAGGTGTTTCTGAGAACCTGCCATCCTCAAGGCTGCAAAGATTGAGCTAAAACAAATCTTCCAGTCACATACAATTCTAGCAGAATCACGGAGACATGGCCTGTGGCATTGAGAAGATTAAATTACCAAGCCCGCTGTGCCCCCTCCCCCAAGTAACTGGAATATACTTGTTAGAGCTGCATCAGAAAGAACAGAATAGCCTTTAGTCTTCCACAGCCCCTAAGCATTTTGGTAATAAATAATAAAAGGTATTTATTACATGTTACAGTGACATTGTGGAATTCAAATGCAGTTAACCATAACATTTTCTTCCTCAAATGTTAAAAAGAAAGAAAAAAGTATTAGGAGTGGAGAGGCAGGACAGCAGGAGCAGTGGCTTTAAAACCTGAGGAATGTGGTAAAGAGAGCCTTGTGTGTTTTTTATAGTCGTAGAATGGGGGTAGAAAGTGGGGAGAAAACATGGGCAGGAAGTCAGGGGATTAGGGCTGCAGGCCTGTTGGTGCCACTGTCTGGCTTTGCTACCTTGGTCAGAAGGACTACCCTGGCTCCATCGCAGCTTCGAAGTTATCATCAGATAAAAGGGTTGAGAGCCTTCCTGTTTTATCAGCTGTTTATTCAGTTCTCTCAAAAGACCTCTGCGTCAGGCTTCCCTGAAGTTCAGTGGTACACTCTTCTGAACCATGCTTCCTTTCAACCAAAAGGGGCCAGGCTCAGTCTAGGTAATGGACAAGGGATGAAGAAACAGGCCCTCTGTTTCCCTTGCCTCAATTTACCATGCTGTGGACTGGACAGAAAAGTCTTCCCTGGACTGACTCCCCACAAAGCTACAGGAAGCAACTGGCGGTAGAGGGTAGTGGCTAAAAGCATAGGCTCGGAGTCAAGTTTTGGCTTGGGTTCTAGCCCCGGTTACCTGTAACCATATGTTCCATTACACTGGGACCTTGAGCAAGTTGTTTAACGTCTCTGAGCTACAGAGTCCTTTTCTGGAAAATGGTGTATTGTATCTAAAAACGAATGACAAGACCTACCATAGTCCTTGACACATACACTCTCAATTAATGGTAGTCAAAGAAATGAGCAATAATAAAAATGTTTCCTAGGCCTTAGTTTTATGCTAGTAACTACGGGTAAATGATGGCTGGAAGCAGGGAAGAAGAGTGACTTATTTATATGTAGGAGCCTCTGGCAAGCGCACATGAGCTGTTCTGGATGCTGGCTGGGGAGGTACCACAGCACATCTTAGGAGCCATGCCTGCATTTAAGGAAGGACTGCAAAGGCAAGAAGCAGGAATGAGAGACCTCTTGGGAAAAAATGTGGATTTTACATTCATTCATTCATTCATCTAGCACTGAGGAGCTATTGCAGTTGTGGCTTTTGGTTACTTGTTCACGTGTCAGACCTTTGCTAGCAGGATTACAGAGATGAATGGCACCATCCTTGCCCACAGGGAACTGATAGTCTACAGTGCTAAAAGCAAACTGGCAGTGACAATAGAAGATGCTAAGTCTGAGGAAGGTAAGCACAGGGAACACGGGAGGTGGGGTGACTGTTCTGATTTGTCCAGGACTATCTTGATTTCAACACTAAAAGCCCACATTCCAGGAAGTCCTTCTGTCCCAAGCAAACAGACAGTCGGTCACTCTAGTAGGAGGAGTCAGAGGAGCGGCAGCACCTGAACTAATCTTGCCGAGTCAGAGAGGGCTTCTTGGCAGAAGGGATGGCCTACAAGGAAAGTAGGAATTAGCCAGGCAAGGATGTTGATGAATTGGAGGTGGAGTGGGTCTTAAGTAGAAAGAACCCCACGTGCAAAAACCTAGAAGCAGGCAAGACCATGAGGAAGTGGGGAACCCTGGGGAGAGAAGGTGGAAGGCCTTTCTTTGCAGTGGACAGCCATTGCCCTCCAAATGTGTTCCTCTTCTCCTTGATCTCTCCTCTGACTCATGTTGATTGAGAATGTAGATCTGCAAAACTGTGGGAGATGCTGTCTAGGCAACTCTCACATTATCGGGGAGAAAAGAAGATGAATTTTTCCCAAGGTCCCTTTCAAGTCTTTGATTCTAAACCAAGAATCCACCCCATCAGGCCATCCACGAGGGAGGTGTTCACTCTGTGTATAGCATAAATAGCCTATACCTTCCCTATGTATGTCAGCCGCCTTGAAGAGTGACACAAGTCATCATACAGTTGATTTGGCAGCAATGATGTGTCCATCATAAAGTGGACCAGCATGGATGTGTTTGCTGGGCCACCACCAGCTGGCTGAGCCACCGTGGAGATGCAAGTTTAATTATTTTGTTTTTCTAAGTGAAAAAAAAACCCTTCCCTGGTGAGGCATCACACCCTTTCCCATGCTCACGAAGACCTAGAGAACTAGCTGGAGTTTGTTTTTTTCCCCATTATTCCCTAAATGTTGCTATAAAGAATGCTCTCTGATGTGACTTGTTTCCATCCTTTACAGAGCCTATTCTGTTAATATGAACAGTACTAAATCAAGAGGGTACCTGTTTTACTTTTCAGTACTTCTTTCCCAAAGTGAATCACTTTGGGAAAGGTGATTTCTAGACTGTTAATCCTTTAGGTATGTGTTTCATCCTCTAATATCAGGCTGGCATAGACACACTGGGAAAAAAATAAAAATAAAAACTTAATGTCTTTTCTAAAGCCTGTCCCAGAGAAGAAAAGAACACGGGGAGGAAGGAGTCTTGACATCACTTAATAAAGCTTTATGAGTAACTCCTTTACTACCCTAGATAACATTGCTAATGCATATTGCTCAATGAAAGAAAATGTCCCAGGCTATACTTTACAACAGGCAGAAAACTTTGAGCTGTCTTGCCAATGCTTTATACTAAGTGCCAAATCCTTATTTCTTTCTTAGGCATTTATTGTAATAACATGAATCATGATGCATCACTCTGGTATTCGTGTGGCTGCTCAGTGTTAAGTCCCCAGGACCTCCATGGAGTTGACTTTATTTGGTTTTCCACTTCCGTTTCTGAGTGAGAGCCACATGAACTCAGACGTGAAGGCTCACAGGAGCTCAAGTGGGCGGCCCTTTCTGTTGCTGTTTTGGTCTGCCTGTACTCAGTGGTTGTGGTATGTGCAGACCTGAACACTTGAGGGCACATTCAGCTGGAACTACCCCCATTTCCTCTAGTTTCCACTAAAACAAGAGACTTAGGATGATGTCCAGGATTGCTCAGACAGTTGCAAACCTCTGGGGCACTTGGAAGAAATGTGGCTATTAATAGAATTTTTGAGCAATGACGTCTATGTTTTCTAACTTCCCATATATAATCCTGAGAGTGGGGCTGGATGTTAAACCCTGGAAGTAGGGAGTTTCCAGAAAACCATTCAGGATATCAGCATCAGGTTTTTGACTTGATGAAGAGTTTGGATGAGTGGCTTCTATATATAAAGGTTAATAGTGCCTGTTTCAAAGCCTAAATGGAATGCTGTGCTCAGCTCCAACTTTTGAATGTTCAATTGGCATGGTCAATTTATTCACTTTGAAAGTCTTAACCGTGCTGGTGAACCAGCAGGAGTGCTGTTGGGAATATTTAACATAAGCAAAAAGGAAAGGTAATGAACATTGAGAGCAATTGAAAGGATAATCCTGTGAAAAATATGTGACCTTACCTGAGTGTCTCAGCTGAGTATCAGTCCAGCAGGGCACCAATCACTTGCAGTGGCTGTGGCAAAGACACTGATGGCTTATTCATTTATTTGTACAATAAATATTGTGCCCTCACTACATGCCACTTACTCTGCTAGGCATTGGAGATACAATGCTGGACAAAACCAGACATGCTCCTATCCTTCCAAACCTAACAATTTGATCTGAGAGACAGATATTAATCAAGTAGTCACATAAAAATACATAAAATGTCAACCTTGACAAGGAATTGGACAAGGTACTATGAAAGGCCTTGACCTAGTTGAGGATATAATGATTGGGCTGAGACTTAAAAGATGAGAAGTAACTAACTAGGATAGCACAGGAGGGAAGAGTGCTTCAGGCAGAGGGAACAGCTTGCACATATGAACTTGAGTGATTCACCCAGTCATACAATTAATAACTAGTAGAGTCAGAGATGGATGAAGAGCTCCAGGGGTCTTAGTTAGGAGTCTTACTAGCCCTATCTAACATAACTTTTTGCAATAATGGAAATGTTCTATAGCTATGCTGTTGGATACAGGTAGCCATTAGTTACATGTGGCTATTAGCCCTTAAACTGTGTTTAGTGTGACGAGGAACTGAAGTTTTATTTAATTTTAATTAATTTAAGTATAAACAGCCAAATGTGGCTAGCATATTGGAAAGCACAGATCTATATGAACCAAGTCCTGAACTAGCCCAAGCTACATGGGGCAGAAGGTTACTAAAGAGGAGAGGAAATAATTTTTTTTTCTGAGATAACAATAAGCACATTGACCTGGGGGCTTCATTCATTCACTCTCACTCAAAAACATATATTTATTGGGTACTCACCATGTGCCAGGCACTAGGCTAGCCCTGGAGCTTCTCTGATTGGCAAGACCAATCTCTCACTCTTGAGGTATTCAGAATCTAGTGAGAGCAGAAACACTCATAGTAGTAATAGCAATACATTGTGGTTGAATTGGCAGGACCTTGCTTTTTTAGGGTTGCTTACAATGGGAAGAACTGAGGGATCATTCTTCTCTAATCCAACACTAGGTATGCTCAACCCTATAGGCAAAGGTCGTGGTTTCTAAATTTCAACTGCTCCATACTCCAAGGTCTTCAAATAAAGAGGGAGGGCTTTAATATAACACACTACACACTTTTAAAAATCTCCCAAATTCAGTATACCAGTATAAAAAAAGAAGTGGATTTGCATTTTCATGTAGGCCTTGCATGCCTCTTCGTTTGTAGGGCATCTATTGCTGAGTTTGGGGAAGTTGGGCCCCACCAATTGAAATTCTTTATAAATAGGTCATGAGACTTTTACTCAAGGATCTGGTAAGTGACATAGAATTTTAGTCAGAGCCAAGCTGTATTTTCATGGGACTTTCAGGCATTGACTTTTGCTTCTTACACAGGCTAAAAAGGGAGCTAATAACTTTTACATATTTTCTAAAAGCACTTTCTCACAAGCAGTGGCTGTTCAAACACTTCAAACACTTAAACCTTCCTGCTATTACACACAGAATGCCAACAGTTATTACATCATTGTAAAAAACACTTCCTGATACTCAATTATACTCATTATGCCTAAATATTTAATTCCTGCCAATACCCAGTTTAAATCATCACTTCAAAATAATTTGTTTCCGATTATTGGGATCTACTAAATTACCTCCTCAAACCTATCACCTGAAAAAACATTACGTGCCAGGGAGAATAAAAAGACTTTCCTCGTTATGAACTCAGGACACTTGCCCAGGGAGCTTCTCCTTATGGCACACTGGTTTCTACAGAGTGTTCTGGCTTACAGCTTGTCTCTGCATCTTGGAGACCTAAGGAGGAAGAACCCAGATGTGTGCCCCATTGACCTAGTTTGTCACAACTATGATTGCTCAGCAAAATTAGTGGATGTGGGTTGTGGAGTAAAAAATAACAGAAGCAGAGGCTTACTCAAAACACACTTAATGAGAACCATCTAGGGGAGGCTGGAAATCCACATTTTTTAAAAACATCTCAAGGGATTCAGAAATGATTGGTTAACAGACTAGAAAATACTATTGTTTTCAATTAGCATATTTTACCCTGTTACATTTATGACATAATTTTCAGTGTGAAGTTTGTCAATGTCTCTTTTTCGTCTGAATTAGACAAGTACCTCAGGACTTCTTAATACCAAATTGACTCTCCCTCATCTGTATTATTGCTGATAGGGCATTGCATTTCCACCAACAATGCTTACCTAAATTTCTCCATATGTTTCTTTTTTCATCAATGCTTCTTGCACTTCATTCATTTTTCTGGGTTAAATTTTATTCCTGCTAAAGTATATCCTTTGGTATTTCTTTCCATGAAGGCCTTAGTAGTAAACATTTTTAGTTTTTTGGAAGTCTGAACATATCTTTATTTTTGTATCATTTAAGAGTGAAACTTTAACAAATTATAAAAAGCTAAAATAATAATCATATTCCATAAGCACAGAGAAGATATTATTCCATTGTCTTCTGGAATCCATTGTTGCTTATGAGAAGTCATCTGTTAATAATCTAATTATCTTTCCTTTAAAGGTAATTTGTCTTTTCTTTCTGGTAATATTTATCTTTATTTTCGTGTAGTGTGGTTTCAATGATATGTGTTTAGGTTCAGATTTGTGTTTAATTATCATTTTTGGATTCCATGTTCTTTTTCAACTTAAGGATTTATAATTTTCTTTAAGTTTGAAAATATTTCTACCATTGTCTAAAAATACCTCTTGCCCACATGTTGGGTTGTTCATTCTATCTCCACATCTTTTTATCTTCTCTTTTATATGCTTAATGTCTTTATCTCTTTGAAAAGTGTTTCCCTGAGGGAAAATTAGTAAATTAGAGGTAAATGTCAAGAAGTCACTTTGCTGTTTTACTCATATTTTCAGGCTTTAAAGTCTTTTTAGTGACTATATTTTTCATTACTAGAACCTATTAATTGCTATTTAAAAAAAATCTCCTTTTTTTCAAAGAATTTTTTGCACATTTCATTCTTCTTCTGTTGAATATTTTTAAAATGCATATTAAAAATCTCTTTCCGATTTCTCAACTATTTCTATTCTTGTGCATTTGCTCAGCATCTTTCGTGGAAGTTTGTTTTCTTATGTGCTTCTGACCTCATGTTCAGGGAGAGCTATTTCTCATAGGGGGCATCTCTTTGAAGAGGTCCAAAGTTTGCTTGTGGACCAGTTTTTAATGTTAATTTCTCATTCTTGTATTATATAGGTAGCATGAATTTGTAACCTGCCATTGGACAGAGTGCTCTTGGGGTTTCTGTTTCTCATAAGTGACTTTCCCCTCTTCTGCAGTGCCACATACCTGACCTGGTGGATAGAGTTTTCCTAGTGTTTTATCAAGACAGAACTTCCCAGCCCCTGTATTTAGGCAGAATTTAGGATCTAGCTTTACAGCACACATAGGGTATGTGCTTTCAACATCAGTCCTGCATAGCTGATACTTCCTTAAGCCCTAGGAGTATTCCAGTTCCAACATGACTGTAAGAAATTTTATTTTCAACTTCCATTTTGAGCTCTTTGAGTAATGATTAATAGCCTAGAATCTAGATTCTGACCACTTGGAATTAAAATAAACAGCTCTGCCACTTATTAGCTGTATAACTTTGGGGAAGTTGCTGAATATCTCTATGCCTCAGTTTTCTCAACTATAAAACTATGATAATAACTTTCTCATGGAGTCGTGGAGCTCAAGTAAGTTAATATAGGTGAAATACTGAGGATGGTGCCTGACACATAGCAAGCATTAAATATGTTTTTGCCATCATTATCTCATTTTTAGCTTGCCTACATATTAAACTTTTTTGTTAATACATTTTATATATATAGGCATATGTTAACATATATTTTAATAGATATAACTTTATTAAATATATTTTATTAGGTTATATATGTGTCCTATATATAGGTATATGTTAACATATATTTTAATATACATAATTTTGTTAAATGTATTTTATTATATGTGTGTCATATATTTTCTTTCAAAATTTAAAAAATATGTTTTATATATGGATAGCATAGGATTTTCATTCTGTTTTAGAAATATGGCTTTTCTAAAGTGAGGGCACAGTGGTAACAAGCAGGATATGGGAAGCTTATATTATATTCAGTTGCTATATGCAGGATTTGGGGCCTCTGACTTCTCAATGGTTGAATTCTTTTTTCCTCATTAAAGGCTTGGCTGGGCTCTGCTATCCTTCTCTCCTTCCCATGGCTGTCACTGCTAATCTTCACAAATTCATCTTTATTTTGAAGGTCATGGAACTCCAGAGATGTTTAAATGTATTTGAGCTGGCAGGAGAATTATTTTACTTCATTCATTCCTACATACAAAAGGTTTTTTATTTTGTGTTTTACCATTTTATTTGACCACACCAGCAAGTCTGTTTAACTGAATGTGGTATTTTCACAAGGAATAATGATCTGAGGAAAGGGGGCCTGTTCCTGAAAGTGGGATTGTAGATGCTAGTCTTGGCTCAATTTCTGGGGTTTATTAAAAGAGTGTTTATAAAACCACTCTATTTTTATTTACCAAGAATATTAGTGGGGGAAAGGGGCAAGAAAAAAAATGGCCTGGGACTCAAAATTCTCTGAGGATAAATCAATCATTAAGTAGATCATATTTACATGAATAACCAAGACTTGATGCAATGTGTCAGACTACTCAGCTCCTAGCCACAGGTCAGCAAGGATTTAATGTACAATCAACCTTCTCTCATTCTACAGAAATAAATGAAAAACTAGTCAACTAAGCAGCAGCTGCTCTGAGGTTTCTCGAGTAGAAGGGTGACCGGCCTGTTCCTCTATTGATGCAATAAAGAATACCGCTTTTTGTGAACCCATCTCTCCTTCCTTTCTTTCTTCCTTTTGGAAACCTAGCACTGGCTGTGAACATTATGGTGACACATAGTTTATCAGAGGCCCTTACAATGCTCTTTTTTTGAGAAAAGGTCTCATTCTGTCATTAAGGCTGGAGAGCCATGGTGCGATCACAGTTCACTGCAACCTTGAATTCCTGGGCTCAAATGATCCTCCTGCCGCAGCCTCCCAAGAAGCTGGGACTGTAGGTGTACATCACCATGCCCAGCTATTTTTTTTTATTTTTTGTAGAGACAGGTCTCACTATATTGCCCAGGCTGGTCTCAAACTCCTGGGCTCAAGCAATCTTCCCATCTTGGCCTCCCAAAGCCCTGGGATTATAGGCATAAGCCACTGAACCTGGCCTCTTACTATGCATTAAAACACTACTTTTGGCAAAAAAGCCCCCAAAGACAATCTTGAAATTGGGCAGGGAGTCTGACTGTGCACTCCATAAAATGGTGTTGGAAATTATGTGAGCACACATGCATATTTTTTGGCCTGGAGTTGGGAGAAGGGATGTGTAGCGCCACAAAGGGACATGAAGCCAGAGCACAGTGAGACACCCACAGGCTGGGAATTCCTCTCTGCCTGGCCTCATTCAATCTACAAATTACTAAACGGGTAGAGTTACTAATACAGGGCACGGCTTTGATGCGTATAACACAAAAATGTTTCCAAACAACAAGACAGAGTTGAATAATTCATTTATTCTGATTTCTGTAGGTAGACCCACTGTTTTATCAGAGGGAATAAATACATGGTGGATACAGAGGTTAGAATTTAGAATTTTAATCCCAGCTGTGTCAAGGCATCATTAATTCATTTGTTAATTATCTCAACAAATACTTATCAAATGTCTACTATATGTCAGACACTGTGCCAGACTCTGGAGATATCATGAAGAACAATGCAGACACAGCCTCTACTTTCTTGGAATTTATAAGTCGTATGCTGATAAGCAAATAACTTTGTCTCTCTGAGAGTCATTTTTTCACCCGTAAAATGGGGTTGTAGCAAGGACTAAATGAGAAAATGTATGAGAAAGTGCTTTATAAATGCTAATGTTTTCTATATACTGAAGATCACACACACACACATGCACAATTGTCTTCCATTCATTGCAAAGTGTAATGAAAGATTAATGAAGTTGGATCAAAGAGAACATGACATAAATTAAATAATATTTATCAAAATGGGAGGTTGTGTGGAGATTTTATTAGGAGTGAGTTAGGAACCTGAGGATGACTGAGGCTTCCCTCAAGAGTTTTTGAAGGAGCTAGATTATAAATTATAAACCACCCTGAGTGTTTTTGATCCCCTTCTGTATGCACTCTTGGGCTTTTGGAGCAGTGCTCAGAGGATAATCTGAAAGGCTTCAAGGTCAAGGATGGAGAGAAGACAATGTAACAGCCCAGCACTGACCACCTGCAGAAATGCCTGGAGCAGGTTGGTCCCAGGAGCATCCTCTATGAGATCTCAGGAAGCAAGAAAAGGCTCTATGGAGGGAATGGCTTTTAATAGATAATGGTGATTAGAAGAGAAAGACTGGCCTCAACTTCCCTTTCTCCATGCTGTTTTCTAAAATCATGCTGAGGTGCACTCTAGACAGGGTTGGGCATAGAGACAGGCAAAGAAGATCAGAAACTCCAAGAGCCTCTTGTAATGAGAGGCCGTTGAGCTGGAGCCTGCATCTCAGCTGTCTGTAGCTCCTCCTTCCTTTCTAGACCAAGGACATGTGTCAAGTACTTGTTACTGTAGAAGAATAAAGATGAGTGATGTGTTACTCTCTGAGGTGCTTAAATTATGACATCCAAAAAAGAGAAAGTATTGTGACACCAGAAACAGAACCGGAATGACAAATTAATATCATAAACCCATTCATTTCTTACATTTCCACTGCTGCTACCATTGGCGGAGCCACCATCAGCTCTTACCTGGGATACGGGCAAAGTCCTCTTTATTGATCTAATTTTTTTCTCTAGATTTCCTCAAATGCATTCTCCATAGAAAAGCCAGCAATTTTTTTTTTCAGATAAATTCAGATTATGTCTCTTTCCTGTTTAAAACTATTCCATGTCTTCTCTTTGCACTTGGAGGAAAGTGCCTTGACCTAGAAGTCCTTTCATGATCTGGTCTCTAACATGTCATCAAAGGTATCTCCTATATGTAACCTCTTTCCCTATACCTCCATCCACACTGGCCTTTTCTTATACCGGCAAACTTCCAAGCTTCTTTCTGCCTCAGGACCATAGCATAGGGGCTGTTTCTTTAGACTGAAACGCTCTTCCATAGCTGATTCTTCCCCTCAACCCCAAGAGGCCTCGCTAGCATCCTGACTGGGGCAAACCCTCCTCTGTTCTCTATTACAGAACTCTGGTTGCCTACTTCAAAGCACCTGTCCCGGGTTGTAATGCATGCACCTGTTTATTTGTTTGTCTGTCTCTTGGAATAAACTGCAAGATCCAGGTAGGGTAAATCTATGGTTACTCACCACACCCTTGCACTTGACACTTAAGATGATGTAAAAAAAATATTAAAGGAATAAATACAAGTTTGACTTTCTCCTTAATTTTTCTTACAGACAGCAGGGGTGATTGCATAGGGCATAACTTCCCCACACCTCCCTGCTTTTCCACATGCAGTTGCTTCTATCTGGGCTGCCTTTTTCCCTTGGCTGATCTCCAAATTCCTACTGATTCTGCTTCCAGAACCAACACCACACTTTCCCCTTCTGTGAAGTCTTCTCTTATATTCTCTCTTTTGTGTCTTCACACTATCACATAGACCTCTGTTTTGTAATTATGTGTGTATCTTCCTGTGCTCCTTCCCTTTCACTGTGAACTCTCTGAGGACAAAAAGCTCATCTCATTCCTCTTTCCATCTTCAGCCCTAGTGCAGAACATGATATTCACATGATATACACATGCATGGGGAGCCTACAGTTTTTATACATGTCATAGAGAAGGGCCAGGGAAAGCTGGCCACTCCTTGGCGGCGATGTCTGCCCTTGGTTCCTCTTGCTGAACAAAGGATGGTGTGTGAACAGGAAGCATGGGATGCTCCCTCCCCGCCACCTGCCCCACTCAGAAGTGAAGGCAGCTTGTACCCTGGCCGAAATAGGGTTTCCCCATCCTTTGAAAGGAAAGCACTCTTCAGGCAGATTTTCAAGCTGAAACCATCCAGAACAAAAGCTGCTTCCAGCAGTGACCAAGCAGACCAGCGCCCCTCTCCCTATGGCCCTGGTACAGTTACTGCCTAATGGGAGAGGGATGTGAAGGCTTCAGGTGAAATATCTGGTCAGGGCCACTGTCAGCCAGTAAGACAGAGACCTGTGAGCTTGCCAGTTGATTTCGTGGGACAGCTAGAGGTGCCCAAGCAGCAGAGAAAGTGAGGAGGAGGAGAAGGAGGAGGAGCAGCAGCACACAGCCTGCCAGGCCCATTTTCACCACGCTTCCTTCCCCCCAGTGGCCACCATTGGATTCTGTTTAGCCCATGGTTGGGAACTCGGGCCCTTGAAAATGAGGCACTGTTCCCTGCCAGGTACATAGAGTCTGAGAGGAAAGCTCTACGTCTTCGAAGGCAATGTGAGCATCAAAACTGAATGTCTTTTAATTAACTTAGGTCCACATTTCTGCCAGCCTTCTCAACTTTTTTTTAACATTATCTCTCTTGACCTGCCTCCCAAGGACCCTCATGTTCTCCTGTACATTTCATCCCTCTCCCCAAGGAGAGGACTGGGACACCCCAGCAACATTCCAGATCTTTCTATCTCTTTGCACGCTGCTGAAAAGCAGCTGTTCAGACAACAGTTTCTGAGGTCCTGTGGAATGGAAGGCAATGCCTACCGATGCTCAGGGACAAATTTTAAAAAAATAATAATAACAGCTACTTCTCCTGAAGGCCAAGAAAAAATTCAATGGAACCAGTGGGAACTTCAAATCCTGAGGGAGGCCTTTGGAGCAGTCCTGCATTTACTAATAATCCTTGAGTCAGGGCCGCCCAGATGCTGCCTCCGGGCCTGATTTTCCTTTGAGGCCTTGGAGTATATACTCAGATGAATATGAGTTTAAAGTTTTTAAAGGTCCAGGTTGGCTAGTGAGTTGTCTATAAACTAGCTGCTGCCTAACAGAACAGACATTATCTTAATGGTACTGATAGATCTGGAGTGTCACACATCATTAAAATAGCTGATTGATTAGAAGAAAATAATTAGCTTGCCCTGTGTTGCTGGAAAGCCTTTTGGCATACCAAGAAGGAGATATGGTAGGGACGTGGGGTCATCCATCTTTTGATCATTTGTTTTCCATCCAAGGTGATGAAAAAGGCCCTGATAACCCTTAGGGAAGGGAAGGAATATAAACATGTCTTAGTTCTTCTCTGCCATTTACTCAGAGAGAAGCTATCTGCAGACTTTCTGGAGTGTGGTGTGTTTATTCCAGTTACATAGACACACTCCTTTAAATCAAACACTCTGTTAGTGCCTTGGAGTTGTAAATCAGTGGTTCTTTTCAAGTGACTTGATAGAATGTGATATTCTACTTTCCCTTGACAGGATATAAACATCCAAACCTAAATATTATAATCAAGTCCAGCCATTGGCAGGACTGTGAAGAAGGACGTGTAGATTCTAGTAGCTTTTCAATGTCCTTTTTGCGTTTCATGGTATCTATCTTCCTCTGGATGTTCAATAGTCATTCTCTTTCACTACTTGGGAGATAAGTTGACAAACTTATTTATATTCAGGAGTGATGTAGTTTAAGGCATTTTTATGTTCACAGACATTTGCACAAAGAACCTTGAGCCAAAGGGTGTCTCTGGGGAGGTATTTTGCTGGCATGATGGGCCTTATCAGTACCCTGGAAATCAAGTTGTCAAGTTTGCAGGCCACCAGTACTCTGATGATAATACTACACTCTTAGAGAGGCTGGGGGCAGAGTAAGAGCATATCTGGATCACCTGGGGGCCTTTGGCTGACCCTGATATGCACCTCCTGCCCCCCTCCCCACCCCTTAGCCTCCATCATTACTTAAAAAAGCCACTGCTGCAGATGAAAGTATATTATGCTCAGATTAAAAAATAAAATGGGGAAACACCAGTGGCCTGCAGAACAGAGTCTGAGTTTGGGAGTTGACTGGAATTGGGCATTCTGACCCTTTTCAGCTGAGTGACCTTGGGCACATTACTTACTGTCCCCAAAACAATTGAACAAGATTGCCCTGAAACTTGCATAAAATAACGTAGGAGAAAATGTTTAGCCAGGCTGGGTGGGGTGGCTTACTCCTGTAATTCCAGCACTTTAGGAGGCCAGGTTGTCAGATTACTTTAAGTCAGGATTTTGAGACCAGCCTGGCCAACACGGGGAAACCCTGTCTCTACTAAAAATATTTAATACAAAAAAATTAGCTGGGCATAGTGGTGAGTGCCTGTAATCCCACTTACTGAGGAGGCTGAGGCAGAAGAATCACTTGAGCCTAGGAGGCAGAGGTTGCAGTGAGCCAAGATCATGCCACTGTATTCCAGCCTGGGTGACCGAGTGAGACTCTGTCTCAAAAAAAAAAAGGAAAATGCTTAGCTAATGAATATTAGTTTTCTTCCCTTTTAAAATATAATCAGAAACTCTGAATTTCACCTGAATATAATTTGTTGACATTAACTCCTAAACAATTTGTGCAACTCTTTTTAACAAGATATATGATTAACTATTTTTTCCCAAACATGTGAGTAATGCATCTTCATTGCAGAAATTCAGGTAATTTTTTTAAAAAAGAAAATCTATCAGCTTTCTTTAGGCAGAATCACTCATTTTTTTTTAAATTATTTTTTGATGCATTTACCCCTGCACTTCCCCACCCCCCAATCCTGGGCTTTTTTATAATGTTTGCTGTCACACTGCACCTTCTGTCTTGTTGACTTTTTTTCTCCGTTAATATATCATCAGCATTTTTCCATAATATTAAACATGCAGTGTGTGTGTGTGTGTGTGTGTGTGTGTGTGTGTTATAGTTGCTGCCATCACTGGACAGCCCATTTTGGGCAAGACCTTGAGTCCTTTTTTGAATTTTTGTCATATGGCTGGATATCGAAGTAAGGATGTAGGATAGTACTGAATTTTATCTTAGTTCTCCTTCCACTGACCAGAAGTTCCTTCTGCCTTCAGTGACAAAAGGCCACATTTCAAATGCAGTTATTGGAAAGGGTCCTTTGATCCCCACAACTGGCCCCAGGGCAATGTAGAGTTGTGGCATAAGTGGTTTTTGAATGAATAAATGTATGCATGAAGGAAGAGTCATACCATTCATTTAGAAATAGGGATGCTAGGTGGGTTTGAATTCTCAGCATGGCATTATGGGTAATTTTCGGCTTTCATTTTTATGTTACGTCTCTGTGCCTCCGTTTCATTACCTGCAAGATAGAAATAATAATAGTCCCTACCTCATGGAGTTGGCAGGGTGTTATATGAATGAATACATGTGAAGTGACTTTCAACATTGCCTGGCAAAAAGAGAGTGCTCTATAAACCATAGCTCATCATCATCATCATCATCATCATTATGTGCTTTACAATATATTCCAACATTTTTTCAGTGAGCCCAGCCAGTCATACACACAATGTTTTTTGAACATTTTTTTTTTACAGAAAGTACATGTAGGCATGAGAAGACAGCATCTTAGGACAGTAAAGTAAAACAGGATTAGGAGATTGGCTAGATACCAGGAAAAGGAAGTTCTAACAGAGACAGAAAGGGACAGAAAAGAAAACAAGGAAGGGAGAAAGGAAAACAGTGAGAAAGGAGGGAGCAAATTATGGGCAGACCAGAATTCAGCGCAGGAAGGGCCAGGTATGTAAGTTTGAAAAATGCACCATGGGACTTGACTGTGTAGTGAAGACTGAGACCCGCTACTCTAGGATGTTGAGGAGGAAGCTTCATAGAACCCTCTGCTGCTTCCTGTCCTATTACCCAGTCAGGAAAGGGGAAGGGGATCGGGGTGGCGAGAAGAGAATAAGGGCAGGAAGTAGAAAATGAGAAAACTGAAGCATGGAAAGGTAAATCAACTTGTGAAAGGTCTCTTGGCTCGTTGCTGGCAACACTGGGTCTAGAACTCAGCTTTCAGGGTGTCCGAATTCGTTCTCAATACTTCTCCACCCGTCTGCCAGTTTCTCTCTGTATTTGGAGACCTAAAATACAAAAACTGGCTCAAGAATTTGAAATCTATGCCTTAGCTTTTTTAGGGTGACCATAAGTTGAGGGAGGAACAAAGATGGTGGTCAGTCAAAGTTTCCATCAATGACCTGTGGAAGATTGGAAAATATCAGGTACCACCACTTCCTCCCTTCCCACAAGTCTTCTAGACCTCTCTCTCTTTGCAAAGAGTCGTCAGAGAAGTTTCCAAGCCAACTGCTTAATAAATTAATAGCTCTTATTCCACTGTACAAAATGTAAGAGAAAGAATCCATTAGTAATTAGTCTAGTTTATGTTTCTAGAAGCGCTATTTTCTTCCCATGACAAAACTTCAAAACACCTGAGAAAATAAGTAGGAAGGTCTCTGTGGTTATGCGTTTTAAGTGAATGATGGCAATTTTGAGATACGTGCCAAAATAGGAGAGTCTTCATTTTCCTCATACCTGTTAAGGTAGTGGTCTGGACTTGTTCACGCCTACACCTGAAGCAGAGGGAGGGCCTGTCGGAGCTCAGTCGAAGGAGGCGAGTGCTCTTTGTTCCCTCGTGGCCTCTGAAGTTACTCTAGAGCTATACAGCTCAAGGCCAGCAGATGGCGCGTGGCGTCAGGCTGCGAGATAGCGCCGAGACAGCATGGACGCCGGGAGCCCGGAAAAGCCAACTGTACCACGGGAGTCTAAACTTTAGTTAGGAATAGAAGTACGCTCATTTTAGCTATTAGAAGGTTTGCCTGATACTCTGGCTCTTTATTTCGAGGATGTCTAGCTCACCTGTGATATAACTCAGACCGCATTTCACTCATTTCTTAAACTAGGAATGGGTAAGGCTCACCATTCTTCTCTGCTTGTTTAGGACACCCTTGAGAACCTCCTAAAATGCTGTGGAATGGAGCAGCGGGACAGACCAGAAGTACATTCTGGGGAGAAGAGAATAAAAACACCATTCTTTGAGAGTGGAAGTGTCAGAGGCGTTCAAACCAGAGCGACTCCATCTTGAGTAGGGGCTCGGTAAAATGAGAATGAGACCTGCTGGGCAGCATTCCCAGGAGGTTAGACATTCTTAGTCACAGGATGAGATAGGAGGTCGGCAGGATTGGTATCACAAGATACGGGTCATAAAGACCCTGGTGACAAAACACGATGCCGTAAAGAAGCCGGCCAAAACCAAGATGGTGATGAAAGTGACCTCTGGTCATCCTCACTGCTCATCGTACGTTAATTATAATGCATCAGCAGGCTAACAGACACTCTCAGCAGTGCCATGACAGTTTACAAACGCCATGGCAACATCCAAGTTACCTTATATGGTCTAAAAAGGGGAGGAACCTTCAGTTTTGGGAACCTCCCCTTTCCCAGAAAACTTATGAATAATCTACCCCTGGTTTAGCACATGATCAAGAAATAACCGCAAAAATGGCCAACCAGCAGCCCTCAGGGCTACCCTGTCTATGGAGTAGCCATCGTTTTGTTTCTTTACTTCTCTAATAAACTTGCTTTCACTTTATGGACTCCTGAATTCTTTCTTTTTTTTTTTTTTTTGAGACGGAGTCTTGCTCTTTCACCCAGGCTGGAGTGCAGTGGCGCGATCTCGGCTCACTGCAAGATCCAAGAACCCTCTCTTGGGGTCTGGATCGGGACCCCTTTCCAGTAACAGAAGCAGGTGATCATACAATCCACTTTATTGTTCTTCCCCAGCCCACAATTGAGTTTCCTGGAATCATAGTACAGTTTCCTAGAAGGCCTACTGCTGGCATATAGTTAGAGATAGCTGACGACATCTCTTAGGTTTTGAAAATAGATTACTTGTACACTTATCAAGCAGATATTAACTTAATCTAATTGTTTTCAGTCCAGCACCTTGGCCTGGTGTCACTGAGCCTGGAACTTCAGAGAACAAACTTCAAGTTTTCTAAGGGAAGAGGGGAGGAGAAGAGAATGGTGGAGGGATAATTGTCTGGCTGTATGGGGGTGGATGAGGGAACCTGAGGTTAAACTGCTCCACCTTCCACAGACCTTCAACCAAACCAAGTTTCAGCCCCATGCTTTAGCCTCATTTTCTATAGTACTTAGTGCCTCTAAGGCCTGAATCTTTCTGGGACTCTAAAGGGAAAATTGTCCTTTTTTTTTTTTAATCAATATTCTCTTTAGCAGATACCTGTCATTCTGTTAAACCCCTGCTGTACATTTTCTTTGTTTCCCACATTGTGAGTTTTATTTTTCCAGAGCAGAATTTCCCAGCATCCCTTGCAGCTCTCAGGGAGTAGGTCTGGGACCTATGTTCTACCAACCAAATACACTCTCATGAAGCTCTGATTTGGAAGTCAGCAACATGCAGACACAGACTGGGTTCTGAGCATCTATGGTGCAGATGAAGACAATGGCAGGAGCTGTGGAGGCAGTAGAATCCTCATCAAGCCACTTCTGTGTGAGATGCTGGGCTGTGTTCCTATGAGCTTAGCCTTGAGCTTCTTTTTTGCCAGACCTCCCAATGAATCACCGAGCTCCTAATAACTCTCAGTAATTTCCTTTTGTGCTCAAACCAGCCCAAATGGTTTCTATAGTTTGCAACTAAAGGGGAAAAAAAGGAACAAAGAAAAGAGACTAATAAACTTCATCCATGAAAACAGGGTCAATCTAAAATCTATAAGAATCAAAAATACAGAATTGGGCTCAATGCAGGCAGGAAGACAGAAGGCAAAATGTATTCTGTTATGTACAAAGTACTATATATGGTACAACATGCCAATACTACGTTCCTAAGGCAGGTGCTATTTGACTGTGGCTACAACCCAATATGGAGAGAAGCTCCATGACATGGAGCACTGAAACACTGACAAGGACAACTGCTTCCTTATCTGCACCAAAGAAGCAGAAATAGTGACTTCAAAGTAGCAACCTTAGCCAGAAAGACCGTAAGTCCTTCTCCCATTATGATTATCATTATTATTATTATTATCATTTTGCAAGGCACGCCCACTAGGCCTTCTCCCATTATTTAAGGATTATCTGCAAGACACCTTGGACCCAGTAAAAAAGTTTAGATTCAGGGGAGTGTTTCCCATGAGAAGCTATGATTTCAAATTGTCTCAAAGAAGTAGCCATTGAAGAAGAACTAGAAAAGGATAGATCAGTGATGTTGGAAGTAAAGGGGGGAGGATCTTCAGGTTTAAAGACTGTGGACACAACATCTTTGGCTGTGTCTACACACATGTGCAATCGATAGGAAGCAAATAGAACAGAAGCCAACTAAGATTTTTAGGAAACCACATTGTCCAACACACCTCAAGCCTGCCTGAAAACAGCCTATAATTTTTATTTTTAAAACAAATTCCAGGCCTCTAGACCTGCACTAGCATGAAGAGGTCTGAGGAAGCTGTGCGTCCCTCAAGAAAGCAGTTCTTTATTGCCCATCAGAGATGAATTCATAGGGAATTGTTAACAAGGAGATCATCCCAGAGAGCAGCTTCTAGAATCACCAGCCAAGTGAGTCTCATTGCTATCCCTATTCATCAAGGTTTGCTATTTGCTACTCATTCACAACTGTTGAGTGTTTCCCATTCTTCTACGTTTTAAACTGAAAGTTTAAAAAAAATTCTTGGTTATCCCGTTTCTTCTTTACATTTGCATAATGGGGAGTGGGTGTTGGGAGATAGCTTGTCTTTGAGCTTTGGGCTTTTAGTAGCAATGGTTTTTTTGTTTTTTTTTAATTAGCATTACCCTTACTATTTAAGACAGAAGATTTGTCAGGAGAACAAAGACCTCAAAATGAGAAGGAATGTGTTCTGGACTTAAAACATTGCTCAGGTATCTTAGCAAGGACTGAGACCTTGAAGGTCTCGAAATACCAGTAAGAACATTGTGTTATCCTCTTTCTCACCTGTTGGATTTTTTTTTTTTTACTTGTGATTGATGAACTAGGAGAAGGGAAGTGGTCTAGAAAGGGTGAGAGTAGGTGGGTAGATAGGATACAGGTGGCCTCACATGGAGAGTGGTCACCTGTGAACAGAAGCCATGTTGATCTCCGTGCACTGCCTCTTCTTCTCTGCTCCTTGCAATGACCTTTACCTGGACTCAGTCAAAACAGCGCTGTCCTTCTCCTTCCCAACCTAAAGCTTATAGTGCAGTTAATCTAGAGGTCAGCTGAAGTGCAGATTCAAGTGGCTCAAACCCCTTTGCAGTATAGGGAAGGAGTTTGGAATAGAGAAGGGATGGGTTGGGGGTGAAGATGGGAGGAGCTCATGGCTTCCCTAATTAGCTCTGATTCAGAGCTCAGACTTCTGTTATCATTTCCTACCCACAAGTGCTGTCTTATTCCTTTGGTTTCCTTCATTTCTATTCGGCCTCATGAAAGAAAGAAATAAAGTAAACAAACAAGTAAATAAAAACAAGATCTTTATGGATGTGGCAGAAAGCTTTGCAAGCCAAGAAAGTCTTCTATCCAGGTGACGCAAATAACTGTAAAACTTCAGACTTCTTGAACTACAAAGACGAACTCTGCCAACCCAAGTTCTAGTACTTCCTCTACTCCCAGCCTGACCCCCACTGTTTCTTGGTTTCCTCTCTCCTTCTCTTTCTGTTTGACTCTTGGGAGTAATAAACTCAGCCAAGTCCTACTACCTGAGCCCTTATTTAAATGCAGAACAATTTGTCCTTCAGTTTATTCTTCCCCCTTCTTCCAGACTCTGGTCTGATTTATCTTTTTATACTCTATAGCCTATTAGGGTTTTATAATAAAGGCTGTCCTCTAAGATTTCCAATGTAGCTATTATCCTTTAACCCTTCTGCACTTCTGCACAGTTAACAAAACCAGTTGTTACATTTTTTTTGGTGGGGGTGGGGGCGGTTGTTTAGCATTTAGTGATTGTTAGAATGACTCTTGTTTCAGCAAAAAGTATTCATTAAAAAACTCAAAAAATTCAGAAAAGTACAAAGGAGAAAGTGAATAATCTGCAGCATCCCAAACTCAGTATATGTCTAAGGACAGTCTCTGTTCTCCCCTGGTCTTATTCATGCCCTTCAAGCCCTTCTCTCTAATCAGGGAACAATTGGCTTGACTTTTCTAGCTTACCTCACTTAATTTTAGAGAAATACATATCCTGTTTGAGATCCAAAGAGGCATTTGTCAGCATTAAGGGTCTCCCTTATCTCCATCCGTGCTCACAATATTTGGCAGGTATACTTCAGAGTTTGTGGTTTGGGATTATAGCTGTTTCCTCATTTCATTCATGATAGGGAGATTTTCTTTCCTTCTATTTTTGTTCCATTTATTGTTTCCATTGGATTTTTAGGAAGGGGAACGGCACAAGTGTTTTTACTCTGCTGTCTTTAACAAGAAGACTTACTTTTCAAAATAATTACTTGTCTGCTTTTAATTTTCTACTTCAAGAAAACATTAAGGAAAGAATGTATAGCATTCTAGTTAATTTTCAGTTGCTTAGGTGCCCGATAAAGAGAAGCTTCCCTAAACAGCAGCCAGTTCTGTTCTGAAGATGGCCTTCCCATGGCACCAGTACCCTGGTTAGAATTTTCCCAGGGAGAGATGGCCTAGCTTCATGGGAGCTATCACCATAGATTGCCCATGTTGAGAGAACAGACCACAAACTACACCAGCTGCAGACACTTACACAGCACATGTAGGGAGAACAGAGGCTGATGCCCAGAGAACGAGAGGGATTGTACCTCAGCTGCACAGCAGCAGCAACCTGCAGAGAAAGACAACCTGCAAGTTTATACAGCCCTCCTCCTGCCTCCATGAGAACCTGACAGAGGCATTTGAACCAGAGCAACTCCATCTTGAGTAGAGGCTGGGTAAAATAAGTCTGAGACCTACTGGGCTGCATTCCCAGGAGGTCAGGCATTCTTAGTCACAGGATGAGATAGGAGGTTGGCACAAGACACAGGTCACAAAGACCCTGCTGATAAAACAGGATGTGGTAAAGAAACTGGCCAAATCCCACCAAAACCAAGATGGTGATGAAAGTGACCTCTGGTCATCTTCATTACTTATTATACATTAATTATAATGCACTAGCTTGCTAAAAGACACTCCCTCCAGCACCAGAACAGTTTACGAATGCCATGGTAACATTCAGAATTTACCCTACATAATCTAAAAAGGAGAGGGACCCTCAGTTTCGGGAAATCTCTGACCCTTTCCTGGAAAACTCATGAATAATCCACCCCTTGTTTATCAAATAATCAAGAAATAACTGTAAGTATACTCAACTGAGCAGCTTATACCACTGCTCTGGCTATAGAGTAGCCATTCTTTTGTTCCTTTACTTTCTTAATAAACTTGCTTTCACTTTACTATATGGACCCACCCTGAATTCTCTCTTGCCTGAGGTCCAAGAACCCTGTCTTGGGGTCTGGATTGAGACCCCTTTCCAGTAACAGATCCATAACTTCTCCATTATCTAGACATCATTTTGGGAAGGAGAGAAGGGGAGATCTATAGAAAGTAGAGAATAGACTCTGATAGGAAGTTTTGGCATCAAATTGAGTGAAGTAAGCCCTCTTCCCATTTTTTTTCACTCTGGAAGAGACTGTAACTTAGCAAGTTTATTTCCACCATCTGTAGAAATGAGAGCTTCAGAGCAAGATTAAATCAGTTATAGAAAATAAATAAGCTACTGTTTTTGTACATCTGATTTGTAAGGTGTTAATCTTGACCCTGCAACATCTGTGATTTTAGCGTCATCTTTCAGCAAGAGGCAGTCTGCTAGAAGAAAAACTGTTCAGGACTGGGAGTTGACCTTGGGTTACTCCTGGCTCTGCCACTAACTAGCTATGTGATGTTGGTTAAGACACTTAGTCTTCTACTTCAAAATTTCATCAACTCTAAAATTACAAGGTTGGACCAGATCCATGATTTTCAAATGTTCATGGCTGCAGAGCCCTTTTGTTAAAATCTTACTTAGATGGCCAATATATAAAACAGATACCGCTGGCGTTTCCTCTGGCAAAGTGGGAAGTAGATGTCTGGGACCACATATGCTAGGTGGCCCCTTGGGCTCCCTTCAAAGTCCCTAAATCACCTCCACAAAGCCCTTCCCAGGTATGCACTTCGAAGACCAGTGAAGGCAGTGTCTCTCTGATCCTTTTTGATTCTAATCCCCAATGATTCAATATCTGCCCAAGGCCAGGAGTGGCTGACAGCAGCATGAGATAATCTGTTCCATGGTCCATGGGCATCTAAGGAGATTGGTGTTAGCTTGTCCTTTTGCAGACAAGGCAATTTACCTTAGTGTTAAAACAAAAAAAAACTCCAGCACTTCACGGTGGTTGGGGGTTCTCTTATTTACAACCAAAGAAGAAGAAAAAGAGGAAGAAGAAGAAGAAGAAGAAGAAGAAGAAGAAGAAGAAGAAGAAGAAGAAGAAGAAGAAGAAGGAGAAGGAGAAGGAGAAGGAGAAGGAGAAGGAGAAGGAGAAGGAGAAGGAGAAGGAGAAGGAGAAGGAGAAGAAGAAGAAGAAGAGGAAGAGGAGGAAGAGGAAGAGGAAGAAGCTTGAGATAACCATGAACTAGAAATTGGGTCCCCATTATATGACTAACATGGCAGAGTCAGGTCCTGGATTCACCATTTAGTATGCCAGGTACAGTGTATGTCACCTCATTAGTCCTCACAACAACCCAAGAAGTATGATCCTCATTTTACAGATAAGAACGCTATATAGCAGGTTAAGGAACTTGCTCAAATATCACACTATTACAGAGAACTGTGATTTTTAAAAAAGCATTTACTCCCTCCTAAATGAGATGCTCAAATTTATAATCGGTTACCAAAGCCATGGAAATTTCTCATCTCACAGAACCTACCATTCAATGACTCTTAGAACATTTTTGCACATGGAACAGACAAGAAAAATGTTTGTGACAATCTGAATTTTAAATGGAGATCGAGGGTCCTTGCAGTAATGAAGGAAAAGCAGGCATCTTTCCTTCCATTTCATGGACTTATATTTTAAGAAGCTCAGCCATTCCAGTCCATGCAGAAAAATACTCTCAAAGGAATATTTACAATGTGGATCTTATATTAAACATTTGGTTTTATATGCTTAAATATTTATAAAAGCATACATTGAATAAATTTTAGTCTACAAACTGAAGTGTTCAAAACATATCAATTTCCTCATTTCTTTAAATCAATTTAATTGTCTGACTGTCAGCCTCCATCCTTAAAAGATGGCAAAAACATCTACCTCATCTTTTTGAGGGCCCCCTCTCCTTCCCAAAACCATACCACTACCTGGAAAGCTTGCTCAGGATGAGGACAATTGAGGAAGGAGCTCTAATCTCCAATTTTTCAAGGTATCACTGGCATCCCACTGTGAAGCCCACAGTGGGCCCTGAATTTTGGTGGTGCCAATTTGTGGTTAGAAGGCTTTGAGGAAAGTGCCTCCCTCTAGACGCCCTGAGGAGCCATCTCCTCTGGGCAGGGATAGCTTTATTCACAAGTGACATGGGTAGTCTCACAGGGTCCCCTGCTCAGAAAAACCCTGAGTTTGTTTTAATGCTCTTCTGTGGAAGTCCTGAAATTTGAACAAAAGTTTCCACAGTTTCATTTTGCATTGGGCCTTGCAAATTATAAAGCTGATCCTAAAACTAATGAGTTTAGTTAGCATCTCTTCTGCTCACTTTCTTAGAGGGGTCTGCAGCCTTCCTCCTCTATCCTGTTAGGCAGAAGAGCTTCTCTTGCCTCGCTTTGCCCTCCAGTGCCTTTGCCTCTCTTTTTTGGAGTCTGGGGCGCTTAACATTATCTCTTCAAGGGTCTTAGGCTTTTACAAAAGACAAAAATAGTCACAGAGGACTTCAGGGGCTTTCCCCTTCCAACCTGCAAGAAGTCCCTGAGGCAAAGGAGCATACAAGGAACAGGTTCCTACTTAAAATCAGCAAAGAAGGAAAAAAATGTGTGAGGAGAAAAACCATACCTTAATATTTCAATAAATTGTTAAACCACATATGTAGTTTGTTTTAATTGTTATTTTATAATCAGTTTTGATGACTTTGTCATATGAAATTGGCCTCTAGAATAGAACCCCAACACATACTCCTGTACCCGTAAAAAGCAAGGGCACAGAGAACTCAGTGGGGTGTTGCTATGAGTAGGGTGAGCATATGTATTATAGCTCAAACTGGGACACATCTGAAATAGAAACGAATTGCTATCAATAATTACACCAGAGCAATAAGAGTGAGCTGAAACCACCCTGGGCAAACTCAAATACATGGGCATCCCACCTATAAATGATAGAGGCAGAATTTGAACGTGGGTCTGTGTTACTCCCACCGTTGGGATATTAATTAGGATAATCTGTAGCCAGCTCAACAGATTGACCACAAATGCTTTATTCCACATCCATTCTGTTGTTTTGCTGTTAACATGGCCTGAGAAAGGCTAGGTTCAAAACCGGAGAATTTTATTCATGAGAAGCCCAGCAACCGCATTCCTTTATTGTGACTGGCCCATGCTCCAGGCATGAATGAGGCAAGTTTCATCTTCAATATTTACTGAAAACAGACACTGAAGTTTGAGAAGCAAATGTAAAGTGCTCATTCCAAAGCCTCTTTATATACATGTTAAATCAGTTTGTGGGAAAGAGACCACAGAGATTGTTTAAACATTCATACTGATGACACAACTGTTCTAAAATATGCAGTTTCTTGTAGTTATATGTGGAATTAATTGCATATGGAGAAAGTCATCTTCTGAAACTGGCTAAAAGGAAATAGTCCATAACTCAGTGATATCAACATACACACCACTGTGCCGGGGACTCTACTTCACTTTTTTTCTTATCTCAGCCACTGTCTGAAGACGCTGTTTTCTCACTCAAGGCGTCATGACTCAGCTATGTAGCTCTGTCGAGAGACAGAAAAAAAAAAATCTGAGGCCAGAATGGAAGAGATAGCATTTAAGCACAACTGGAATTGTTGTGACCCTGGATTCTGGAGTGCAGCTCACTTCACTATGTTGCCATCGGCGGAGAAATCTAGAAGAGTTGGTTCCTCTCTGCCCTTGAATTCCATCAGAGTCATATGGCAAGTCATTTGGAAGTAGATTTTCTCCTTTACCACACAGCACATTCCAATAGTCATTCTTAACTGAATTACCCCAAATTCTTAGCAGGGTCTCCTGTTAACCACAAGCGGTTAGATAGCTATGTTTAGACAGCAATGGCTCCTTATCTCCTTCACGCTAAGGGAAATCAGCGGTCCTTTCCTAGTGGAGGCTTGAGGCTCAGCTCCTCTGGGATGGAATCAGACCTCCACCACAGCCCTCAACCACAGGGAGTGGGACTCCCCCATATGTCTTATTCAGAGCAGTAATCACACATTTAGTACATCTGTTGTTTTAAATTTTCAGTCCCATTAATTCTTCCTTTTTAAACAAAAAGATATGAGGAGTTGAGAATCCGCATATTCACTTTGAAGTACCCTCACTTAAAGGGGAGATTTGGGGGAAAAAAATTGAGACATGAGGCAATCCCGAAAATATGAATAAAAGGATATAAATATTTCTCCAGCCTCTCTAGTCTTCATTAAAATACGGAAGAGGAAAAAACTGGTTTGCCCTTCTATATTTAATTTGGACTCTAACCTCTTTGAAAATTCAGCAGTATGATTAATTTTAGCTTATCTTATGGAATGACTTTTCACCTATAAATAAGTCTGTTCGTCTTCAGAAGACCATAAATATGCCTCCTGCTTTAGAGCTATTTTTAAATATCTCTTACATATAATTGTAATGAGATCTGTTTCCAGGACAATAGCTTAGTATCAGTTACATTTCTGTTATGTTCTGTTAGTTTCTTGGTTGGGAAACATGCAAAAAGGAGCTTACTTGGATGAATATGAATATTCAATGTTAAGCAGAGTAATAAAGACAAAAGAGAACCTGATGTTTGATCTAAAAAGACTAAAAAGAGCAAAACAAGAGAAGGAGAGAAGAGGAGGAGGAGGTGGAGACAGAGAAGGAGAGGTAAAGAAAAAACAGAAGAGTTGGAGGAGGGAGAGAATAAAAGCTTGGGAGTTTTAAATTTCAGGTAAAGGTGTAGAAATTTTTATTTTTAATTTTTTTCTATGTTGTTCCACACAATGTTGGAAAATAGGTGGAATAGTGAGGAGAGAACAGGACAGGCATTAGAGGTTCTTTCCTTACCCCTTCATCAGCTAAGTGCCCGATTCTCCACTTTTCTATCTCTCAGAGTCCCCAGGCTCACATGAGGTTTGTACACCCACACAAGAACGTGTTCTCTCTATACTCACACACTAAACACGGCACGGCATTATTGGTTGTCTTGAGGCCAATGATGTCAGAAGTTCTTTTCAGTGTAAAGTTATATACAAATAATTAATAATACTTATAACAATCATATATGCTTCAAATTGGTGATAAAAGCAACCTGGTAAATGAAAAACAACATACTCGGCTATTAAAAATTATATTGCTACAGAAAAAATTGAGTATCTGGTATTTCTAGGGCCACAATTAATTTCTTATATTAGAACTCAAATCTTTAAAATAAAATCTCACACATGGGGAATTACATTTGGGACTTTACACATGAGAAATGAATGATCAACTTTTCCTTCCTGGGTCATCTCCCATCGGAATAACAGACTTTCCGCTCTATAGAAGACAAAGGACCTGCTTTTCTCCAGAAAAATATCTCCCCATTGATAAATAATGAGCAAATGCAGAACACTTAAGTAGTGTTCCCATCAGTAGTGTGAACCCTGTCAGCACTAACCAGCTGGTCCTTGTCTGTTTTGCAGTCAAAGAAAATGGGAACCCAGTGTGCATCTGAGTTCCCAAGGAGGGGAGGCTACGATTTGCCAGGTGTGTGCATGGGCAGAATGCCCAGTCCCAGGTTGTTTTATAAAAAACCTTGCTCAGGCATGGCCAGCAAAGCTGTGGCAGTCCTGAGGAAGCAAGTAAAAGACCATCATTGCTATTTCTGCAATGTGCTTACCCTCTGCAAAACATCCTTGCATTTTCTTGAATTGGTAAACAAGAGTTCAGAGAGCAAGTTAGAGTCATGAAAGACAGTTGGAGTGGTAGGCAATTTAATTATTGTGATTTCTATCATTCATCAAATCAACACAATTATTTCAGTAACCAAATATGCATTCAGAAAAACCAAGATTATAGAAGGCAGGTGTGGTGAGTGAAGAATTAGCAGATACCAATTTGCTTCTATTTACAGAATCCAGGAATCAGGATCATATTTACTAATACACTTTGCAGGCAAAGCTTTCAGTTATTTCCATGTAATTGTTATGTAGCAAAACTTGGGCAATTCATTTTATGTTTGTCTAACCCACAAAGGTAAACTGGAATGATAGTGTTTTTCTGAATAATTTGATCCAATGAAATAATGACCTGGAGTCGCATGGTGATGTCAGGGTTCTTGCAGCTCACGCCTTAGAACTGAGTTACATGGGAGACCATGTTTGAACAATGTCCTTTAAGGAATTCAGTAACTAAACCCCACTGGACAGGAGCCAAGACAAGCCTGCTTAATGCCAAATTCCACTATAGTGGGTCATGTTATTGGATGGCTCAAATGAATCTGGGCCATGAAAAAGGGCCTCGTTCCCTCTATAGTTAGTTTTTTGTCTGAACTATCCAGATAATTGCTTCATTTTTCAACTTTTGTTTTTCTGCATGGAGTAGAAAGGCAGCTCTACTTATTTAGTTTTGTCTTTTGTTATAATCAAATCATTACCTGTAATTCTCAGAAATCATCCCCATAAAAATATGTAACTTTTGTATATTTCAAAAAGAACCACCTAATTCCACATGGCCACTTATTATTTTATACATTTATTCATTTGTTCATTGTGATTCATTCAGCAAATATTTAACTGGACAAAAAAAAGATACATTATCCTTATGTATCATGCCACTTATTTGGGAATCTCTAATTAGCAGAAAAATCTTTCAAGTATTAAGAAGCACCAGGAAAAAGTAAACAGTTTTTGGAAAAGTTCTCCTGAAATGCTACGTCTCTTTAAAAACAGAAAGTTTAACCTGCAAAATAAGTGTATTATTTGAAGTTTACACAGCACCTTTTACTGGAAAATGTTCCAAGCATTAACATTTAATCTTACCAACATTAGCCCCCGAAAAAAACAAACCTTTTCTTTCTTTGAAAACCGGAGAAGCAGGGCTGCAGTTTGCGAATTTTCCTCTATTGGATGAACTTTTAGATCTAGACCACATGTCCCTTACTAAATTCAAGTCATTCTGGAGAGCTCTAAGATATCATGAAAGGAGGCTACACAAAAAGTAGGGTCTTCTTTCACCCTGCCCCTCATTTCTATTTTCCTAATACTTTCCCTAAACCTTATCAGCCCATTTGAAAAAGAAAGTGATTTGTATTTGAAGATAACCCATGTGGTTTGGATCTCTTTTTCTGCTATTATGTTAACCATTGCTGTCTTACTTGTGTCTTGCAAGCAACAACAACAAATAACAAATAGATATCCTCCTGCTAAATGAAAAAAAGTTCTATAACCTAAGGGTCAGGGTGAGAGAAGTTATATTCTTAGGGTGCTAAGGTTTAATATTAGGTTTGTGATCATTTTGAGTTCTTTAAATATGGTCTGCAGTGACCTGACAGCAGGGGGTTGACGGAAGAGAGTGGACAGTCATAGTTACACGAAAATAAAGCTAGAAGCCTCACCTGTGGATTTCCTGATTGTGTTCCTGCTCTCATGAGTGATACTTACCCAACTCCAACTCTTCAGAAGGGGCCCAACAGAGGACACACAATCATCCATGCAAAGGCTGTAGGAAGAGTCAAACACCTGGTGAGTAGATGAACCAGATGGTCATAGATTATTTTTTAATTCCAAAGTTGTATGAATCCAAATTAAAATTTTTGTTTTCTGTTGTAGTTTTTAACCTTTTGTGTGTGTGACAGACAATGTGAAATAGAATGCACATACAGAAAAGTACATAAACCGAGCTCCTGTGAAATGACCATTTAGGTCAAGAATAGAACATAGTCATCTCTGAAGTCTTTCCTTGACCTTACCAATCACATGCCCCATATGCTGACTTTTATGGTTGTATTAATTCATTCTCACATTGCTATAAAGATACTACCTGAGACTGGGTAATTTATAAAGGAAAGAGGTTTAATGGACTCACAGTTCATGGCTGGGGAGGCCTCAGGAAACTTAAAATCATGGTGGAAGGGGAAGTAAACATGTCCTTCTTCACAGGGCAGCAGGAGAGAGAAGAATGGGCAAAGGAGGAACTTGCCAAACACGTAAAACCATCAGATCTCATGAGAACTCACTCACTATCACAAGAACAGCATGGGGGAAACCACCCCCATGATTGAATTACCTCCACCTGGTCCCTCCCTTGACATGTGGTGATTATGGGGATTAAACTTCAAGATGAGATTGTGGGTAGGGAACACAGCCAAACCCTATCAATGTTAAATATTTCTTTTCTTTTTAGATCTATCACTATGCAATGTAGTTTAATTTGCATGTTTTAGAAAAAACCTTATATAAACAGAACCATATACGGTGTGTTTTGCGATTTTTGCTCTACCTTATGGTTCTAAGATTGACCCATGCTGTTAGACATAGTTGTCCTTCCTTCATTTTTGTGGCTAGACCCAGATAAGTTCTGATGAATAAAGGCTTAGGCAAGTCCTGAGCCCCCTCGGCTGTTACTTCGTTGGTAATTCAGCAGGACTGGTTATCCTGTATCTAGGGTTCTGTTGCAGAGAACAGAATACTCTCTAGCTAATTTAGGCAGGTAGCGATTTACTATAGGTTTTTAAGTGGCATGAAGAATTTTTGGAAGGAGAGACAACACAGCCTATAGAGTGAGCTTTTGGTTACCTTCCTTTGCCCTGCCCAGTTACACACAGTACTGGACACCAAGGGAGCTGCTGCCACTCTAGGATCAGGGCTCCTCAGCCTCCAGCACCACATTGCCACTGCCTTGATCACAAAGCCACTGCAATCAGAGACCCTCCTGATTAAAAGGCATCAGGATTATGAATCCACTAATGCTACATACTCCAGAACCATCCTGACACAAACTGCACTAGCAAAAATGGATGTCCATTGCCTTTCTCCTGAATACCCATGCAAGGTACCTATGCTAGCAACCAAATCTCTGCTGACATTGCCAAGAAGACCAAACACCTTTATAACACACCTGCCAGCAGAAATGGTAAAAGCAATATGAGGATATTTGGTTTGCAAAGCCTGAAAACATCTGGGACTTTAGCTGAAGTGTGTGAGAAAAAGTAGTCTTCATTGCACATCACGGCAATGGCTTTCAAATTTGAGATCAGAACTCATCATTAGCAGATCATGAGAACATTAAAAGAAACAAAATAGAACAGAATAGAAAATATCAGAAGTCATCAACTCAGTAAGCACAAGTACTATTTTGTAGTACACATATGTGTATACTGGATTGCAATATCAGATGTTTTTCTTACTGTGGGTTGAGTTATTTAAAAAGTTTAAAAGCCACTGCACTAAAAGGAGGATAGAATAGGTATTGAGTGCCAATCAACTATATTCACCACAATTTCTCTTATTGAACATAGAGTTCAACTGTTGAACATGTTCAACAATGAGGCTCTTGGCAGATCTTGTCAGCTAGTGTCTTCTAACAATCTACTTTGTAGCATCTTAGTGGTCTGGATCTTCTTTACATCCTGAACAATTCAGAAAAACAAGACACAATGCTGGTGGCTTGGATCAAATCCTCTCCACAAATGCCTTAAATTCAGCTAAGATCACTTAAGCTTGAGAAAAGATAGGATTTAGAAGTCTGTGTGTTGCCAATAACTGGTAGAGTGCTCTGACTGAGGACACAGACGGTTGTGTCTACCTGCCTCCCTTTTGAAGTCATCCTCCACAAGTCCCTTTGTGGGTTTTTAAAAACACAAACCTGATTATTTCACTTTTGTTTTTAAAGCATTTGAAATATTCTTTGGCTTACGGCAGTGATTTCATAAACTTGAGATGTTTGTTAAAATACAGATTCCCAAATCCTCCTCAGGGATTCTAACTCAATAACTTCAGGATGAGTCCCAGGAATCTGTACTTTTAGTGGGAACCGCTAGTGAATAAAAACTGGACTACTAAGCATGATCAAAACAATTTGTTCCACACCGACCTGGCCACCTACATTTTTCCATTCTGTTTCTCCCTCCCCACCACCAGTCTCTCTTCTCTTACCTTCTTGCTGCCCTCCCTCTTTCTCCCATCTCAAACATCCTTACCCTCCCCTCACTTCCACCTAAAGACAAATAACTCACCTTAAAGAACCTAGCTCCAATACTACCTCTTTAGGAAACCTTTATATGCTAATGAAGCTTTTTTGATACTCCATATATTTTATAATGCATTATAATATTGTTGTAATCATATTAAATTGTAATTATTAGTTGACATGTCATTTTTCCCTACTAAAGCTAGGACCCTATTAGGTACAATTACTGTATCTTTTTTTTTTTCATTTTTTTATTTTTTTTGTCTTGCTCCTTCCCCCAGGCTAGAGTGAAGTAGTGCCATCTCGGCTCACTGCAACCTCCACCCCCAAAGTTCAAGCGATTCTCCTGCGTCAGCTTCCTCCTGAGTAGCTGGAATTATAGGCACCTGCCACCACGCCTGGCTAATTTTTGTATTTTTAGTAGAGACGGGGTTTCACCATGTTGGCCAGGCTGGTCTTGAACTCCTGACCTCAGGTAATCTGCCTGCCTTGGCCTCCCAAAGTGCTGGGATTACAGGTGTGAGCCACCACGCCCGGACATCTTATGTTTTTTTATATTTCCAGTGCCTGGCACATGGTAGATATATCAACAATTTTTGTTTAATGAATGAATGTGTGAATGAATTATATATGGATGGATGGTTAGATGGATATAACTGCTTCTCTAAACTACGGAATTAAAAAATATATAGATCTGCAATGGAGATTAGGACTGTTACAGCTAGAACAGCTGATCATAGTTGCTGATGCCTTTGGAAAACTAAGTGCATATGGGTTAAGACCAGCTTCCATGAAATTCAATGTGAGCCATCAATAATGTTGAGTGTGGAAGGTGGAGATTTGATTGGGAACTGAATATCGGTGTAGTATTAAAGTATCTCCCTGCCAAATACTTATCAAGAGGGAAAACACTGAGTTTATGATGGAGAAACTTAGTAGATGTCAGTTTGATCCAGTGAACAGCAACCTCACTGTTGGAGGGAGAGATTGGCCTCATGTGTCTCTTGATGTGATAGCCCAAGTAAAGTACAGCATCAGAGCATTCCTGCAAAGTAATAATGGCCTGATTCTGGACATGAGGAATCATCAGGTAAACTTAGGTAGAGGAATATCTACAGAATGAAGAGATAGAAAGATTGAAGAACTGTTCCAGAATGAGGAAGATTTAAAAATCTATGACAATTAAATGCAATGCATGATCCTGGGTTGACTCTCCTGGACAAGAAAATAAAGAGATATTATTGGGACAGTTGGAAAAACTTGAGAGTGTTCTGTTAATTAGATAGTAGTGTTATATCAATGTTGATTTCTTAATTTGGAGGGTTATAAGGTGGTTATGTAGGAGAATGTATTTGTTTTGGAGAAATATACACTGGAGGAATTGGGAGTGATTAATCATCAGGTCTGCAATTACTGCTTAAATGGTTTATAACAGAATAATGTAAATTTTGAGAGACAGAGAGAGACAGATGGAGGAAAGGGGTAAAATGTTAATAATTGGGAACTTTGGGTAAGGAGACATGGGAGTTTTTATACCTGTCTTGCCAATTTTCTGTAAATTTCATTTAAAAATAAATGATTGACTTCTACTCGTGGCCAAGATGGAATAACAGGCATCAGATTCAGCTCTCTGACTCAAACAACTGCAAAGGTAGCTAGAATGTGTAGGACAGAGTAGTTGGGATACAGGAGAGAGTAACTCTGGAGATCCTTAGAGGATTCCCTTTGAGTATTCAGCAGAGTGCTGATTAAAACATGTATGTGAGAAGATGGTCCAAAGCTGGAGAAACTATTAGATAAAAAATATTTAGCAGTTACAAAAGGTTGGGAATGGGGTCTGTCCCCACTAGCCAGACTGAAAAATCTCGTAATTTATGGATTATTGGATAAAGTAGTTAGAAAGGTCCTATCTCAGTACTAAGGAATAAATTACCAAGACTAAATGCTGCCATGGTCCAGCCTAACAAATCTTAAAAAGCAAGACTCAAAAGGATCAAAATGTTTCCAAGGAACTTAACTATATCCCAGAACAAAGCTCAAGAATATTTATAGGTACACAAAAATATCCAGGACCCAACAAGGTAATATTCACAGTGTCTGGCATCCAATAAAAGAGTGCCAGACATTCTAAGAAGCAGAAAAAATAAGACCCATAATGAAGAGAATAATCAATCAATTGAAACCTACCCAGAACTGGCACAGATGTTAGCATTATTAGACACAGACATTTGACAAGTTAATTTAACAGTATTCCAAAAGCTAAAAAAAGATATAGAATATCTTATAAAAATACAAAAAAAAAAAAAAATCAAACAGCAAGAGCTAAAAACTATAATGTCTGAGATGAAAAATACACTAGATGGGATTTATAGCAGTTAAAACATTACAGAAGAAAAGATTAGCGAACTTGAAAACATCAGTAGAAGCCACTCAAGATAAAACACAGAGAGGAAATACAAGTATTTTAAAATAATTATAAGAGCTTCAGTAGTTGTGAGACAAATTTTATCAGGCTAATATAATGTAACGAGAGACTCATTAATGTACAAGTAATATACATTACACTACATCATAAATTACATAATATACATTACATTACATTATTAATATACATGTAATAATATACATGTAAGAAAGTAGGGGGGAAGGCAAAAATAATTGATATTATATAGCTGGAAATTTCCAAATTTGATGATATCTATAAATCCACAGATCCAACAACCCCAAAGAACTCTAATTACAAGAAACGTAAAGAAAATTACACCAAGGAATATAATAATCAAATTTCTCCAAAGCAATGACAAATAGAAAATCTTAAAAGTAGCCAGAGAAAGAACATGCATTACATAAGAGGAACAAAGATATGACAGCCAGCAAATTTCTCATCTGAAACTATGCAAGCGAAAGACAGTGGATCAACATATTTAGAAGGAAAAATAACTATCATCTATATTCAGTGAAATAAAAACTCTTTCAGTCATACAAAAGCTGAAATAATTGATCTCCAATAGCACCTCAATACAAGAAATGTTAAAAGAAGCCCTTCAAGTAGAAAAAAAATGGTACCAGATGAAAATCTCAATCTACTTAAAAAAACAAGGAGAACCATAAATGGGAAGTCTGGAAAACTATACTTGATTTATGTTCTTAAGTTTAAATTCTTAAAAAGATATTTGATTATTTAAACAAAATTATAGCAATGTGCTGTGAAGTCTATGACATAAAAAAGATACAAACTGTCAAAGTGCACAAAAGAAGAACTAGAAAACTTGATTAGCTCTATATTTATTAAAAATTGAACTTATAATTCCTTCATATAAAAAATTTCAGGCTTAGATGGCATCACTAATGAATTCTCCCAAATACTTAGGGAACAAATAATACTAATCTTACACAAACTCTTACAGAAAATTGAAGGAATGAAATACTTCCCATCTTATTTTGTGAGGTTACTATTATCCTGATACCAAAACCAAACAAAAACATTATAAGATTAGAAAATAACAGAACAATATTCCTCAGGAACATAGACACAAAAATTGGAACCATATTTTAGAAAACTGAATCCAAGAATACATGAAAAGGATAATACATCCTGACCAAGTGGGGTTTATTTTGGGAATGAAAGTTTGGCTTACTACTAAAAATCAATCAAAGTAATATATCCTATTCACACATGAAAATGTAAAAACTATATCATTATCTGAATAGATGCTGCTATGATTTGAACGTATCCCCCAAAAGTTCGTGTGTTGAAAAGTCAATACCCAAATTTATATGTTGATGGTATTCAGAGGTGGAGTCTCTGTGAGGTAATTAGGATTAGATGAGGTCATGAGGGTGGGGTGCCCATGGTATAATTAGTGGCTTTATAAGAAAGGGAAGAGAGATCTAAGCCAGCACTTTCTCACACCGTGTGATCTTTTTGCCGTTACTATGGAGCGAGAAGGCTGTCACCAGACGCAGCCCCTTAATCTTGGAATTCTTAGTCTCTAGAACTTTAAGAAATACATTTTTTCTATGCAAAATATCTAGTCTGTGGTATTCTCTTACAGCAGCAGAAAAACAGACAAAGATAGATGCAGAAAGAGCATTTGACAAAATGAAACATCTGTTCCTAACTAAAAAACAAACAAAAAAACTCTCAGCGAACCAGAAATAGAACTTCCACTCAATCTGATAAAGGGTATCGAAGAAAAACCTAGAGGAATCATAATACTTAATGGTGAAAAATACAAAGATTTTTTCCTAAATTAGGGAAGAAAAAGATGTACTACTATTCAACACCATGCTAGAGGTTTAATTAGAGCAATAAGGCAAAAAATTGCATTTAAGTAAAAAAAGATAAGGCAAAATTGTTTTTATTTGCAGAGTGCATGACTGTTTATGTAGGAAATTTGATGGAATCTACAACAACCCCTAGAACCAATTAGTAAATTTAGCAAGTTCGAAGAGTACAAGATCAATGCCAAAATCAATTGTATTTCTACATATTAGCACTTGGAAATTGAAATGTAAAAAATACTATTAAAATACATTAAAAGTAATGGTGAAAACTGCAATTACTTTTGGACCAACCCAATATTGGAGATAGCATTAAAATATAAAATAATTAGGAATAAATCTGACAAAAGATGGACAAGACTTGTACATGAAAACTATAAAATATTGCTGAGGAAAATGAACTATGACCTAAACAACGGAGAGACATACCTTGTTCATGGGCCTTAAGGTTTAATATTATTAGATGCCAATTCTACCCAAATTTATCTGTAGCTTCAATGCAATACTAAATAAAATCTTAGGCTTTGTTTTTGGTAATAGTCAAAAGACTGATACTAAAATTCATATCAAAATGCAAGGAAGTTAGAATAGCCAAATCATCTTGAAAAAAAAAAAAACGAGATCGGAAGACTTATACTATTTTATTATAAAGAGTTATTATAAAGTGTTTATGTAGACTTATTATAAAGGTAATCAGGATGCTTTGGCATTGGTGTAAATATGGACAAATAAATCAACGGAACAGAATAGGCAGTGCAGAAACAGATCCATACATATGACAACCAATGGATATATGGGTAGCACACACATGGACAAGTAATATTCAACAAAGGTACAAAGACGATTCAGGGGAGAAGGAATAGTCTTTTAATAAATGATGCTGAAAAACTTTTGCAAAATAATAGAGAACTTGGATCAATACCTATAGTTATATAAAGAAATTAACTCAAAATGGATCATAGACCTAAATGTAAACCTCAAACTATAAAGATATAAGACATAGACACAGATATTTTAGATACAACATAAAATGCATGATACACAAAAGAAAAACATGAAATGATGAACCATTAAAAATATCAACATTAAAACCTATGCTCTTTGAAAGACATTAATTAAGGCACAAACCACCAAATGGGAGAAAATATTTGTAAAGCATTTATCTCATAAAGGATTTATATTCCAGAATATATTTTTTAAACTCTCAAAACTCAATGATAAAAACCAAACAACCCAACAAAAACCTCACTTTAAAAAAATAGGAGAAATATTTGAGCAGATTCTTTCCCAAAGAAGATCCAGGTTGAGCATCCCTAATCTGAAAGTCAGAAATTTGAAATGCTCCAAAATTTGAAACTTTTTGAGCACAACTATTCCACATCTGACCTCATGTGATGCATGCATGAAATTTAAAATATTATATAAAATTGCCTTTGGGCTATGTGTATAAAGTATATATGAAACATAAATAAATTTCATGTTTAGACTTGTGTTTCATTCCCAAGGTATCTTATTATGTATATGCAAATATTCCAGAATGTTTTTTAAATCTGAATTACAAAACACTTCTGATCCCAAGGATTTTAGATAAGGGATATTCAACCTGTATATGAATAATGAATAGACACATTTTGTTAAGAAAATGAACATTAAAACCACAGTGAGATGCCACTCTTAACCAATTAGAAAGGCTAAAATTTAAAAAGACTAACCATATCAACTAATGAAGATATGGAGGAACTGGAGCTCTCATATATGATTGTTATTACCAATTTGGAAAATAGTTTGGCAATGTCTTTAAAAGTTCAATATAAACCTCCTATATTATCCAAACAGTGTACTTCTAGATATTTACTCAATAGAAAAGAAAGCATGTATCCATACAAGGACGCATATATGAATGTTCATAGCTGCTTTATTTGAGGCAATCAAATGTCCATAAATAGGTAAATGTATTGCGCTATATCTATTGTATGAAATGATAGTAATTTAAAGGAATGAATTATTTTTACACACAATAATTTTGAGATAAATCTCAAAATAATCATGCAGAGTGAAAGAAGCTAAACCAAAAAGAGTACTAAGTAAATACATCTATTGTAATAGAAAGTGGGTCAGTGATTGCCTGGGAGGAGTGGGTAGGAAGAATAGGAAGGAGGGATTACAAAAAAGCAGGGGGGAAATATTGATCTTTCATCTTCAATTGATGTTCACTATCATGGTTGTGGCAATAGTTTCATGGGCTTACACATTTGTCAAATTGTACAAATTGTACCAGTTTACCATTCATATTTACACCTCAATAAAGCTGTTTTTTAAAAAAATAAAATAAAATATTAAAAAGTATTAAGGAGCCCTATATAAGACAGATAATGCATGTTGGTTGCTTAAAAATTGTATTGAGTCAGATTAAAAATAGAAAAACCAAAGTTTTTTTTTTTTTTCAGCTGTTGTAAAAGGGGTTGAGTTATTGATTTGATTCTCAGCTTGGTTGCTGTTGTTGTAGAGCAGGGTTACTGATTTGTGTACATTCATTTTGTATCTTGGTACTTTGCTGAACTCATTTACCAGTTCTGGGAGCTTTTTGGATGAGTCTTTAGGGTTTTCTAGGTATATGATCATGTTGTCACCAAACAGTGACAGTTTGACTTCCTCTTTACCAATTTGGATGCCGTTTATTTCTTTCTCTCGTCTGATTGCTCTGGCTAGGACTTCCAGTAGCATGATGAACTGAAGTGGTGAAAGTGGGCATCCTTGTCTTGTTCCAGTTCTCAGGGGAAATACTTTTAACTCTTCCCCATCAGTATTAATGTTGGCTGTGGGTTTGTCATAGATGGCTTTTATTACTTTAAGGTACACTTAAGCAAGGAGGTGAAAGACCTCTGCAAAGAAAACTACAAAACACTGCTAAAGAAATCATAGACAAAACAAACAAATGGAAACACATCCCATGCTCATGGATGGGTAGATTCAACATTGTGAAAATGACCATACTGCCAAAAGCAATCTACAAATTTAATGCAATTCCCATCAAAATACCACCATCATTCTTCACATAACTAGATAAAACAATCCTAAAATTCATATGAAACTGAAAAAGAGCCCACATAGCCAAAGCAAGACTAAGCAAAAAGAACAAATCTGGAGGCATCACATTACTCAACTTCAAACTATACTATAGGGCCAGAGTCACCAAAACATCATGGCACCGGGATAAAAACAGGCATATGGACCAACGGAACAGAACAGAGAACCCAGAAATAAAGCCAAATACTTAAGTCAACTGATCTTTGACAAAGCAAAAATATATATATAAAGTGGGGAAAGGACACCCTGTTCAACGAATGGTGCTGGGATCACTGGCAAGCTACGTATAAAAGAATGAAACTGGATCCTTATCTCTCACCTTCTACAAAAATCAACTCAAGATGGGTCAAAGACTTAAAACTAAGGCCTGAAACCATAAAAATTTTAGAAGATAACTTTGGAAAAACTCTGCTAGACATTGGCTTAGGCAAAGAATTCATGACCAAGAACCCAAAAGCAAGCACAATAAAAACAAAGAGATGTGAATTAAACTAAAAAGCTTCTGCACAGAAAAGGAAATAATCAGCAGAATTAACAGTCAACCCACAGAGTGGGAGAAAATCTTCACCATCTATACATCCAACAAAGGACTAATATCCAGAATCTACAAGGAACTCAAACAAATCAGCAAGAAAAAAACAAAAACAATCCCATCAGAAAGTGGGCTAGGGACATGAATAGGCAGTTCTCAAAAGAAGACCTACAAATGGTCAACAAACATGAAAAAGTGCTCAACATCATTAATTATCAGGGAAATCAAAACCACAGTGTGACACCACCTTACTCCTTCAAAAATGGCTATAAACAAAAAATAAAAAATAAAAGATGTTGGCATGGATGTGCTGAAAAGGGAACACTTTTACACTGCTGGCGGGAATGTAAACTAGTACAACCACTATGGAAAACAGTGTGGAGATTCCTCAAAGAGCTAAAAGTACATCTACCATTTGATCCAGCAATCCCACTCCTGGGGATCTACCCAGAGGAAAAGAAGTCATGATATGAAAAAGATACTTGCACACTCATGTTTATAGCAGCATAGTTCACAATTGCAAAAATATAGAACCAGCCCAAATGCCCATCAGTCACTGAGTGGATAAAGAAAATGTGGTATATATACCCCAGAATACTACTCAGCCATAAAAAGGAATGCAACAACGGCATTTGCATCAGCCTGGATAGAATTGGAGACCATTATTCTAAGTGAAGTAACTCAGGAATGGAAAACCAAACATCATATGTTCTCACTCATAAGTGGGAGCTAAGCTATGCAGATGCAAAGGCATAAAAATGATACAATGGACTTTGGGGGCTTGTGGGGAAATGGGAGTGGGGTAAGTGTTAATAAACTACACATTGGGTACAGTGTACACTGCTCAGGTGATGAGTGCCTCAAAATCTCAAAAATCACCACTGAAGAACTTATTCATGTAACCAAACACCACGTGTTCCCCAAAGTCCTATTGAAATAAAAAAAATGTAGATAGAAAACCAATGAAGTAGAAAATATATCTATTGGATACACTTGCAACAGGAGAGATAAAAACAACAAAACACTATCCTTACTCTAGGTTATAGATCCATAGGACAAAAGTTATACCTTAAGGCCACAGTATAGGTAGACATAGTTTTACTTGGAAAAGGTGAACATTCCTTGTGTTTTTCATCAGAAGAGCTGTGTCCTCAAGAAGAAAACCAGAACTCTGAACTCTGGCTTTAGGCAGGCAGGAAGGGATGACCTGTCTCTCTGTAGACTTTGCGCTTTAAGGTCTTGTTAGAAGGTACAACGTTTAATCTCTACTGAGGAATACCCATTACTAGGTCATTCCTCACATTCCCAATAACTCCTTCCCAGGAGAAGTGCACTGAGTTATCTGATTAATGAGTTTGGAAACAGAAACAGCTCTCCTCCCTCCTACCTTTCTCTTTGGAACAACCTGCCTTTAGACTGTATGTATTCTTCTCTGTTCCTCTTTGATAACTTTTTTTTTTTTTTTTTACAGGAACAGTCCGCCTTCTCCAAATAGTGAAGAAGACTGACCTGATTAGATGCAGTCTGAACTGATTAGACACTGTTATGATTAGATGACTGGGTAAGTCTGTGATTCTAGTGTTCAATATTAAGAACTTGCCGCCACGGATTCAAGCTGCAATCTCCTAAATCACTTTTGTCATTAAACAGGGAGGAATTTTTGCCTTCATTTGCTATTTTGTCTTATTTCTCAATTGCTTCAGAGCTTAGCGAGGAATAGGGTTATTATATATTGAGCTCTCTCAAAGGCCCCAATAAATCTGCACTTCCAAGAGCCAAGCAGAGCTAATGGGTTCTCCCATTGGCCTTTATCATGTGGAAGAAGTGCATTAACTAGGCAGGAAGACATCCCAGTAAGCAGTTCCCAGCTGCAAATAAATATGATTGTAGATTTTTAAAATTTATAATTAAAAAAATCTACAATCCTCTTGTGAACCTAAAATTCTGGCCTTTATTTTATGGTTTAACAGAAATCGAAGTTGAGGATTTGTTTTCATGTTTGGTCTATGTGAATGTTAATTGAAAACAATGTTCTCTCCCAGCCCTCAGTTTACATCAAGTGTGGGGCTGATTGGCCATTATTAATGAAATACTAGCAACATTGTGTCCACAACTTCTAGGAAACAAAAAACAACCACCAACAACAAAAACTTCTATTATCTGATCTGCAGTGTTCAGGGAGCATCTTCCTTTTCAGTTTTACAAGTAAGTTTTAAAGAGCTGGACCAAAAAAAAAAAAAATTATTCAACCAGGTGCAGTGGTTCCCACCTGTAATCCCAGCACTTTGGGAGACCAGGTGGGTGGATCGCTTGAGCCCAGGAGTTCGAGACTAGCCTAGGCAACATGGCAAAACCCTGTCTCTACAAAATAAAAAAATAAATAATAATAATAATAATAATAATAATACAAAAATTAGCCTGGTGTGGTGGCACACTCCTGTAGTCTCAGCTACTTAGGAGACTGAGGTGGGTGAATCGCTTGAGCCTGGGAGGTCAAGGCTGCAGAGCTGTGTTTGCACCACTGCGCTCCAGCCTGGGCCGCAAAGTGAGACCCTGTCTCAAAAGAAAAAAAAATATTCTATTGAAGATGTTCTGACCATATGCACCATTTGTTCCTGCCATGTAGGCCTCTGAAGGCTTCCTGGTTCATATCCTTTCTGAGTGCTGGTTTAAATTTTTCCTCAATTCATCTAGCTTTCCCATGTCTTTCCATTAAATCCCTTCCTCTGCTTAAGTTAATCAGAATCTCTTTCTGCTGATTGCAACCAAAAACGTAACTGATTCATTTTGCTTAAATAGATATTCAAATCGTTCCGTTTACCTCACGAGAGCAAAAGGTGCATTTCTAGATTTCTGGTGAGTGAATACAATGACTAAATCTAAATAGAATGACCATGGTTTCCTCCTGTGAACCTTAAATTTTTTGGAGATTAGGAGGGAGGGTATATTGTAGTTCTCGACATCCAGGCTGTTTAAATAGGAATCAATTTTTTGGACATTCACTCCATGAAGTTTTGTGTATTCCAGGTACTTACCAGGGTGCCTACCACATTCTAGGCATAAAATCAAAGAACGCATTCACTACATCCTTCCAGCAGCATTCACTGTTATGGTGGTGTTTTATCTTGAAGTCTAAGTTCTTTGATAAAAAAGACCGTGAAGTGTTACTTTGCCTACTAAGACACCACGCATGAAGTTGGCATCCCTTATTGTCATCCACAGATGATCATGCTCACCTTGCATGCATGTTAAGTGAATTTAAGTTCTATTGTGTATACTGCTGACCATCTTGCACTGCGCTGTATTTTTATGATCCAACTCTTGGTTTTACTTTCACATGAAAAAAGATAACCGAAATTCCCAAATGCCAGATAATTTGAAATTCTACGGTAGTTTTGGAGATTTCTTTAAAAGAAGTATAAACAACATATGCCTTCAAGATCCAAAGCATCTGCTAAAAGCCTTTACACTTTACATCCTTAATCTGTGAGTGGATTATAGAGTAATTCTCTGCCACTGGAGGATGGCTGGTATAGCTGGATAAACTAGAGATATTACAGTCTGCAATTCCTGCCCTGGGGATTAGTAAGGGCTCTCTACGTGCATGTGGTTGAGAGTATTTTGTAAGAAGCTGTCTCTTTAATTTCTAACATGTGTCATAAGCTAGTTTCACTGTCTTTTACGAGACATTGCAAATTTCAAATCCCATTCAATCAATGGGCACAGTTTGCTTGAGACCATCCTGCAACTTGCCATCTGAGAAGTTCCTAAATTGCAGTGTCAAGATGGCAGCAAGTTTTCTACAATGCGATATAAATAGCAAGCTTCCAACTAGGCTTTTCATTCCTTTCATGAGGTTATAGCTCTGAATAATGACTGCTTTCAGTTAGTCAGCATACGGCCAATAATCCCATGAGTTCACCAATATTCTACTATTAAGTAAAGCAGAATTCTTCTTTTTTTTGAGACAGAGTGTCTCTGTCGTCCAGGCTAGAGTGCAGTGGTACAGTCTCGGCTCACTGCAACCTCTGCCTCCTGGGTTCCAGCGATTCTCCTGCCTCAGCCTCCCAAGTAGCTGGGATTACAAGCACCTGCCACCACACCCGGTTAAATTTTGTATTTTTAGTAAAGACGGGGTTTCACTATGTTGGCCAGGCTGGTCTCGAACTCCTGACCTCAGGTGATCTGACCGCCTTAGCCTACCAAAGTGCTGGGATTACAGACATGAGCCACTATGCCCAGCCTGAAACAGAATACTTCTTTTCATGGTGAATGTTTGAGTCCTCTAGATGATCAAAAGCAAACTCTACATCTATCAAAGATACCCTAGTTTGCTTGCTTCAAGATAATTTGAAGGCCTCACTTGATCATAGAAATCTCATAAAATGGGACAAATGATTTCAATCTAGTCTGTATACCTCCAAACTGTCATTAAAAAAATACAGGTTCCAGTATTTTTAAAGTATTCATTGAAGTATACCAGCAATTTTCGAGGATGGATTTGCATTGTCTGTCTTCTAGTTGTATTTGTTTGATTAAGAGACATTTTTGTCTCCAGAAAGATATTCAATGTGTGAGCATTATAGATAGAACTTGACTGCTTCAAAACTTCTCTGGCTTCCCTCATCTACACTGTACCCTAAATTTACTGCATCCTGCAAGGTCAGGAAGGCAACTAAACCAAGTTTTCCCTCCTTTCCTCCAACTCCACTCTCATTAGCTACTATCCTCCCTGGAATACATAACACTAATAGTTCTTTATTTGCCTAGTCTATTTTAAGCCATCAACAAATGGAAGCCACTCTTCTGAACCTCCTGTTGCAGCAATTCCCTAGAATGGAAAAAAAAAAAAAAAAAAGGCCATCTGTTGTCTCAACTATCTGTGGAGCCAAAGTAAAGGCTTTAACTTAATGCTCTTCAGCAGAGCAATAGGAAAACATCCATCACCCAGTGACAGGTTAGGTCGACTGTCCCAACAGATGGATGTCTGCCGTTGCACACATTAAGGAAACAGAGTTGATCACTCCAAGGATACAATAAAATCTCAGAACTTCAAGAAACTAAGAACTACTGCAAAGGGGACAGATTCTTCCAGAATACAAAAGCTATTTCCTAATTGTGCACCTGGTGCATTCCAAATTCACATTAAACTCTCAGGCCTTGGTGTTGCAGAATAGGTTATTGCTCTGAGGTACTAGATGCATTAGGCTTTTGACCTTTCAACTCCTGAGAATTAGCAAAACTTCTCTGACTGCTCACCCTGTGTGGAGGCAAGCTGGCTCTGACAGCCTGAATTGAAGGCCTGGAAAAGTGGTGAGAGGCAGTTCCATGACAGAACTGACATATTCAGGATTTTTGTGCAGCAGCCTCAGTTGAATCATTCTCTTGTCTATGACACTCAAACTTTCTCTCAATCTTGTTCTAATTTGGCCAGAAGAGAGAAGTCTCTATCTTTCCCATCACTGAACCTATAAACCTGCCTTTACCCACAGTCATTTTCTCCACCTAGTTATGAAAATTAATCACTGTTAATATTTAGTAAACATTTATTACATAACAGGCAATGTCCTAAGTACTTTACATATACAAGCTCATTTGATTCTCAAATAGCTCTGTGTGGTAAGTAATTATATTACCACCATTTTATTGGATGAGGCCACTGAATACATCGAGTTCAGGCAAATTGCTTAGTCACACAGCCAGGAGGTCTCAGAGCCAGGATTCAAACTCAGGTATTCTAATTACAGAACCCATCTTACCTGCTGCACTGTACTGACTGAAGAGAGCCACCTGCTGTGGATGAGTGCCTCCTCCTGTGCTCTCATGCCATCCTTCAGTAAAGATTGAGTAAGAACCCACTCTGTGTCTGGGCTAGGTTCTGGGATATAATGATATGCAAAAACAGACACTAAAGAGGTAGTCAGCCAAGCGCAGTGGCTCATGCCTGTAATCCCAGCAACTTGGGAGGCCAAGGCAGGCAGATCACTTAGACCCAGGAATTCAAGATCAGCCTGGGCAACATGCCAAAACCCTGTCTCTACAAAAAATAATTAAAAAAGAGAAGTAGCTGAGCGTGGTGGTGCATGTCTGTAGTAACCGGGAGGCTGAGATGGGAGAATCACCTGAGCCCAGGAAGTAGACGCAACAGTGAACTGTGATTGTGCCACTGCACTCCAGCCTGGGCAACAGAGTAAAACCTTGTTTCAAAAAAGAGGTAGTTATGCTAACTCATATGTAATGAATGAAAAAGTGAGAAAGGAATACACTATTAAGAGCACATATAATGAAAGGACCTTGCCCAAACAGAGGGATCAGAGGAGGCTTCCCAGGAGGAGATATGTTTAAGCTGAACAATGGAGAATGAACGGGGGTTACCTTGGGCAAGAGAAGCAAGGACGGTCATTATGGAGGGAAGCAGGAGATGTCAAAGATGAGCCCAGGCTTGCGGTTGGCTCATCTAAAGGCCACTAGTTACTCACTCTTTTCTGAAGATGAACACATAGCAATTTCTTGATCTTTACCTTTGACTGAAAGTCCTTCATCATATAGTATTTTATATATTTTGTACATTTATATATTTTAACAAAATATTAAAATGTATAATATAAATATATATTTATACAAATATAAATACACACACACACACACACACAGCTCCATCCAAAAGAAGGAAACAAGAAAACCACCCCTGAAACATTGAGAAATGGCATGGTGAAGGGGGAAAAGCAATGAATTAGGACCCAGAAATTCATAGGTTTAGTCCTGGCTGAGCCATTAGCTTACTGTTGACCTTGGCCTTGGTTTCTCCATCTTTAAGATGGAGGTAGTAGTGCCTGCCTTAGTTCGCCCTCTGGAGTCACTGTGAAGATTAAATGCTATAATCTATAAGGGGGAAAACTTTGAAAACATTCTCATGCTTTGGCTAAGAGCTTTGGAAAGCACTTAGTTATGTGGAGATTCCAGGGAAGTTTCCTTCAGTTTTCTCTGCATTATTAGATTTCTTGTTGCAGAAAAGTGTGTGTGCTTTGTGAACCAGGTTTTCAGAGCCTCCAGATTTCCTTAACAAGTACAGCACATGTCCCTGAGGGTATATGGCACACACTTCCCTTTTAACAACTGCACATTTCACTTAATGTTTAGTGTTTCTGCTTCGAAATGAATGCTACCCCATGGGTGGTGTGGGTGAATAGCCCACGCTGGTCCTAGTTCAGTTTGTGTCAGTGATTAGCTCAGCTGAATTTGGTTGGGAAAGGAGGAGAACGCTGTTCAGCTTGATACAAATAAAGTACATTCTTTCAATTAAGAGGGAGTGAACAGAAAGCAATTGACTTTGGAGAAGGCAGGTGACCTAACAACTACAGAAGAGAATTTAAAGTTTGGCATTGGAGGCCACTGGCTTCCAATTCTAATGTGACATATTGAATTGTGTGACTTGGACATGCACACACATATATATACATGTTTACGTTTCTATACATATTTCTGCATGAATATGTAAATATATGTGTATTCATATTCATAATGCACTCTTTCTAAAGTTCAAATACTCTGAGCCATATTAGTGTACAGTTTTAGAATTTAAGATGATTTTCTTATTAAAAAATTGGAACTTCTACCTATTTAAAACTTATTTCTACTGTTTTAAGTGAAAATTTTTAGTTGCGAACAGCAGATAGCCATTCTAAGGAAAAAAAATTATTCAAAGGCCCCCACTTATTTTTTGAGAAACAGTTTCACTCTGTCACCCAGGCTGGAGTGCAGTAGTGCAATCATAGCTTGCTGCAGCCTCAAACTCCTGGGCTTGAGTGATCCCCCTTCCTCAGCCTCCCAAGTTGCTGGGACTACAAGCACACACCCCCACACCTGGCTAATTTTTAAATTTATTGTAGAGCTGATCTCACTATGTTGCTTAGGCTGGTCTTGAACCCTTGGGCTCAAGCAATCCTCCTGCCTCAGCCTCCCAAAGTGCTAGGATTACAGACAAGAGCCACTATATCTGGCTCTTAAAAGGCTTTTGAGTAGCTCGTGGAATTGCCAGGTGACTTAGAGAAGATTCTGAACTCTATAGCCAGGAACAATGCTCAGAATCAAATTGCAGAACCTTTCTGGTGAGGACATCATAGCTGCTTATGATCCCTAGATTCTATGGGCAGCTGCCACCACTACCAGAGTCTTCCTTGCAATGCGAGCTTCTTGCATCATGACTTCTAGATTCCAAGTCTGCAAAGGGTACATATTACTGGGGAACCAGGGTCACATGCTTGCGCCTAGCTCTAGAGAAATTTGGGAAACAATAAGTATGTGTGCAGCATTTTTAGCTTCTGTACTAGTTGATAACATGAACTTCCACCAAGAATCCTAAAGCACGGAAGTCTTCAAATATGGGTAAGAAGTTCTGATGTTTATTGGACAACCAAAAAGAGTGACATTTGTGTACCATGACAGAGTAGTGCTAATAGATGCTAATTCCAAAGATAAGAGGCTGAGCCTGGCTTCAGTCTTTAAGAAAGTATTTGAAAAACAGAGTCTATACAATGAATTCCTGGTTTTAGGAAAAGTTGCAGTCTCCCAGGAATACCCTGACAGATCAGAGCAGTAAGAAAGCAACACAGCTCAGGCCTAAGGAGCAGATACTTCTAGAAAAGTTTCAACAACAGAAACCTGATTAAAAAAAAAAAAAGCATAGACATTGATATAAAACATATGACACATATCTTAGCTGGACTCTCAAAACATTTCTCACTTCTCTACAACAAACAATGCTTCCAAAAATGGCCCATCCCCTGTCTCTAGGAGATGAATTGGATTCAATTCATCCCATTTGAGAGCACGTTTGATAGAGTTCATGTACCAAGCCCTTCCTGTGGGCTGAGGAACTTCCCACCTTCAACTATTCCGTAGTGGGGACGAATTCATCTGGTAAGCTGTAAAAAACTCCTAGTCATTAAATGAAGTTTGCTCTGCCTTGGGTCAAAAATAAAAAGGCCTACTGCCTCTTAAATTACCATGTCTGAGGCCATTTGTAGTAGTTCCTTGCTATTCTTGAGGGGAAAAAAAAGGCACGATCCTCTGCAAAAGTGGTAGTTATGCTCTTTTAGGAGCCACCTCCTTGTCACAGGTGGGGAGGCTTAGTTGGGTGAGGGGTCCCAGCTAAGCAAACCTCTGAGAAGGCCCAGCCCGGGCATAGCCAGTGTGTCCTCAAGCCAAGATCTTCCCAGAATGAGTCTTGGGAGGATTTAGGTCTCTGAGTGTGGAAAGCTGGGCAGGAGCCAGCACACCTTCACCAGAGGCACAGAAATTTGGGGGCGCAGTACCAGACAGCCATTCTTTCTTTACCTAGTCTCTAGTCACCCTTTGGAAAAAAGATTTTAGTATCCATTTTAACATCCCACAATTGCAGAGTGGCCACCTGTCACCTCTCGCCACAGATCCATATCCACAGTCCCCCCAGAGTCTCTGACAGAAGGTCCTGCTTGCAGAGGAAGGAATTCAGCGGCCTTTGGAAGGCAGCCGAGCAGCAGCAGGAGGCCTATTAAATCCACAATTTTAGAATCTCAGGGTGGGCATTTTCTTGTGGCGTATTAAGTAACACACCTACTCAAGTTACTGTGTGAACTCAGTGGACAGCTGCCCTTTCAGTGAGAAGCGTATGCTTGCACTGCGCTGTCCCCACCCCCACCACCCCCAAGTTCAATCACAGACCCTTCAGAGATGTTTGGCCTGAGAAGAGCAGTGGAAAAGGAGTGAAGCTTGGATGAAGATGTCGAAGGCCAGGAGTCACCCCATAATGAAGAGCTCCAAATGCCTGGGGGTTCACCTGAGGGCCAGAACCAGAGAACAGTTGCATTTACCCAAAATAGAGATAGACGAAGGTAGAATAATCCACTCAAAGTGGAAATGGCTTCTTTCTCATATTTGCCCTTGAAAAAACATGGGAGGAAGAACAGGAAATGGTGGTTCTGAGAATTGATTCTCAAGTCAGAATCATGTGCACTCAAATCACTTAAAGAATTGGCATGACCTTGGACAAATCTTGCTTACTCTCTCTAAGTTTTGTTTTTCTCTATCATGATAAGAAATACTATGGTCGTGAGAAATAAATGAGACATTAAATGTAAAACAGTCTGGGCGCAGTGGCTCACACCCGTAATCCCAACAGTTTGGGAGGCAGAGGTGGGCGGATCACCTAAGGTCAGGAGTTCGAGATCAGCCTGGCCGACATGGTGAAACCCTGTCTCTACTAAAAGTACAAAAAAGTATCTGGGCATGGTGGCGTGCTCCTGTGTCCCAGCTACTCGGAAGGCTGAGGCAGGAGAATTGCTTGAACCGGGGAGGAGGAGGTTGCAGTGAACTGAAATCACACCACTGCACTCTAGCCTGGGCAACAGAGTGAGACTCTGTCTCAAAAAATAAATAAATAAATAAATTAAATAAAATAAATGTAAAACAGGTGATACCTATAAAGCACATACTGCATGTATCCGTTATTTTAATGTTTTCATGGATAGTGGTTAAACTGGTGTGGTTACCCTGTCCCTCTTTCCTCCACTTGGTAAATAAGATATATTTTCCTTTAAGGTAGGGTCATGTGCTGTTTGTATTTATTGTTTTCGTTTCATAGTGTGTTTCTATTTAATGAAAAACTTAAAGGAAAACTTCACTGTATGCCTCTTGCTTTGTGCATTGTAAAGTGGATGCTGTCTTCATAGAATTTCTTCCTGAAAGGGATTCTGATGGAACTAAACAAGAAGAATTCTCCGTGAGAGGGAAAATTCAGAACCCAAAAAGGAAACCCAGAAAAGAAGGTAAGTAAAGAGAGGGAAGTGTGTGGAAATACCATTTACTAATACACTCCTTTCACTCCTCTATAGACCAGGTAAGTAATATAACATTGACCAATATAGAGCGTCATGGAAATGCTCGTGCGTAATAGAAGTAATGGTCAGACTTGAACAGAGCTTACCTCTGCTTTCATTGGGCATCACCTTCGCAGCATTGAGGCCAGATTTCTGCAGTGAAGGAGAAGGGCATGAAATATAGATTGCCAGGCCTTTGGGGACTCTGAGGAATGAGAGGTACTTAATAAGGATGAAATTCATCCTGGTCTTATTACACTGCCCTCTTCCATCTCTCGTATCATGAAGTAAGTCTGGCAAGAAAGTAGAAGAAAGAGAGAATCAGCTTAAATAATGGGGAAGGAAATCTGTTCCTGGGCAATTTTTTGGCAAGTTTGACAATAAATAAAGAGTGAGATAATGAGACTAGCTCAGTAATTCTCTGACTTTCTCATCCTTTATCCCTTCAGAGAGCCTGTTTGGTCTCTCCCACTAAGGGGATAGCTATAGGAATAGCTTTCCTTTGTTTTACTTCAGAAGGAAAATATGCTAAGGGAGACAAGAACAGACCTAGGAGGCATAGAAAGTGAACATGAAGAAAGGGTGGTGTCAAAGAAAAAGGGGCCTTTGGCAGATCTGTGATCTGGAAAAAGGGGAATCGGAGGTGATCCTGTGGAAGGAAAAGCATCTACTAATGCATTTTACATCAAGTTTCTGTTCAGATTCTGACAGCTCTGATTTCTTTAAATCTTTTGCAATTTCCCCACAGCCTTTCAACATACTGTGACTCCCAACCTGAAAACATTTGACAACATGGGTTATATGAATAAACAACAGAAAGTTACCCTGTGTTCCAAACTTGAGTCTTTTAAAAGCCTTTGCATCTGACATTTGCTACTTTAAAAAATAAATGCCTTTCTTCTTAAGGAACACTAGACAATGAGAACAGATTTTTAAATTTTAATTTTTTTAATGAAAATCCTATTCAGATGCACACTGATTCACAGGAGATTTGAAATGTCTCCAATTACCAATTTGGAATTTTAAGCAGATCTTAGAATCATAGACATCTAGACATGGGAGGTATCATAGAGGTCAACTCATTCAGAGTTGCAAGAATCCCCTACGTGTGTAAACAATTGGATGGTAATTGACCTAGGCATGGAGAACTCAGTAATTTTCAATGCAGATCGTTCCTTTGTTGAGAAGCCATCATGTCAGAAGGTTCTTTATTATAGAGTCAAGTCTACCTCTGTTCCTTCACCCCAATGTTTACCCATTGGCCCTAGTTCTGTCCTTTATAAGTTCACATCATAACTCTACAATTAATAACTCTTCTATGTAATTTCCCTTAAAATATAGGAAGACAGTTCTCATTTCCCTCATTAGTTTTCTCTTTTCCAGGTAAAGAGATGGGTCCCTTCTCTGTATTCATTCCTCAATTGATATAATTTCCAGACAATTCCCCATCCCCATAACTCTGTAGAAGTTTCTTTCTTCCTTCACTTTTTTTTATTTTACAAGGCACACTTTCCTAGAAGAGCAAAGAAAACATTCTTTTCCAAGATCTGATTGGGCTTAGCCATTTCGTACACATTATGGCATGTGATAGTGGACTATAAAAATTTTTATTGCTGTGCATTTGAATAAAGGATGACTGCATTTGTTAAGCAAGCTCTTTCCAAACAAGTCATAATAAAAACTTTACAGCATCCCACTTCATCACATAACTTTTTAATGCTGCTCCTTTTGTTTGGTTTTGGTTCTGGTTTTCAGTCCTTCTTCACTTTTTTTCCCCTTGAACTATCAGAGTTATTCTGGAAATTCCCATGGAGAGTTTCAAGTTGGGAGCCTGGTCCTAAAAGGTCTTTTTCTCGAGACCGTCTCCTGGATTTGGACCATGAATTAGACAGAAATAATGATGCCATCTGCATGGTAGGGCCCAGTGCAGTGCATGTGTGCAGTATAAAGTCAGTTTATGTATGGTTTGAAATTGTATCCCAGGGTTTGGAAAATGCAGAAGTTTATGTGATGGATATCATGACCACACATGAGGTGTTGTGAAGATACATATGTATCTTAAAATATACATATCTACAAGAATATACATATCTGTATATATGTATAATGGAAAGCTTTAAACTATCAAAGCCTTCAGGCAAATATTTTATGGCTATCTAATGGTGGGTATTTATAACTTAGCCTCTTGACTTCAGAAGTTGAGATTTGGCACTGCAAACACGAAGTAAATACCAGGCATGATTAGTGTAGGAACTTCATGCCATTGGCATTAAAAAAAATTAAGATGGTCTTACTTTAAACATTTGTTCCAATGTATAGAAGAAGTACTAACATTTTTTAAGGCACCAGGGCTGATTTTAAGATGCCTTTCTCTGGGATTCTGATTTTAAACATTTACCTTTGGGCTTAAAAAAAATCTCTGTCTATGAAAAGAATAGGATAAGTTAAAAGACTTAAAGAAGTCTTTCCCTCTTCATTACCCACAGCCTCTCTTCAAAATATTATCAATATTTGTGGGTATGCTGGGAGTAAGAGGATAAGCTGGTCAGTGTAGCTTTAGTTAGAGGGGAAAACTCTGTAACTACTTTAAGGTATCAAATGGGGAACAGTTGGAAAAGCAAGCTTGATTAAAGACAGCTAACATCATTTCAGGAAGGGGAGTCGTGCCTAACTAATTTGTTGGAATTCTTTGAGGAAATCGCTGCCCCAGTGAGCTGGATGGGGGAAGGGAGGAGATTATAGACTGAGTTTTTCAGAAAGCACTCTACAGAATTCTCCACTGTTGGTTGAAATGTTTAAGGTCTGAAGTCATGGAAGTGTAGGACAATCGGCATATTGGACTAAAAACTGGCAAAAGGGGAGGAAAGAAAGGGTAACTATGGACAGAAAACAGGCTGTGTCAGCCTCGAAAACAGGATCATAAAAGGGATTAAAAAAATAAGAGGATATTTTTAAAAAGACAGAGAGGGAAGCTGTACTTGGCATTTGAACTGGAGCTTTCAGAGAACACTAAAGGTGTCCCTCTGGGAAGTTTATCTGGAAGGGGAGTGGGGAGTGGGGCGGGGGGTGGGGTAAGGAGAACAAAAGAGAGAATTCACCCATAAGCAGACAGATTCTTCTTGTGGGGACTTCCACTTGGAAGGGCACTGTATCACCACGTCCTGGTTGTCAGCCTGAGCTACAAAGTACATTGCTTTTTTCTTGAGAGTCTCCAAAATAAATCCACCAACCAACTCGATTTATTTAAACCCTAACGTAGCATGAACTCAGAGTGATCGGAATATGTTCCAAGATGAAACTACCTTTTCCCTTTCTGAAGCTGTTTACAGATAAGAAAGAACATTAATAAAGCAGTATTTCATATGTCACTGTCAATGATTTGATACCCTGTTGCCTAGAGATGGACAATTCTGACAGGGGATTATGTGGCTCTTGCTGCAATGCCCCCCTACAACCCACTTCCCGCCCACTCCTGCTTCTTCCCTTTCCCCGCACTCCCTACTTCTCCCCATCCCCCCCACATCCCTCCCTTCAACTTCCCTGGGATTTGAGTGTTCCTCTGCTTGTTAGTGTCTCCAGCAGGTCCCAGGGAAGGAAAGCAAAGATTGATCATAGTTAGATATTTGTTTTCAGGCCTTGTATACCTTCTACAAGACAAGGTGAAACTCCAAGAGTAACCAGTTAACCTTCCTTTGAGAGTTTTGTTTTGTAGGGTTATAGAAAAAAAAATTCCCTGCCCACATGTACCTCAAATAATCCCCCTCACAGATCTGGATAAAATATGAATTTTCTCTAAAAGAGTCAGCCAATTAAACCTTTGTTTAGAATTAGATTAACACATTTGGGAAAGGAGACCCTCAGGAAAGTAAATTCTGATGAAAAATCAGGGGCAAAGAGGGAAACGTTTTTAAAGAACAGTGCTCAGGGACCAGACAGGTAGCACTGATGAGCAAAGGAGTGAGTGCAAGACAGGGGGGATGGGAAGCCTGTGGTGCCTGCAGAGCCCACACCACCCAGGGAGAGGTGTTCACATCCAGAGACACCTGCAGCCTTGGGCTGGCTAAACCAACCTTTCTGCAGACTGGATTAGGCCCTTAGACTGCATCTATGGGACCTCTGTGTTACAGCAATGGTTTCCAAACCTTTGAGGATGGGGACCACTTTTCAAAGTAAAAAATCTGAGGTTTCCCAATATAGTCATTTCATATCCATTGATTAAGAGAATTTACCGGGCATGGTGGCTCACACCTGTAATCCCAGCACTTTGGGAGGCCAAGGTGGGTGGATCACTTGATGCCAGGAGTTCAAGACTAGCCTGGCTAACATGGTGAAACCTCGTCTCTATTAAGTAAACAAAAATTAGATAGGCATGGTGGTGTGTGTCTGTAATCCCAGCTACTCTGGAGGCTGAGGCACAAGAATCACTTGAACCTCGGAGGTGGAGGTTGCAGTGAGCCGAGATTGTGCCACTGCACTCCAGTCTGGGCAACAGAGCGAGATTCCATAAAAAAAGAAAAGAAAGAAAATTCATAAGAACAAAAAGTTTTGATGCATTATTGTAATGTGTGAAAATGAATTGCATTATACCCACTGAGCCTGGTGCTGCAAACATGAGATTAAAGATAGAATAGCCCCTCCCCTGGTCTAATGGGTGAAGTAACCAAGCAAAGAGGTGATCAACAAAGATTCTTTGTTGATATAAAAAAAGTAAGACATGGTGCTGTGTGGTCACATAGGAAGGGCGTCTAGCTAAATCTTGGCGGAGTTCAGCAACAACTTCCCCAAACATGTGGCAACTTAGCACATCTTTGTGACTAAGGTGTAAGTGGCATTTGGCCAGAACTTGGCATATGTGGGAGTATTTTAAGGAAGAGAGAAGAGCATATGCAAAGGTTCTGTGGTGAGAGGACAGGTTTCCCTCCAGGAAATGAGTAGATCAGTACTCAGTACAGCTAGAATAGAGTGAGGAGAAAGAGAGATAGAGAGAAAGAGAGAGAGACAGAGAGAGGAGGGAGAGTGAGAGAGAGAGTTCAATCTAGAAAGGAATGCAAAGGACAATCATTGAGCAATCTATATGTGTTATCCTTACGGCATATTTACATGGCTCTAAATTAAGGATTACATGACTACATAAATCTTAGCGAGCTGGCAAGAATTCCAAGTCTCCCTTAGGTTGGAACTTCACACTTTAGAAACCAAATGCACAGCAAAAAAGCCATATAGCTCAGTACTGTAATAGTTGGTCAGAGATGCCATAACAAAGGACCACCAACTGAGTGGCTTACACAATAGAAATTTAGTGTTTCACAGTTCTAGAGGTTAGAAGTCTGAAGTCAAGGTATTAGAAGAGTTGGTTCCTTTTGAGTGTAGTGAAGGAAAGATCTGTTCCAAGGTTCTCTTCTTGACTTGTTGATAGCTGTCTTCATGTTTACATTGGTGTTCTGAACCCTGTATAAGCTTCTGCCTCTAATTTTTATAAAGACACGAGCCATATTGGATTAGGGCCAATCCTAATGATTTCATTTTAACTTGATGACCTCTGCAAAAACCCTATATCCAAAATAAGGTCACATGCTGAGGTACTGGGGGTTAGGACTTCAACATGGGAATTTTGCGAGAATCAATTCAACTCGTAAGACCCAGGTTAAGTTGCTCAAAGAGGGCTGGGGGACCCAGAGCATTTGGTAAGGTGTCAGAGGTTCTTTGGTACCTGGAGGGCAGCAGGATGAGGAGACACAACAAAGGAGGAGGAGAGGAGCGAAGGGGCTGCGGAGTCCAGACTTGGCACTTTTCCTACTCTTGCCTTGATTTGGCCCAACTCCACAGTCCTTGAAAGGCAGGCTGTACCCAACCACAGGGAGTAATCATTGCTTTTTACAGATAAGGAAGAGGTTGAAGTCACTTCCTTTCTCTGCCTTTGCACTAACAACCATCTTGCTGATAAAGAAGATCTCCAAATAAATTCCTCCCTCTTGTCACGGGAAAGCCTAGTCCAGACTCAATTTTGACTTTGGATCTTTGAAGAGATTCACCTAATTGGAGTATTTCTCACAAGGGATGTGGTCTTCACTTCCTTGCCTCCCCAAGCAAATAGTCTCCTTCCTTGGGGCTCAGCCTAACTTAGGCTGTCATAATTTTGTACTGTCAGAAAGATCCCTTAGAAATAGCCACCTATCCATTCAATGTGGGCAAAAACAAATCAAATGAAACAAACACAAAGAAGGCAGATTCCAGTTCTGTATGTGGAGCTCCTCAAGAGAGGGCAGTTAAAAAAAAACCAAACTACTTGAGGGGGATTTTGATACTTATTTTTTAAGGCTTGCTTAGGCACAACAGAATCAAAGTTTCTCTGTGCCTCTGTGGGCAGCATCTTATTAATTGTCCTGAGGAATTCTCTGTAAAATGTCTGTTGATTTAAACCCTCCTATTATTTTTATTTAATTTCCAGATGTGCTCTGATGTTCTTTGGAAAATAAGCCCTCACGATTAATATCCCCAGCAATGTTCAATCAGTAAAGATTCTGGGACTATATGTGATGTTTCTCCTTGTTCTCAGGGTCTACTTAATCTCTCCCCTCCCCACCTCCAACAAGAAATGATAATTCATTGTACCAGGTAAGAGAGGAGAAAGCAAGGTTTTAAAAAATGGTAAAATGGTAACTTCTTACCATTTTGAGGTGGGATGGGTTTTCTTTTCCTTTCGTTTCCTGGCGACTACCCATGATGGAGGTAAGATGAGAGAAGAGGTGCTTTGCAAATAGAACTCAAGGCTCGGGGGGAGTCATCATTCTTTTAGAATGACAAGGTAAAGGACAAATGCTAACTGGAGGTGAATTTTCCCAATGATAAAAGCATGATTAAATTTCAGAGATTTCCCTTTGAGGCCAAAATTGCCTAGGAGTAGGTTAAAACCGTAAGCAGGTAACTTGAAAATTGGTTTTCCCGCTCCCTGTCTGGCTCTCAACATACAATTCTATGTAAGAAGGACTTGTGAGCCCACTGCAGGGGATGAGTACTGTCAACAGAAAGTCATTCTCATCCTTATAATGTCATGAGCCATTGAGATACAGATTGTACTACCTGAAAGATAAAGTAGAGCAATCAGTAGCAACACTCTAGCAAGGGCTTACTATATGCTAGGCACTATACACATCATTCCATTTAATTCTCTCAATAACCTTGAAATGTAGCCTTAGAAAGGTAGAGATATTTGTATAAAGTCTCTCAGTTAGAGAATAGACAATCTGAGATTCAACTCCAAATCTGTTTGACATCAAAACTGAAGGCACTGGCACTACATTACATTAGTGTGGAATGTTTGCCTAATGTTTAGTCCTAATCATGGGAAATGAATTATGAAGCTTTTTAATTCATATGCAGGCAATTTTTTGCTATTCACAGAAGTTATGTTCTACAAAGTTATCATTAACGCTGAATTAGTGAATACTGAACCACTGCTCCTAGAGAAAAGACAGGGTTAAGTTCCTGCAAGTTGCTGATCACATTTTTTTCTGCCAATCACTGTATAACTTTGCTTTGTGTGTGTTTCTGTTTAAAGACACCTTATTTAATACATACTGTTGATTCATTAACATTGAATTCATGGCCAACACCACTGTAACTCATGCCTGAACATAGCTTATCATAATAATGCACATATTTTTGTCATAAAGTGCATCACAGCCTTCTTGCACTTAGGAATACCAGACATTTGGGGACCATTTAGAACAGCAAAATCATCGATAAAAAACACAAAAATGCAAAAATTTGACACTAAATAGGTGACAAAAATGACATTTCTTTATAGTATGGAAGCTAAAACATTGAAGGCAGAGTGTTACCTTGTTTAATCGCAGCTGGGAGTATGAATATTGGGTGGCTCAATTTTTTTTGTCATTCTGTGCATGTCTGTGAATAACTGAAAAAGTTCCCAGAGTACTCATTTTAGAATTACAAATACATTTCCGTGAGTAGGTAAATTTGTAATTACAGAATCTATAATATAAACAATGAGGTTTGATGGCTTTCTGACATAGTTATTAAGCTAGTCTAGGAAAAAAATCCCACATTTTAGAGGAAAAATGAAACATTGCTCTTTCAGCCTAAATGTTTGAATGCAAAAACCAGATAATTGGCAAATACATGTTTTTTTAGGTTTTGCTCATTTAAATTATCTGGATTCAAAGATGCAGTTTTGGTTTATGGCATTGCTCCACACAGAAGAGTGCTTTTACCAAAAGCATTTACCTTTGAAGTTTTAAAATTTTCTTTTTAATTAAGTTCTTACTGAAATTTTTGCCTCCCTAGAGAAGAGTTCATTAAACAAAAAATTCTATTAGCCTGTTATTTAATTTTATTTTTAATTATCACTTCTCCCAAATGACCTAGACACTTGCTCTGCCCATTTCTGTCAAGATTAGAATCACCAGCCTTGTCAACTCTCTCCACACCTTGGGCGGAACACAGATCTTTGAAATCTCATGGAGACCAGCAGACCCAATCTTTTGAAATAATGGAGACTGGAGAAATTAAGTGCAGAATATTCAGTTAACTACTTACCTAACACACACAGTCACTTTCAGAAAACTCTATGAAACATGGAAATCAAGATGCTGAAAACTCAGAGAAGGTATTTACTAAATTTTTCCTTCTCCATACTTTGTCTTTATAACTGGTGATTGGTACTTGACCAATAATGGTGAAGTAACTATGGAGAAGGATGTTTTTTGGAAAGGCTTTCCTTTCTTCTGACTGACATGGTGGAGGAACACAATCTTATTTCTGCCTTAAGGCTAATGACAATCTTTTGATCCAGCATTCAAGGTTTTCCACGATTTAGACGCAGTTTTTCCTCCACTCTTATGTGCCACCACTGCCTCATTCAGAATCTCTTTGCCAGCCAAGTGGGTATTTGATATAGATGAAGAATAAGGCATTAACCATAACCTTTTAGGAGTTTAGGGTTTAGTTAAGAAAATAAGACTAACATACACAAAAATGAATGATGTAAAAGGGTTATGTAATGAAGGTTCATTAATATGGCATAAACTGTAGAGTTTATATGAATTTGAGAGAGAATGGATCAGTCAGAGAAAGCATTGTGAGTTCAAGATGGTTCTTGAAGAATGGGGAGAATTTCCATAGATCTGGGGGAAGGATGGAGGAGAAGAGGAGAGGAGGATGCAGCTAGGTGAGGGAAATCAAAACAGTGAATTTTTGCAAATAGGAATGCACATAATATTGGTGGGACCGTAAGCAAACCAACATGAATGGCAAAGGCAGTTCATGTTGAAGAGTAGGAGGAAACACATTTGGAGACACAGAAAGGAACTGGGTTGAGGTGGGCAACTTAAAAATAGGCAGAAGCACTGAAATTTGGTGGACTATAAAATAACCACTGAAGGCTTTTCAGAAAACATGTGGATAAACCATCTGTCACTAAACTACAGATGACTGAAATATACATCGACTGATTTGTTTTTTTACTATGCATATTGGGGTTTCTGTTCAGCATTTGTCCAGCTTTCAACAAATCTTTATTGAATACCTATTATATGCTGGACAATATGGAAAGTGATAGCACTACAGGGCGGACAAGATCAAAATGGTTTCAATACTCCTGGATCTTATATTTCAGAAGTATTCATTTTCATTATGTTCCTATCTTTTGACCCAGATCACTATATCTCAGATGGAAAAGTTTTCAGTAGAAGTGACATCTTCACCATTCTGGGTTTGTAAGTTTCTTTTGTTTAACTTAGCCTTCCGGGAAGTTAATACTTGAAGACACAGCACTGTAATCCAGGAGAAGCCTTCTCCGACTGCTCCAAATTGGTCAGGAGCCTCTCAGCAGTGCCCTTGACACCTTGTGCTTCTCCTTGTTTCTAGACAGCATTTAGAAATAGCATAGTCTTGTCATGTCCACTTTCTTGGCATCTGCTATCTACTCCAACTAGATCATGAAGCAGGATATCCCAACATCTCTATAGTACCACCGGAGATGATCGATAAATGTTGGTTACATGAAATTAATGAATGGAGGGGATGGATATGACTTTTCTTTACCTGAATATGTTTTTCTCTGGGGCAAGTTTTTGGTAGAGAAAAATAGGGCTAATGTAAGAGAGAAAGATAAGTTCCTTCTTTATCTTTATATATGCGGTAACATTTTTGAAATGTAGCTGTGCTTGGCTTTTCTTGTAAGACTAATTGGAATGTGGTAACAGAGCTGGATATCTTGTTTTAAGGTGATTTAAAAATGACGGATCCCATACATTTTTTCATTTCCTTAACAGCTGCAATGTTAGCCTACTCCATAAATCACAACAGTTGGTTCTATCTTAATGCCATAGGTATTTCAGTAATATAAACTGTTCAATAAATTATTGGGTAGTTATTAGAAAGAGGTAAATTTGACTTAACATCTTAATTTGACTTAGGCATCTTCCTGGAACCTTCTTGCTCTGAGGTTTGGATGAAAAACACTTTGGATATCACCGTGAGACTTGCTACTTCCGATTCATTGTCTAGTATTCTCCTTGGCAGCTTTGCAAAACAAATCTTGGAAAGCGCCTAAAGAAAGCCATTCTTTTTAGAAAACTTGGAGTCTTTTGAATTCACGCTGGATGCCAATGACAGTGAATGAAAGTGTTTGTCCTGTTTGTATGTTTGCCTGCTGCTTTGCTCATTCACTCGTTATTCATTTTTTTCCAATGGATTATTTATTTATTCAATTTTCAAAACTTAGTAAATATCTAGATTTCAAAGTATCCTTGTACCCTATGGTTATGGGAATGCGTCAGCCAAACTCTAGGTGGCGCTCCACATCGAACTTAAGAGGCAGGAGAAGGAGCGTGGCAGTAGAGCTCTCAGGATGGCGGCAGAACCACAGAACACCCAGGCTGATCCCGAGACGAGGGAGGGAGCTTCCCGTGTGGGGGCGGAGGGTGGGGCAGAGCAGGATGTGTGCTTGGGTTTCACTTGGAAAACACATACATCATATTGCAATATAATTTACTTTGAGATTTCAATTTGGAAAATGGCATGGAAATAATCCAGCTTGAACACCGTCCTCCTCACCTCCTGGACTAGGTCGAGGGCCCCTTATATCTCTTCACGGCAATTGTGTCACAGTTGTAAGTATTAAAGTATTTGCTTAATTATTTGTTTGATATCTGCCCTCCTTGGATTGTAAATTTCACAAGGCAAGGACCTGGCTGCATGGCTCATAGCTATTTGCCTGCTGCCTATCACAACACCTAGCAAGTGATAGACGGTCAATAAATACTTCTTTTGTTTGCTTATTTGGCTGCTGCTCCATTCATTTGCTTCACTGGGTTATCATTTTTTCATTCCTTCGTCTCCACCCTTCCCTTCCTGCTCCACCCTACCCTTATCTTTCATCCCCCACTCCAACTCTCCCAGTCCTCCCAGCCCTCCCATCTACCCCATTCCCCACCCAGTCCCACCCTCACTTATCATAAGTTTTAAAAGTTAAGAAACCTAAAGGGGGCGTAGTGGGGTGGGGCAGAAACTAAATGTATGAAAGCAATCTTTAAATAGTCAGATTCTCAAAATCCGGAGAAAGGGTATGAAAAGGTAAGAAAGCAACAGTTTTGCCAATGCAAAAGGGAAAGCGTGGCCCCCTCAGCGGTCATTTCCCTATGCACTATGGCTTTCCTAAGCAGGTGCTGCACCTCCTGGGTTTTGGCAACTGGATGCAGAAGACCGGCAGAACTCTTTCCTCTGAATGGTCTGGACTGGGGACAATTGGCTGGAATCACAAGTGGCTTCTTTGCTCACTCTAGCGGTACTTCAGCTTTCATAAACGACCGGTTCCTGGAGCTGTAAGGTTCCAGCACATCGGGGATTTCCCTTTGTTAGATCCTGACCCGCAGAGCTGTGTCCCAAGCCAAAACTGTTGTGTTCACCTCTTAAAAGGCTTTCAGAGAAGGAAGGGAGGGAGGCAGGGAGGGAGGGAGGAAGGGAAAGAAGGAAGGAAGGAAGGAAGGAAGGAAGGAAGGAAGGAAGGAAGGAAGGAAGGAAAGAAGGAAGGAAGAAAGGAAGGAAAAACTTTGGAAAATATCAGTTGTTATTCACAGACACCTAACTTGCCATTTTTAAAAACACATTTTAAAGTTGATGTGAATCGAAAAAAAAGTTATTGTGATATTGGCAGTCAGCTCTCTACTGAAATGATGTGAGTGCAAAGACAAGAATTTGGAAGAATGCGTCGTCCCCCCAAATTCTTACATTATTACCGACCACAGAAACAAAACATAGTGCTGGAAAGGAATTTCAAGTCATAGATGCCAAACCCCTGATTGTGTAGATAAAAATAATGAGGCTCTGAGGTAAGTGACTTGCTCAAAGCCACTCAATTCAGGAGTTAGAGCCAAAACTCATGACTTCTGGCCAATTCTGGGCCCTTGCCACTCCACAAGCTGCAGTTTTTCTGTTTTAGCTAAAATGAGTTTCAAACAGCCTATCCACCATAAATGCATTTCTTCAACTCTCATTCTCTTGTATAAGGCCTTACAGGGGACCCAACTTCTAATGTTGAAGGAAAAATATTGCATCTTTTAAAAAATGGTCAAAAGGAAAGGAAACTTGTAGGCATATAAATGTCTCATCACCCTATAAGTAGGCACCCATCATTATTGTGTGGGTAAGAAAGAAATAATTAAAGAAACCAATTTCAGTTAATTCCACATGTAGTGAATGCCTTTGAAAAGTGTCCAAAATATTTTCCATACATTCTCACATACACTGCACACATCTGTCCTATGTAACCTGAAAATGATTTACCCTTGTGAAATCATTTGCACAAATCTGCCAACCTTATGAATGATTTTGTTTGTCTACTGTCTCAAAATAATTGATCTTACATACATTAAGCTAATTAAAATAGCCAGGCCCTTTTTTTGCAGAAAATCCACAAGCCCTCTTTCAATTATGCTTCTGAGTTCAGGAAAGCAATTCTTATGGAAAAGTAGGCTAGAATTTGCTTCAATCTATTAAGATAAAACATAAGAATGTATTTTTAATGCATTGATAAAAAATTCACCAAAATATTTGGTATTTTTAGTCAGTCTCCAACTTAACTAAAGGGTCATATTCCAAAAGTTAGTGGATAAATGAGTTGTCTGGAATCTGGAGTGTATTTTCCCACAAAAACAATGCTACCCATAGGAGTTAGTTCCCAGGCCACCCTTTAAGTGCTATTTAACCCATAGTGTAGCAGCCTATTGTGCACTTTAAAATTATTATTTTAATTTTGTTATTATTAGTTAACTGGCTCAAAAGTAACTGATTGGTTTAGAGGCTGTTTTAGATGCTGACAGCAGGAAAACCAGTTTCAATTATAGATACTTGAGACAGTAGTCGCAGACTTTTATGTCATTTCTGTAGAAGGCTTTGAGGTACTTTGGAAACTCCAAAAATAGATGATACTTAATTTCATCTGCTTACTTATGACTAAAGGAGGAAACAGAGAGAAAACCTTGGCCCCTGCTGAACTTCCACCACTATTAGGAAAAGAACACAAGAAATGGGACAAAAGGAAAAGAGAAAAGAAGTTAAAATTGTGTGCATGTATGTGCATGCAGAGATTACCTTAGCAGTGAACAATGAGGAAATGAGGAAATTGAGGCACACACAAGAAAGGAGATAGGAAGAGATATTGGTCTGAGACTTCTTTGTGTTGCTCACAAAGTGGTAGTGATGACCTCTAGAAAGTTTAGAAGAGAAAAGGAAAGTTTTAGCAAGTACTCTGTGAACTTATGTTTAGCATATGTAATAAACAGATGTTGTTACTTAGGGATATGAGTTACCTGATTTAAGAACTGGACTCTCAGTTTGAATCCATACACATCTATGGTAGACCTACAGTGTTTCAAGAGCTGGGATATAGGACTAACTGCAAAAATTATCTGGCAATAACCCTTTACCTTGCAGAGATAATAATAGCTAGCATTTTTGACTTATTGTAACTCATTTAATCTTCACAATGACTCTATAAAGTAGCTATTATTATTATTATTATTATCCCATTGTGTAGATGAGGAAACTAAGACACAGAAAGGATAAGTAATTTGTCTGAAGTCACATGGCTAGTAAGTGTTGGGGCTACCATGTGAACCCAGGTAGTGTGGGGATAGAACTTGTGCTCATAACCGCCATGCTATACTCTGCCCTAACGTTCTCTGGTCAACATTCTTATCTCTTGTCAGCAATCGCTCGTACCCTGACTCCATCTCGGATTTGGAATGCACTCAAGGAAGTGGCTGTGCATGGAGACTAGAAATGGAAGAGGCTTCCAAGGTCATGCCTTTCAAGCTACTGTGAAGAGAGTTGCATTCCCACAGAGAACATGTCAGACTGGAGGAAAATTGTAACAAAAGGTCTCCCCAAAGGCCTCTGAAATTTGGATCTTATCTCATGCCGCAAGGCAAAGGCCAGTTTTCTAAATCAAAGAATGAAACAAAGTACATCTTTTTCAAGCATTGTTTTGACATCACTCCCTTTTATACAACTGGACAGGCACTCTCATTGTCTCTTTAAATAATTTTTAACACTCCTGAACTTTGGCTTGGAGACCCTCATTTGAAATGATTTTACCACTCTAGACATACTAGCTCATATTTTTTAACTTCAACCTGGCAAAAGTTAATATCCCTCATAAAACTCTACCCATTCTCTTCTCTAAGTATCACATAAACCACTATTCCTGATTATACATGCCCCATCTTGAGCCATATCCATTACTCTGTCAACTTTCCCTGGAGGTTAATCTGCTAGTGAGAATTTAAGTGGACTCCTGGGGTGGAGTATTCTACGGTGGATGGAACTTGGATTCTGAAGTCAGTCAGTTCTGGTTCAAATCCCAGTTATTCCATTTACTAGCTGTGTCATGTTGGGCAAGCTATGTAACCTCCCTAAATCATTGTTTCCTCACCTAGAATATGAATACAATATTAATAGTACTGGTATAACAGTTGTTCTGAGAATTAAATAAGATATTGCATATAAAGAACTTAGTTCAGAGTAAACACATTATAAAATTCAACACGTTAGAATTGATTACAATTCTTTTGGAGCACAAAATAATCAGAGATATGTAACAAAGATGGTTGTGAAGAGATGTTTATGTACCATTTTTATAAGAGTAAAAAGTTAGAAACAATTTATTTCCAACCATGGTTGACTATGCAACCAATTAAAAGTCATGTTCTGAATGTTGGGAAATATCAAGATTGTATTAGTGAGTATTAAAAAAAAAAAGCTTAAAACCTGCAGAGCATCATATTTGGGAGGGAAAGTATATGCATAGAAAAGAGATTTGAAGAACCTACATCAAAAAGTAGATTATAATTCTCTCAACAGAGAAAAGGTATATGGAGTATAGATGGGTACTGGGATTATGAAGATTTTTTAAATGTTTTGTATTTTTCTGTGCAACCTAAATTTTGTACCTTTTATAATTAGGAAAATTACATGCTGTTGAAAAATAATGGATAAAGTTTAGCCTTCTCAGATGATCTCCTTCTGGCTCCAATTAATTCAGACCTCCAGCTTATCCACTTCCTTTATTTCCTTTTTCACTCTCTACAGATTTATGTTTCCTCTGCACAGCTGCAGTTGGTTTCAAATATTTGGCAGAGACTTTAGTTGGTGTTTAGATATATTTATGTGGGTTCTCTCTCCCTCATCAGACTGCATTTCCACGAGAGTATCTTCCCTATATTTTCTCTGTAATTGTGCATAGTGGCTTGGAAGCTCTTTGTCCCAAAAGTTAACTGATTGAGGTCATTGTAAACAATGCAAGAAGAAAAAATTGCTTAACTTGTTTCATTATTTACATTAATTGGGAGCTAAAGTTCGCATGTTAGGAATGGAGGGGCTTATAGACTGGTTGGGAATTAGGCCATGTGCCTGAGGCAATGCTTTGTGTTTACGCAGCTATTTCATTTCCTCCTGGAACATAGGAATACCAAGGCCTCTTGCATTGAGGAAGGGTTACATGACTGGTTCTGACAAGCAAAATGGAAGCAGATGTGGTGTGCACCACTTCCAGACCCCAAATCATTTTACGTATTCCTCTATCAATTCTTGCTTCCCCTGCTGTCTGCTGTCTGGATAGTGCCAGGGTGAACTTGAAGCCACAGTATGGTAGAGCCACAAGATGGAAAGAACCTGGGTCCCTGAGCTTCTGCTTAGAGAGGAACCACTCAAGAGAATTATCTGAACAGAAACATCTGAAATGAACAGGGTCAGTGAGAAAGATAAGTCTCATTATGTAAAAGCATTGAGATTTGAAGGCTATTTATTCTTGTAGTAACCCTATCCCAACTAACAACAGAAAATTTTACAAATAGTAAAAGAATTCAAGATAACATATTTTAAGTGTCAAACAAATAGAATATAATTTTTGAATTTGCCTAATATTTTACTGTTCTCCCAAATAATTTGCTTCCCTACTTTATTCAATTCTCTAAGAAACCTTGATGAGTCTATCTTTGTGTCACAATTTAAGAAACTGGTCTTAGAGTTGTTACGTTCTTTGACCTAAGCTAGAACCAAAATTTTCTGACTCCAAATACTGTACTCTTTGCCTTTAGGCATAAATACTATAAGAGTGACTAATGACTAAATTATTTATAGAAAAGATGTTTTGCCTAAATTGTCCAGGGAGTATTTTTTTGAACAGTGGTTCCACCAGCAGCTAATAAATGTCCCAAGAAATAGAGTTCCAAGACCAAATGAGTTTGGGAAACACTGGGTTAAACAAATGTGACCAGGAATCTTCTACTTACTGCCAAACCCTCAGAGCCTTTAACTCACAATTTGGAGGCTCACAGGGAGCCTATGCAGCATATCCCATACACCTGACCACAGAACTCTTTGATGATGGAGCCATCGTCAGGAGCAGAGTGTGCTGAAACATGCCCGAGAAAGGTTTTCTAGATAACAGCTCTCTTTCTCCACTGCACCCTGGTTCCACTTTAGTCTATTCACTTCTTAGAGGACATTTCTCAGCTAATGTTGGGAACAACAAAATTCTCTAATAAGCTCAAATAACCAAGATCAAATGGGACTTCCAGGAGATTTTTTTTTTTTTAGACGGAGTCTGAGCCCTGTCGCCCAGGCTGGAGTGCAGTGGCATGATCTTGGCTCACTGCAACCTCTGCCTCCCTGGTTCAAGCCATTCTCCTGCCTCAGCCTCCTGAGTAGCTGGGATTACAGACACATGCCACCATACTCAGCTAATTTTTTGTATTTTTAGGAGAGATGGGGTTTCACCATGTTGGCCAGGATGGTCTCGATCTCTTGACCTCATGATCTGCCCACTTCAGCCTCCCAAAGTGCTAGGATTACAGGCGTGAGCCACCATGCCCAGCCCCAGGAGATTTTTTTTTCAATTGCATTTATTTTTGAACTTATCCCAAGTAAGAGCAGGACACATTCATTGCACCTGGAAGGTAGAAAATATAAATAGAAGAAAGAGAGGTGCAAATCAACCCACTTCAATTCAACCCACCAGCATAGTCAACCTGTGACATTTACTACCACGGGGAGCTGCTGAGACAGGGTAGAGTTGGATTTGAGGAAGGATTAGATAATTTTATGAGCATGACTAACATTTAAAGCTATGTGAGCTAGAACAAAAAAGATACTAGGAAATGAAGTCTCATGTTCCAGGATGTAAATTGATCACATGTGGAAGGAGGGGCAAAAAGGAATTCCCACCTCGCAATCCAGCATGGGATATTACACAATGAGCCAGGTGCAGTAAGCTTGACTTTCCCTCTTTATTTTCCTTTTCCTTTTCTCTGGTACATCTGATTCTGGCTAAACAGGAGGTGGGGATATTATCCCTGACAAATAGCGATTTGATCCCACAGGGCAACTCCTATTGAAAACCAAGATAACACAAATATTTTCAATTCTTCAAGTTGAACCTAGACTAAGTATTTTGTTTTGTGGGTGATCCCTCTGTTCTTTTATTAAGAGAAGATCATTTTATGAGAGCTAAGAATATTTGCATTCCTAGCATTTAAAATTCTCAACAAACACATTGTTCAAGCAAACAAAAAGAATAGAACCAAGTAAGGTAAGATCTTCTTAATTAGTTGAGACTCTTGAGCAAGGATGAATCCAGTCTTGAAGTACTGGCTATTTCAAAATACTCATTTTACCTTAAACATACAAATAAAATGTGTTTCTGAGCTGCAGATTCTGAGCTTGGTGATGATTGAAGGCCCTGGAAGAGGGGATGGCAGATTTTATTGGGCTGGGTGGGTTCTCACCCACCATCTCTCCATGGGAAATTTTGTAAAAATATTCAATTCTAATGGTTCAGTGAAAAGCATTTGGGCCCCAGGGAATCAACAGGAGCTAAGTTTTATAGAGTGAATCCCATCTGGGACTAGAAGAATTAAGAAACAGAACTATGGGAGACAGGCAACAAGAGGACTACCAATACCAGCCTGATGGTACAAAATGTTTGTCTTTCATTGTATAACCAGTGCTATGATTTCCTGCATTAAGATTACAAAAGCAATCAGATCAGAGATTGTGGACTTTTTTCATTATAGGATTTGAGTTGACCCTTTCTTCAACTATGAATTCTTTGGTTGGGAAACAGCCCTGATTTCCAATATGAAACCTAAATATCATTTGCTTCAGGAAGGATTTTTCCCGTTGGTACTTAGCAATTTTTCTGAACTTGTGGCAATGGTTGTCTATACAACATTGACTACTCCATTCTCTTATCCTTTCCTCCCTAGCATAGACCACTTCTCATTATAAAACTTTTTTTTTTTTTCGAGATGAACTCTTGCTCTGTTGCCCAGGCTGGAGTGCAGTGGCACAATCTCGGCTCACTGCAACCACCGCCTCCCGGGTTCAAGTGATTCTCCCACCTCAGTCTCTCAAGTAGTTGGGATTACAGGTGCATGCCACCCATGCCCAGATAATTTTTGTATTTTTAGTAGACACGGGTTTTGCCATGTTGGCCAGGCTGGTCTCGAACTCCAGACCTCAAGTGATTCTCCCGCCTCAGCCTCCCAAAGTGCTGGAATTACAGGCATGTACCACTGCACCCGGCCTATAAAACTTAAAATTCCAGATAGGCATGTAGTTTTCCAGCCTTATCTTGCACCTAGAATTGACTATGTGACTCAGTTCTGGCCATTTCTGGCTTGGAGGATGCCAGGAGATATTTTCCTTTTTGGATAAAAGGAGAGAAATATGGGAGGAGAGTTGTGTTTTCTGTTTGTTTGCTTCCTTGCTTGTTTGTTTTTCTGGCTATACCTTCTCTCTCGTTGACATAGTGGGGAAAGAATGTGACATTTCATACTGTGGCAATTATTTTGTGACCATGAGATGACAAGCTTGAGGATCAAAGGCACCGTGGTGGCATTGACAAGAAGGAAGGGGAGAAAAATCTTGAGTTCATAATGACATCCCTGAGCCACTACAACAACCCTGGGACCATGAGCCTGTTGATTTCTTGAAGCCACTTTTAGATGGATATTCTGTTACAGCCCAAAACCTTCTAACTATTAAATACACCCAGTGAAAATGTGGCTATGTGTTCCAATAGAGCACAGAACCCCAAGGAAACACACGGCCTGTGGCTTCTGGTCATATCAAATTACTGATATTCCCTGATGTAGACTGGCATATTTCTCTTGGAAAAAATAGTGAACCAGGACTTCCTTGATGGTTGTCTGAGAATTCATTGGCTAATGTTGGCAGAGCCTAAGGCCATGAACATGCTCATCGTTAATAAGGAGGCAGCAATCCTGGAGGTTGCACTTCAACATGAGAAAGAAAAAGAGGATTTTGCTCCAAACTCCACACGAGGTTTCTTTCCCTCTTGTTTTCATTTTCCACAATCGTACCCTTTTCTTTGTGTCTTGTTTTGGCTTTGGAAAACCTCCTTTACCTTTTCATTTTCCAATTCTGATGTTACTTAATTCTTCAATATGGGAAAGCAATAAAAAGAAAGCTGGCTGATAATCTGAGAGCAGTGCCAAAAATGTATGTTTGGAATGTTAGGACTTTATTGAAAAATGCTTTATTGAATAAGCAGAAATTTTGTTAAGCTCCAAAGGAATCTAACCATCTCCCCTCCCCCACCATCACTGCCTAAATTTCACATCCTCTGATAACTAAGTGCCTTCCCAGACTGGCATATCTTCTAGTCTGCATATCCTAAACTACAAATCCAATACTATTGAGTGACTGGAAATGGTACAACTCAAAAGGCTAGGAAAAATTCCGCTCTATGGAAACACATTCATTTTAAAAATTTCTTTATTTCAAAAGTTTCCATTCTAATTTCTCTTCTTGAAGAGTTTTCATTATACATGAGCAGGGAATTATGATGTGTGTCATATTTTATAACTTAGCTAATTTGAAGATACTTTTTTCTTTTACACCTGTTAGATTTTTTTTTAAAAAATGTATTATACTTTAAGTTCTGGGATACATGTGCAGAATGTGCAAGTTTGTTACACAGGTATACATGTGCCATGGTGGTTTGCTGTACCCTTCAACCTGACCATCCTGAGCTCAAAGCCCAGAATCAGAGCTGATGAGTAACCAAGGAATTCAGATTTTAGTACTGAAAATAATGTATAGGAAATTCCATTGTTCTGGAGGACAAGAATTTAGCACTCATAACTGAAATGTGTAAGAGGAAAAAAAGTCTGCCAGAAAAATGCTGTTTGCAATGCTGTGAGGATCTACTCTAAATGGTGTTTCTTGTGGGAGGTACTTGGTGTGACATGGTGTTGTGTGTTTTGGTTTTTGGTTTTCATCTGGAGGCTTTTTTGCTTTTGTTTCTCAGATCGAGGAAAGGAGATTTGCCTGAAAATGAGCCAGAGTGGTTCTGCCCAGACTGACGTGCTTCTGGCAGCCGGTGTGTACTGCTTGGTGACTGCTCTTTCATTTCAGGTGGTAATTTACCAAATGCCGCTTTTTTTCTGTATGACACAGGCATGGCCAAACATAGTCACCACTCAGAATGTTGGGGAAGTTTCTCGTCCCCATCAAACAGAGGGAGCAACCCTTGGTAGTTCAACAATGAAACCTCCATTAGCTGAGAAGTCTAACTGTGATTTATCATTCCCTACCTATAAAGATTGTAAACAAATCAGGAAGCTTTCTGAGTCTCTTAGTCCTCTACTTCCAAGTAGAAGTGGTAAGAACGTCAACCTTCCCTCACAACACTGTAAAAAGGAATGATTATTTGAATTGATTATAAAAATATGCTCTGCATTATTCATCATTAGGGAATTGCAAATTAAAACAACAAGGAGATACGGCTACCTACCTATTAGGATGGCTAATATCCAAAACACTGACGGTACCAAATGGTAGAGCAACAGGAACCCTCCTTCATTGCTGGTGAAAACGTAAAATGGTTCGACCACTTTGGAAAACAGTTTGGCAGTTTTTTACAAATCTAAACACACTTTTATCATACCATTCTGCATCATGCTCCTTGATATTTTCCCAAATGAGTTGAAAACTTAGGTCCACACAGAAACCTGTGCACAAAAGTTTATAGCAGCTTTATTCATAATTGCCAAAACTTAGAAGCCACCAAGGTGTCCGTCAATAGGTGAATGGATAAATAAACTGTAGTATATTCATACAGTGGAATAGTATTGAGCACTTAAAAAAGAAAAAGAGCTATTAAGCCACAAAAAAGACATGGAGGAAGCATAAAGGCATATTACTAAGTGCAAGAAGCCAATCTGAAAGGGCTACAGACTGTATGATTCCAACTATAAGACATTCTGGGGAGGTAAAATTATGCAGACAGTGAAAGGGTCAGTGTTTGCCAGGGTTTTGGGAAGGTAGAAGGAGGAATTAATAGATGGAACATGGGATTTTTAAGCCAACGGAACTATATAGCTACATGACATGATAGGTCTGTCAAAACCCACAGACTATACAACACAAAGAGTGAACCATATGTAAACTGTGGGCTTTGGTCACAAAAAGCGAACTGTAATGTAAACTATGGACTTTGGTTGAAAATGAGGCATCAATATTACTTCATCAGTTGTAACAAAACATACTGTGACATGTTGGTGGTGGAAGGGGCTGGGTGTGTGTTGGGGGATGGTTATGTGGAAACTGCACTTTCTGCTCAATTTTACTGTGAGCCTAAAACTTGTAAAAAATGAAATTTATTAATTAAAACTAAACAGATTTTAAAATCTAGATAAAAGTTACTATGAAGCAGAAAGTGATATAATCATATAATTATATAAATTAATAAAAATAATTGTTGAATGCATGCTTTAGGATTAAGTACAGTTGTACACAACACAAAAAAACAACAACAAATGTGGTTTAGACAAGATAGAAGAATATGTTTCTCATGTATGCAAAATAAGCCTAGAAGTAGGCAGTCCGGAGTTGGAATGGTGACTCCACAGAGACTTTGGGGACCAAGGCTTCTGGCTTTGCTGAGACTCCCATCTCAGCATCTGACTCCCATCTCTTGGTCTGATATAATTGCCAGAACTCCGGCCATTATATCTGCATTCTAAACAGCAGAGAGCGAGGAAGGAGGAAATACTGGCATGCCTCCTTCCTTAAATGCAGACTTACAGGAAGTTTCATATTATATTTCTGCTTTTATCTTATTGGTCAAGAACTTAGACAAATTGTCACATGTACCTGTGAAGGAGTCTAACAATTTTTTACCTATTGAATGTACACAAAATTTAAAAAATCTGCAGAGAGGTCCAGCTAAAAATCAGGGCTCTGTTTCTAAACAAAAAGAAAGAAAGGGATGTTGGAGTAGGCAGCTAGCCATCTGAGACTTTGAGCAACTGTTGCTAAGTTAAAAATACAGTGCTAGAGGCAGAGGATGCAAAAACACATTAGATCAATAGGAGAAATAAACATGCAAGCACGCAGCTATTATATATGGTGGCAATTTGTTAATGGCACAAGGATTTCAAAAGAGGATGTGAGTATGCCCAGTTGGGGTTGATCAGAGAAGCCCTCCTAGAGGGAAGGATATTTTACAAAGACCTAGAAGGATGGAGAGAATTTGAACAGTAGGAAGTGGTGGAAAAGAAGGCAAACTTGGCATAGGAAATGGCATGAAAGAAAGCAAGTTGTTATTTGATAAAGAGGGCTATGCCTGTTATCGGTGCATTTTATAGTCTGCACAGATACAGAAAGTGCCTAGGCAGGAAGAAGTTTATGTCTGTAGTTTGGACATCTACCCTAATGACATCGGTTTCTCTATTCACAATCTGTCCATCATTCCCATGGGGTGGGAGGTGAGGAAGAATTCCATTCAACAACATACACTTAGAGTATCTCAGGCAAAGAGACTTTTTTTCTTTTGTATTTATGATAAAACACCCAAATATGTATCCAAGTGGGATTACCAGCCTGGGTTACATCCAAGAGACTTTGGTTACTAGAACTATTTCTCATCATAAATCCCCAAACAAGTTGAGTTTTTCACTTCCTCTCCTAATCTGCCATGGAGCACAGCCGAGTTGCTTGAAGTCATCTACTTCTTGGCAGTGGCTACAATTCCAAGATGATGGAACGATTCTTTTCCATATACATCATTATTATTTCTAGTATAAATATTTATCAAGCACTCACTGTGCAATAGAGAAGAGCTCCTGCTTGGTGGTCTTTCCAGCTGAACAAAACAAACATGAGGAGAGGTCGAGGGAAGAGGTGGGAAGAGAACCTCAGCTGGTGGGAAACAATAGGAATTGCTTCCCCACCCGACCTCCTTTTATTCATGTTGGATGTTATTTGGACTTGAGTGCCATATTTCAGATACGTAAAATGTGTTTTTATTTGTTTAACATATGCTTTATAGGGCTTACCATGTGCTGTGCACTGTTCTAAGCTCTTTACAAATATTAATACATTCAATCCTCATAGAATCCTGTGAAATAAGTCGTTTTATTATCCCCATTTGCAGATGAGGAAACTGAGGCACACTGTAATTTGCCTAAGGTCACTCACTGGGCACAATGACTCTAGAGCAACACTGTTCAGTAGAACTTTTTCTGATGTCAGAAGTGTTCCATATTTGCGCTGCCCAATAGGGTAACCACTGGATACATGTAGCTGCTGAGCACTTGAAATGTGGCTTGTATGACTGAGAAAGTGAACTTCTGAAAGTTCAGAAGGCCACCCACCTCGCCCTCCCAAAGTGCTGAGATTACAGCCTTGAGCCACCACGCCCAGGCTGCCTTTCTTTCCTTTCCTCTCCCTTCCTCCCTCCCTCCCATTTTTCTTTCTTTCTTTCTTTCTTTTCTTTCTTTCTTTCTTTCTTGCTTTCTTTCCTGCTTGCTTGCTTTCTTTCCTTCCTTCCTTCCTTTTCTTTCTCTCTCTCTCTTTCCTTCCCTCCCTCCTCTTTCTTTCTTTTTTCTTTCTTTCTTTTCTTTTTCCTTCCTTCCTTCCCTTTTCTCTTTCCTTCCTTCCTTCCTTCCTTCCTTCTTTCCTTCCTTCTCTTCTCTTTTCTTTTCTTTCTCTTTCTTTTTTTGAAGGAGCGAGAGCCAAGAATATAGAGATTCTTTTGTAAAACAGTGATCCTTCCTGGTGCATTTGCTGTTTAATTATGATAAACAACATGAGATATAAGTTTATAGAAAAATATGAGCAAATCACTCAGGTGGTGCCATTCTCTATTCCCTGGCTATTAAATAGGACTACAATAAAGCTCTATCTCCAATGCAAGTTTTCTCACAATTAGTAGCAGATGAGGAGGTCAAAGGGGAGAAACCAATGGCTGGTTAGGTCATGGACATTTGGTAGCACAGACCATTGTTAACAGCGAAAAGCAACATTATAGTATCTGGTGTCTGCTTGGGAAAATGAAGAGCAGGACAAGGTCATGTGTGTTCTCTTGCTGTCATCAAGACTAACACTCCCTCTTTTCTCTCTTTCCCTCCCATCTTAACGCTTCTCTACTTTACTCAGCTTTCGTGGTTAAACTCAAATTCCACTTCTTCCTTTAAAGCTGCCCTCCTGTCTCCATGTGAAAGCATCCTCCCTACAATATGACTGTATCTTTCTTCTGGTACTTACTGGGTTCTATACTATGTAATAGCTAAGTAAGTACAAGTCCTAACTCTCCTACTTACTCTCAACTCTTAAAGGTCTGATTTCTGTTTGTATTAATTTTCTGTAAAACTTCATACAAACCTGGGCAACATGGTGAATGAGACCCTGTCTCTATTAAAAAAAAAAATTAGCCAGGCGTGGTGGCACACACCTGTGGTCCCAGCTACTCAGGAGGCTGAGGCAAAAGGATCACTTGAGCCAAAGAGGTTAAGACAGCAGTGAGCCATGTTCACACAACTGCACTTTACCCTCGGCGACTGAGCGAGATGTGCTCACATTCCATAGATTATTTTAACTTTCATCCCTGTTTCCCTATTTCTAGCATGCACTTCTATGATAGCATTAACAGTATTGTATTGTAAAATTTGATGATCATATCTCTCCCCAAGACTGTAAGCCCTTTTAGAGTAGCACCTACCTTAAAATAGATGCTCTATAAATGGCAAGCAACTATTTTCTGAATGAATGGTCATTCTCAGAAATTTGTAGTATATGTAGCATGTTTGTCTTTTGTCTAAAACAAAAAGGATCCCTCCTCCAATGAAACTCTTCTATATTAGTATTAGATTAAGCATTAGGTAATATCAAACTAACTTCCGCATTTTATAATAGCCCTGCTGTAGGGAAAGACAACGCATAGTTGTCCTAGAGAATGAGGCCATTTTCAGCCAGCTGTGGTGGCTCACACCTGTAATCCCAACACTTTGGGAGGCTGAGGCAGGCAGATCACTTGAATCGGGAATTCAAGACCAGCCTGGTCAACATGCCAAAATTCTGTCTCTACTAAAAATACAAAAATTAGCCAGGCATGGTGGTGTATGCCTATAATTCCAGCTACTAGGGAGGCTGAGGCATGAGAATCACTTGAACCCGGGGTGCGGAGGTTGCAGTTAGCAGAGATCACACCACTGCACTCCAGCCTGGGTGACAGAGTGAGACTCTGTTTCAAAACAAACAAACAAACAAAAAGAGAGAGAGAGAGAGAGAGAGAGAGAGAACATTTCTTGCTCAGCCTTGCCCAAAGGACATAGGTCATCCAAAGAGGTTTGAATTTTAGGGTACTGCACAGAACCCAGAATAGAAAAGAAGTGTGAAAACTGGCAAGACATTGCAATTTTCTACAAGTATGTAAAGCTCAAACCAAAAAAGAACATTTTTGAGAATTTTAAGAAGTATATGTGAAGGATGCTCTGACATCAGGTTTAGTGAAGGAAGGGGCAGAGATAGACCAAGATCACTTTAGCAACCTATAATTTGGTTTAATTGATTGAGCAGGGAGGAAAAAAAAAAAAGGAGAAAAAGAATGAGGAGATGGTGAAATTGACAAATGTAAAATACTGTAACAGAAATTACTGTAGCTTTGCTTTGAGTAGTACTGGAAAAGTTTGTTATACTAGGAAATAGTCATATAAATGGAAAGATGGTTTTTCATGTCTTTTATGACTTGTTGTAAATGATTAATTAAATACTCTGAGTGTTTCATTAAATATATGCATTCCTTCCAAATTAAAGTGTGCAGAGACTCGTTATAAATAAATTCATTGGGTGAATGAAAGGAGCATTTACTTCTAAAGGAATATTACTGGCAAATTTCATTCTTGACATTGATTAAATAAACTAAATTTATTTTAATGGCAATACGAACAAATTACAAGGCTAATTAGTTTTCTACTTTAGTATTTTTACATTATTTAATGCATTTATAAGTGATCCAACAATTTTAAGAATTTTACTACACAAAACGCATTTTGTAATAAAATGTGAAAATAAAAGAATGAATAAGACATGGTTCTCGCTTCACTCATTTTCTACCTCCACGCTTCATGAAACAATTTTAAGTGTCTACTATGAGCAAACCCTTTTCCTGAATGTTGCAGGCAATAGAAAGGAAAAATAAGACTTGTTTCTTCCCTTTAAAAGCTTGAAATGTCATGGGAAAAACATATGCACAAAATAACTTTAATGTAAGACAGACTTTGGTAAGTAAGTGCTAAAATAATAGAGGTACAAAGTGCTTGGGGAGTATAAGAAATGGAGGGATTAAGACTGATGGGGAGAGGATCAAGAAAGGCTTCTCGGAGGAGGAAAGGTTTGAGCTTGGCCTTGAGAGATGGCTGGAAATTTAACAGGAGGCTCTGGGCGGGGGGGGAGAAGAGAAAGTGGTTGTATGGTCTCTGGGTTGCAGGGTTGTTCTATAGAGGGGTTTTGGTGTTTCTCTGGACAATTTTGAACTGTCACATGGAAGAGATGTGTCACACAGAAAATACACAGAGCAACTAGAAACTGGTCTGAAAATACAGCCATGTGACTTTAGTGAAGAAACCGTATCAGGCCTGAAGTGTGGGCAACAACAGTGACAGGTATAATTAGACATTGAGCAGATCAGTGTTTTTTGATTAATAAGCTTGTTCTTGCTATACATTAACTCATGGGCCTGAAAGGAACTTCAGGAAGTTACTTAGGTCACCCCGACTATGTTCTTTTTTTTAAATTATTATTATTGTTCCCTTAGCCTTAGCCCTATAATATGAGCTCTTCAAATGCTCAGACCCTTAGGCTCTGCATGAGGACCAATACAACTAATAAAATATAGTAGTGGCAGCAGTTGAAGCCACCTTGTGATACCACTATTTTGTAGCCATATTAATAATATTGTGTGGGAACTGAGGCAAGGGTTTTGTGAGTCTTTCAGGGCTGCCCTTCTTTTAATCAGCCCCTGACAAGTTACAGCTTCTGCTTGGGATAAAAGCTGATCACAGGACTTATGCACAATGGCTTCCACCACCTTGCCTTAACAAAGTGTATCCCTGTCTAGCTAACAATTAGAAGTCTAAAGTTACAGAATGCTAGCGCTGGAGTGGTTATTAGGATTAATCTAACCCAACCCCTTTGTTTTTCATTTTACAGTGGAGGAAAGAGAATCTTAGGGGAAGTGATATGCCTAAAGTCACACAGTTAATGATTGGCTTACCTGAACCAGAACTAGAATGTAAATCTCTAAGTTTCCTAACTTTCAAATCAGTTTCTCTCTCCTGCAGCACACTGCCTTCTTTATTTGCATCAATAGATGTATGTGTGTATGTGCATTAATATTTCTAAGAGTTTGGCTTAAAGCATTCAGTAGGTGCCCATAGAATACTATATGTTAAGCCAGAGAAGTAAAAGGCATTGGATCAAAACATTCTCACTTGGAAAAAACATTAGAATCCTGGGAATTTCTTGAAATGCAAGAAAGCTCAGCCTCCAGGACTTGCAGTGTAAACACTGTGGCTAATTTGTTGAAGTGAGATGCCATTGATGATTCTCCCTGCCTTGAGAGATGACAAGGCTCCTTCGCAGAACAAAGCCGATTGCTGTAGCAGATTGCTAGGGGAAGGCAGATTGCAAAAAGTGATCAGGAAAAGACAAGACATGTTACCGAGACAGATCATTTTTCTTGAAGAGGAGTTAAAAAAAGACACTAAAAAGGAATTCCTCCCATAAAGTTTGTCTTTCAGAGGGCAACCATTTCTACAACTCTCTTCCTGCCTAAAGAAGCAGGCTGTAACCTGAAGCAAAGCTTGGAGAGGCTAGTACATCAGTTTTACAGAAGCACTTCTAAGAATAGTGAATATGAATAATGTAGACAGCAACCCAGTCATTTGATCCATGCGTTTGCTATGTAAAAGTCGGACAAGAATAACTTTCAACAAATTTACTTTCCAATGACTTGTTATTTTTAAAAGTGTATTCTTATTAATAAAAATGATACTTTGATACTGGGTATATAACCAAAGGAAAATAAATCATTCTACCAAAAAGACACATACCTTTGTATGTTTATCACTGCACTATTCACAATAACAAAGACATGGAATCAACCCAGGTGCCCATCACCGGTAGATTGGATTGAGAAAATGTGGCACATATACACCATGAAATGCTACAAAACCATACAAAAAGAATGAAATCATGGCCTTTGCAGCAACGTGGATGTAGTTGGAGACCATAGTACTAAGTGAATTCACGAAGGAATAGAAAGCCAAATACCACATGTTCTCACTTACATGTAGGAGCTAAACATTGAGAACATATGGACATAAAATGGGAGCGATAGACACTAGGGACTACTGGGAGGGGGGCGTGGGTTGAAAAACTACCTATCAGGCACCGTGTTCACTACCTTGGTGATGGGGGCTGTACTCCAAACCTTAGCATGATGCAATATTCACATGTAACAAACCTGCACGTGTACCCCCTGTATCTAAAATAAAAATTGAAATTAGAAAAAAAAGAGAAGCCAACACCATGCGGTTTTCAGCTCCCCCATAATCTCCATGACCCTCTTTAGTCCTAAATAAACATAAATGTAAGTAAAAATAAATAAATAAAAAATAAAGATGACACTGTTTCTCCGCTTATTTTCTTATAAAAGAAAAATGGCCACAAGCCATTCTGTAGAATAAGCTGCCTTATAAGAGTTTTATCCTTTTGACGTGATTTGATTTGAGGCTGTCCTTCTTTTCATTTGCTTTTAAATTCTATGTACAATAGAATAATTCAGTTCCACTGGATATTTTTAAAATTCTTTTTAAAATTCTTGTTTCCATCCATCAGTAGAGTACTTTTCTCCTATTGCTATGAGATAATTTTTATTCTGATTCTACACAAAAATGGCAAATCAGATGTTAGAGCAGAAAGCTACCTTAGCAACCATCTGCTGTGATATCCTCATGTTCTAGATGTAGGAATGTCCAGGGATTTCTTGATTTTTGGTGGCTCACTCAGGGGAAGACAGGGCATAACTCTAGCTAGGACACACTTTCTGCTCCTACTCCTGTGCTCTTTCACTGCCAGACATTTCACCTTCATTAGAACAGCGCCTTAAATCATGCTTGTCTTAGGAAATATACCTCACTTTTCATATTTTAATGTGCTCACTTTCAAGGAAGCTTTAGAAAAACCATGAAATGCCTTTTATTTTTAATTTTAGTTTTAATGAAAGGTGAAATTTTCTTTCCATATTAAATTCCAGTTAGAAGAGTTACTATTAATAAGTTAGTTATGTTTATTTGTGGCTACGTTAGTCAGATTTTGACTATACTCATTCTGGGTAGCAAACAACTATGAAATCTTAGTGGGTTCAACAATAAAGTTTCACTTTTTGGCTAAAGATCTGTGCATTGGCAGGCTCTAGGTGAGTTCAGGTTTGCTCTACCTAATTTCTCACTCTGGTAGCTGACTGGGACTTGCTTGTTTCATGGCAGATGGCAAATGCCCAAGAGCACAAACCAGACCACGCAAGTGCCATGAAGCCTCTGCTCAGAACACATCTGCTCACAACCCATTGGCCAGAAAAAGTCACACGGCAAAGCCCAAGGGCAGGGATGAATGCCTTGTCTGCTCTACAGAACCATCGCAAAGTTATATGACAAGGTGTGTGGATGCAAACGCTTTTGTAGGGTGAGCATGGAGAATTGAGCCTAGTATTCCAACCTACTACTTGTGAAAATTAAAATGGAAAGAAATTGTTACTTTCCTCTAGAATTGGAAATTAAACTATTGAATTCTCCAAGATGCCTAGATTAAGACAAAGCTTTATTTAAAATTTAATTTTCTGAATGCCTTTGGTTTTCTTGTGTAATCTAGTACAGTTTAGGTTATTTAGATATGCAGTAAATACTTGAGGGATACATAAATGCTGTGTCCACTAAGAAACTACCCCTTTTGTAATATCAGTTCATTCATCCATTAGGGACTATTTATTGAGGGCTACTATGTGCCAGGCACTACAGTATTTATAAGTGAGTGAAACACATCAATGTACAGAAAATAAAAATGCTGCCTGTGTGGAGCTTATGCTCTGACAACATATTTTTCTTTAAAACGAAAAAATAATAAGCAAAAGATATTGTATGTTAGTATCTGATATACGCTTTATACAAAATCAGGCTAAAAGAATTAGGAGGACTAAGGTGGGGATAGTGACAGGCTACAATTTTTTTGTAGTGTAAAAAAGGGGTGCATGGTAAATTTTACCAAAGTTGACATTTGAACAGAGACTTAAAGGAGGTGAGGGATTTTTCCCTCTGTTCCCCACGTAGCCATAGAGATTCATGAAGGGTCTGCAGCCAGAGAGCATTTCAAGTGCAACTCTTGGAAAGGGGGTGATGGAGGGGGCCCTAACAGGGCAGGGCTTGGGAACAGCCTCCACCCCCGGACACCCCAACCAGAGTACTCCTAATTTCAGCTGTTAGATTTAGCCCTAAGATTTCTTCTGAGGAATATCCTACCTTTAAAAAAAAATGAATAAATGCCTTAGAATACTATGCTAGATTGTGAACTCATCCAAAGTCAAAGATCTGGCTTAAGATCTTGATTAAGAACATTGAAAAGTGTATTAATAAAATTTATTTATTTATTAATAATGGCTCAATTTCTTAATAGTCAACTGCCCCATGGCTTAGTCTGTAGCCCTCTCTCCTCCTTATATTTTTTCCTTAGATACTTTATTCAAGCCTTAAACACCATCTATATGCTAATGACTCCTAACTTTACATCAGTCCTGACTCTTCAACAGGACTCCAGACAGTTCCCCTTGGATATGTGATGAACAATCTCAAACTTAACATAACCGAAACGAAACTCAGGATTCTGCCTCCTCCATCACACCATTACCTTTTTAATTGTCCTTATCTCAGCAAATGGGGCCATCACTCCTCCTATGCCAGCACATGCATCTCCATGTGCAAAATATGTTGTATATCATCTCACTTCTCTCCACCTCCACTCTTGCCCAAGCCCCATTATCTCCTGTGACAACCTCTCATCTGGTTTCTGTTTGACAATTGATTATGCTGTAATCACTGATCTTTTAAAAATATATATCATGTCACTCCCCTCTAATGCTTTATATGACAATGAGGATGAAATCCAAACTTCTTGCCATGGTCTACAAAACCCAGCGTGATCTGGCCCCTGAATATGCCCTGCATATGTCCCTGATCTCTTGCTGTTTTATTTGCCTAGAGAGCTTTCCTCCCCCACCGGTCATATTTTGAGATGGTTGGTCTCCACAAATGATCTATGTCTCAACTTATATGTCCACTTTTCAAAGACGTCTTCCCCGACCAACCAGTCATCTCTATCACCTCACCTTTCTTACTACTTATCACTGTTCCCAGTTATTTTGTTGATTAATTTGTTTACTTGATTACTGTCTATCCTCAACCATCAGAATATAAGCCCCACTGCAGCAGGGATTTTGCTGACATATTCCAAGAACCTAGAACAATAACTGACATATAATAGGTGCTCAAAAAGGATCGACAAAATAAATGATGACTAGGATCAGTGCTTTTTCAGAGACTAGGTGTTACTAGGAAAATGGAGAGGGCACCACGGCATTGAGTGTTTGTGGAGGTGGTGGTATGGTGATAGGAATTTTTGGCTTCAAAGCAAGGCAAAAATGGAAAAGAAATGGAAAGTTAGAGAAATAAATTTTCTCTGCTGTGCAATTATAACTGAGTCTGGTCCCAGATTTTGGTCTTCTTCACAACTCAGGCCCATTTAATCTATTACTGTATCTGCTAGGTTCTTTGATTGCAGACAAGAGAAACTCACCTCTAGACACTTAAGAAAAAAAGAAAAGAAAAGAAAGGTTTAGAGCTTACACATAGAACAGAAGTGAAAACACAAGTACCAGGTCTTAGTATAGGAACTTGAGTAGCTTCAAGGAAGTTGGGCCAGGAAAAAATGGGACATTTTCTTGAGGCCACTGAGGTTGGGATAAAAGAAGTGCACCGATTTTCACTTTTTGACATTTTGCCAAGTTTTAGTTCTGGGGCAAAAATATCTGACATGGCTTGAGTCCTGAGCCTACCCCAGGATCCAGGCATGGAGTGAGCCCCCACCACCATAAACCCAGTGGACTGTTATCAGAATAACAAGTAATGGATACTAGACAGGCAAATACAACAGCTTTCCACTCCATTCCAGGAAGTGTCATGGGGTGAGGTGTTTCATTTTAGAGGGTTATAATCTAGTTTGCAAGGAAATAAAACTAGAGGTCACTTATCTCAATGAAGGAAATGTATTATTACTGGGAAAATAAGGCATCCTTCCTGTTAACCAATGAGAAAACTAACAGAGATTTATTCCTAGACATGCATTTTCCCTCCTGAGGCCCATTTTAAGGATAGCGTTTCTCATCTTCTGCAAACTGTCAGCTGGAACAGGACCTCTCCTACCTTCACAAGGGCATTGCTTATCGCTAACTGCAGAATTTCCTCTGTTCTCACTAAATTGCCAGATTTTACTTGGCCTGCCACTTGGCCAACATTAAGTGGTAAAATAAATAACTCTAACCATAAGCCTCCAGCAATTCACAACCAATTTCGGTGTGTGTGTGTGTGTGTGTGTGTGTGTTTGTGTTAGGTGGGAGTGGGAGGCTAGGCGAAAAGGTAGGGGAAAAAAGGAGAAGAAAACTTAAGGATGTCTCAACAATGTAAAAGTAAAGTGGGTATCTCTACAGTGAAAACATTCTTTCCCCTAAAGCTTATGAATTAGGGGGCAATTTGCCTAGTTGGAGCAAGATTTTGAACTATGAGCTAGAATTTGAATTATAAGTTTGAGTTATGATTGATCACATAAAATTCATCTTTATGGCAATAGATAATAATTTATATACCTATTTGTTTCTTTAACAAACATTCATTGTGTGCTGGCAGTGTTCTAAGCATGACTGAGGGAGATGGATTTGTTTCTTGCTCTCATGGGGCTGGCAGGGTAATGGTGGTCATGAGGCAGGTGAAATAAACAGCAGCTTGGAGGGATCCTCCTTGTCAGGGGGTGAGTTGGGGTTGCCATTACCTTCTGTCAGAGAAAAAGAACATGAAGCCTTCAAAAATAAACTGGGCTTCAAGGAGAGAGAATGCTATACTTGCTAACCAAGATGGAAGCATGCATCCAGAAAACAAAGGGTTCAGGACTAAGAGGAGTCAGAAGGTCCTATGAGACTGGCTGGGAACAAGGGCTGTGTGAGTGGCGAGAGGAGAAGCTCAGCGCAAATCCAAAGATAGAGTCAGGGAGCATAGAAAAGAAAGAATTCTTCCTGCAAGGATCTAGAGCTAAGTGGGACACAGCAGGAACAGGGCCAGGTTTGATGGGCAAAATCCCATGTTCATGACCAAATTATAAATACAAAATCAGGTTTGAAAGTGCACGTCACTGTAGAAAGAGAAATCACAATGCATTACACATTTTTAAGAGCTGACAAATACCCCAAATATGACAAAATCCAGAAAAAAATACAGTAGCTGCTCCAATTAACTGCCTGGCATAGCCCTATTACTGCTTGATGCACTTTTATACTTATTTTGCTAAATTTTTTTGATTGTGCATTTATTGGCCATTCACTTTTTTACAGGAAAATGACTTTGTAATGTAGTTATCTATATAGTGAACAGAACAATAATTCATTCTTCATTCTGGCATGAATGATTACAACTTGGATTTTTTTTTTTATTTTTGTTGGTGTTGACTAGGTATAGATATAGTCACTCTACATATCTGAAGATTGGAAGAACTTTCACAAACTAGCTTCTGGCTTTGTGTATTTCAATCCTTGTTTCTCCTCCCCAGTCCCTATACTCCTGGTCCCAGGCTGATATGGTGCAAGATATATACTTACCATAGGACTTCTGTTTATGCACCTTTGTGTCAGCAAAGTAGGTGGTAGGAATGTGGCTGGAAACCATTCAAACACCAAGAAGGATAGAAATAGCTTAATCCTACACACAAAAAAGTGCCTGTGAACCACAAATATACATCCCACTAGGCCTAAATTAAAGTAAACTTTCCCTTAGCTGAATGCTAAAAATGCCTATGGCCACTCCAGTACCACTGAATGTTAGGGAGAGTAAGACAGAGTGGAAGTTGAAGTAGAGAGACAGTGATCTTAACTGATTATAGTTAAATATTGTTTTTTCACCAATTTTATTATCCATGTGATCAGGTGAACACACTGCATGAGCCCCTCTCAGGGCCTTGGAAAATCACTGTGCAAGGAAAGGGCCTTGAAACTTGTCAGGCTCTGGAGCAGGCTTTGGTAGTCAAGAAATCTCAGAATAAGACTTGGAAAGAAAAAAACAACAACAACTCAGAATAACAAAAGGGAACTGTAATCCGAAGTGTTATGATCTGAGAAAGAGGCCTGCTACCTCAAAGGAAGGAGAAATGAGTGACATTTTGGAAAGGTTCCCAGGGTTCCCACCAGTGCCAAGTTTAGCCAGAAGGCCTGTGCTTGGACTCAGCAGCACATAACATGTTCCCAGGGAACCCTGTATCAGTTATCTGTTGCTGCATAAAAAATCACTCTAAAACATAAAGGATTAAAACAACAATAAGCATGTATTATCACACACAGATGATACACATATTATACTTCTGAGGGTTAGGTTCTGGGAGTGGCTTAGCTGGGTGGCCCAGGCTCACTCTCACATCTGGCAAATTAGTGCTGGTTGTTGACCAGGTTCCTCACTACATGGACCACTCCACAGGGCTGTTTGAGTGCCCTTATGACATGGCAGCTGGTTTCCTCAAGAGTAAAGGATCCAAGAAGTAAGGTGGAAGCCTCAATGTCTTTCACCATCTAGTCTCAGAAATTTCACTGTCATTTCTATAAAATTGTATTTGTTACACTATTCAGCTGCATTCATTGTGTGAGGGGACAACACAAGGGTGTGAATACCAGGAGATGGGGATCAACAAAGGCCATCTTGGAGACTGGCTTCTGCTGACCCTTTGCACTGTAATGTAGTTTAACTTTGTACAGCAGCAGACAAAAATATGGAAATACTGTTCTAGCAAAATGTGGAAAAGACCTAAGATCCCAGGAGCTTGTGTCTGTGGTTGGGTGTTGCTGGGGGTGGTCAGGGAGAGGTCTCCAAAGATAGCCCTTGGCAGAATTCTGACTTACGAGAGGCAAAGAAATAGAAAGAGCACCTTTATTTCACAGATGACCATCTTGGACATAGAAAAGGAAAGTGAATATTCCAAGGCCACATTGCCAGTCAGATTCAGAGGTGGCAGAACCTTGACTACTCTTAATAATGATAATTTAAGTACTAGAGTATTTCCCTCCATACCAGGTACTGGCCTACGTTTTCTGTGTATATCATCTCATGTAATATTTACCATAGCTAAGGAACTGGAGGCACCAAGAGGTCTAGCAAATTGCTCATGGTCATGTAGCTAGTCATGGTAGAACTGGCATTTCAACCAAATTCTGTCTAGTGTCCAAACCCCCTTTCTCCACCTCCACATCCCACTCCTTCCAAACCTTCCATTCTTTTAAGACTGTCAAGTTGTCTCCTTTCTATAATCCTTCACCCTGTCTTCCCTGACATACCTCATTCCCATGGAGAAGTATTCTGTTTGGGGATAGCCTAAGGGGCCCTGCTTTATCAGAACTCTCAAACACCTTACAAATTACTCAACATAAGTACGAATACAGTGAAAACATAAGTAGAACCCAGAAGTAAAAAGTTCTAAACATTTCAGGCAAACAATGCCAACATGTGTGTAATATGCGGAAGTTTAGCTTTAAGTTTTCAGAGCAAAACTTGGAAGGAGCCTCCTCACCAAAACAAGGCCCCCACCCCAAGCCAAGTATTCTAACACCTAACAGCCAAATCTGATGGAGCACTATATGCTTGCCATTGTTCTATGTGCTCTACCTCTACTGACTAACTCTAACTTTTATAATAGCCTCATAAGGTAGGTTACCATTATTATCTCCATTCTCCATTTTTATGCAATTTGTCTGCAAGGTTACACACTAGGCAAGTGGTAGTTCTGGGATTTGGACAAAGTCTGGGTCAAGAATTCACGCTTGTGTGCAGTCTGCTCATGTTTGTCTTTTTTCTTTCAAGTCTGCTGTTGCCCTGGAGATGCTGTCAGTGGAGTCTAAGATTTGGTCCCCTTGTTCGTCAACATTCATCAACCAGAATTCTTGAGCATCTGTCAAGGTGAGGCACTGTGCTAAGCACTCAGCATAAATTGACTGAAGAAAACAGACACAGTCCCTGCCTTCCCCGAGTGTGCATTCTAGTGGGAGCAACAGACCTTAAATGAGGTAATAAATAAATTTATTTAAAGTTAACAACTCAACAAATAAGGATAGCTTAAAATTGTAAGAAATGTTATGAAAGTAAAACACTGTGTGCTCTCATAGATGATCCCAGGAGGATCTATTCAGACATGGTTTGGTCAGTGGAGTCTGATAGCAAATTTAAGCTGATACTAAAAGAATGAAAAGCTTTAAGATGAGATAAAGGAAGAGGCATTTCAGTTAAACATGGAAGACACAAGACATTCTTTCTTAATCTTTCCACAGACCTTTCTAAAATTGAGTATAAAAGGAACTAATGAGATAGAAACTCAGAAGGACAAAGACAACAGGTGATGAGAGAGAGAATTGTGATTGCAAAGAGTGAACGTATTTTTGGAAAATAAAAAGTGGAAGGAGGAGTGAGCAAAAGCAAGAATGCTGTACACCAAGTGTGAGCAAGCCGGATGCCAATGTCAAAGGAGCCGAGTCACAGCATCTAACTCCCCTAGTGAGTCTCAGCCATTGATGGTGCCTGGTCTGTGGAAGATAAGGGTGGAGTTCTGGGGAGGAATCAGGAGAATGGTTTGAAAGTCAGTATAAAGCACATTTAAACCCCTGGACCCTCTCTTCCCTCTCCTCTACCCAGGTCCAGGCAAGTGTTCCTCCTCACCCTGCCAGGATGCCAGAATCTTACTATTCCGTGGAGAAGTTGAACTGGAATGGCTCCACACCCAGGATGCCAGCCCCAGAAGAAGTAGAGGTGCAAGGGAATAGGGTCTGAGCACAAGTGTAGACATTGAAACATAAGATTTCTGCTCCTTCCAGCTGCGCCAACTCTATGGGTTTGGGTTATAATCCTGTGATAGTATCATTTGACTTTTTACAACCGTATCTTTTGTTCCTTTTATAAAAATTTTACTCACACATACACAGGCACACACACATGCACACATACATGTATTTTTTTTTAAGAGAAGAGGAAAAGCGTTTCTTGAGGAGGAAACAGCCTGTGTGAAGATCCTGACCAGTGCATTCAGGGGAGTGGCAAAGAGGACCTGGCAGTGCAAGAGCAGCAGTAGGAGGAGGACATGGGGAGGATGAGGTTGGAGAGAGCGAGGTAAGAGGAGGACATGGGAAGATGAGGTTGGAAAGCATGGGGCCAGATGCTGCGGGACCTTGTGGGCCATCTGAAAAGTCTGGGTTTTCTTTGAAATGTAGCCATGAAAGGTTTTTAAGCCATGGGTAACATGATCTTATTTAGATTTAAAGAGTTACTCTAGTTGTATAAAGAATATTTTGTCACATATTTAGCTGGGTCTTCCCATGAAAAATTATGTATCCCAGTGCTTTAGAGCGGAAAGGACCTTCAAGATCATTTAGTCCAACTCTTTCTTTTAAAAGATAAGCAAACTAAGAAGCAGAAAATTTATGATTTGCCCAAGGTCACAGAGCTAATAACTATGTGAGGCTTTTAAACTAGGAGTTGCAGGGTGATAGATTATACTTTTAAGAAATCTTTCTACTCTGTATTTCCTTTGGCCAGAAGTGATGTCTCCCTTTTCTGAACTTTCATCTCACTTTATTTTTCTCTCCTATGGTGCTTACTCATTTATTACCTTGATCATAGTTCTTTGTGTTCTTGTCTTGTCTTATCTCCTTTATGAGACTATAAAAGCAATCCCTGGAGAGCAGGAAATATGGTCTTTACCTTATGCATCTCTGTAGGACATTGCCTGTGGTAGGTGTTCAGTCAATGTTTGTTAAGTAAACAGATCAATGGACAGGTGATGCGCGAATGAATGAATGAATGAATGAATGAATAGAGTTCTCCATATACTATAAATACTGAGTGTTTACTGACTGAATATGCACAAGTAGATTATACTCTCTGTGATTTATCATTCTAGGCTACCTCCTAGCTATGTTTTCATTCATTTTTCTCTTATATGTACATAATGGAAAGTGGTTATTTTTAATCAGAAGAAATGAGGTGGCCTAGAAAAATATCACATTTGTAAGTCAGGTAATTCTTTCTTCCAAGATTATCAGCAGGGAGAGCCTCTCCACACTCCCCCCTTCCTTCCCCCCCCAACACCACTGGCTAGGTTTAAATGTTCTTTCTCAACACATGATCCTTTGGGAGCTTATTTCTGAATTTTGTTTTTCAAGAGATGACTGAGACTGCCCATAAGAAACTAACCAAGTGTCCAGGGTAAAACTGTGATATTACAAAGGAGAAAAATGTTTTACTTAAGATTAAAAAAAAAACACAAAGAAGCAGGGCTCTAACTATGCCCTCTCCAGCAGAGCAATATACATACATCCAATGAAAACTAATGCTGCCAATAGTGGAGAAAGCCCTGAGGGAGATTTGGGAGCCATGGGTGATGTCCCTGCCTTCGATATTGACTTGTTCAATGGCTCTGATAATTCATGAGCACTCTCTGTCTCCCCCCCACCCCTGCCCTTGGTTTCCTCATCCATAAAAGATACATAAAAATATTAGAAACAATTGGTCATAGGTCCAGTTTCTGCTACCACAAAATGACCCATTAATTCCGTCCATAAAATTGGTCAGACTGGTTTCGGGGATAATTATTACATTTTTGGACTCACTGATTTGGCATCTTGCACATACATAGTCAGGCGCATGTTGAGAATCTTTGCCGGAGATGAGGTTATACAATGGATTTTGGCTCCCTGCATGAAGAAACAAGCTTCAGGGCATGCGATTTGATGATCTAAGGTCTCCACTAAGGCAATCGGCACTCAGAATACAAACATGACTCATTGTGTATGGGAACTCATTCCACTGTTCACAAACTTCGGTTTGAGGGTTGGGAAGGTCTGGAAAAGATTCCAGTGTAAAGCCTAATTCAGAAGGGTACAGATTGTTTTCTTTATAAAGTGACACATGTCAGTGTTGTGAAACAGTGGAAACTGGAAGGAAAAGAAAATCTTGTGTCGACTGTCACGGAGTCATCCTGCTGCCCCGGCTACAGACATCTCTTGCTTTCCACTCCTGTGCTTCACTATTACAATGAAGCCACTGTCCTCAGATAATTCCAGCTGCTTAACCATAGTAGTTATCTATTGCTAGGAAAGAAGCCACCCCAAAAGTCTGTGGTTTAAAGCCACAACATTTTATTATTTGTTCATGAAATCTGTAGTCTTGGTGGAGCTCATCGCCAATTCTGCTGCTGGTCTTGCCTGGAATCACTCATGCAGGTGGCATTATCTAGAGTCTCAACTGGGCTAACTCTCAAATAATACAGAATGACTTCATTCCCATGCATGTCACCACAGCTGGGATGGCTGAAACAGCTGGGGCTGGTCCGGCATCTCTCCCTCCCTCTCTCTCACTCTCTCTCGGTAGTTTCTCCAGCAGTGCAGCTGACTACCATTACCTGGGGACCCCGGGCTCCCAAGAGAACAAAAGCAGAAACTGCCAGGTTTTCTTAAGGTTCGTTTCTCAAACAGCCGCAGTGTCACTTCTGCAGCATTCTATTGGTTACAGCAAGTCATAGGCCAACCCAGATTCAAGGAGAGGGGAAACAGATCCCATATCATTATGTAAAGAGTGGCAAAGAATTTCCAGACACCTTTAATCTACCACAACCACAATTACATGGTCAGGTCTTGCGGGGTAAAGGAGCATCTAGTGACTTGCCCAAACTTCTCCCCTTCCACAGACTTCCGCTGGTTCCTCCTTGGATGCTCCCCTCTTACAATGCAGCCTTCACTCCAGGGCTCTGGGCCTGTTGCTTTTACTTTTCTGTCACTACCAGCCAACTTCTCTCTACTGACTTTCTCTCCACCTCATAGTTGTTGGTTATTCACAGGCTCTGCTGCTCCATGGCATTATTGTCATATGTCTTCTACTGCTATAAAAATTAGTAGTGTACAGAAAAGTGTTAACAAAGCAGGCCAGAGACTGCTAGCCTTAGGAAGACCTGCTTGCAAGGTTGATCCTTGGCTGGCATCTAGGAACTTGGATTTTGAGGGGTGTATTAGTTAGGGTTCCCCAGAGAAACAAAACCAATAGGATATGTGTATGTGTATATACATATACATATACAAATATATGTGCATATTTGTATACACATATACACATACTCACATATATGTATATATGTGCATATTTGTATACACATATACACATACTCACATATATGTATATATGTGTATATATGTGCATACAAATATACAAATGTATATATGTGTATATGTGTGTATTCAAATACACAAATGTATATTTATATATGTTTGTAAATATATGCGTATATTTGTATATATACATGTATATGTGTATATTTGTATACATATACACACATATATGTATATACATATACATATACATATACAAAAGAGAGACTTATTAAAAGGATTTGGCTCACAGGATTATAAGCCAATGATAAGTCCAAAATACACAGGGTGGGCTGACAGGCTTGAGATCCAGGACAGTAGATACTGCATTTCCAGTGTAAAGGCTGGGGTGGTCAGACGCGGTGGCTCATGTCTGTATTCCCAGCACTTTGGGAGGCCAAGGTGGGCAGATCTCTTGAGGCCAGGAGTTCAAGGCCAGCCTGGCCAGCATGGTGAAATCCCATCTTTACTAAAAATACAAAAACTATCTGGGCATGGTGGTTCACACCTGTAGTCCCAGCTACTCGGGAGGCTGAGGCATGAGAATTGCTTGAAACTGGGAGGCAGAGGTTGCAGTGAGCTGGGATCACACCACTGTACTCCAGGCTGGGCAACAGAGTGAGACTCTGTGTCAAGAAATAAATAAATGAATAAAATAAAAAATAAAAAATAAAAATAAAGACTGGCAGGTGGAGACCCAGGAGAGCCAATTCAGTCCAAAGGTGGCCTGCTAAGAATTCCCTTTTGTTCCGAGATGCCAGTATTTTTGTTCTGTTCAGGCCTTCAACCGATTGAATGAGGCCCATCCACATACTGGAGGGCAGTCTCATTCAAAATTCACTGATTTAAATGTTAATCTCATCCCAAATCCCCCTCCAAGTGAATATATAAAATTAACCATCACAGGAGGGTTTCCATTATCCCCAGAAGTGATAAGAGGGCTCACTGCACTTAAACTGTTTGTACAAGCAATGTGGTTCATGCTGGACACCTGCTTTCATGATTCCCAAAAGGAATAAGGAAAGGAATCCCCGGTCTGGAATTTTATTACATGCTAGGCAGAGAGTGCCTATGTAATCAGCCCCCAGTAAAAGCCCTGGGCACTGAATCTCTAATGAGCTTCCCTGGTGAACAACATTTCATACCTGTTGTCAAAACTTGTTGCTGCAGGAATTAATCGCATCCTGTGTGACTCCGATGGGAGAGGACTCTTGGAAGCTTATGTCTCGTTTCATCCAGATTTTGCCCCATGCACCTTTTCCTTTTGCGGATTTTGCTTTGTATCCTTTTGCTATAATAACTCTTAGCCCTGACTAGGACTCTGTGCTGAGTCCTGTAAGTCTTTCTCGAAAATCATTGACCCTGGGGATGGTCTTGGCAGTCCCCAATACTAGTAGGAAATGGGAAAATTATGTCACTAGCACAGGTCTATTCTCAATTGTTAATACAATTGAAACAAAGATGGAGATTATTTCATAATAATTAGAAGTATTATCTGAAGGTAAGGGACTAACTATATGAGTGTGGCACTCTGCTACACACCACAGAATATTCAAAGGGTGTATTAGGAACACAAATGAGTGGCCAAAGCTTTCTAGAGGGGGAGGGTTATTTGAGTGCTTTGGAAAAAGGGAAAAAGGAGGTGGTAGAGCCCAGTGTTTGAGAGTTTGGACTCTGGAGACATGGCTGAGTCCTGAATAGCTGCACTGGCTACTCCCAAGTTGTTAATCAACACGAACTTAAAGCTCCAAAAGTATAACGTGGCTTAATAAAAATAATGACTAATACTTATCAAATGTTTATCACATTCTAGGAACTTTGTGTATTTACTCACTTAACCCTCATAACAATCTTATTAGGTGAGTATTATATTAATCTCTATTTTGCAAATTCAGAAACTGAGGTCAGGAAAAAAGGTCCTGCAAATACTCACAACAGAAGAGTTTTGAGACGCTTAGCTCAGTCAATACATGTAATGCCCTTGGGAAATGTCTAGAGCATTAGAAGCATTCAACGAATATTAACTATGATCTTTTAAAACAGGAGGGGGAAGAGAGGAAGAAAAGGAGAGGAAAGAGAGAAGTTGGGACCAAGGGTCACTATATGAGCAAAGCAGAGGAATGGACCATAGCAAAGTATGCTTCATGAGTAATGAGTGGAACGATGGGCAACAAGCAGTGAGTGAATCCTCCTGGGTGCCAGGTATTGGGCTAGGAACTTCAGTCCTGGGCAGCCCAGGAAGCATGCTGGATTGAAGAGTAGTAGGAAACAGGGAACGATTTAGAGGCACCTGACTGTCATTTTAGCCCTTATCATCTAGGGCTGTGATTCTCAAATTGACACAACAGTGTCTTAGAAGCCATAGTACTATTTGCAGGCAATATGAAATAAACATATATACTCACATTAGCTTGTGGTCAGCATAAGTAGTTCAAGAAAAAAAAGGGAGAGATGTTTAAAATAGAACATAATTTAAAGAAATAAACTTTTAAATGTAAATCAGTGACACATCACTATTATTTGATTTTTAGTAGCTTGAGAACTACTGTATTAGGTAGTGGAGAAAGACGAATGGTTGGGAAAACAAATCTGGCTTAAGGCATAGAGTTAGGATGGAAGTTGGGGAAAGAAAAATGGCTAGCAAGCTGTAGCACTCATTTGAGCATTTAAAAAATGCAAGTCAGACTCAAGGTGAGTTCATGAGTAATGAAAGGAAATAGACGAGTAGAAGATCAATGATGTAGGAAAAATGAATAGTATTTTATAGTATATAAAGACCCAGGTTCAAATCACTTCATTAATTATCAGCTTCTGACTTCTCTGAGGTTGTTTCCTCATCCACCGATGGAATTGATAACAAATGGAATTGATAACAAATACTTTAGGGTGGCTGCTATGAAGATTGGACCAAATGAAAAAGTGAATGTAAACTGACACTTGATACATGGAGGCCATTCTCATGTGATCCTCCCACCTCAGCCTCCTGAGTATGTGGAACCACAGGCATGCACGCCCACACCTGGCTAATTTTTGTATTTTTTTAGTAGAGATGGGGTTTCACCATGTTGTTCAGGTTGGCATTCTCATTCTTAATAATGCTTGCCTGAATGTAGGAGAATGAGGAGAGAGGAGTCAAAGATGGCTACAAAGATTTGACCCCAGGTGCTTGGGGAAACAGATGATCCCATGGAAAGCAATAGGAAAGAGGCAAGATTAATCCAGTCCTGAAAGAAGATGGATGAGTTCCACTTTAGGCACATTGAATGAGGCCCAATTTGGCAAGTTTACTATGCTGAAAAGAGAGCTTCTAATAAGTCAAGTAAAATTATAATCTTAGAAAAAGTGGACATATATTATTTTTTCCTGTTTGTGACATGTTGAATGCCCTTCATTGTCCTGTTATCTTTAACTGTAGTATATGGAAAGAATTTTAAAAATAGATTTAAGGGCTCTAAGAAGGGAGTCTTAGAGCCCAGGATAAATTGCACACAACTTGTGACATACGGACTACAATGGGGTTTTTATGTGCTAAACTGTGATTATCATATGACTGTTTAGATTTGCGTGATTTGTTTATTTATTTATTTATTTAATTTATTTATTTTGAAACAGGGTCTCACTTTGTTGCCCAGGCTGAGTAGTGGTGTAATCATGGCTCACTGCAGCCTTGACTTCCTGGGCTCAAGTGATCCTCCCACCTCAGCCTCCCCAGTCATGGGGACCACAGGCACACACCACCATGCCTAATTTTTGTATTTTTTGTAGAGACAGGGGTTTTGCCATGTTATCTAAACTTGGCTCATGATTATGTGAATTAAAATGTACCATGAATGCATGGAAATAAACTCCTTTGCCCTTCTGCAAATAGATCACTCATGCCCAGTTGTGAGTGCCATTTCAAATGGTACTACCATTTGGAATCAGGTAGTCTCAGCTTTGAATATGAGCCCTGTGTGCAAATTTGAATAAATTTTTTCAAATTCTCTGGGCCTGAATTTTCTAATATGTAAAAAAGACATAAAAATAAGATCTATTTTACAGGGGTCCTGTGAGAATTAAATGAGATTACATTTGGCACTCACAAATAATTGGCTATCAATAAACATAGAGTTCTCCATGCCTTTGACCCCTTTATAATGACATTGAAGCTATTGGCTGCAGAAAAAAGTTACAGATATAATTTGAGAAGTTTTAGAACCACATTTATATTCTGGCTTTTGTCTTAGTTAATGCAAGATGATGTACAAATAAATAATCTAGTTAAGTCTGGACTTGGTGACTAAGTTCAGAATAGAAGTATTAATAAAAAGCATGCTCTGTTAAGTTTTGGTAAAGCACATACCAGGTTGTACCTGTGAACTCATTCTTTTAAGTTTTGATACTTTATATGTCTTTTTATCAATAAGCATAATATTCAAATCTTCTAATTTAGAGACATTTTGCCACTTAAAATACAGAGTTGGAAAATCATGGATTTGATTTATATATCCTTGGAAAATGCCAGCCATGCCTCGCAGCAACATAATAAAAAATGTTATTGACCTAATGGCAGCCAAGTAACTTACCCTTTTGAAAATTAGCTTCATAAATAGAAATTCGTAACACACTGGTCTCCCTGAGCCTGCAGGTCTCCATGTTCCATGAGCACTACCTGTAGCATCTAGAATTTATCCCTGGTTCTACACCTGGGTTTACTTATGTAATATCTGTCTTTCTCCCTGGAACATAAGCTCTGTGATGGAAGGAAACGTATTTGTCTATTTCACCACTAGTTCCTAGAATCCAATGCGATGTTTGTTGCCTCATAGGCACACAATAAGTGTTTGTGGAAGGATGAAGGCAGGTGGAGGGAGGAACCTAATACAGTACTTGGAAATGCAGTCAGCACTTTAAAAAAGCTTGTTTAATGGATGGAGTAAGTCACATTTCCTGTTTTTCTGTTAGTCATATACTTTGTAGGACAGAATGAATATATCTTAGGCCACAAAGAAAAGTCTCAAAGTAAATGCATGAGTACTAATGAAAACTATATTTATACTATAATACTAACATTTCATTGAGTGCTTACTATGTACCAGGTACTATGCTAAGCCCTCCCTACGCATTTATTCATTTAACTATCATAATAACACTATGGGAGAATTTCTGCTGGACACATGAAGAAAATGAGGCTTGATGTAGTTTTATAAGTTTTTATAATATAGCTAATAGTGGGAGTGGGATTCAAATCCAAGCCTGTCTGACTCCACCTCCATAAGGATTTAAGAGTACCTTACAGTGGTATCTAAGTTGTCACTCACAGCATAAGAACCAGATTAGTAGGGCCTCCTGGAGGCCCACATCTGCTAAGGGAGGACACACCTGCTTAAGCACATGGGGACAGCCCTCCTGGGCCCACACAGCCCACACATGACAGGTGTCCTTCCAAGTGTCTAGCCACAGCATAGTTCAGAACTGATATGGGTTAGGTTTTGTGTCCTCACCCAAATCTCATTTTAAATTTTAATCCCCATAATCCCCATGTGTCAAGGGAGTGACCAGGCAGAGGTAATTGGATCATGGGGGTGGTTTCCCCCATGCTGTTCTCGTGATAGTGAGTTCTCATGAGATCTGATGGTTTTAAAAATGGTTCTTCTTCCTTCGCTTGGCACTTCTCCTTCCTGCCATCTTGTGAAGAAGGTGCCTTGCTTCCCCTTCACCTGCCACCATGATTGTACATTTCCTGAGACCTCCCCAGCCATGCAGAACTGTGAGTCAATTAAACCTCTTTCATTTATAAATTACCCATTCTCGGGCAGTTCTTTATAGCAGTGTGAAAACAGACTAATACAAGAACCAAAGAGGTATGTGGCAGAAATAAATGGTTAGGCACAATAAAGAAAGTTTGCCCTCAAAGAAGACCAAAGCAAACACAAATCTGGAAAAACAAGCTGGGTCCCAAGGGTCAGGAAACTGCTGGGGGCAAGTGTAGCAGGACAAGCCTCAGACACAACCCCTCAGACACCGAGTTAAAGAAGGAAGTGGTTTATTCGGCCCGGAGCATTGTCAAGACTCCTGTATCAAGAGCCCAGCTCCCCGAGTGAGCAATTCCAGTCCTTTTTAAGGGCTCACAACTCTAAGGGGGTCCACTTGAGAGGGTTGCGATCGATTGAGCAAGCAGGGGGTACGTGACTGGGGGCTGCATGCACCAGTAATTAGAACAGAACAGAATAGGACAGGGATTTTCACAGTGCTTTTCTATACAATGTCTGTAATCTATAGATAATATAACCGATTAGGTCAGGGGTCGATCTTTAACTACAGGGCCCAGGGTGTGGCACCAGGCTGTCTGCTTGTGGATTTCATTTCTGCCTTTTAGTTTTTACTACTTCTTTCTTTGGAGACAGAAATTGTACATAAAACAATATGAGGGGTGGTCTCCTCCCTTACAAGTCCATTGCTATAGAAAGGGGCCATGGGAACTGGCTACTGCGGTCTCAGAAAGCTAAGGGAAGGCATCTTGGGTCAGCAGATGATTGAGAAAACACATCAAGAAAGGACCTTCTATACAAGGCATGACTCTTTCTTCTTCGCCCCCATCCTAATCCTATCCCTATACCAACATATGCTTTCTCTCCTTCTCTTTCTCTTGCTTGCTCTCTCTCTCTCTCTCTCTCACACACACACACACACACACACACCACTGCTGCTAACATGTTCTTACATGCCTGAGGTTGCTGGCTTTTGCTCTTCCTACAAACATCTTTAGAAAACAAGGTTAAAGTGTCTAGATCTAGGACTGAACTAACAGTGCTTATGTTTCTGTCTCCATCTTGAGAGCAAGAACATGTACTCCATGTCTTTTTTCTCTCTCTCACAGCACCTATTACTAGATACCATATGCTCTGCACGTACTTGGCACTCCATAAATGCTTGCTGAATGGCTGACTTTTCCCGTCTCCCCCACCCTTTCCTTCCCACCCCAACAGCATGACTTTAAAGATCTGCTGCAGAGCTGTGGGGCAAGGTTTAAGATCCGTTTTGACAAATAACCCTTATGGGTGTTTGAAGCCAAAAGATCGAATATTTAAAGCAGAAATATGAGCTGTGACTTCATGGGTGTTCTGTGAAGAGATGCATAAAGCTGTACAAATAGATAGCCTTTCAGACAGGACATAACAGACCCAGCTTTGTGCATTTGCAAATATACAGAGGAGAAGAGCCCGAACTTCACTTTCAACCCTACATTTCCTTCTGAAATCAGTTTAAATAGGAGAGTGAAGGTAGTTAAATCTTCTATCGTTTTAAAAGGAGATCTTACAAATACTTTTGGCTTTAAAAGCTTATGTCACTGATTCATAATGTAAGAGGTGACATTAAAACTATTCTCCACCCTCTCACCACCATCACCACCCCCAGACAGGAAAATACAGGCAAAAATGAGTCTGGATTCCCTGGGAGTGGTGGGAGCAAATTGATTGCTATTAAAAAGAAAAAAAAAAGAAAAAAAGCGGGGGTGGTGCTTTTATTTTAGACTCCCAGGCATGAGATCTTGGTGCTGGGAAGTGTTAAAGGACTAAAGCAAGGATCTAGAGTCAGCAGATGGTTGAAGGAACACAGCGGGACGCAAGCACATGATGGCTCTGATGGATGACTTCATGAGGGTGTAAAGCATAGAACAGAAGAGAGAATTAGTCCCAAGAGAGAAGTCAGCATGCTCTGAGCAGGCCTATTTTTCCATTGGTCGCACTTTCTCTAAAGGATGTCCAGAGTTCCCTGGCTGCTTAGGTTAATACAGCAGAAACAAGAGCACACCCTGCGCCTTCTCCAGCTCCAGCTCTGACCATCCTGTGTTCTCTTAAAGCAGCTGACTTGAAGAAAAAGTGAATGTCTTCAGCCCTTGGCTCTTACACCTATTTTACAATCTAGAAGTGATTTTGGCAAGTGGAATCAGCTTGATACATATCACTTTTGTTTTAAGTACAACTACATTAAATGGAGCTATGTTTGTCCAGTGGCTGAAGAGGTTACCTGGAGCTAAGGGTTTGTAGAATAGTTGCACTCAAGTATGTTCAAGTACCTAGCAATAAAAATTAAATTGACCTTAAGAACTCTTGGTTATATTACTAATTTTTACATGGCTAAGATCAGAAGTGTGTCCTGTTTTCAATTCATCGTTTGTTTCCATTTCGTGTAGATATAAAATAGATCAGTAACTCTGGATTCTATAGAAAACATATTTGTCTAAGGTTATTGACCAGATAACAGAAATTTGGATAAACACACAATGCCTTGGGTTTCTTGATAATGTGTTATGTTCACAGAGAACCTTCTCATTCTCTTCTCATGTGACTCTCAAAAATCTCTAGAATGGGAATTATTATGATTCCCATTTTACAGAGGAGGAAATAATAGAAACTCAGATAATTTTATTCAATTGTTCATTTGTGCCACCCTATTCTTTGGGACCCAGTTTTGTTCTGGGCAATAGAAATGTAGAGATGAAAAAAAAAATAAGCATGGCCTGGAGAAGTTCACCGTCTATTATGTAGAACACATAGGTAAACAAAACATAGGCATGTGATCAGTACTAGGTTAGGCAGATGGACTAGATACAATGATGGAAAATGGAAAGAATCACCAAATTTGCCTGGCTGTGAGTGAGTAGTCTTCTCAAAGCTGGAAGCCCTAGAGGTAGAGGTAGAATTGTTGTTTTTTTTGTTTTTTGTTTTTTGTTTTTTTGAGACGGAGTCTCACTCTGTCACCCAGGCTGGAGTGCAGTGGCATGATCAAGGTAGATCTTAATAAGAAAGAATTTGCTAGAAAGACAAAGCATAAGGTGGAGGAGCAGCAAGAGGTGAGGCACAGAAGCACGGAACTGTGTGATCAGTTCAAGGAATAACAAGCAGTTCAGCATGGTTGTAAAGTCGAGAAGGAAGAAAAATGAGTGTTTGCTGCAGGAATACGTTCGCCTGTGATGAACAAGGAGGTTCTGGGTTGGTGAAATGAAGTCTTCAGGAACTTGGAGTGTTCGGTCTTGTTCATACCTCCAAATGGCTGTTCTAGATTCACTTACCATACCCATATTCGGTGCAGCAGGAAGGGGGAAGGGAAAAAAAGGAAAAAAGGCATGCACCAGCTGTCTTTTAAGATTTACAGGAGCTGCTGCAAGACACTTCTGCCTACAGCTCCTTGGCCAGAGCTGGTCACATCGTCACACCGCCTGCTGAGGACTTTCAATAGACTCTGTTATGATGACCAATGGGCTCAGTTAAAAATGTGTGGTCATATTAATAAAGAAAAGTGAGAGTATGAAATTTGGAGGACAACTGCAAGTATCTGCCACTGACTGGAAAGAGGAAACTGATCATAAAGGATTACAAAGATCATTGAATTAACTATGAATCATTGCTTTGAAGCTCCAACTTTGCCCTCTGGCCAGTGGGGAGTCATTGAAAGGTTTTGATGGAGGATGTTGGATGACTACATTTCCATTTATCATTAGGATAGATGACAGACTGGAGAGGGTAAGATTGGAGACAGAGGGACCAGATAGGAGATTGTTATGTTGATCTTGGTGAAAGATGATGGAGGTCTCAACTAAATAGTAGTAGAGAGATGGGGCAAAGGAAAGAAAAGGCGAAACACCAAGATGGTTATTTACCATGCTAGGTAAGTAGTAGGGGGCAGAATTCGAACCCCAATCTTTAATGCAAGTCCATGTACCATGAGATTCATCTGTTTTTTAAAAAATGTTTTCATTGACAAATAAAAATTGTATATATTATGGTGTACAGCATGATGTCTTAAAATATGTATACATTGTGTAATGAATGTCTAAATCAAGCTAATTAACATATGCATGACCTCACAAACTTATTTTTTATGGTGAGAACATTTTACTACTACATTTACATCTACTGTCTTAGCAATTTTCAAGTATACAATACGTTATTATTAACTGTTATCACCATGCTGTACAATAGGTCTCTTGAACTTATTCCTCTTGTCTAACTGAAATTGTATATCCTTTGACGAACATCTCCCCAGTTCCAACTGCCCCCATCCAGCCTCTGGTAACCACCATTCTACTCTTTATTTCTATGAGATCAACTTTTTTCACATATAAGTGAAATCATGCAGTATTTGTCTTTCTGTTCCTGGCCTATTTCACTTAACCTAATGTCCACCAGGTTTATTCATGTTGTGCAAATAACAGGAGTTTCTTCTTTTTAAAGGTTGAAGAGTGTCCCATTGTGTATATATTCCACACTTACTTTATCCATTTTTCCACTGAAGGGCACTTACGTGGATTCCATGTCTTGGCTATTGTGAATAATGCTGCAATGGACATGGGAGTGCAGATATCTCTTTGACATACTGATTTTATTTTATTTGGCTACACACCCAGTAGTGGGATTGCTGGATCATATGGTAATTCTATTTTTAGTTTTTTGAGGAAACGTCATACTGTTTTTCATAATGGCCATACTAATTAATAGTCTTCCCACAAGTGTGCAAGAGTTCCCCTTCTCTATCTCTTGCCAATACTTATTATCATTCATCTTTTTGATAATAGTCATTCTAACAGGTGTGTGGAGATGAGACTCATGTTTCTTAATCAACATTATAGTAAGCTGGATTTCAAACTACTATAAGCACTTTGTATCTATGTCATGTTGTGGAAATCAGATTTACCATGGTCCAGACCCAGGAACTAAAGAGTCCAAAAGCAAGACAACATTTGTGACACAATAACATTTTGAGATATTTTGTATTTTCTCTGCCTGCGTTCAAGCAGATAGAAGACTCTGGGCTCCCTTGTCTTATGGGAGGTCTGAGACAGGACTTCCTGGGTTTTATTCCTAAAAGCCTAAGCACATGCCAGAGGACAGAGTTTGAAGAGAGAAACATTTTAGCCGGGCTAGGAAGACAGTTTTCTTTTTCTTTTTCTTTTTTTTTTGCAAGACAATTTTATTACTTGTAACAAGTAAGGAGAACACAGGAGATAGTTCCCAAAGCAGTGCCTGTCCGAGCAAAGGGCTGGGTCAGGTTTTATAAGCGTAGGGTAATGAGGCATGATCTGATTGGATCTTGCAATGAGGTGATGCCAGAAGCATGATCTGACTGGATCCTGCCATGGGGTGATGCCAGAGCTCAAACTGATTGGATCCTGGATCCTGCCATGTGAATCCACCATTTTTTTTTTTTTTTGAGTTTGAGTTTGACAAATTTATTGGTATTTTAGTAAAGACATTCATCTCAGTCGTTTCTCTCTCCCAGCTTGACCTTAGGTTAATATTTCATTTGGGTCAAGAAAAGAATATGTAGGAGAGCTATGTTACTTTAACAAGAAAATGGACAAAAATGGATAGTTTGCCTCATTAAAGTAAGTTAAATTCATGTATCTTGATATAATTAAATCATGTAAGAACTAAGAGTTCTATATACATTTCCATTGTTTTACTTGGGGCCTATTCTAAATTTAAATGCTAGTGAACAAAGTGTTAGGAATATACACAGGCTGCTTCTCTAGAGTTATTACCGATTAAAAGAGCTCAGCAAGCAGTTGCCACCAATAAAACAGTCTGAAGCTGCCTCCAAATACAATATTGTAGGAGTTTTCAAGGAAATTTTTATACTGTATGTTTCTTTTGTCTGTGACTATGCTTTTAAAGATGTGTTTGTTACTTTTTTTTAAAAGTTCATATACAATACAAAAATACTAAAACAAACACCCTACAATACACAAATCTAACAAGGTATATGTGGTAAGATTCCAAAAATTGTTTGAAGATGCATTTCCTTTCCTTCTATTTCAGTATCTAAAATGCGCTTTTTGAGAGGCCATTGGTCAACATGTATACATTTAAAATAAACCATATAATTTTACTAGTAAGAAAGCCAGTAGTTAAGTTCAATTCAAATTGGATTTCACAAGTCAGTAATTTAAATCCTTAGACAAAGTTACAGAAAGTGCATCTTCTTGTTTTCCATCTTCATACAATGTTAAATTTTTTTTTGGTGTTTATACCTTTTAAAAAATAAAAACAGCCAAATACTCAAGCAATATGTACATTTAAATTTTTGGTGGTGGCTTGTATTTTAAAAGAAACCGCTTCCTTATGATTTGTGTCAAGTTCTGGTGAAAATGCTTACAGGAACTAGCTAATAAACAAAAAACAAGAGAAGCAAATTGAAAATGCTGATTTACTTTTGTAGCAAATGGTTTTTCTTTGAGGACTAATGAAGATAGACAAGACCCCATTAAGGTGAAGTCGGCTATTTCAAATATTCAACAGTTTACATTTTTAAAAAATCCTTTTAAGAGCTAAGCGTCTGTATCCACTGATAGCAATGCAATATCTAATTTATGATGACTTGAAACAAAACAAATACCCATAAGGAAAAAAAGCTATATTTTAATTTTATCTAAATTTACTTTCAGTCAATAGTTCAGTAGCATTTTCCTCCCAATACAATACTCCCTCTCTCTATAAGGCTGTTCCTGGGAGCCAGACAAGTTTAGGTAATAAGGGAGTTAAGAGATTAAGTGCTTGCAGTTTTAAACAAACAATAACTTTTTGCTTCCCTCTTAATGTGCTAATAGTTGTGTCTAAAAAAAAATACAATTCTTAAAAAGATACCATTTCTGATTTATTTATTATCTGTAACCTTTGGAAACTAATCACATGAAACTACAAAATTAGCAAATGTCTTGAAATCTGTAGATAAAACATAAATTACCTCTAATTTCAAACTCTCATTTATTAGTGTACCACTCAATCTTTTAAAAAAATGAAAAAGAAAAAAAAAAGTGGCTCCAAAGACAGTCTTATACCATTCTTTAAAAAAAGAAACTGTTCCTTTTAACTTTACACCCATCCCATATCCCAATTTCAAAACATCATTTAATTGTCTTGGTCATGGACATTTCCAAGATGAGATTTTATATTTCGCCCCCATAGTTTCTGGTTATCAGAAAACCCATGCTTTCCTTTATTGAAGGAGTTTGGTCCAGCTGATGTTGGTGTATCCATCTTCATCTTCATTAAAAGCTGCTGCTACTGAAAATTTTTGGAGCAAGAGTTGGAACAGTTTCTTTAGGCTTACTTGATCCAAGTTTGATGGATATGGTTGACGCTTTCTTTGTCGTCTACCTATGGCAAATCCAAAGTTGGAGATCTTTGTAGGCTTTGTTGGGCGGTCTGCAGCTTCTTCTTCACTGATCGCTTCTCAGAGCTGCGACTGGAACTTTCCCCTCCATTACTGGAAGAAACAGTCTTAGCTTTCACAGGTTTTTCTGCTTCTTCCTCAGGTCCTCCGGTAGCTCCAGCTCGCTGCGACTCTTCAGGCTTCTTCTCTCCCCGCTTCTCGGCCGCCATTTTCCCTGCCGCGGCCTCCCCGGTATCCACTTCTTAATTCAGTCCAATAATAAAAAGAAAGAAAGAAAGAAAAAACCTACAAAAAAAATTTTCAAAATGAGAATCTTATATTCCACTAAATGATATTTACTAAAAGTTTAAAATACAGACATTTTCAATTTATAGAAAGACAGTATTTAACTCCCAAGTACCTTTACTGAACAACATCAATAGCAAAATAAGGTGTTTATTATTTGGTGTTTAACAGAAAATACATTTATTACATGTTTAAAATTTTACATAGATGAAATATTTCTATAGCTTTCTCCTTTGTTTTTATAAACTTCTTATAAAACATATCTTTTTTCAAAATAAACAGGATAACTTTATGTATTTATATGTTTCAGAAAAATATATAAAATGTGGGAAATAAGTGGCATTTAATATATGCTATTACATGGATAGATGAGTAAAACAAAATGGTACTCTACTATTTTATATAAAAATAATGCATTTCGCTTTTTTTGAAAAATAAAGGATTATAGTCTTGGAAATCTTTTTCCATAAGTAAATAGAGAAATACACCATTTATTTTAGAGGTCCATGATGATTGAATTCATAGATATACAGTAGTTGCCTTTCTGCAGTTTTAGTTACGCACGGTCAACCACAGTCTGAAAATATTAAATGGACAATTTCAGAAAAAAAAAAATCAGTCCACTAGCCTCACTCTATGCACTTAGGTTTTGCCTGTGGTTGCATACCTGGTTCATCTGGGCCATACTCAGGTCATGTGACCTTTAACCTGGCCAAACTCGTCTCTTCAGCAGCCGCACAGCATAGTGAGCTAACCAACTGCGGTCAGCGTTTAATTGGGGATGCAGCTTGATCTTATAGAGGTGCTCTGCTTTTAGAACACCTCTAAGGCGCCTTTTCCCGGCTCCCTTTCAGGAACGCCCATGCTCGCAGAAGCCATTACAATCCCGTCGTGCAGCAGCCTGCGCTATTGACCAGCCTGGAAGTCATTTTTCGACTCAAAGGGAGAAGAGTGGGTTTCTGCTCTTTCCTTGCACCCTCTGAAGGACACGGCAGAAGATAAGGGAAAATGGCCATGAAATGCTCCAGGGGAGCTAGGTCCAAGGCCTGGTGCTCACCAAAGATTGCGCTACTCTCAGCATGGTACAGGAAGACAACTGATGGGACAATGCGAACTGGGACAATCTCCAACCCAAAGGGTTGGAGAGAACAGCACTACGTGAGACCACAGCACAACCCCAGTCAACCTTTAAATCAGAAAAGGAGCTGGAGGATGCAATTCATTGATATATAGAAAGTTTTAAAAAGTAAAAACTGAAATACAGAAAACAAAGTTTGCAATGTATAAGAAATAAAGGACTGAAATTTGTACCTACAACTCAGCCCAGTAGTGGAATCCTGTTTGACAACGAGGTTTTCTTTGCCTTAGGGGAGCATAGGGAAGCTATGGGGGAAGCAAGAGGAGCTCTAGAATGTGTTTTGTGACTGTACCCTTTCCTTAATTTTGGTTCTGTACAGAAACAAACGCAGACTAAGTCTATGTATAGCCATATCTGCTATTCACTTGTAAATGTTCCAAATAATTCAGGTAGCCTCTCAGAAGACACTCCAGCACCACTTAGCTGGATATTTCAGGGCAACTCATGTCATGTTTGGAAATATCCAGATAATAGTCTAGTTGTCATCTAGTTTCTTCCTTCACTAAAAAAATGCTCAGCTGGACGTGGTGGCTCACGCCTACAATCCCAGCACTTTGAGAAGCCAAGGTGGGAGGATTGTTTGAGCCCATACGTTTGAAACCAGCCTGGGCAATATAGTGAGACTTCATCTCTACAGAAAATTTAATAATTATCTCAGCATGGTGATGCTTGCCTGTAGTCCCAGCTACTTGGGAGGCTGAGGCAGGAACATGGCTTGAGCTCAGGAAGTCAAGGCTGCAGTGAGCTGTAAAGGTGCCACTGCACACCATCCTGGGCAACAGAGTGAGGGCCCGTCTCAAAAAAAAAAAAAAGAGAGAGAGAGAAAAGAAAAAAAAGTGCTCAAATTAAAATCTCTGTATATACAGTATTTATCTAAACATTCTCATATATGTAAAATTCCAGGGATGTTGACATCATGTAGAACAAGCATAATTTGCAAAACCAGCATGCTGCTTCTATTTAAAGCAATATCCCCTGGGTGTGACCTGAGCTTGTAAAACAAGTTCATTATATTTCCTTTCTGGAGACAACATGTCAAACCTTAAATAAGGCTACTAATCAGAAGTTTAATTAAAAAATTTCAGCCGTGCAAAGAAGGAAGTTATATTCACCAGGGCTGAGAATAAATGGTAATGTTTTCAAAATCTGCGAAAAGCCTGTATTATTTGCCTTACTCATCCACTTTGCTTACTACAAGCCCCTTTTATCTTATTTTCATATTATTTAATTTTCTCCCTGCCTGAAAGTAGCTTTAGTCTATCTGAAAAAATATTATAATCCAAAAAATGGCAAGGATAATTGAACAACAACAACAAAAATAATCAAAGCCATTCATGGTTCATGTGCCCAGACGAAGCTGTATTTATGGAACAGTCTTTTTTTCTAGAAGTCCAATGTGTAAATTAAGTTGCACCAAGGCAAGTCAAATTATTCCCTGGCCGTTTGTAGTATGCAATGTTTTATGTGACTTTTTACCCTCTTATTCAGTAAAACAATACGTACTTGTATAGCAGCCAGACGAAGCAGTGAGTCACAGTCATCTAAGAGATGCCAAGTACTGTACCTCCTTGCGGAAACACACTCACCATGTGTAATGAGGACTCTCTGGATTTCCTGAAGTGATTCAACACAAATTGAATTCAACATTGAACTGAATAACCATAGATGTTGACAATCACAAGATCGGACGTACTAGAGTACCACTTGTCTTTGTGTAACTCCCACTCATTTATTACCAGTTAAAAGATGCACCCCTATTAGGTTGGAGTGGAACACTGTCACTCAAGCAAAGAGATTACAGAATGTGGCCAGTTCCTTGTGGATATAAAATAATCAAGGCTTTTTGAGGAAATGGTTGCCAGCTTTGGTTTTATGCTAGAGACCTCCCATTGATCTCTTCTCTCAAATTATTCAGCTTTTAGCTCAAGAGGGATGCTAAGCCAGGCTGGGCACCCAGGTATTTGACAATATAAGTCCTGGTGTCTATAAGAAAAGGAGCTTATAAAAATCCACAGCATGCTAGATGTCATACCTACAGAAAGTATTGCTTTTAAACTCAGGCAGAATAGGATAGATTTGATATGGTTGGCATTAGGGAGCCAACGTGGGCTTTTGAATGAGGAAGTAAGGATTTGATTGAAAATTCACGTTCACTCCTAAATTGTATAAACACTAATGCTTAGGGAAATTCAACTTCTTTGTCCTTTGGAGACAGTAACCAAAAACAGAGATTTGGGGGATATAGGAGTAAAATGATAAGAACAGGAGTGGGGGTCAGGGAGAAAGATACAGTTGCCAGAGCTGTAGTGGACACGACCACTGGAGGGCAAAAAGGGCTTTACATAGAGCTTGAACCAAGTTCATTAAAGAATAAGGCCATTTGGACTTAGGGAAAAGGCCAATAATCACCAGAGGACTTGGATTTATTATCCAAAACATATAGGTCATTTAATCACAAAGTGTTTGGAAGGCTGAAATTTCAACCTAAATTACAAAAGCATCACGGCAAGATTCCACCTGAACTAAAAGTTGGGGAATCAACTAAATCCCAAAGAATAAAGTCTAGAATGTGCCTCTTGAGGGGCAGGCCACTTCCAAACTGCCCATTTGATAGGTTCAAATGGAAAGCCTCTCTCAAAACTCCAGTTCCAAGATGACACCTAATTTACTTTTTAACTTTTATTCTTTGCCTAGAATGAATAAGAAATATGAGTGGTCTTTCATTGTAATGATGAATATGATTCCTTGTATTTACAAGATTTCTGTTCTGTTATAATTTTGATGATGTGCATATAAGAACCCCCATGAATGCTCTAGCACAGTGATTCTCAAAGTGTGGTCCCTAGACCATCAGCAAGGTCTTTGGGAACTTGTTAGAATGCAGTCTCAAGCCCCACCCCAGACTTACTGAATCAGAAACTTTGAGAGAAGAGTTCAACAGGCTGTGTGTACTTTAACAAGCCCTCCAGGTAGGCTCAAGTTTGGTACCTTCTGAGGTAGGCTCAAGTTTGAAAGCCTCTGCTTTTAAATCACAGCAGGAACTATTCAAAATCATTAAGGTCATTAGCTGTGACTTGAGCTCCAAGGTATAGAAAAAAAATCAATCCAATGGGACATTGTTCAATAACTTTCAAAATCATCAAAGCATAGGTGTCAAAGCCCTATCTCATAAGTTTCTTTTAATGAATTGATTTATGTTGTTTATCTAGAGGGGCATAAATTGGTATTTTTATTACTACTGGCCCCCTTATAAAGCAACTGATAGGCCATATAAGTTTTTTAATATAATAATTTTTGTTAATGTTATAGGCCTTTTAATTTTGAATCCCTACCTTCCTTGTGAAGGCCTCTGAAATGGCCCTTCCCTAAATCAGTAGTTGTGGGCAGGGGAATGGAATTGTTTGGCCAATGTGAGAATTCATTCCAACCTCCCTAGGTGAGAGGATGAAATTGCACCCCACTTCCCCATCGTATAAATTAGAAAATATATGAGTCTTCTTCCCAAAGTTTGTTTAGCAACCAACACATGTCCCTTATAAGGAAGGTGATTCCTCTAAGATCATCATCTGTGAGAACAATGTAAGCCTGAAATCAAGAACAATCATCTTACTCGCTATGTGGAGAGATCTTGAATAAAAGTGAAACTGACATCCAGAAAAAAAGGAGGCCAGGCATGGTGGCTCACACTTGTAATCCCAGCACTTTGGGAGGCTGAGGCAGGCAGATCACTTGAGCCCAAGAGTTCAAGACCAGCCTGGGCAACATGGCAAAACCTCGTCTCTATAAAAAACACAAAAATTAACCAGACGTAGTGGCATATGCCTGTAGTCCTAGCTACTCGGGAGGCTGAGGCAGGAGGATCTCTTGAGCCCAGGAGGTTGAGGCTGCAGTAAGTCATGATTGTGCCACTGCACTCCAGTCTGGGCAACAGAGCAAGACTGTGTCTCAAAAAAAAAAAAAAAAAAAAAGAGAGAGAGGGAAAGGGAGACCTGCAAGCATTGTTTGCACTCCCAGGAACCAACCATATGTGAAGCCAAATTAATCCTAAGACCTCCCAGCATGTCAACCAATAAATTCCCTTTTGGCTTGAGTTAGTTTCAGTTGGATTTCTGTCCCTTAAGACCAAAGAACCCTGAATAATACAGTCTCTAAAATAATTTACAGCTTTGTGCGAATCGCAGATGTTTCAATAAACACCTTCAAGGGGAGGCATACATAAAAGATTGTGCTTGACTGATAGTCAAGAAATCAGAAACAGGGTTTTGGTAGTATCTATTGAAGAACTTGGGCAGGTGTTAAGTCTCTGAGCTTCTCCTTACTTACATGTAACAGAAGAGATTGGTTTAGATCTATTCAAGAAACATGTATTCTAGAACTGATAGAGGCCTCAGAGATCAGTGCGTTCAAACATTTATTTTAGAAATGAGAAAACCTGGCCAGTCATGGTGGCTCATACCTGTAATCCCAGTTCTTTGGGAGGCCGAGGCAGGTGGATCACTTGAGTTAAGGAGTTCAGGACCAGCCTGGGCAACATGGCAAAGCCCTATTTCTACGAAAAATACAAAAATTAGCTGGGCGTGGTGGCGTGTGCCTGTGGCCCCAGCTACTCAGGAGGCTAAGGTGGGAGGATCACTTGAGCCTGGGGAGGGTAAGGCTGCAGTGAGCTGTGATAGTGCAACTGTACTCCAGCCTAGGCCATAGAGTGAGACCCTCCCAAAAAAAAAAAAAAAAAGGAGAGAGACAGAGGAGGAAAAAGAAGAAAAAAATGAGAAAATTGCAGAGTCATTTGGTCAATATCATAGAGCCTGTAGGTAGTTGTAGTTGTGCAAGCTCAAACATACTTGCCCTGACTCCGATTCCAGTGCCCTTTTCACAATAGCACTTAACTGTACTTTCTGAAGATGCATTTAGTTAATCATTGTTATCTTTATATACTAACATACTAGGATGGTCTTGGCTGCAAGTAACTCAAATAATTTTTAAGTTAGAGGTTTATTGTTCACATATCAAGACATCCAGAGAAAGGCTGATTCCACTGTTGGTGGGCCCAGAGATCTATAGCATATTAAAACCTAGATTCTTTCCTGCCATTCTCAGCATGTCGACTTTGGTGCCAAGTTCTTTTCCTTATGGTCATAAGATAGTAACAGCAACTCACACAAGTCCTCACACAAGTCCAAAAGCCAGATGGGGAAAAAGTCTTCTTATCAATTATATGTAATGTGGTATACCAGATAGCATCCTGGACAAGAAAAGGGATATTAGGGGAAAACTGAGGAATGCTGAAAAAAGTATGGACTTTAAGCAATAATAATGCATATGTTTTGTTTAATTAATTGGGACAAATGTATGGCACTACTGTAAGATTTTAACAATAGGGGAAACGGTGTGGGGCATATCAAAACTACTTGTACTGCCTTTGCAATTTTTTCTATAGATTTTTCTGTAAAATTATTCTAAAATTAAAAGTATATTTAAAAAAACAAAATAACTGCCCTTTGCTTGAGCCTGCAATAAGCAGTTTGCTTCTTTTCTCCTTTGAAAAATATCTTTGTTCAGAAATTGCTGCTGTTAAGTGGTCTGTTCCCTTGCAGACAACTTGACTGAACTGACTTTAGATAGAAGTATTTCTTGTTTCACTGGAGTCAGATACTCATGGAATCTTCAACAACCAATGGAAATTGAGCTATTATCAAAATGCTATTTCATTGTATGCTGCAATCACTTGTAGACTATAACTGCTAATGCTATAAATGGTGATTGCATGCTATGCCTTCCCCCATTCAAAGTCATATGCACATGAACTGCAAATATTCTTTTTGTTGCACTACAGAGCCTTGCAGATAAAAGATGAATTGTAGACAGCCAAGTTACTGGCTCAGCCAGTCGCAACACAACACAAAACAGGTGACTATAAAAACCATCTCTATTTCTCTCCAATACACCATACTCCCTCTTCCAACACGCACACACATACACAGTTGGGGTGGTGGTGGTTGTGAATGTCTATGTAATGCCAAGATCATCATTGCAGAAACTCCTGATGTGTGTACGCAGAATACTCATTGAGAATCCACTCCACCCATGGCAGAATCGGAGCATACAACACTGAAAATCCAGATGCCAATTCAAACTGTAAGGATATTCTGCAAAATCTCAATATTTAAATTTCTAATCAATATTAAAGACTGAGCAAGCCTCTAGCTCTTTGATTAGGAAATGCTTTTAAAAGTCTGTAGATATGGCCATGCAGGGTTATTTGGAGAAGTATCAACTAGTTTCTTTTCTCCTTTTTCCTTCCTAAGGATTTTGAGACCATTTAGATAAAGTCTAATGCTTTGAAGATGGAAGTTCGAGTTGTTTTGTGAAAAGAAGGTGTTTTGTCAGGTTAATTAACTGTAAACTCTGAACTCTTTCTGAATCAGAGGACACCAGTCTCAAGACAATCATACTTTGCATGGGGTGTGCAAGAAAGCAGCAATATCTGAGAAAGCAAGAGATGGCAAGACTTATCTTGAAATTTATTCAGGGGAAAAAGCCTAATGGATTCTCCTTGTATGACACTGACATAGAGGCATGAGAATGTACTTAGGTCAAGGATTGTAACTGAAAATAATTTGCAGGGGAGGATTGTTTGTTTGTTTGAGACAGGGTCTCACTGTGTTGCCCAATCTGGCGTGCAGGAGGGTGATCACAGTTCACTGTAGCTTCAACCTCCCAGGCTCTGGTGATCTTCCCCACCTCACTCTCCCAACTAGCTGGGACTACAGGCATGCCCCAAAATGCCTGGCCAATTTTTGTGTTTTTTGTAGAGATGAGGTTTTGCCATGTTGCTCAGGCTGGTCTCAAACTCCTGGGCTCAAGCTATCTGCCCAACTTGGCCTCTCAAAGTGCTGGGATTATAGGCGTGAGCCACTGTGCCTGGACTGAAAATATAATTAACTGGACTTCAAACACTAGACCTGATTCTCTAGTAAAAAGAAGTACAAACATATCCCATCCTACAAAAATCCTGACATGTTGAATCTCTATTTTAGGAGTTACCAATACATATTAAAGAAGGATACTTGATTAAAAACCTTTTGAAATTACTAAATAACTAATCAGGGTGCTTGATGTTAGAAGACCCTGTTTATGAAGATTTAATCATATACAAAGGTAATGATTGTTGAAATGATGGGAATATAAAAAACAGATAGATCTCAGGTTTTAAAAATCATAAATTCTGTATAACTTCCAAGGAGCATAAATTCTATAGAAAAGTAGTACAGCTGGAAACGTTGAGGCCTAAGAAATAAATCAACGAAAAGAGCCTGAACAGAGCAGATGATAAGGAAGAATTGAACTTGACACAGATACATTCAACACAGAAAGGTACTGATTCAAATGGCACCTGGAGCTTATGGATGGAATCCAGAGAACCAAGGAAGAATGAAATGCTGAGTTCAAGACTAAATCGTCACTGATATGGTCTTAAAGAATCCTTTTGCTAGCAGTATACTCTGTTTAATTGAGTGACTATGTTCTGGGAGATCCTAGCATTCCCAAAAAGCACACTGGTGTTTTGTAGTTGGTCTGTGGGGTTAATCTGATAGGTAGAAGCAGGGATGATGTGACTCATCGTGGATGGGCTCTATCTGAAGCAGGACGTTTTGTTTCCAACATTTATCATTTGCTATTGCAGCAGCAAAAACAGTCAGTGAACATAGGCTTATCAAAAAACTAGAAGAAAAATATAACAGTGCAATTCCAGACTATTCAAGAGAACTTCCCTCAGTCTGGCTGGTTGATTAACTAAAAAATGGATATCTATCGTTTACTCAATTTTAATGAATATTATTAAAAGAAATACCACAAATTAAAATCAACGACAGCTAAAATGATACTCCATAAGACTTAGAGTTATAAAATTTGTCCCTGGGATATTGAATTTATTGAAATAATTGTTCCCACTTTCCCCTCACACACACTCTTACTAGCAAAAACTGGGATCTGTGAATCATTAGGATCAGAAAACTGACTGATGAATCAAATTTTGTAAATGTTTACCCAAAGAAGAAAGGATTGATCCCAATGCAAATTTTAATACAATTTTAAAAGGAAAAACTGGAAATTGTTAAACCATTCAGGAAACCAATCAAGATTTAAGAAAAATTGCTTCAGAAAACTTTTTTTTACAAAAATGCATTAATGTTGTTACTGTTCCCATTTGAAGGTTTGTTTTCATAACCTCAGCCTCAAAACATCTTCAAAGAATGTTCAGTCAAAAGAAGTCAGTATCAAATATATTCTGAGACCCCTGAATCTGGTATGTGGAATTCAACTTATGCCATTTTATCTCCTGACTTTTGCATATATTGTTCTCCCTGCCTTGAATTCCTTTCTCTGTTTTATATTCTAAGACAACTCAGGAGTCATGCTGCAAGACTCAACTTACAAAAATTGCCTACAGATTGGAGCCTCCTAACCTTTGGGCAGAGTTAGATACTTTTACACTCTATGTTTTTGTAAGGCTCCTGCATGAATATTCTATCATATCACTATAATTTCTTGATTGTATGGCTCTCTCATGTACACTAGATACGAGATTTCTCTAGGGCATGGCTCATGTTCTAGTCTATTTGTTGTGAAATCTCTGGCACATAATAGACATATAATTAATTATTGCTGAGTGGACATATAAGTGAGGACATGTAAGTGAGGACACATAAGTGAGGTCTCCATGCTACTCACTCATTTATTCCTTTTGTCCTTTATGAACAAAATCATCAAATCTGCACTGCAACTTTAAAGATGTATTTAAGAAAAAGTTCTCTCCTATACATTCAGATTAGTACTAAATGTGTATTTTGTGATGTCTCTCTATTAGCAACACCCCTTCCTTTTCACCTCTTCCCTATCTATCATCAAGAAAAGCAGTGCATTAATAGGAATCCACTTGAGACTGGGATGGCCAGCTCAGGACCTCTTCTCTCTGGGTGTTGGTGGGGGCATCCCTAGAGTGTGGGAGCACTTTCTGGGAGGTCCAGAGGTTAGGTCAACCAAGGGCTTTTTCTTTCCATCCCTTCTCAATTTGACTCTGGATTCAGCTGACTATAGTTAAAGGATTAATTGCCATCATTTTGTTCCCTAAATTAAGAGTCATTGTGGTAAGAACCAAGCATAGCAATATGGGTCAACCACAAAGAAATAAATTACTTTGTAAGTTTCAAAAGATTTTCACCAAATTACTGCCCTGTGCAAATGATGTTGGGGGGAAAATTTTGTTTGAGAAACATTTTCTTTTGTGACTATAATAAGGTATATGTACCCCTGCTGAGATATGAGTCACATCCCCTGTGTTAGGAAACTGTGGCTAGTTTTTGTGGGTTTGGGGTTTTGTATTAAATTTTCAGTGCCTCATGTTTCCTATGACTGATGAATGGATCATCACCTGACTCATAGGCTCTTTTGCTATGGATCACCGAAGTGTAGCTTTTAAAATTCAGTAATGTGGCACCCAGCTGCTCAGAGTTTTAATATGGAGGGAGAAACACCGGAAACATGTAACCAGTGCTTTGAAATGTACATTTCTGAAGTCACCTCTTCCAAGCTTTTTGCAGAATTATAATTAAACTGGTCTAGACTAGTTTACAACTCTTATTTTTAGAGACCTACAGTGCCCCTTTTTTGGTCTAAGTAGGGATACAATAAACATTTGGGTTTGTTTTTTCCAGATTAAAGACATGCCACTGACCTCAATTTCAGCATTCTGAAAGTGAATATTTATTTATTTATATATTTATTTATTTATTTATTTATTTATTTATTTATTCAACAAATACTTATAGGATGTCTACCTTGTGTTCCAATTATGGAGACAGTGGTACTTATTAGATAGCCCAGTGTGACTGAAGTTCAGATTATGGAAATTTGTAGGGAGAGTATAAGGGATAAGATTGGAAAGAGCAGTCAAGAGCTAGATCTTAAAGAACCTGTGTGCCAAGCTACAGAGTTTGGGCTTTATCCTGACATCCAGGAGGAGCCCTGAATTGTTTCCACAGAGGGGTGAAATGAGACCTTTTGCACCAGAGTTAAGGAAAAATTAGATGAGGGCAAAGTAAGATGTGGATGGCAGACCAGTTAGGAGCCTATCATCATCATCCAAGAGGCAGATGGGGTAGAGCCGGAATGAAAGCAAGATCAGTGGGCATAGAGCTAGAACTAATAGGACCTGGCAATGAATCCCGGACTGTGGTTTAGAGTCCTGGCAATCAGACTCTTAATGTTGGAGCCCAACCCCCATCACCACCCCAAAGGCACAATCCTTGGTTCTCCTCTTTTCTCTGGAAACACACACTTCCTTCAATCACAACCAATTTCGGGATGACACTCAAATTTATATCTCCAGCCCAGACATCTCTGAACTCTAGACTTGAATATTCAACAGTCTATGCAATACCTCTATCTGGATGTTTAGCAGAGCTATTCAACCTACCATAACCCAATCTGAATGGGAGACCTTCCTTGAAACTTGGCTTACCTGCAGTCTTCTCCATTTTTGTTAGTAGCAATTCCACTTTCAATTGCTTACATCTGAAACTTTGAAGTGATGATGACTCCTATGTGTGTGTGTGTGTGTGTATATATGTATATACGTATATACATATATATACGTATATACGTATATACGTATATACATATATATACGTATATACATGTATATACGTATATACATATATACATGTACATATATACATATACACACATATATATATGTACGTATATACATATATACACACATATATATGTATATACACGCATATACATTTATATATATATATATATATATATATATATATATATATATATTTCACATTCAGTCCATCAGCACATGCCCTTGGTTTTAACTTTAAAATCTACAAAGAATCAGATCCCTTCTTCCCACCTCCACCGCTACCACTCTAATCAAAGCCATCACCATCTTACTCCTGGATTATTATAATAGGCTCCTAACCTGTCCACCTGCTGCTCCTTGGCCCTTGCAGTCTATTCTCGACATAGCAGCCAGAATGATGCAACACCCCGGCCAACCTTTTATTTGAAGCTTTTCGAGCATACAGAAAACTTGAAAGAACAGTAGAGTATAAAATGTCTTTTGCAACTTCTTTTTCTGATCCAAGATCCAATCAAATGCAATTTGATCACATTTGATTGTTGTACATTTTTAATCTTTCTTAATTTAGAATATTCTTTCTTCTTTTAAAATGACATGCACTTTTTCATATAGAATATCCCACACTTTCTGAATTTGTCAGTTTCCTCATAGATTATGTGTATAATTCATATTGCATCAGATCAAGAGGCACATAACGTCAGGTTGTCCTAATGCTTGTGATGCTGTTTGATCACTTGGCTAAAGAATCAACCCACCAGAGTTCTCCACTGGGAAGATAAATTTTCCTCTTTGTAATTAGTAAGAAATTCATGGGGTGATACTTTGGCACCTTTCAAATATCCACGATCTTTTGCCCAATGGTTTTGTTATCTACTAATAACCTTTTCTAGATTATTTATTATACTGGAAGTTGCAAAATCATGACTTTAAAGTATTCTCACTCCTATTTTGCAACAGACGTTTTGGTAAAACATCGCCTTCCTTATTTTTCCCTTTCTTCTCTTCTACCCTTCCTGCTGCCCTCCTTCTCCTCCTCCTCCTTCTCCTGACTCTCACAGTGGACTCAATGTCCACTCAATTTTAATTCAGTGTGTTATCATCAACTACCACAGAATGATTTATTTAAAATGTATATGAGATCATGTTCTATTCCTCTACTGAAGCCTCATCAATGACTTCCCCCTTCACTTGAAGTAAACGTCTAAGTCCTTATAGTGGTCTGCAAGGTCCTGCGTGATCCAGTCTCCAATTCATCTCCCTCCTCACTTTTTGCTCACAGCTCCAGCCATCTGCTCTCCTGACTGTTCCTCAAACACTCCACGTTTGGTTCTGCCTTGGGGTCTTTGGCTCCACCACACCCTCTCTCAGTAATGCTTCTCCTCTAGATATTCCCGTAATTTTGTTCCTTATCATTTTCAAATTTTTTCTTAAACCCACCTGACTATTTTTAAATTTTTTAAATCAATACTCCCCATCCTTCTTACTATACTACTTTATTTTCTCCACCAATTTTATCCATTTCTTACATTATTTCCTGTGTTTATTGTCTGCCTCCAATTAGAATTAAGCTCCGTGAGTGTAAGGAATTCCATCTGTTTTACGCACTGCTACATCCCAGGGGCTAGAATAATACCTCCTCAGGAAATGTTTACTAAGTGAATGGATGCATGGATTGATAAGGGGTTGAAGGAGAAGGAGATGCTCATTTTTCAGCTTGGTTGTCTGCAATGACAGTGTTCTACTTTCTGAGATAAGGAAAGGAACACAGAACAAGCAGTGGGTGTGGAAGCAAACTTTGGACATGTGGAGTTTTAGGTGAGATAGCCTGTGAGGTAGCCATGTGGAAAAGCCCAATAGGAAGTTGGCTAGACCTAGATTTAGTGGATAGACTGGGTATGAAGTTGTTTCCAAACACCTAAAGCAAAGTCATGTCTTAATTCATTTTAAATGAATTGAACATTATTGAATTGAATTAACATGAATGGAAAGGCTAAGAATCTTTTGCTTCCCAACCAAGCATGGGAAGAGAGCTATTAACACTTTCCTACGTCTGCTAAGTTTTGAACTGCTCAAGTCAAAGACAGCACTAAACACCTGGTAATAGTTCTAGTGGTTTGTCAACAAAGCCAGATCTGTTAGTCTTCTAGGGTGATAACTGTTTCTAGTAGTCCAAAGACTTGGTTAAAGACATCTGCATCCTGTATAGAGCAATTAGTACTTTAAAAATGTACTTTTGCTGTTGATCTACTAAGTGTGGTAACCTTTGCAATTCCTTTAATCAAAAGAAAAGAAAAGCAACATCAAAAATTTTTTCATTCATTAGGCTCTAATCTTTTCTCTTCCTTCCTACACCTTCCTAATTCCTCCAAGTCTTGGGAAAGTGTTCAATAGATGATGAGCTGTAAGAAGCAAGAAGAGTTTGTCTTGTGCGGTGTCACCAGTGTTTAGCACAGTGTCTTTCCTCAAATAGGTGCTCAGTATATTTCATTCTGTTATATATCAATGTATATCTTTTTTATTTTTGAACCATCCATATCTCTGCTCTACCTCAAAACCTGAATCCCCCTTCTCTCAACAACATCTAGAGCCACTAAGTCAGTTCTTATAGTTAAAAATAAAGGTAACTATGAGAGAAGAAGTCGATGGTATTTCAAACCAGCATGAAAATTGTCCATTGCAACTTTGGATAGAAAGAAAATTTAAACTCATTCCAGTGTCGTAAGACTAGACACACACCAATAAATAGGAATATGAGTCTTTCTGAATGCTCATGGGGAATTTCCATATTAGCTTATAAATCCTACCCACATGGTGGGTTATTCCATTACTCCATAAGCTCCTTGAAGTCTTTTAGTTTCCTTTAGAATGACGGTGAATAAAGTAGATGTGGTCATTCATATCTTTAACAAAAGAGAGATCAAAAATGAAATTATGGGCATATATTCGGCAATTTCAGATTTTGTCATTATTTATGACCATGACAATACAGATGGTACACTGATCTATGGTGTCTCGAGATTGCAGTGTTAGTAAGCTAAGGACAGCATAAATCAGAGAAGTTTCCCCTTTCACTGTAGATACAGAAAAATAAAAATAATTAGAGCCTCCACTGGTCAACATTAAGGTCTCAAACATAAATTTTATATTAAACTTGCCTATTGTTTTATGGCTTTCCTTATTTATTTTATTTTATTTTTATTTTTTCTGGAATAGAAAGTGAGGATATAGGCCGGGCATGGTGGCTTACACCTGTAATCCCAGCACTTTGGGAGGCCGAGGTGGGCAGATCACGAAGTCAAGAGTTCAAGACCAGGCTGGCCAACATAGTGAAACCCCATCTCTACTAAAAATACAAAAAATTAGCCAGCCATAGTGGTGGACGCCTGTAATCCCAGCCACTTGAGAGGCTGAAGCAGCAGAATCGCTTGAATCCGGGAGGCAGAGGTTGCAGCAAGCTGAGATCACGCCACTGCACACCAGCTGGGTGACAGTGCGAGACTCCATCTCAAAAAAAAAAAAAAAAAGAAAGAAAGAAAGAAAGAAAGAAAGTGAAGATATAGTTAAGATAGGAAGGCAATTGACATTCAAAAGCACTTTCTAGTTGGCTGGGCGCGGTGGCTCGCACCTATAATCCCAGCACTCTGGGAGGCCGAGGTGGGCGGATCACGAGGTAAGGAGATTGAGACCATCCTGGCTAACACGGTGAAACCCCATCTCTACCAAAAATACAAAAAATTAGCCAGGTGTGGTGGTGGGTGCCTGTAGTCCCAGCTACTCGGGAGGCTGAGGCAGGAGAATCGCTTGAACCCAGGAGGCAGAGGTTGCAGTGAGTCAAGATCATGCCATTTGCACTCCAGCTTGGGTGACAGAGCAACATACCTGCCAAAAAAAAAAAAAAAAAAAAAAAGCACTTTCTGAAGTGACTATAACAAGGTGACCTGATCAGGATAGTGTTAACAGCAGAAGCATAGAGTCACTGAGAAATCCACTTCGGTGAAACCATAGATTAACAGTTATTTAAACCCCTGTACTGGAACAGGTCTCTTTGCTATTCTGATCTTTCTTATGGATTCAATTTTAAGAGTTATCTATGCTTTAAAAAAAAAATTCCATGCAGAGTAGATTTTATATATAGCAACCACTAACAAAAGATGTGTAGGAATCTGAATGCCATCCTCTCAACAGAAGGCACACACCTTGTTAATTTGAGTGTGAAATTTAAGAATAATAAATGTACATAATGGATTATCATGAAGTCATAAAGCAGTAAAGAATTCAGAAATATGATAAAATATAACATAGTAAAATCAAATATTTCTAAAACAATAAATGTTAAAGATCAAACAACAATATAGAGAGAGGATATCTAGCTAGGATTTTTTTTCTTTAGATAAGCCAGATTAGAATAATAAAAAATAGATAAAGATTCCTCTAAAGTTGAGTGGTTACTATTATATGTATGCTATTTTAACTACCTTTCATTCATTAACCCTTCATCCATTTTAGAATGTCCACAGATGCCCCAATCACTTAAATCTTAAGTCATTGACATAGAAGTGGCAACTTCTGAAAGCATCCCATCTGCTACCAATAAGAAACTTGATATTCTTTAGGATTTATGGATGGTGGGAGAACTTTGCCTTAAGTGAGGCTTCAGAAGTGGCCTGAAAATCCTCATAGGTGAAACCCATATTTCTTTGACTGTCTGTAGTTCTACATTTATATCTAGAATTTCAACAGTAAGCATAGAGCAGTTTCTTTGCCCAAAGGTAACCACATTACATGTTTCTGACTAATCTGGTTTGCATACTTATATACAAATCTTTTGGGGAGGAGGGATTATGAGGGAAGGAAAACAGCTGATGAAGGATTAAAAACACGTTTAGTTTCCTACTCATTTGAACTAATTCAACGATTCCAGGGAAATGTTTCCTTATTTCAACCGGGAGTGGGTCAGGAGCCCAATAATGAGTTATAGACCTTGCTGACTGCCCGAGTTGATTCTTTTCTCCCATCCTCTTCCCAGAGTCTGAAATGATTCCACCTGGTCTTAGCAGAAAGCTGACCCAGAAATTGTAATACATGAAGATCCAACAGCCACCATGTGACCAAGAGAAAAAAGCCAAAAGAATCAGAGACCTGGCCTTCACATTGTAGAGGTTCTTAGCCAGGGCCAATAGTTGCCACTCTCTGAACTTCTTATCGTACGAGAAAAATAATCATTTATTTGTTCAAGCCACTGTTGGTTGAGTTTTCTATTATTGGCAGCAAAATGCATTCCTATCTGAATGCACCCAGTATCATCTTAATCTGACACTTTCAGACCCATGTTAGATTTGGATTAACCTCTTTGGGTTTTGGAAAGTAAGCCTAAATTTGACCAGTTGGATTTGACTCAAAATCAGGCAGCACAAGGTATGTGAAGAGATTAAAAAATGGGGGATGGTCTGCCTCTTTCTCTCTACAGTACTTTCATTCTGCTTGTCTGCTCCACTTCAGTCCTTAACACACATCCATTAACCCAACATACCTCTTCCAAAATCTTGATTTCAAAACTCATTCCCTGAATCCCACCTCCTAACCTTGCACCTCACTTATTGGTATGCCTCCCATTACAGCATACCATACAGCTTTTTTTCCTTATGGGTATTTGTTTTGTTTCAAGTCATCATAAATTAGGTATTGCATTGCTATCAGTGGTGCTATACAGTGCCCCACCTCTGATTCACTGTTCATTTATCCTACAACCGTCGCATTCTTCATGGCCTCTCATGTCTGCGCTTCCCTTATTTACTGAGCTTAGACTCCACTGTGCATCATCATAAACACCCACCGGCAGCTCCCTTCTTTCTCACTCCCCCCATCATACTCTTCTGGTTAAAGCAAAGCAAAACAAAACAAAGAAGAACAATAAAAAACAACCTCGGGCCAGGCGCGGTGGCTCATGCTTGTAATCCCAGCACTTTGGGAGGCCGAGGCCGGCAGATAACGAGGTCAGGAGATTGAGACCACGGTGAAACCCCGTCTCTACTAAAGATACAAAAAACTTAACCGGGTGTGGTGGCGGGCGCCTGTAGTCCCAGCTACTCGGAGAGGCTGAGGCAGGAGAATTGCTTGAACCCAGGAGGCGGAGCTTGCAGTGAGCCGAGATTGCGCCACTGCACTCCAGCCTGGGCCACAGAGCGAGACTCCGTCTCAAAAAAAAAAAAAAAAAAAAAACAACCTCAATTAAGCCCAAGTCTCCTCCATCTCTGTCCATGGATCCATGCTGCTATGCTGCTGGATGAGCTATCACAACAGGGTCTATTTCAGAATCATGACCCCAAATCCCAAAAGTCTGTTATTATATAACAGTTCTAACTGGTTCCCTCAGTAACTTGCTTTCTCACTCTTTAGGTTACCATATAATACTTACTCCTGCTGCCTCAAACTTTCCCTGCCTGAGGCATTGGTCATGTCTCATCTTTACTGAGAAAAAGGAAATCCCTACAAACCTTTTGGCCCCAACCTTTTTGGCACCAGGAACCAGTTTCGTGCAAGATAATTTTTCCACAGATGTGAGGGTGGGAGGTGATGGTTACGGGATGAAACTGTTCCACCTCAGATCATCAGGCATTAGATTCTCATAAGGGGCGCACAACCTAGATCCCTCACATGTGCATTTCACAAAAGAGGTCGTGCTTCTATAAGAATCAAATGCTGCTGCTGATCTGACAGGAGGCGGAGCTCAGTCTGGAACACTCGCCTGCCTGCTGCTCACCTTCTGGCCCACTTCCTAACATGCCACAAACTGATACCTGTCCAAGGCCCGGGGATTGGGGATCCCTGCCCTACATTCCAACCTACACATTTACCAATTTATCTGACCTTGTATGCATATTCCCTGCTTTTACAGTAGAAGAATCATCTCTATATCAAAAAGGTTAACAAGTCCCTTCATTTATGCTTATGTGCCCTCCCAGAGACATTTCTTTGCCAGCTATTCTGGCTTCTGTGCCTCAGCAATCTCTTATTCTCTAATGAGTCATTCCCACAGGGCTATGTTAGCATCAACCTTTCATGACCCTCTATTCAACTGTTCCACCATGGCCCATTTCTCTGATCCTTTCAGAGCAAAATTTCTCCAGACTTCAACCTCATGCTGTCAGCACCTGAGTCACCTCTCATTCACTTGCTCTTCAATGTGTTCCTTTCTGGCTTCTGTCACCACCACCCTACTGAAACTGCTCTGGTCACAGTTGCAATGGCTTCCATGTTGCTAAACCCCACTTCCAGAATGTTCGGGAGCACTGAACACAGTTGGCTACTCCCTCCTTCATGAAACACTCTCCACCCTTGGCATCAATCATAACATACCCTCTTGGGCTTTTTTCTCCCTCACTGGCCTTGATTCCCAGTCCTCCTGGCTGGAATCGTATTTGGTACTTGGCCTCTGATGCTGGACAGCCTCAGGTTTTGGTCTTCAGCCCTCCTCTGTATTTATGTTCCCTCTCTAATGAATTACATCTATTCTCATGCCTTTATATACTATCCTGATGCTGTTGATTCTCAAATATTTATCTCCAGCCATGCCCCCTTCCTTGAGCTCCAGATAGTCATACTCAACTTCTTATGTAGTATCTCCACGCCACTTGGAGATCTAATAAGGATATCAAACTTTTAATACAGATGAAATGAATATCTTCTTACCCTCTCTCAACACTATGTACAACACATCTCTTGCTCCCCTGACTCCTGTATTTTAATAAAGGGTACCATCTCCACCTACATGGTTAAACCAAATATTTAAGGCTCATCTTACTTTCCCTTCTTTTCCCTAACCCAATGCTATCAAGTCCTCTTGGCACTGCTTTCAAAATCATGTCAAATCCACCTACAGTCATGCACCACATAATGACATTTTGGTCAATGATGCACCACATATATGATGCTGGTTACAAAAGATTATGATATTATAATTTTACTGTACCTTTTCTCTGTTTAGATACACAAATACTTACCATTGTGGTACAATTGCCTGCTGTATTCAGCACAGTAACATGTTGTACAGGTTGGTAGCCTACGAGCAATAGGCCATATCATGTAGCCTAGGTGTGTAGTAGGCTCTACCATCTATATATGTTTGTGTAAGTAAAGTCTATGATATTTGCATAATGAAAAATTGCACAATGACAAAATTTCCTACAATACATTTCTCAGAATGTAGCATGGTCATTAATCAACACATGGTTGCTTCACCCTCCATCCTCCACTGACACCTTTTTAGTCTAAGCCACAATCTTCTCTCACCTAGACTATTGCTATAACTCTACATAGTCTTTCTCCCTTCCCATGGCATTCTAAACCTCACAGACCATCTAGAGAGCTTCTCTTAATGTATACATTGAATCTTTTAGAATAAAATTTAGCCAGGTGCAGTGGCTTACACCTGTAATCCCAGCACTTCAGGGAGCTGAGGCGAGCAGATCGCTTGAGTCAAAAAGTTTGAGACCAGCCTGGGCAACATAGCAAAACTACATCTCTACAAAAAAATACAAAAATGAGTTGGGCATGGTGGCATGCTCCTGTAGTCCAAGATACTTGGGAGGCTGAAGTGGGAGGATAGCTTTAGCCCAGGCAGTCAAGGCTGCAATGAGCCAAGATCACACCACTACACTTCAGCCTGGGCAACTGAGTGAGATCCTGTCTCAAAAACAAACAAGCAAACAAAAAGAACAAAATTTAAATTACTTTCTGATATGGTTTGGCTGTGTCCCCACTCAAATCTCATCTTAAATTGTAATCTTCATAATCTCCACCTGTCAAGGAAGGTACCCAGTGTTAGGTGATTGGATCATGGAGGTGGTTTCCCCCATGCTGTTCTCATGATAGTGAGTGAGTTCTCACAAGATCTGATGGTTTTATAAGCATCTGGCACTTCCTGTGCTTGCACTTTTCTCTCTCCCACCACCCTGTGAAGAAGATGCCTGCTTCTTCTTCTTCCATGATTGTAAATTTCCTGAGGCCTCCCCAGCCATGTGGAACTGTGAGTCAATTAAACCTCTTTTCTTTATAAATTACCAGTCTCAAGTATGTCTTTATGGCAATGTGAAAATGGACCGACACACTTTCCTTGGCCCACATGATCCTGCAAGCTCTTGGTCTCCCTCGTTTGGCAGCATCTTTTCTACCATCCCCTCCACTCCTCACTGTGCTCTGAAATCTAGCCCCTTTCTTAACCCCAGGCCTGAGCAACTGTTGTTCTCTCTGCCTAGAATGAGTTTCCCCTGCCCTTCATGCTGTGGCTGACTCATTCTTATCCTTTAGTTTCCATCCCAATTCACCACCACAGAGAGAGGCTTCCTTGGCCATGCTATCAGACCTGATCATCCCCACTGATTCTCTATCTCAACTTGTTTGCTGTTTCCTAAGCATTTCTCTCTGTCTATAATTATTTCATTACTAGATTACAACCTCTGTACCCCAAGTTCACTTATGTATCCCAATGACCAGCCCAATAGGAACTCAATAAATTATGTTTACAAATGAATACAACTCTATGAAGACAGGTTTTTTTTTTTAACCTAGAATTCCAGAACACTATAAATAAAAAGACCATAGAGTCATCTAATCCTAGAAACTGAGGCTCAAAAATTAAGGGGCTCCTCTGTGTTCGTAAGCTGGTTTAGGACAGGGTCCAGCCTGGAATCCAGGTGTCTTGACTTTTGTCCCGTGATGACTTCCTCAGGCTCTTCAGTTGTCAGCTAAGGAAACTGACTCTGGCTAATTTAATCAACAAACAGATTCTTAGAAGGGTTTTAAGTTGTTCCCAGAATTAAGGAGAATCTGCCATCCCAGGCTTTAAAAAGGACAGGCTCTGGATATTTAGGTAACAAGTGCTAATGAGCCATTGTAAGGGCACCAAAGTCAGGGTGAATTCACTCTGGTCCTTTTTCTTGATTGTGTCACTCCACTCGACAGTCACATTCCCAGGAGAAAAAAAAATATGAGAGTCTCAGTTTGGGTCTCATTCTCACTCTTTAGTAGTCGAATATTAGTCCTGCCAATACTGTTGTGTGATAGAGACTGAGTGATTTCCCATATGGAAATGGATATGCTGTTACCATAAGAAGAGAAGCTGGATGTCAGGAAGACAAAAACAACAGATGTCCACACTACATCATAACACATAGCCGGCAGGAGCTGTGCTTGATGCCAAAACATTGTCTTCCCAATAAGCCCAGTCCCCAGGTTGGTATTCTGTGTTTTGTGAAGTTATTAGGCGCTAGCTTCCTTTCCGGTTGGTTATGCAAATGTTCCCGTGTGAGAATTCTCCCACGAAGGCCCAGGAGGCAGAGTGGAGGGCATTCTGTGGTGTGAACGCTGCCAGCCGGTGCTGGAGCTCCAGCTTACTGCACATTATGTTGTGCTTGTTCCTGTTTGCCCAGGGGTCAGGTTGCTATGAATGTGGAATTTTGTTTCCTCTCTCTCCAAATGAAATAGTCTGAAAAATATATTCTCAGCTGTTGAGAATAAAGTCTGCATATTATTCATATTTTCTTCTTGTTACTGATGCTCCACTGTGAAGCGAAAGAGACTGCAATGAATATAAGCCTTAACTCACCAAATATGTTTTAAGTTCTAACCAAGGATTAAGATTGCATTGAAAGGAAATATAAATGGAACAATTGCCTCCATTATGTTTTCCTTATTCCTGACTCCACTACTGTTCCCTTTCTATCTTTTCCTGCCCCTGTCACTAACAACTACCAACCTAATACCTGTGTCACTCCATATCCAGGCCTGCTTCTTAAGGGTTTTTGTATGGAGGAAAGGGAAAGAGACGAAGACCCCCAAAATGCTGAGGATTTTCCAAGTGGAAACAAAAAGTTCAAAAGAACTGAAGCGCCTCTCCTTCCTTCACTGAACAAATCGTTATCCACACCAGGATGTGAAATGGAATCTCAGAGACTGAAGCTCTCAGACATTGCACCTTCCTCCACAACGAAGACCTTAGCAATCTTCCTACTTGTCTTTTGAGAAGTTTGATTCACTGTAGGCTATAAGGTGAGGTTAAAGCTGCTATAAACCCCAGTGTTGAGGGGACAGTAATGAAATCCAGTAGAAAGATTAATGAAAAATCAAAATTTGTGAGACTCTACCCAGAGACCAAAAGAAGACCAAAACATGTATGACCATGTAATATCCTGGGATGCAATATGAAAAATCAAAGTTGTTTAATTGGAAATCATTCTGCATAACACAGGGTATAATTTCATTTACCTAGGGAGTATCTGGCACTTGGCAAAATACAACCTCAGAAAAGTCTGACTAATATGTAAAGATATTTCCATTCGGCTCCCTATAGCAGAAGAAGACACATGCTACGTAAGTGTAATCTGTCCTGCTGTCCCCCAGCACATCCTGTGGGGCTAGAGAAGAGCAGTATGTATTTGCATAACTAAGACTATGTGAAAAGGAAAAATGGTACATGAGACTGGAAAGCTGTAACCAGATTCCCAAGGGCCTTGAGAATCCATTGAAGACTTTTGAACAATAGAATGACATGACTCAAAATATGTTTTAAGAAAAACCTATCTGTAATGAGATGGGTTGGAAGGGAGGAAAGAGTAGAGACAGGCAAAGTAGATTACTGTTTGCTGAAGTCATAACCGTGAGGAATCATGAGCATCTGAACTGGAAAAGTGGCCCCAGTGGAAAGATAAGTAAAAGAGAAAGTCAAGAGAAATTACAGTGCTCAAACCACAGCACCAATCAGCTGACTAGCTGTGGGGAGTAAGGAAGCAAACAAAATTAAGAATTACTCTGAGAAAAGAACTTAAGACAGAACTACCATTTGACCCAGCAACCCCACTACTGGATACACACCCACAGGAAAAGAATTCATTCTATCAAAAAGACACATACACTCATATGTTCACTGCAGCACTATTCACAACAGCAAAGACACAGAATCAACCTAGGTACCCTTCAACAGTGGATTGGATAATGAAAATGTGGTACATATATACCATAGAATACTACACAGCCAAACAAAAGAACAAAATTATGTTCTTTGCAGCAACGTGGATGGAGCTGGAAGCCATTATCTTAAGTGAATTCACGCAAGAGCAGAAAACCAAATACCGCATATTTTCAATGGAATACACATAGACATAAAGATGGGAACAGGAAACACTGGAAACTAACAGATGGGGTATGGAGGGTGGGGACATGGACTGAAAAACCACCAATTGTGTACTATGGGGAATGAGATCACTTGTACTCCAAACCTCAGCATCATTCAATATACCCATATAACAAACTTGCACATGTACCCCTTAATCTATAATAAAAGTCAACATTATTTTTAAAAAGAATTACTTTGAGATAGTCTGTCTTCATTTAAAATTCTGTTATTTTGTTCATCACGGAGTTTTTGCATTAACTTTTGCTTTTGAAAATAAATATTGTACATTATCCTTAGCAAACTAACGCAGGAACAGAAAACCAAATACCACATGTTCTAACATATAAGTGAAAGATAAATGATGAGAACACATGCATACACAGAGACGAACAACACACACTGGGGCCTATCGGAGGGTGGAGGGTGGGAGGAGGGAGAGGATCAGGAAAAATTATAGCTACTAGGCTTAATACCTGGGTGATGAAATAATCTGTATAACAAACCCCCATGGCACATGTTTACCTATGTACCAAACCTGCACATCCTGCACATGTATCCCTGAACTTAAAAGTTACAAAAATAAATAATAAAAAGATTGCATTAAAATATTTATCTCGATTACTGAGTGTATTCATTTCCAGTGACTGCTTTAACAAATTGTTGCAAATTTAGTGGCTTAAAACAGCAGCAATGGATTCTGTGTCACAATTCTGGATGCCAGAAGTCTGAAATCAAGGTGTTGGCAGGGCCACGCTCCCTTGGAAGGCTCTAGGAGAGGGTGCTTTCCTTGCCTCTCCCAGCTTCTGGTGGCTGTCAGCATTCCTCTATCACTTCAATCTCTGTCGCTGTGGTCACATTACTTTCTCCTTTTCTGTCTGTGTAAAATTTCTCTCTTACTCACTTTTTTTTTTTTTCGGTGAATCGAGGCAGCCTCCATTCTACAAAATAGAATGAAAGCTTTCCTGACTCACCATTATCATGACACTTGTGATTGCATGTAGGGGCCTGTCCTGTTCCTCCAGGATAATCTCCCCATCTCAAGACGTTCAATTTAGTCATATCTACAAACGCCTTGTCATAGAAGGTAACATTCACAGGTTCCAGGAATTAGAATGTGGCTATCTGGTGGGAGAATGTGCTGATTTTTAGCCGACCACACTGAGTTCACTCTAAATTTTGCATCTTAGGCAAGTGCCTCACCTCATTCTTCACCACAGTTCTGGCCTTGGATCATTCGAGCGTAGGAAGTTAGGAGAGTGGTGTTTTTATTTACAGAATTGGGAAATTCAAGAGAAGGAATTGATTTGGAACAGCAAATATTGCTGAAATATTTAAAATACACCTAGACATTAAAGCATGCAACTGAAGTGTAAGACCTGATTTTTATATTCTTTGAACATCGCCTCATTTTCCTGGTGCCAAATGTAAGCCCACCTTGAGAGCAGGTTGCAATGCTTTGTGTCTTTACTTAGAGTTGAGAAGATCATACTGCCTGGCACTATCCTCCCTTTATTTGGAAACAGTGCCAGAACTTGCTTTGGGGGACCATGTTTCATCATCTCTCAGACTGAGTGATTAGATGGCCTCTCTTCCCAACTCCAGGATTGGAGCTTATGATCCAAGACTGGCCAGTCAATAGCACTGTTGCTCCCTGGATTACAGTTATTAACTCACAAATATGCACTTGCCTCAAATTGATCTATTAAGAATGAATTCTGGGACTTTGGTGAGAATCACCAGGAAGAAACATTGAGTTTTCCTCTCAACTTGCATCTGGGAATATGTGTCACTGGAGTCTGAAGTTAAAAGAAGGAAAGGCAAAACTAGGCATCAAGGATCTCAATAACAACACTCAAGCCCCTAAATCAAGTCACACTTGAAGTTGGCCTACTCCTAAGCTTTTCAATTGCCTGCACAAATAAATTTCTCTTGTTGCTTAAGCAAGATTGAATTAGATATTTTTTTTTCCTGTCACTTAAAGCCATGGCCAACATGGCGAAACCCTGTCTCTACTAAAAATACAAAAATTAGCTGGGTGTGGTGGCAGGCGCCTGTAATCCCAGCTACTCAAGGAGGCTGAGGCACGAGAATCGCTTGAACGCTTGAACTTGGGAGGCAGAGGTTGCAGTGAGCCAAGATCGTGCCACTGCACTCCAGCCTGGACAACAGAGCAAGACTCCATCTCAAAAAAAAAAAAAGAAAAGAAAAAAAGAAAATTATCATTTTAATTATTTAGCTACCCGGTGGAGATGATTCTGAGCTGAGGTCATATGCCAGGGACATTTGGATTTTATTTCATGAAAGTGTAAATTATTTCATCCTTTGGCCAGAATGCCATCACTACCATGGAATTTGTACCATGCCACAAAGTTCCATGGGGGGTAGGAGTGGGCAGGAATCCAATGTTTTCCTTCAAGAAGATAGGGCAACCCAACCAATTTCCAGAAAATACATTGATTGTGGGCAGTGGCGGATGAAAAGAATTGGAGGAAGGAATAGGAAGGTCACTAGGTGATGTTGGGCAAAGCTACTGGAGGCAGCTAACCTGCGTAAGTGAAAAGACCATGGGGGCATTTAGGGCGGAGACTGGGGCAAGAGAGAGCTGGTCAGGAATGCAGAGAAGTGGCAGGGGAAAGAATACTTTCCAGACTGCATTCCCTAGAGGTTCTCCTTCCTTGAGTTATCCTGGACTTTCTTCACAGAAATGGGAATTAGTATCTGGTGGAAGTGATTATATTTGCCTAAGGCTGTGCTATACTAAAATAATGTAGGGTGATGATTTCATCACCTCACAACTTTACATTTCAATGTCTGACCTTGGGACAGCCCCTTCCAGTATCACATTAAGAATGTTTAAAAGAAACAGGGAAGCCCACCAGTAAGTTAGTGTCTCCAAAAGAATAGTAGTTGTCAGCCCAGGAGGTTCTACATTTTCAGAGGCAATTTAACACCTTGTCTAAAATTTTCAAGCACTTGAAAAATTCTTGCTTTACTCTTTACTAAGGTTTCACTAATTCTTTCCCCTTAACAGATTAAAAAAATGGCTTATAGGTTGGAAGATTCCTTTTGCATTATGTTAATAAAATAATAGTTGACATGTTTAATACTAATTATATCAATGGGTTGAAGTAATAAGTGAAATAAAACCCAGTGAAACTTGTTTTTAAAAACATAAGTAAGTAAATGAAGAGCCTACAAAGATATTAACGGTTTCCTTGATCTTAAATTTTCAAGTGTTATTCAAAGCTCTTTGGGGACTGTAACCACGGATGCCTATAGAGTTACTGTTACTTGTATTTGGCAAGATTCTCCATGTCAATTGTACAGTATAAGGCTCAACAAGAAAGAGAAATCCAAGGGAAAAAAAATTGGCAGAAACAGAAGCAAATTATCCTGGTTTCATTTATAGGCTTTACGTACATGACTCAGAGAGGTATGAGAGACAGCCATCACACTGAATAAATATAAAAGGTGAGTTTTTGGAAGAAATTCAGATTATTTTTTATTTAAGGGAGTTAGCTCAATTTAGCTTGAAAGAGTATTTATGTACATTAAAAGATCAGATATGTGATCATGTTTTAGGAAAAATTTAAAGATTCTAAATATGGCATTACTTATAAGTATATAGTATGTGTGTTCATACCTAAAAACATATCTGAAATTCTGATGAAGAAAAATGTGGTTTATACTTTTAACATCAGTTCTAAAATTCACTTAGGAAAATTCTTAGGAACTCTTAGAGATAAAAACATTAATAAATAAAGCCTAATTTTCATGAATGCCTACACTCAAGGGCTATTCAGCCTGAATTACACAACACATTTTGAGCTTTGTAACTCTTAGAGTGCATATAATTTTTAATTGACTTTTCCTTGGCAGTATCAGTATGTTTGTATTATATTCATGGGACTCCCTCTGGTGTATAACTTAACACATGAAAATTCTTGTTTTACTCTTTACCAAGGTTTTCTTGCAGCCTGATGGATAAGGTGTCTAATTATGAAGTACTGTGGAAAGCTTTGGATCAAATCATATGTTTTTATTGAAAATGAGGTCATGTTGGGTTGTGTGATATAACTAAATAATCAGTTAACCATTTATCCAAGCCAAACACAGGGTAATTAGGTTTGGTAAGATGGCTTCCTCCTTAAGATCCTTAACTCAAGCCTGGTGGTTTGGGAACAATATGGATAGAAATTGTGTATGTTTTTCTTGGACATTTCAGTGACGGTATTTTCTAACTAAACTGTTTTTTAGATAGAATTTAATTTTACATTCATTTTTACTTTATGCGGCATTTCCTAAAAGAACATTTGCTAAATAATTATCTAAAATTATGTGGTCCCAAAATTTATTACTCAAGTAATAGAAGTCACAAATAAACAATGACTTGGGAATTTCTGGATAGTAATTTAAACAGTGATACCTTTAATCATCCATTATAGTATTTTTGATAGTAGATTTTTAGATAGATCATGGAAGTATATATTTCAAATATATTGTTACATTTCCCCAAAAAAACATTGAAATGCTCTAGTTTTAATACTCTGCCAGTTCCAAATGCTTGTAATTCTTGTGTACTTATGTCTAGTGCTTGCATTTTATGCTCATGAAAAATGACACAGATGGTATATTTAAGTTCATTTGTTTGAATTTTGTCAAAACAACAAACTTAGATCAGTCAAAAGCTTTACATCCAAATACTGTGTAATTTTTAACTTTTTAAGGTGGGTACTTTGGCATAATTTCTTAAAATATAAGATTATTACACTAAAGAATTAGTATTCTCTTGTTTCTCTTCCTGGGATTATAACTGTACCTTCTACGAAGATACTGAAATTTGCTGTGTATTTCACAGCAAATATGGTGGATGACCATGAAAAATTGTTTTATAATTTAGCTTAGGCCTACTAGATACTTTTTACATTCAACATTTATGCCTCAAAGGAGTATTGTAGTGCACCATTGTAGAATTTCCATATTCATCCTAGGTTTACTACTGATATGACTTCAAAAATGTGATATTGTCAAAACTGTGCCAGCTGTGAAATTAAAATGTCTTATTGGGCATCCATGAACAGCTGTATTGAATAGCTTGACATCTGTGAAATCAAAAGTATATTTCGAATTCAACTTTCAAACCACAGAATTCAAGTAAGCAAAAACTGACCATGTGTTAAAAACACTTGAAACTCTTCCTCTCGTAACTGTTTATCTACATTTTAAAAACTCTGTTTACATTGTAGTAACAGCTGTGTTTAAAAGGGACATGACAGAGCAGACTAATTTATAATGCAAAACTCTATTCTAAAAAAAAACTTCTGTTTGAAAAAACACTTCAAAAGAGGGCAAAAATGATTAAAATAGACACAACCATTTGTTTAAACTATGACTTTCTCAAGAAAAAACAGCCTAATGTAAACTGGCCTATGCATGTTCCAAGCAGCTGTTCTATGTAACGCCTCTACAAAACCTTTTCCTTTGGGGGATGGGCAGAAAGAAAATGAGAAACTGACCACAGCAAAAGGTCATTGCCATTTGAGAAACTGCACAAATCTAAGGATGAAATATTAACTGTTTTTGAATTGTGCCAAGTTCATTAAATTAAAAACTGAGGAAGCAGAGCCAGTGACCAGTGATCTTACAGTGGAAAAGTGGAAAGGTCATTCCTGACAATTCATTGGGTTTCTATTGAAAAACTACAAAACTGTTCAATAAGAAAAAATGTAAAAATAAATAAGTCAGTTTGTCTATGCTGTACCATATATTAGCAGATCTTTCCTTTTACTCCTTTTTTTTAAAAGTTATCATTGTTTAGGCATTTGTAGACATGACACTAATGCCTCTTTTACTCCATTCCAGTCGGTTTCTGTTGGTGTTTGATGCTGTTGACATATCTCTCTTTTATAAAATCCTTTCTTCCTTTGGTTCCCATGATACCATCCTGTCATCCTACCTCTGGACTACCTCTAGGGCTCTAGATACAGCACATTTTCCTGTACGTTTTCTAAATATTCCCTTAAGTCCTGTCTTTAAACTATCTTTTCTACTCAGACGCTGCAAGATGATCTCACGGGTCTCAAAGAGGCAAGAAAGCAGAGTTACTGACGTCTCAGCCTGGCCTTTGAGGCAGCCAGCCATTTCTCAGATTCTCAGGAATTAGTTGAGAGAGCCACACTGAAGAAACCTGTGTGGACCAATGACCAAGGACCAGAGAGGAACAAGGATGCTACATCAGACGCCAGCATGGCCTGGCAGCACCAGAACCCTTCCTTCCCACTCACATACACCAAGCTTGAAAACGTAGGCACGACCCTAAAGAGAGTGGAATGGAATCCAAAACAGATTAAGATCAAGTTTTCACTGCCCAACAGTATAAGGGCCGAACATAGAAATTAAACTCTGTTCAAGAAATATGACAATAGGTCCATTTCACGTTACTGTGTGAAATAATTTTCCAGCCTTTCCTAGCACAATGCCCACAACATACTTGGACTTCAAAAAATGTGTTTTTCTTATTTCTATGGAGGGTCACAAGACTTTCATGCAGCATTATCTGATGAGTTAAACTGAATGGATTTCATTCATTCATTCATTCACTTGCTCATGTAACACAGATATTTTGAACACTTATTCTGTGCCAAGCAATATTCTAGGCACTAAAAATACAATAACAAGCAAATGAAGTTCCAGTCCTTTAGAGACAGAGACAGCTGAAAAAATAAAGAAGGAAGGAACGAAGGAAGGAAGGAAGGAAGGAAGGAAGGAAGGAAGGAAGGAAGGAAGGAAGGAGGGAGGGGAAGGGAAGGGAAAGGAAGGGAGGGAGGGAAAGGAGGGAGTGAGGGAGAAATAAAAGAAGCATGGGAGGGAGGGAAGAAAAAGAATGAGAAAGAGAAAGAAAGAAAAAATCAGTAATGACAAAATGTAAGGAATAAAACAAAGCAGAATATTAGAAAATGATGAGGAGAAGGGTTGGGAGTGGGTCTGCTCTCTCTGCTAGAGTGGCCAGGAAGCCCTCTCTGAGTAGATGAAATTAATGCAGAGATATTAGTGAACGCACCTTAGAGCTCTGTGAAAAGAACACTCCAGACTGGGGCGCCAGTAGGGCACAAACCCTTGAGAAGTCTTCCAAATCAGTTATTCTGTAAATGCATAACTCAAGTTAGCGTATATGGGAAGAAGTCTGTACTCTTAATGTAAATCCTAACCTTTCCTTGGGTTTCATTTATATAACAGCCAAAATATATTTTGGAAGAGGAAAATACATTTTGGAATCATTCAAAGATGAAAGTAATGATTTCCTGTTGTTAAGGTGTCCTAAATGCATGTGTTAAAATAGAAAAGAAACATCTATATAATGTTGATGTGTGTCCGTGTCTATATTTGCATCATCTATATTTACATCTGAATATGCTATATACTCTAAATATATCTGTACCTACATCTGTCTGTCTTGTCTATCTGTCACTATGCAGCTGGATATGCAATATAATCGTTTTGCTACGAAGGCCTCAAATCTGATTAACTTATTCCTGAATGATGAAAACTGCCCTCCCGGGCAACTCCTGATAAGTAGAATAGATAACTATGTTCCTACAACATGCATATCTATATCTGCATTTCACTATGCTTATAATTGTATTATGTACACATGAGGCTTAAGCTTAAGCACTTCCAGGTTATACCTTTGGAAAACAACTGAATAAAGCATCTTCAGCAAGAAGATGATTCTACACAAAGCACAATTGGGGGCAAACTATTTTTGGTACTATCATGTAAAGAGATATCAAAAAGAGCTCCCTTGAAAGACATACTATTAATTTAAAATAGCATACAATCTTACTTTATTATTTGGAAAAAATGTAAAAATGTTTCCACTGCTGTGCAAAGTTTTCTTAAGATATCCCCCTTGGGACATGAACAGACACTTCTCAGAAGAAGACATTCATGCAGCTAACGAACATGGAGAAAAGCTCAACATCACTGATCATTAGAGAAATGCAAATCAAAACCACAATGAGATGCCATCTCACACCAGTCAGAATGGCAGTTATTAAAAAGTCAAGAAACAACAAGTGCTGGAGAAGTAGAGAAAAAGGAATGCTTTTACACTGTTGGTGGGAATGTAAATTAGTTCAACCATTGTGGAAGACAATGTGGTGATTCCTCAAAGACCTAGAACCAGAAATACCATTTAACCTATCACTCCCATTACTGGGTATATACCCAAAGAAATTTGAAACATTCTATTTTAAAGATACATGAACACATATGTTCATTGCAGCACTAGTCACAATAGCAAAGATATGGAATCAACCCAATGTTCATTAATGACAGACTGGATAAAGAAAATGTGGTATGTATACACTATGGAATACTATGCAGCCTTGAAAAGGAATAAGATTTGTCCTTGGCAGGAAAATAGATGGAGCTGGAAGCCATTATCCTCAGCAAACTAATGCAGGAAGAGAAAACCAAACACAACACGTTCTCACTTGTAAGTGGAAGCTAAACGATGAGAGCACATGGACACAGGGATGGGAACAACACACACTGGGGCCTGTTGAGGCTAGAGGGAGGGAGGACATCAGGAAGAAAAGCTAATGGATGCTGGACTTAATACCTAGGTGATGGGTTGATCTGTGCAGCAAACCACTGAGGCACACGTTTACCTATGTAACAAACCTTCACATCCTGCACATGTACTCTGGAACTTAAAATAAAAGTTGACAAAAAAAAATCTTGGAAAGGGCCACCCCATCCCTTAAGCAGAAATTAAAGATGGGTTACCCAATGTCAATGTCAAGATAGCTGACATGTTCTGGTGGAATCAAAGGGCAAGAAAAGAGAGCCAAATCACAGGGATAGCTTGATTGCCATGCCAACACCAGTGTAATAACATAGACACACAAAGATAAGGTCATGTCTACAAATTTGTGCTCTTTCAGGAATAAAACAAAGAAAACTGATATTTATAAATATATTTATTCTGCCTAAATTTTACTCCCATGAACTAATAGAAATTTGGAAGTTAGCAGGAACAAATCATTTCTACTTTATTTAATGATAGCAGGAGGCCAGGCGTGGTGGCTCACACCTGTAATCCCAGCACTTTGGGAGGCTGAGGTGGGAGGATCTCTTGAGCCCAGGAGTTCAAGATCAGCCTGGACAACATAGGGAGATCCCCATCTCTACAAAAAATTTTAAAATTCGCCAGTTGTGGTGGCGTACACCTGTGGTCCCAGCTACACAGGAGGCTGAGGTAGAAGGATGGCTTCGGCGGGGAGTTCAGGGCTGCAGTGAGATGTGATAATGCCACTGCATTCCAGCCTGGGCAACAGAGAGAGAAATTATCTCAAAATAATAATAATAGCAGGAAAAAAGAATTATTAAAGATGGACATTTCTCAAGGGTTGTGTCAGTCCATGAACTAATCTTTTCTATAGCATATAGCATTACCCCAGGAAATGTTAAATTGCATGGGAGAAGATATTTAAATAATTTTACATTTTCTAATATTTTTCAATATTTCTATACTTTCCCAGGTATAGTAGAATTTGTTCTTTAGAACAGCATTTGTATTTGGTATAAAAGCAGGATTGTTATTTTTTTTAAAGGGTAGGAGGATCACATGATTTTTGGAAAAAATTGTACTAGTTTTCTTACTACAAGACTTCTCAGAAGCTTTAATATTCTAATGTACATGGTAACTCTAAGAGAGGAGTATTGGATGAGGCATTTGCCAAACATGTTTGCCCACTGAGCTTTCTTTTCCCACAGCAACCTGCTAGTCTACTATCTGTGTAACATACTATAGGAAACCCTTCCTTAGCATAATGTCTTATTTTTCATAAATCTACATGGAATAAAATAATGTATAGCTTTTCTGATAATGGTTTTAAAACCACTTAAAGTACAGTTATAAAAAATACAAGAAAATGCACCTGTATTTATTCATTCATTTACTCCACAAATACCTATTAAGAACTTACTATGTGCCAGGCACTTTTATAAATATCAACATCGTAGCAGTGAACAAAATAGGCAAAGTCCCTATTCTCAGGGAGGTTACTTTCTAGTGGGAAATAAATAATAAATATACATATGCACATATATGTATACATATATGTGCATGTTTGAATTTTCTCTAATATGGTGACATTACATCTATACATTCAATGCAATTATAATCAACATCCAACAGGATTTTTTCTGAAACTTAGCAAACTGATCCTAAATTTTACCTAGAACAAACAGCCAGAAGCACAGTGATTTTCAAGAGTAAGGAACTTTTTGGAAAACAATAAGAAGTTACATAGTTATTAGTACAGGGATAAATAACTAAATTAATGAGACAAAGCAAGGAGTCCAGAAACAAACACATGCCTACATGGAGACTTGGTGAAATGGCACTAAAGATCAATGCAAAGTGATGAATTATTTAATAAGTAGTACTGAGACAACTGGTATTTCAGACGAAAAAATAAAGTATATCCCTGCTGCACATTATACTTATAAAAAAATTGAGGTGGAATGAAAAAGTAAACATGAGGCCTGCACAGTGGCTCATGCCTATAATCCCAGCACTTTGGGAGGCCAAGATGGGCAAATCATTTGAGGTCAGGAGTTTGAGAACAGCCTGGCCAACACGGTGAAACCCCATCTCCACTAAAAATACAAAAATAAGCTGGGCATTGTGGCGCGTGTCTGTAATCCCAGCCACTTGGGAGGCTGAGGCAAGAGAATCATTTGAACCCAGGAGGTGGAGGTTGCAGTGAGCTGAGATCGCACCATTGCACTCTACACTCCAGCCTGGGTGACAGAGTGAGACTCCATCTCAAAAAAAAAAACAAAAAAAAAACTAAACATGAAAAAAAAAAAAAGCACCAAAACTTTTGGGTAAATATATGTACCTAACACACTATGACCTCATCCTTATGACCTCACTTTGGAAGAATATCTTAAGATATCTTGAGATATAAACTGAAATCAAAATCATAAAAGAAAACAAGATTAATGAGTGACTATATTAAAATTTAAAATTGTGATCAAAATAAATCATTGAAATAAAAAGATAGCACAGATTGGAAGAAGACATTGGCGATGCATATAACTGACAAAATACTCATATCCACAGTCTATGGAGAACTTCCCAAATTAATAAGAAAAACTCAAGCAAACCAATGAAAAATGAATACAGACTATAAACAAATTTCAGAGAAGATAAAATGGGAATGCTTGATAAACATATGAAAAGATGCTCAACATTATTAGTAATTAGAAAAATGCAAATTTAAACTACAAGAAGGTACCATTTCATATCTATCATTCTGGAAACATTTTTGAAAGATGATAACACAAAATGTTAGTGAGGAAACTATGGAAACTCTTATCTTGGTCAAAGATACTTGTGCCTAATGACCCAACTATTTCACTCCAAGATATAGACGCTAGAGAAATTCTAGCATGTGTGCATGGGAGACATATATAAGCTTATCTAGAGCAGTAGTTTTTATCATTGTGGAAGACTGGAAGTGACCTAAATGTCCACTAACAGACTTTTATTTAGTAGAGAGGATGTATAAATTTGGAATTAGTCACACAAAGGAATATTCCACAGTAGTAGAATGAATAAATGAAAGTTATATTATATTATATTATTTTCATATTTCATATTAAGTATATAAATATTTCATGTCTAAAACTACATTTTTCAGTCAACAATGCAAATGGAAAATGGAGTTCACTTCAATCTCTTCCTACAATACTGATGTGCTTAAAGCTCTTACATAAACCTTTAAAACATTTGAATTTTCAGACCGGATTCTATCCTGTATGATACAACAATCATAAACATACCTACCCCACTTATAAACAGAATTAACCTGCAAAGTAATTGTAGGTCCACTGAGCAACCTATTAGGAAGAGGCTGACTATATAGTGAAAATTGCCAAGGATTTAGAATCCTGGAGTGCTGAGTTGGATGTTAGTCCCATATTCTCTGAGGGTGTGATCCTAGGCAAATAATTTGACCTGTGTGAGCCTATTTCCTGGTCTGTAAAATGAGGGTAATGATAGTATCATCCTCACTGAATTATCATGAGGATTAAATGAGGATATATGGGAAAGTGCTTTGCGAATTGTAAAGTCATTTTGCCAAAAATAGTAACTCATTTCTGTACCAGTTGAATGCAAAAGATGCTTACTACATGAAGTTTGCCTTAAGGGAATACTTGCACTGGGGGAGGAGGCAAGATTAATACTGGAAACAACAGCAAGATAAAAAAAAAAAAACCACACGCAAAGAAATGCATGTTGAATTATGCAGTTGAGACTATCAGGACTGTAGGAGGCAATCGGTGAGGTTCAGGGACTGGGATGATAAATGACTTACACTGAGCCTTGAGGCATGGTGTTTAGATCAGTAGAGAGTGTTTAGAGGGGGTTCTAGGTAAGGGAAAGAGAAACATTTTATTTGCAAAATAGTAATGATGGTCTTAATTTATCCAACCTGGTTAGGATCTTTTTACTGACTTTTCAGTCGTGGTTCTTGTTAAGTGTGGAAGGTTTTCTTGGTACTATAGGTCAACCTGACTGTAAATTTACTTAAAAAAAAAGGGGAGGGGTGTCTGGGAAACAGTGAGAAGTGATACTCACAGAGTGACAGCAATGTTTCACTAGTTAGCATTCAAGTGCACAGTTCTGGCCCTTAGCAGCTATTGTATTAGGTTCACAGCATTTTCTCATAGATCCTTGTCCACAGCTATTTGATCACCATGAAGTATCACTGTGGGAAATCTCATCCTTGCTTTGTAAACACCCCCAGAATCTAAATTTACTGCTTCTTAATCTAATCCACACTTGAACCAACAAAAGTGTTATGATATTCTTGAGCAAGCATGTCTTCCTAAACCTTGAGACAGGTATCTTGACTTAAATTTCATCTACTTGGTTTACTGTCTAGTCTTCTAACAATTTTCTTTCATTCTTTGTTTCAATCTATAAAACATGTTAGATTGAAATAGTGACTTCTGCCTGATTTTGTAGACAAGTTGTGGTCCCCAACGGACCCTACTCAGGAGTAATATGTACCAAGAATTTTGAGACTTCCACAACATCAAAAATGTTATGCTAAGATTTTAGTTTGTAGTGAAGTGCCCAGTGAACAAACCCTGGCATTAAGCAGTGATGTGATATTTGTTTCTACATAAGCAGTCATTGCTTTTTTGAGGAGATGGCAATATTGAAATTTAAGATAACTTATGTTCAAATACAGTCAATCCTATTGATAGGTTGAGAAACAAAAGAGCCTCACATTTATACCACTGCCTTCTTTTTGTTATGGGAGGGGAGGTGAGAGGAGCTAGTATGCATGAGGAATTGTTTTTTGTGGAGACAAGCCTAGTATTTCAGGGAAATAAGAAAGTAATAACAGATGTAAAGTCAAGGTGAGAAACGGCACACACTTCTCCCTACTTCCTGCTTCCCACTTCAAGTTACATTCCATCTGGAACATTTTAGACCATTCCCCAACATTTTAGTTACTGGAAATAAACCTGAAATTTTTGGTCTGCTTGCCTTCTGGTTGGGACACTAAGAATTAGACCTTTCTTAGTAAGTTCCTGTGATTTACTTATACAGTAAAAATTAATCATAATTCAAGCACCTCATCGTACATTTTAGGTCAAAATGTATCACCCAAGCCAACTTTATACTTAATAAATGTTGCTGTCTATCCCACCTCACTTCTACCACCCACCCGGCTTACTTCCCTTCCTTCTGCTTTATCCAGTCCTTCAAAACTGAGCCCAGCCTGACCCAGATCAACCTTAGATTTCTTAAACAGCCTCAGGTTCTCTTTCATTGGAATTCATCCTTTCTTCCCACTCAAGGGGCCCAAATGATAGACTCTGTCCCACGACATTACTCTTGAAATCCCACTTGCCGTCAGGCATATCTGAGACTTGAGACTAAGGCCCTTGGTTGGTCATATTATCCCCCTGCACAAGTCATTCCATACCTAGTCCCTGTATCTCTATTCAGGCCGTAGCACTGGGATACTTCCTTCGATTCTGTTCTGCAGTTTCCAGCCTGGGGTCCTGCTTCCTTCCTCAGACCTCCTTGAGATCTAAAGCATATTTTTTTTTTTTTTTTTTTTTTTGAGACGGAGTCTCGCTCTTTCACCCAGGCTGGAGTGCAGTGGCGCAATCTCGGCTCACTGCAGGCTCCGCCCCCCGGGGTTCACGCCATTCTCCTGCCTCAGCCTCCCGCGTAGCTGGGACTACAGGCGCCCGCCACCTCGCCCGGCTAATTTTTTGTATCTTTTTTTTAAGTAGAGACGGGGTTTCACCGTGTTAGCCAGGATGGTCTCGATCTCCTGACCTCATGATGCGCCTGCCTCGGCCGCCCAAAGTGCTGGGATTACAGGCGTGAGCCACCGCGCCCAGCCTAAAGCATTTTTTTAAACTCCAACGTGATGCCAGTAGCACTGCACTGTACTTTATTATTGAGGGCCCTCCTCAATAGTCCCATACTTGGGTCTCAAACTAGCTATGGAGGTCTGAATTAGTAGAGTAGTTTCCCTGCTCTCCTACATGGCTTCCCAAGACTCCTGGTTACTATGCTCCCCCAGCCTTAGAGAACGCCATCTCTTCCTAACTCCCTTCTCTTTCAACTTACCTCACACACCTTCTGGGCTAACAGCCTCCTCCAAGATTGTGACTGAGCCTGATGTGCCCCTCACTCACCAGTTTCTACAAATGGCCATCCTCCCTAAAGGGTGAATACAGTGCTAACCTCTCACTCCGTCCCCTTTTCCTCTACCCTGCATCACGACCTGTGTGTCAGCATGCCTCTTTCAACCTTTACCCAACAGAAATGAATGGCAGCAGCAAATATGCACCAGGCACTGCCCTAGAAAATGGAGACATAGGCTGGGTGCGGTGACTCATGCCTGTAATCCCAGCACTTTGGGAGGCCGAAGCAGGCAGATCACAAGGTCAGGAGTTTGAGACCAGCCTGACCAACATGGTGAAACCCCGTCTCTACTAAAAATACAAAAATTAGCTGGACATGGTGGTGTGTGCCTGTAGTTCCAGCTACTTGGGAAGCTGAGGCAGGAGAATCGCTTGAACCTGGGAGGTGGAGTTTGCAGTGAGCCAAGATTGCACCACTGAACTCCAGCCTGGGAGACAGAGTGAGACTCTGAAAGAAAAAAATAAAGAAGGAAGGAAGGAAGGAAGGAAGGAAGGAAGGAAGGAAGGAAGGAAGGAAGGAAGGAAGGAAGGGGAAAATGGAGACATGAAAGAGGCAAGTCCCTGACCTCAACAGGCTATTGCCCTCGTATCTCTCGAGTGGTGCCCATGCACAAACATACAACATGGAAAACTCTCTCCCTGGGTTACAACCGTTGTGTTATGAGTACAGAATAACAATAGGAACTGGGCACAGTGGTCACACCTATATTCTCAGCACTTTGGGAGGCTGAGGTGGGAGGATCACTTGAGCCCAGGAGTTCAAGACCAGCCTGGGCAACACAGTAAGACCACGTCTCTACAAAAAATAAAAAAATTAGTTGGGCATGGTGGTGTGCACCTGTGGTTCCCAGCTACTCAGAAGGCTGAGGCGGGAGGATCCCTTGAACCCAGGAATTCGAAGCAGCAGTGAGCTATGATCATGCCACTACAGTCCTGCCTGTGTGACAAAGCAAGATCCCATCATACACACACACACACACACACACACACACATATACACATACATATATATACACACATACACATATACACATACATATATATACACACATACACACATACACATATACATACGTATATGTATAATAACAACAAGGTCTTAACAGACGACTTCTCGTCAAGAGTTATCTTAAGAAGTAGTTTAGTTTTTCGATAGTTTTTTTGCCATTAAAACTGGAATGATCACTTGTAGAATTGCCTGTACAATGCAACATAGAAACAATGGGGAAAGTTTGTGTTCAGAGGCTAGATGAGAATGGTCTTCGTTGCTAGTGCAAGGTCATGGATCTGGATCATTGTTTCTCAGCAGAGATAGTACCTCCCCCTAGAGGCCTTTTTGGAAATTTGTGGGAGTATTTTTTGTTTTCACAATTATTGGGGATACTTCTAGCATTCGATGGAGCAAGAATATCAGATGTCCTATGGTGCGGGGAAGAAGCACTCAGTGAAGAAGTCTCAGACCTCTTGGACAGCTTTTAAATACCCCAGAAAATAGTCACGTAAGTGAGAAATTTGTTTATAATTATCTCAGCCTGAAACCAAATGCTACTTTATATACAGACACAGAGGTTTTTTTTAGTAGTTTTAATAGACACATAATTTTCAGGAAGACAACTGACCAAAAATCGTTTTGTTTTGTTGAGAACATTGGTAAGAGTTGCTTGTCATTTTGAAAAATTGGGTCACCAATTTCCACACTGCTTAAAGTCTTGAATTGCTGGAAAACAAAATTGTTTCAGTCTGCATCTAGAAATGTCACAGGAAATCACAATAAACAAGATCTGAGACTCAAGACCATCCTGGCTAACACGGTGAAACTCCGTCTGTACTAAAAATACAAAAAATTAGCCAGGTGTGGTGGTGGGTTCCTGTAGTCCCAGCTACTCGGGAGGCTGAGGCAGGAGAATGGTGTGAACCCGGGAGGCGGAGCTTGCAATGAGCTGAGATCACGCCACTGCACTCCAGCCTGGGCGACAGAGGAAGACCCCATCTCAAAAAAAAAAAAAAAATCTGAGACTTCTTTTAATGGACTTAGCATGAAATATTATCATATTAGCAAACACATATAAAACACAGAAATCAAATTGAGATTTATTAATAATGCTGATTATATTTTATAATCAAAAATTTTGAGGCAGAATAATAAGAAATCTGTGATGTGATTGTGAAAATTACGTTTTGAAATTATTTGCCAATTTTGAGGGTTGCTCGCTATCATACAACTTTTCTACAACCTCTTGAACTACAATTTCTTTTCCCAAACTACCTTCTATTTCTCATTGCCTATCAAAAGATATAGTCTCCAAGGACTTTTAAAATAACAGAAAATGAATTATAAGGAATTCTATCTTCTTACCATATAGGAGATAGAAGTTTCTTTGACATTTAGTCATTATCCTAATCCATGTCATAACATTGGGAATTGTTTTGACATTACACTTATAAGCAGGGCCCAGCAAACTCAAATAATTCAACAGCAAAAAAAAAAAAAAGAAAAAAAAAGACTGAGAAAGAACCCCAAAAAACCTGATAAAAAATGGGCAAAAAATCTGAATAGTCACTTCTGAAAAGAAGGCATACGAATGGCCAACAGGCATATGAAAAAATGCTCAACATCACTATTTATCATGGAAATGCAAATCAAACCTACAGTGAGATCACCTCACTCTAGTTAAAATGACTATTATCAAAGACAAAAGATAACAAGTGTTGACAAGGATGTGAAGAAAAGGGAATTCTTATACCCTGTTGGTAGGAAGGTAAATTAATATACCCATTATAGAAAACAGTGTAGAGGTTCCTCAAAAAACTAAAAATAGAACTACCATATGATCCAGAAATCCCACTACTGGATATATATCCAAAGGAAAGGAAATCAATATGTTGAAGAGATATCTGTACTTCCATGTTAATTGCAGCACTATTAACAGTAGCCAAGTTATGGAATCATTCTTAGTGTCCATCAATGGATGAATGAATAAAGAAAATGTGGTATATATATACAATGGAATACTATTCAGCCATTAAAAAGAATGAAATCCTCTTTTGTGACAACATGGATGAATCTGGAGGATATTGTGTTAAGTGAAAAAAGCCAGACACAGAAAGACAAATACTGCATAATCTCACTCATACGTGGAATCTTAAAAAGTTGATCCCATAGAAATAGAGAATAGAATAGTAGTTCTTAGAGGTTGGGAAGGGTAGGAATAGAGGGGAGACAGAGAGGTTTATCAATAACTACAAAGCTATAATTAAATAGGAGGAATAAGTTCTGGTGTTCTATTGCACAGTAGAGTGACTGTAGTTAGCAATAATGTATTATTGTGAATTTCAAAATAGCTAGAAGAGAGGATTCCGAATGTTCTCACCACAGAGAAATAATCTGTTTGAGATAATGGATTTGCTAATTACCATAATTTTGATTATTACACAATGTATACATGTATTAAAACATCCCATTGTACCCCATAAATATGTACAACTATTATGTGTCAATTAAAAATAAGATAAAACTTTAAAAAAATAGTTCATTTACAAGAATATTGGACTTCATGTTCTACAATTTGGCTAAATTTCTTCTTGACATTTTCTTTTTTTTTTTTTTTTTTGAGGTGGAGTCTTGCTGTCGCCCAGGCTGGAGTGCAGTGGTGCGATCTCAGCTCACTGCAACCTCCGTTTCCCAGGTTCAAGTAATTCCCTGCCACAGCCTCCCGAGTAGCTGGGATTACAAGCACCCACCACCATGCCCAGCTAAGTTTTGTATTTTTGTAGAGACGGGGTTTCACCATCTTGGCCAGGCTGATCTTGAACTCCTGACCTTATGATCCACCCTCCTCGGCCTCCCAAAGTGCTGGGATTACAGGCATGAGCCACCATGCCCGGCCTACATTTTCCTATACTTAAAATGAGTTTCCTCTTTATATTATTATATACAAAAATGTATAGCCTGTCATTACTTATCCCAACGCTAGTTTTTATTCTAATATCCATTTGTACTTTTCCTCTTGAATTTTCCCAACATTTTTCGCAGAGTGACTGCTGACCTTAACTCCCATTTATTCATTATAAACAAGTGCAAGCATATAATCACTTTTATTATGTCTTTCAGTGTCTTGATGCCCATATGTTTACATATTGAGGCCTGTATGATTCTTGTTATAAATTACTTTTCCTTAGTTGGCCTTTATATAACAGTTAGGTGTTATATGTAAGTAGGTTGCATTATCTACGAGTTATATTTTAGGATAATAAAAGGTATTATTGTAAAAAGGAAGCATTGGATTTTTTGTTTCTGTTTTTGTTTTTGTTCTGTTTTGTTTTTGAGACGGAGTCTTGCTCTGTCACCCAGGCTGGACTGCAATAATGCAATCTCTGCTTACCGCAACCTCTGCCTCCTGGGTTCAAGCGATTCTCCTGCCTTAGCCTCCCGAGTAGCTAGGATTACACCCATGCACCACCACGGGCCCAGCTAATTTTTTTTTTTTTTTTTTTTTGGCATTTTCAGTAGAAACGGGTTTTCACCATGTTGGCCAGGCTGGTCTCGAACTCTTGACCTCATTATTCGCCTGCCTCGGCCTCCCAACATGCTAGGATCACAGGCGTGAGCCACTGCTCCCAGCAGAAGCATTGGATTTTATAGCATTGTTTCAACTGCCCTAGATCTAATACACTAACAACTTTTACCCTGAAAAGAGTTTCCTGCAAGGCAAGAGTGAAATTCAAAATATTTTACCATTGGTCTAGTGTAAGCACCAGCTAATCAAAATGATCCCAGTTATAAAAAACAAGCACAGCCCTACCAGTGTCCACGAGCTGAAATATCAGCTCTCTCTAAAGAATCTCAGTCTATGGTGGTGACCTAGTTCTAAAAGAGCACTATTATGTTCTGCCTAGGGCAATGGTGCCCAGGTTTCGCTGAAGATGCTTCTCATGTGTTATTCTATTTGATCCTTTTTAAAAAGCACTATGAAGAGATATCTTTATCTCCATTTTTACGGATGAAGATAGTAAGAAATTTTAAAATGAATCTAAAGTTACACAGCTAGCAAGTAGCAGAGCTGGGGTTATAACATAGATCCTCTGACCCCTAAAACCAATCCTTTTCCCTCCATATCATGTTTATTTATTCAATTACTACCAATGAACATAGCAGAAAAGCACAGATGATCATTGGTCCCAAGCAACACTTATCACCAAGAGAAGTAACAACAAATGGCATAGCAATGAGCTGGATAATCAGCTGCCAACATTTGGACCTTGCCAATGTGGGCCTTCTTGCAATCTACCAAGCATAAAGAGCCAATTGCTTACAGTTTCACATGTGCTTGTGATCTAATTTACCATCCACTTGAATTACGCTAATTAAGAGGAAAGAAATCATACTATCTTGCAAGGACTGGTTAAATTCATGGTCTCTGAGCTCCTTGCGGACATAAAGTATACATTTCCTGAACTCCTGTGTTCAGCACAGTATCTACTGCAGAGGAGGTGTTCAATAAATGTCCATTGTTACACTGACTTGATGACATAGCATTCGGCAGCAAACCAAATAAGGAAAATTATGCAGTTCTCTCATTTCCTATCTTGCTCATCTTGAAATCTCATAGACCCATCCTCATAAACTCCTGACCAAGTTGGACAAAGCAGGAGAGTACCCATGCATAAAACACTCCCAAGAGTTTTATCCTTGGGCTTTGAAGTGCACTCAGCTGAAGGATTATTTGGGAGGTAACTATAAGAGTGAACTAGTAGCAAGGTGGCTATGGGATAGAGAGGCTAAAAGAATAATTATAAACTTAATAAGGAAGAAAAAGAAATAACGCTTTCTATATATGAGATTCCAAGCTCAATAAACTCAGCAACTCTGTATGTGGAGAACATGAATTATTTTACCAATTTATTTAGAAGCTGGTGTGTCTTTGGATAGAAAGAAAAACTACATTCATAACACTGGATATTTGCTAACTTGTGGTGATAGGGAAGTTAAATTTGATAAGAAGAAAAGACGGTAAGCTCCGTGAGGGCAAGAGCCATGTCTGCTTCATTTAACACTGTCTCTCTGGTAGCTGGCACACTGTCTGGCATAGTGGGTACTAATTAATGTGTGTTGGATGAGTTAATAAGATCATATGAGATGAAAATCTGATAAGCAGTGAAGGCATAATTTAGGACTTCAGATAGTTTTCAGTCTCGAAGAGAGAGGGCTTCACAGAGAAATAATATAGAGAACGTAGTCATGAGGTAATTGTGTTAGCCTTTCCAAGCCACTGTGCACAGAGGCCATAGATAGCTGGAGGGCTCTTGGGAAATTGATGTTAAAAGTTCCAAACAGTGAATGCATGTACACTTCCCATGAATTACAGGAAAATTGTATCTCTACCCCCAAATCCCTGGTGAAGAACACTCTGGTGTATTCAAGATCTTATTTCTACTCAGAGGGAAGAGACTCCTAGAAGAACGAGCAATCCCTATTTCACTACTCTCTGGACAGGATGTAGGCCAGGGGAATTAGGCTGTCCTGTTAGGAGGGCAGAAGAGCCTGACAGAAGATTATAGAGCAAGAGGCTCAATTTTAGGCCTTGAAGGTTGCCTCAGATCATTGGAAGGGAGAGGAATGAGGAAAAGAAATGAACCTGAGAGATTATCACATGTAGGAAAATGAGAGACAGAGACGTGTGATCCAACCTTACTGCTGCCATTGGTGACCTGTGTGAAGCTGAGCAACTTGCCTGGCTCAGGAAATTGGGAGACTTCAGTAGATTGTCTCTAAGTTTCTTTTTTAAAAGCCTGTGGTTCTAAAAGATACTTACAATCTAATTTCCCCCCTGAAGTAAAATAAGTTTTGTTGAAGATTAGGAAGGGGAAAATACCCATTAACAAGTGGGAAAGGTGCTGGAATGGGAGTCAGGAGAGTTGGGTCTTGCTCTCTTTTGCTACTAAGACCAGACAACAAACATATCATCCATTTGGAGCATCGAATCCTTTTCCCTGAAATTAGTGTATGAGTAGGATGTGCTCTTTTTCCTTCAACAGTCTCCACTTTTGTGTTTTGCAATTTGGGAAGTGAGTGGAGTAGAGGGGAGGGAAGGTATTTTCATAAAGGTGTCATACCTAAATATCAGTGTGTAAGGGAGAGGGTCTATACTCCAAAAGAGGCTTGGTAATTAGATGTGTACATCAATGGTCTCATCTTTCTACAATGCTTCTGTCAAGAATCACTTCCTCACTAGTTATATCCTTAATCGTCCCATGCAATTTCAAATGTTTACAATGCAACTATCTCAAAGGAATTTTTTTTAAGAGATGGGGTATCTCTCTGTCACCCAGAGTGGGTGCAGTGGTGCAATCATAACACACTGCAGCCTCAAACTCCCGGTGGGCTCAAGCAATCCTTCTGCCTCAGCCTCCCAACTATAGGTGTGCACCACCTCACCTGGCTAATTTTTAAAATTTTTTTTGTAGAGATGGGGTTATGCTATGTTGCCCAGGCTGGTCTTGGACTCCTGCTCTCAAGCAATCGTCCACCTCAACCTCCCAGAGGGCTGAGATAACAGGTGTGAACCACCATGTCCGGCCTCTAGAGACTTTTGAAAACAGTTTAAAGGACAAACATTTTAACATAGATTGCCACCATTGCTTCATTAATTTCTTGGGTGGAAGTGGGGAAAAGTATCCTAGAAAGACTAACTTGTTTTAAAAGAACAATCAGTTTAAGCTGGAAATTTGTATATATATATATATATATGAGACAGTCTCACTCTGTCACCCAGGCTAAAATGCAGGAGTGCCATCTTGGCTCACTGCAACCTCCACCTCCCAGGCTCAAGCGATCATCCCACCTCAACCTCCCAAGTAGCTGGGACTACAGGCGCATGCTCCTGGCTAAATTTTGTATCTTTTATAGAGACAGGCTTTCACCACGTTGCTTAGGCTGGCCTTGAACTTCTGGGCTCAAGTGATCTGACCACCTCAGCTTCGCAAAGTGCTGGGATTACAGGTGTGAGCCATTGTGCCCAGTCTCCAAACTGGCAAACTTTAAATATTGAGTAATAAAAATTTTGTCAAAAATATACTAATCTTTTAAATATATTGCATTAGTCCATTCTCACAGGGCTATAAGGAAATACCTGAGAGTGGGTAATTATAAAGAAAAGAGGTTTAATTGGCTTACGGTTCTGCAGGTTGTATAGGAAGCATAGTGGCATCTGCTTCTGGAGAGGCCTCAGAAGCTTCCAATCACGGTGGAAAGCAAGGGGAGAGCAGGTGTCTCGCATGATGGAGGCAGGAGCAAGAGCAAGAGCAAGACCGAGGAGGTGCTACACACTTCTAAACAACCAGATCTCACAGAACTCACTCACTAGACAAAGACAGTACCAAGGGGGGTGGTGCGAAACCATTCATGAGGGATCTCCCTTATGATCACATCATCTCCCACCATGTCCCACCTCCAACATTAGAAATTACATTTCATTATGAGATTTGGGTGGAGACATACATCCAAACTATATCATATATCCTCTTTGATTTATATGATACAAGCTACAAATTGCCAGCCAAAAAATAGTTGAGCCAAAGTATCCTTCCGAATATGACTCATTTAAAAGGAACAGAGTGTCTCAATTTAATGTGCTGCATTATGACATAACTTCTTATGAAGTCCAGATTTCTCATACATACATATCTCTAAGAAAAAAAGAAAATTTTATGAGTGATACCAAGCCAGTTAAAAGAAAGCTAATTATATTAGTTTCCTGTGGCTGCTGTAACAAATTCTCACAAATCGGGTCACTTAAAACATCAGAAATTTATTTTTGTACAGTTCTGGAGGCCAGAAGTCCAAAATACTTTGACCAGGTTTAAGCCACGATGTCAGCAGGACTGCATGCCTTCTGGAGGCTGGAGGGAAGAACCGTCTGCCTGCCTGTTCCAGCTGCTGGAGTTGCTCTCCTTGCTTCCCTTGGCTTATGACCTTTTCCTCCATCTTCAGAGCCAACAACATAGCATCTTGTTTCATTGCCTTTTCTTCTGTCTCTCGTCACCCTTTTTTTTTTTTTTTTTTTTTTTTTGATGGAGTCTTGCTCTGTCACCTAGGCTGGGGTGCAATGGCACAACCTTAGATCACTGCAACCTCCGCCTCCCAGGTTAGATCAATTCTTCTGCCTCAGCCTCCCTAGTAGCTGGAATTACAGGCATGCACCACCACGCCAGGCTATTTTTTGGTATATTTTTTGTATTTTTAGTAGAGACAGCGTTTTACCATGTTGGCCAGGCTGGTCTCAAACTCCTGACCTCAGATGATCCACCCACCTCGGCCTCCCAAAGAACTGGGATTACAGATGTGAGCCACTGCCCCCGGCCAAATCTCCCTTTTAAAAGAATATTTGTAATTGCATTTAGGGCCCATCAGGATAATCCAGGATAACCTCCCCATCTCAAGAAACTAAACTTAATTCCATCTGCAAAGTCCTTCTTATCATACAAAATAACTTTCACAGGTTCCAGAGATCAAGACCCAGGTCACTTGTTGGGGGTTATTATTCAACCTACCACAGTGATAAACACATGACTTAAATAGCAGGCTGGTGGCTTGAAGTTCTAGTTTTAACCTGGGAATAAGATAGAGGTAATTACACTAATAATTGCCAACTTTCTAAAATCTGAAGCCTGAGAAATACAGATAAGTAAAGCAAAAAGCAGCTATGATTAGCTTTTTGGTAACCTTAAGTCATCACATATCCACTTCCTCATCTTGAAAATAGAAAAACAGACACCGGGTATCTCTTCTATTATTCCTAATGTCAAAATAGAAATATTTGCAACAGGCTTGCCGTCGCCAGTTGTAATCACTAATATAATTGAGGATACAACCATTTCTTCCTGTTTTGTGTTCTCCAAGATCAGAAATCTCTATAAGATTACTATTTGGGCTTTCACAATCCACTATTTATATCTTTCTCAGTAATAGCGGGGGAGGATGAAAGGACAGGTCCAATTTCTCTTCCCCTTTAACTTGAATATATGATAGTTTTACTTATTTGTCACTCATTCCTATTTTAAAACATTTTCATTAATTGTGGGTGATAGATTGTAGTTAAAACTTTGCTTTTCATTTCAGCCTCTGCTATGTAAGTCAAATTAATGATGGACCCAGTTAGCTGAATAGTTAGGAGAAAACAGATTTTGTGGAACATTCAAAAATTTATTGCTTTTTGCAAACAGTGCAGAAGAATGATTAAACATAAACACTGTTGCATACTCCATAAACTCAGTATGTACTTGATTTGGTAAGTTGGCCCTACCAACTATTCTTTTTTTTTTTTTTTTTTTTTGAGACGGAGTCTCACTTTGTCGCCCAGGTTGCAGTGCAGTGGCGCAATCTCGGCTCACTGCAAGCTCCGCCTCCCGGGTTCACGCCATTCTCCTGCCTCAGCCTCTCCGAGTAGCTGGGACTACAGGCGCCCGCCACCACGCCCAGCTAATTTTTTTGTATTTTTAGTAGAGACGGGGTTTCAGGTTTCACCGTGGTCTCGATCTCCTGACCTCGTGATCCACCCGCCTCGGCCTCCCAAAGTGCTGGGATTACAAGCGTGAGCCACCGCGCCCGGCCCCTACCAACTATTCTTGATTCATACCCATAAATGCTGAGAGATTCAACTTTCCTCAGTCTGGTTTATAACTCTTCAGGGAAAAAACTTAGACAGTTATTGCTATATGTTGAAAACTATGATTGGAGCCTTCATTATCTGCCTCCCACCCCCAACCACAATTTAATAATATGTAAAAGAGATGGATCTTTGAACAAAAGATTTCTAAGAACTTTCTAAACTGTAAGTTTTATAATTATCTGTTTTCACGTTTGTTGACAAAAACAAAACAAGAGAAGAGAAACAATGATGAACACACATTTCTCCTTTGTGTGTGAACCACTTGCCTTTGTTTTGGCCTAGAATGGTCACTCCTGATGACAGATCCAGCCTCATGTGTCACATTCTTGCCACCGTCTCTACACTTTCTGTTGAGATTGTCATTGACAGAGTGACATACCTGGGAACCACACCAGTTCCCAGAACCATAATTCTAAATTCTGCCAGACCATCCTGCAGTCTCTAAATTCCAATGGACCTTTTGTAAGGTGAGAAACCCTCTCTCCTGAAGATTTGTTTACTTTGCAGTTAGTGAAGGTAAGGGAGTCCTTTGCAAACCATTTGCTTGGAATTTAAATGTATAGTATTGCTGACAGAGTGCTGAAAATTCATCACATGGTGTACTTAGCATTTTTTTTCTCTAAGGGTATGGAATGGGGGTGTCCCTTCCCTGCTGTCCCTCCCAGTTATTCTGGCTATGAGCAGAGTATCCCTATGATGACTCAGCCCAAGCCCTGCCATCCTCTGCTGCCATCCAGAAACTGGCTCACAAGGGCTCCCTCACCACGGGTTTGTTTGGAGGGCTCACTTCCAAAACAAAGATTAAAATGCCTTTTCTCTTTAATAGTCTCACTGAACACTATTGCTTGTTAATGTTCAGACACTAATAGCACTGGAAAGAGTCGTTGCTTGTGTCAACTCATCAAGTAGTCTAAACAAGCCTGTTGGAGGCTGGCCAGTTCTGGCCAGTCATTGACCACAGACATGATCTAGAATGCTATTACAACTTGTGGAAGTGAGAGGTAGCTCTGCTTCCTGTCTAGCCCACTTCCCAGGGATTCTCCCCAGAACCACTGGACTTTGAGGCCAGTAGGGGTTGATACTCAGCTATAGACTTCAGATATGCCTCATTTTTTAGCACCAAAATTGAGATGTGTGTAAAAGTTTCAGAAAGGCCAGAAAGAAGAGGATTATCTGAAGTGATGCTTGGCAGCTGGAAGTTTATAATTTAGTTCTGCGGTTAGAAAGCGCTGATAGTTTTTGTCTTACTTGTGTTTTTGATGAGTGGGTGGATTTGTGAGAGTTCTCTTTTTTGGACGATTGTGGTGCTTGTTCAGGGATATATCTCTGGTCTTCTTTGGATTTGCCATGTTTATCCCAGCCACATACTTCCTCTACAAAAAGAGCTTTATGATTATTTCACATCAATAAGATGTGTGAAGATAGGTGAAGAAAAATCTTCAAATATGCCCTTCTTGCAATAGCAAAGAACAAATGAAAAGAAAGTAAAAGATTATATTGGGAAACCTTTGCTGAGTTGTGTTTGCTTTCTAACCCTGGAGTATTCCTCAGGGCAGGGGAAAATGTGGTTATATATGTTACATTGCATCTGAGATCTAATCCTTGCCTCATTATTTATTTATAAACCTTTTATTAATCATTGCCTCTGTACCAGGAACCATGCTAGATGCCAGAGATTCAAAGATGAAACAACCTGGTCCTTCCCTCTCTGGAGCACACACACTTGAAATGAAACAATTGCTATCTATGATGGAGGGATGTAGACAGTATGAAAGAGAACACCTAGGAGAGCCTGGGATGACTTGATTAAGAAGTTTCTATTTGAATTGAAAGTTGAAGGACTATGGGGATTTGTTGGACAAAAAAAAACAAGAGAATGGAAAAAGGGGGAGTGAGGCTGCAGCCAGAGCTACAGAGGCACTAGAGCAGGGGTGGGCATGGAGACCCAGGGAAATCCAGGTCCTCTCCTCTCCTGGGCAGAGGCTTGCAGGGAGACAAGACTACATAGACAAGCAGGGTCCAAGTCATTTAGTGCTTTGTAAACCACATTTAGATTTTACTCTTCATGTAATGGTTGATGACTGAAAAGTTCCGAACAGCAGTGACATGATCAGATTTGCAGGTGAATAAAAAATCACAATGAATGCATATACAATGGGATCCACTTGTTATCTGGCATCTGGTCGTTATAGCTGATCAGGACATAGAGAAAAAACTATCTTCCTCTCCATCTGTCTTTCTTTCTCTATCATGATCCATAATGGATTTAAGAAGGTTTTCAAATCTTACTTCTAGGTTTATGCAAGCCATGGAGAAGTTTATTGAGGCTTCCCAACATTTTATCTTTGTGTTGGTCTCACTAATTCTTTTTTCTCTTGATGCTTTCTCCCCAAAATCCTATGATGCCTTGTTATTTTTGAGCACTCGGTGATTTAAGGCTTTTTTTTTTTTGAGACAGAGTCTCACTCTGACGCCCAGGCTGGAGTGCAGTGGCACGATCTCGGCTCACTGCAAGCTCCACCTCCTGGGTTCACGCCATTCTCCTGCCTCAGCCTCTCCGAGTAGCTGGGACTACAGGCGCCCGCCACCACGCCCGGCTAATTTTTTTGTATTTTTAGTAGAGACAGGATTTCACCATGTTAGCCAGGATGGTCTAGATCTCCTGACTTTGTGATCTGCCTGCCTCAGCCTCCCAAAGTGCTGGGATTACAGGCGTGAGCCACTGCGCCCGGCCGTCTTAAGGCTTTTTAAACTATATTCAAACATAAAGCTGTGATAATTAAAATAATATGACATTAATACAAGATTAGAAAGAGATCAATGGAAGACGTAGTTGATTCATAATCAGTGTAAAAACTTAATAAGTTTTACACTTAATATGTGTAAAAACGTAATAAGAAATAAATACCACAAATTAATATTTTATGAAAAATCATAATACAAATTATTAAGGAATAATAAAGGTCAATTTCATTAGTAATCAAAAAGGACTAATTAAAGCAAAATTAAGATAAAAGGTCCTGACTATCAAGCAAGCAAAATTAAACGTAATGCCTATGAGGCACAGTTGAGAACGATATTCTCTTATTCAATGAAAGGATGCAACCTTTCTGGAAAGGCTTTAATGTATTAAAATTTGAAAAAAAAAAAATGTTTATATCCATGCCGGGCGTGGTGGCTCACACCTGTAATCCCAGCACTTTGAAAGGCCGAGGCAGGCGGATCACTTGAGGTCAGGAGTTCAAGACCAGCCTGGCCAACATGGTGAAACCCCATCTCTACTAAATAAAAAAATTAGCCAAGTGTGGTGGCACGTGCCTGTAATCCCAGCTACTTGGGAGGCTGAGGCAGGGAGAATTGTTTGAACCCAGAAGGCAGAGCTTTCAGTGAGCCTAAATCATGCCACTACACTCCAGCCTGGGCAACAGAGCAGACTCCGTCTAAACAAAACAAAACAAAACAAAACAAAAAAGAGTGTTTACATCCTTGACCTTGTGATTTCATGGAAAAGTTCCAAGAACAAATTCTAAGAAAAAAAAGTGGGCCAGGCGCGGTGGCTCACGCTTGTAATCCCAGCACTTTGGGAGGCCGAAGCGGGCGGATCACGAGGTCAGGAGATCGAGACCACGGTGAAACCCTGTCTCTACTAAAAAATACAAAAAAAAAATTGGCCGGGCGTGGTGGCGGGCGCCTGTAGTCCCAGCTACTCGGAGAGGCTGAGGCAGGAGAATGGCGTGAACCTGGGAGGCGGAGCTTGCAGTGAGCCGAGATCACGCCACTGCACTCCAGCCTGGGTGACAGAGCAAGACTCCGTCTCAAAAAAAAAAAAAAAAAAAAGACTCTGAGGGTTTAGGTAAGTTGCCCAAGACCACACAGTTTTGGTGCTGACCCAGGTCTGACATCAAAGCCTTGTTTTGTTCACTACACCTCACTACCTCTATTTATAACTGTGTGTCAATTGCTTGCTTAAAAAATATCTATAAGTGGCCGGGCACGATGGCTCACACCTATAATCCCAGTATTTTGGGAGGCTGAGGTGGGCAGATCATGAGGTCAGGAGTTCGAGACCAGCCTGGCCAACATGGTGAAACCACATTTGTACTAAAAATACAAAAATTAGCCAGGCTTGGTGGCACACACCTGTAGTCCCAGCTACTTGGGAAGCTGAGACAGGAGAATTGCTTGAACCCAGGAGGCAGAGGTTGCAGTGAGTGGAGATTGTGCCAATGCACTCCAGCCTGGGCAACAGAGCCAGATTCCATCTCAAAAAAAAAAAAAAAATCAATAAGCTCCATCTCTGTTCTGCTTTTCCATCCTCCCAGGAAACAAGAGTTCTGCTTTCAGATTTCTGTGATGTGAGTTGGGGAGCTAATGCCCACAGTTTAAACAGTCAATGAATTCATTCAATTTAGATCATTCATTTCCCAAGAAAAAATAGTTTGCCATAGAATGCAATGTTCCTCCTGGGAATCTCCTCTCTCTTAACTCTTGGAGCAAATCCAGGGGAGACAAGCACTTAAAGCACTGACAACAACACAGATAGGATCTGTAGTAAATATTAGCTAGTCCATTTATGTATAGTGTTTACAGTTATTTAAAGGGCTACCTCTTCTAATGAATAGCCAGTTTCTCTGATTTAAGGAAGTACACTATTGTCAGTGCATTGAACATAGAGAGAGAACACTGTCTAGTGGCAGAAGCAGAGGACTACAGTTATTTCCCAACATTCAGTAGCTTGACTCAGTCTTTAAAGAGGCACTGGTTGGCTTAGGTTTTCGTAAGAATGGAAAGCGTAAGTGGAAAAAACAACCATCAGCATCACAGTTTCAAATGTTCATTAGCCCACACTTGCAAATTGCCAAGAAACACATTGCAGGAACACCAAATGGTAGCAGTCAACTAAAAGGTCATAAAATAAATATCATTCGTTTGCCTCCTACTTATATTTTCTTACTTTGAAGATGTTTGGCACATTGGTTTTAATTATTATACGATGTAATGTACTATTCTGCTATTTTTAGATACAACCATTGGCTAGTTTCAGCTGTGAACTTCTAAATAGCGGCAAGCAGAAAAGTCATAGAAAAATCTCTCCTTTCTTGCTCTCTCAATCTTTATTTACTCCCTCTCCTTTTTTCTTCCCCTCTGCAAAGAGTGCAACTGTGATTGTATTTTATCAAGCCCAAGATAATGCTGCTTATAAGACTCATCCATAGATATAATAAAAAGAGAAAAGTATGCCAATTAAATGACACAAGGCTTTTTTTAACTTAGAATTTTTATTTTGTACTTAGTGAAAGAATTCCTTTAAGCTTACTGAGACATAGATATTTCTCTATCATATATCACTCTTGTACATAGGTAAAAAGGGAAATACAAACAAAATAAATAGACCACGCTATTCCTAAAGCTATTTTATTCATAATTTAACTCTTCCTAGTCATTTTTATTCAGATTTTTTAATTGACACATAATAATTGTGCATATATGTGAACTACAAGTGATATTTTAATACATCAATATGATGGATAAAGATCAGTTTGGGGGAATCAGCATATCCATCACCCCAAACATTTGTCATTACTTTATATCAGGAACAATTAAACATCCCCTGTTTTAGCTATTCTGAAATATACCTTATTGTTAACTATAGTCACCCTGCTGTGTCACAGTACAGTAGAACTTATTCTTCTTACCTAACTACCTAAGGTATAACTTCCTACCTAACTGTAATATTAGTACCTGTTAACTAATCTCTTTCTCAATCCTCCCATCTACGCTTCCCAGCCTTTGGTAACCACTATTTTACTCTCTACTCTCTACTTTTTTTTTTTTTTTTTTTTTTTGAGACAGATTCTCACTTTGTCACCCAGGCTGAAGTGCAGTGGCGCTATCTCAGCTCACTGCAACCTCTGCCTCCTGGGTTCCAGCGATTCTCCTGCCTCAGCCTCCCAAGTAGCTGGGATTACAGGTGTGCACCACCACGTCTGGCTAATTTTTGTATTTTATTAGTAGAGACAGGGTTTCTCCATATTGACCAGGTTGATCTCGAACTCCTGACCTCGTGATCTGCCCCCCTCAGCCTCCCAAAGTGCTGAGATTACAGGCATGGGCCACCGTGCCCGGCCTTGTACTCTCTAATTTTATGAGATCAACTTTTTAATCTCCCACATATTAGTGACAACATGTGGTATTTGTCTTTCTGATCTTGGCTTCTTTCACTTGATATAATGTCTTCCAGTCTCATCCATATCGCCACAAATGACAGGATTTCATTCTTTTATGGTTGAATAATATTCCATTGTGTATATATACCATATTTTCTTTATCCATTCATCCATTGATGGACATGTAGGTTGATTCTGTATCTTGATTATTGTGAATAGTGATGCAATTAACATGGGAGTGGAGATATCTCTTCAACATACTAATTTCCTTTCCTTTGGATAAACACTCAGTAGTGGGATTGCTGGATCATATGGTAGTTCTATTTTTAGTTTATTGAGGAAACTTCATACTGTTTTCCACAATGGCTGTACCAATTTGCATTCCCACCAACAGTGTATAAGAATTCCTCTTTCTTCCAGTCCTTACCAACATTGGTCATTTATTGTCTTTTGGATATTGTCTTTTGTCTGTGGTCTTTTTTTGAGAAATATCTATTCAGATCATTTGCCCATTTTAAAACAGATTTTTTATTAGGAAGTTTCCTCAAAAAACTAAAAATACAACTACCATATTATTTTCAAATGGGTAAATGATCTGAGTAGATATTTCTCAAATATATATATATATATATATATTTCTTTGCTATTGAGTTGTTTAAAGTCTTTCTATATTCTGGATATGAATCCTTTGTTGGATGGATAGTTTGCAAATAGTTTATCCAATTCTGTAGGTTATCTCTTCACTCTAATGATTGTTTCCTTTGCTGTGCAGAAGATTTTTAGTTTGATATAATCCCATTTGTCTTTTTGGGGGTTTTTTTGCCTGTACTTTTGAGGTCTAATCCAGAAAAATCTTTGCCTAGACCAATGCCCTAAATAATTTTACTCTGTATTTTCTTCTAGTAGTTTTATAGTTTTAAGCCTTACATTGAAGTCTTTAACACATTTTGAGTTGATTTTTACATATGGTAAAAGATAGTGGTCTAGTTTCCTTCCTTTGTATAAGAAGATTCAGTTTTCCCAGCATCACTTATTGAAGAGATTGTTTTTACCACATTGTGTGTTCTTGGTACCTTTGTCAAAAATCACTTGGCTGTAAATACATAGATTTATTTCTGGGTTCTCTATTTTGCTCCTTTTGTCTATGTGTCTGTTTTGGTTACTGCAGCTTTGTGGTATATTTTGAAGTCAGACCGTTTGATGCCTCTAGTTTTGTTCTTTTTGTTCAGGACTGCTTTGGCTATTCAGGGTCCTTTTGGTTCTGCATAAATTTTAAGTTTGCTTTTTCTATTTCAGTGAAAAATGTCATTGGTATTTTGACATGAATAGCATTAAATCTGTAGATCACTTTGAGTAGTGTCAACATTTTAAGGATATTAATTCTTTAAATCCATGAACATGGATATCTTTCCATTGTGTGTGTGTGTGTGTGCATGTGCATTCTCTTCAATTTATTTCACTAATGTATTATAGTTTTCATTGTAGAGATCTTTCATCTCCTTGGTTAAAATTATTCCTAGGTACTGTTTTTTGTAGCTACTGTAAATGGGATTGTTTTCTTGATTTCTTTTTCAGATTATTTGCTATTGGTGTATAGAAACACTACTGCATTCAGGCCGGGCACAGTGGCTCACACCTGTAATCCCAGCACTTTGGGAGGCCAAGGTGGGTGGATCACCTGAGGTCGGGAGTTTGAGACCTGCCTGACCAACATGGCGAAACCCTGTCTCTACTAAAAATACAAAATTAGCCGGGTGTGGTGGCACATGCCTGTACTCCCAGCTACTTGGGAGGCTGAGGCAGGAGAATAGCTTGAACCCAAGAGGCAGAGGTTGAGGTGAGCTGAGATCGCACCATTGCACTCCAGCCTGGGCAACAAGAGCAAAACTCAGGCACACACACACACACACACACACCACACACACACATGCACAGAAAAAAAAAAAAACTACTGCATTTGTATGTTGATTTTGTAGATTTTGTATCCTGCAACTTTTCTGAATCTATCAGTTCTAACAGTTTTTTGGTGGAGTCTTTACGTTTTTCTAAATATAAGATCTTGCTGTCTGCTAACAGGGACAATCTGCCTTCCTCCTTTCCAATTTGGATGTCTTTAATTTCTTTCTCTTGCTTAATTGCTCTGGCTAGGACTTTCAGTATTATGTTGAATAACAGTGGTGAAAGTGGGCATCCTAATCTTGTTCCATATCTTAGAAGAAATTCTTTCAACTTCCCCCATTCAGTATGATGTTAATGTGGGTTGTCATATGTGGCGTCATTGTTACATTTCTTCTATACCTAATTTGTTGAAATTTTTTTTATGAAAGAATATTGAATTTTATCAAATGCTTTTTTCTTGGTTTGCTCTTGCTTTTCTAGTTCCCTGAGGTGCATTGTTAGGTTTTTTAAAGTCTTTTTTATTTTTTTATTTTTTATTTTTTTGGTGTAGGCAGTTTTTGGTATAAATTTCCATCTTAATACTGCTTTTGCTGTATCCCGTAGATTTTGGTATATTGTGTTTGCATTTTCATTTGTTTCAAAAATTTTAACCCTTTTCCCGTTTAGAAAAAAAAAATAGTGCAGCTCACTTCTAGCATTCATTTAATTTTACATAAACATGCTCTTTGAGGCCGAAGCAAATTTGACTGATTTTTCAATGTAAAAATAAAATGTAAAAACTGTTCTTAGAGTTATTTCTAAACAGAACTAACATCAGAATTGTCAGAAACATCAGAATCATCTATTTTCAAAAACTTGGATTCATCAAATGAATCTTTGGCCAACAACTGTTCAAGAACTATGTTAGCATCACATAGGAATGCTACGTTTTCTAGGATTTGACATTTTCAGTGATTGAGAACTACTATATTTTGTAAATGGAAAATCACTACTAAAAACAGAACGCTATAAATAGAATGATGACTTTGTTTCCAGAGTTGATATATGTGAAAATAATAATAAAAGTGAGATATTTCGTGGCAACGTTATCTTGGGGTAAACGATGCAGCTGCAAGTGCCATGGGCAAGAATTCTTGGCACAAATGGGAAAAGAGTTAATTTTCTTCTAAATGTCTTCATTGACCCATTGATCATTTAGGCGCATGTTGTTACATTTCTGTGTATTTATACAATTTCCAAAGTTCCTCTTGTTATTGATCTCTAGTTTTATTCCATTGTAGTGAAAAAAAGGATATTTTATATTATTTTGATTTTTTTAAAACATATTGAAAGCCAGATGTGCTGGCATGTACCTGTGGCCCCAGCTACGGAAGACTACCAGAGACTGTGGCAGGAGGATAGATTGAGCCCAGGAGTTTGAGGCCAGCCTAAGCAACATAGCAAGACCTCACCTCTAAAAAAATAATAAAACAGTTATTGAGACTTATTTTTAGCCTAACAGATGGTTTATTTTAGAAAATGGTCCGTTTGCTGATGAGAAGAAGGTGTATTCTGCAACTGTTGGATGAAATGTTCTATAAATGTTAGGTCTATTTAGTCTAGTTTAACTCTGAGGTTTCTGTGTTGATTTTCTGATTGGATAATCTGTCCATTGCTGAATGTAGAGTTTTGAAGTCCCCTACTATTAATATATGGCAGTATGTCTTTCTCTTTTGATCTACTAATAGTTGCTTTATAAATTTAGATACTCTAGTTTTGGGTGCATATATATTTATAATCATTATATCCTCTTGCTGAATAGTCTTCTTTACCGTTATGGAATTATCTTGTCTCTTTTTACAGTTTTTGACTTAAAGTCTGTTTTATTTGTTGTAAGTATAGCTACTCCTGCTCTCTTTTGATTTCCATTTTCATGAAATATTTTTTTCCATCCTTTCATTTTCAGTCTATGTGTGTGCTTACGGTAAGGTAAGTCTTTTGTAGGTAGCATAGAGTTGGGTCTTGTTTTTTTTATTCATTCAGCCACTCTATATCTTTTCATTAGAAAATTTAATCAATTTATATTCAAGGTAATTACTGATAGGTATGGACTCAATCCTATCATTTCGTTAGTTGTCTCTATTTATTTTGTTGATTCTTTGTTCCTTTCTCCCTCTCTTGCTTGCTTTACTTATGGGTTGATATCTTTGTTAGTGGTATGCCTTGGTTCTTTTCTTTATATCTTTCATGTATCAATTTTAGGCTTGTTTTTGCTTTGTAGTTACCCTGAGGCTCATGTAAAATATCTTATAACAGGTTAATTTAAGCAGATAATAGCTAAATGTTGATTGCATGCACACTCTACTTTTACTCCCCTTCCTCCCATGTTTTATGTTTTTAATGTCATACTTTCTATATTTTTAAAATATGTATCCCTTAGAAAATTGCTGTAGCTTTAGTTATTTTTTAATAGTTTTGCATTTTGACCTTTATACTAGAGATATTATTGATTTAGCCACCATTGTTACAGTATCAGAGTGTTTTGAATTTGAGCGAGTTGTATAATTTCACGTATTTTTATGTGACTCATTAGTATCCTCTTCCTTCTGCTTGGAGAACTTCCTTTAGAATGTTTTGTAATACAGGTCCTATGGTAATAAATCCTTTCAGCTATTTTTTGTCTAAGAAAGTCTTTTTCACCCCTGTATTTTTGAAACACAGCATTGCTGGGTGTAGTATTCTTGGTTGAAGGCTTTTTCTTTCAGGATTTTGAATATATGCTCCTACTCCCTTCTACATTGCAAGGCTTCTGCTGAGAAGGATGCGGATAGTCTTATGAGAATTCCCCTATATGTGACAATTTACTTTTCTCTTTCTGCTTTCAATATTCCCTTTTTGTCTTTAACTTTTGACAATTTGACTATGATGTATAGTGGTGTGAGTCTCTTTGGGATCTTACTTGGTGTGCTTTCAGCTTTCTAAATGTTGTTTCCTAATTCCTTTTCCAGACTTGAGAAGTTTTCTGCCATTATTTCTTTGAGTATATTTTCTGTCCTTTCCTCTCTTGAAAGCTGTTCCATATGATGGTGTCTCATAAGTCTCTTAAGCTATATTCATGTTTTTTCCGTTGTTTTTCTCCTCAGAATGGGTGATTTCTAGAGATATGTCTTAAAATAAAGGATCCTTTCTTCTGCTTGAGCTAGACTATTGTTGGACTCCTCTGCCAACTTTTTCAGTTTAGTTATAGCATTCTTCAGATCTACTGTTTTCTTTTTTTTTCTTTTTTTTTTTTTTTTTTTTTGAGATGGAGTCTTTCTCTGTCCCCCAGGCTGGAGTGCAGTGGCACGATCTCAGTTCACTGCAAACTCCGCCTCCTGGGTTCACACCATTCTCCTGCCTCAGCCTCCTGCGTAGCTGGGACTACAGGCGCCCGCCAACACACCCAGCTAATTTTTTGTATTTTTAGTAGAGATGGGGTTTCACCGTGTTAGCCAGGATGGTCTCGATCTCCTGACCTCGTGCTCCACCCGCCTCGGCCTCCCAAAGTGCTGGGATTACAAGCTTGAGCCACCGCACCTGGCCAGATCTACTGTTTTCTTTTGGTACTGTTTTTGTTGAAGGTCTCAGCTTATTCTTACATAGCTGTCTTGACCTCCATTAGCATCTTTAAGACTATTATCTTTAATTTCCTCTTAGTTAAATCACAGAATTTCATTTAATTTGAGTCAGTTTCTAGAGGTTTATTTTATTCTTTTGTTTGGAATATATTCCCCCATTTCTTCATTTTTCTTGACTCTCTGTGTTAGTTTCTGTACATTAAATAAGATAACTACCTCTCTTCATCTTGTTAGACTAGACTTGTGTAGAAGGTTTTCACCAATCTATGCAGCCAAAGATTTTTTTTTTTTTTTTTTGAGATGGAGTCTCGCCCTGTCACCAGGCTGGAGTGCAGTGGCGCAATCTCAGCTCACTGCAACCTCAGCCACCTGGGTTCTTCTGCCTCAGCCTCCCGAGTAGCTGGGACTACAGGTGCGTGCCACCATACCCAGCTAATTAGCTAATTTTTGTATTTTCTTTAGTAGAGATGGGATTTCACTATGTTGGCCAGGATGGTCTCGATCTCTTGACCTCATGATCCGCCCACCTTGGCCTCCCAAAGTGCTGGGATTACAGGCGTGAGCCACCGTACCTGGCCGCAGTCAAAGATTTTTAAGGTGCCTCTCAAATCTGTGTTTGTCCAGGGTACTATCTCTGTTTTTGCTAGCTTCTAGAGCTTAGGATATGCCAAGTCTTCAGTACCCTGAGACTGGTATGATAGAAGCCAGGCTTTTTAGATGTAGCTGAAAAGGTTGGTGTGTTGGATGTGTCTTCCAGTTCTTTCTATCTTCATGGTGGGGCTGGGTGAAGGTGTTTATCTCTCTGCATTAAGCTGGGAAGAGGATCTGTGGTAAATGCTGTACTCACAATTCAGGCTGCACCTTCTGATCCTGGAGGGATAGCTGCTAGGAGTGTGCCTGTTATACATTTACCTGTTTGATTTCTATAATCTTGAGTCACTCAAAATTGCAAAGCACTCTCAACTTCCATGGCTAGGTTGTTAAGCAGGCAGTCTCTTTGATGGGAGCTATGGGAGTTGTGAGATTTGGTGCATGGTTGAACTCTTTCTAGGAAGAATATACAGGCACAGATTTATCTCTGGGGTGAGCCAGGGGAGGTCTTGTGAAATACCAAGCTCTGGCTCTGGCTACTAAAGGGTTGTTGTTTGTTTGATCCATTAGCTCCCTGATGCATGTTCACTGGAGACCAGTTGGCCAAGTAGCCACTGGGAATGTGTGTTACAAATTCCTTCCAGAGAGAAAGTTAGAGCTGCACATTCTGAACCTTTTTCTGCACTGTTCCAAAGGAGTATAACCTCTAGAAGTGGTTGGACACCTGTTTAAAACCATTTGTTTGTTCTGTGATCAAGGGAGACTTGCATATGACTAGTCCCTTCTGTTCCTATATTTACTAGGTTTAAGAAGGAGTCTTTCAGGAGGTAGCTTAACAACTGGGGCTTTTGCCAGGCACAGTGGCTCATGCCTATAATCCCAGCTCTCAGGGAGGCAGAGGTGGGAGGATAGCTTGAGCCCAGGAGTTAGAGACCCGCCTGGGCAATATAGCGAGACTCCGTTCTCCACAAAAAGGAAGAAAAAAAAGACATTGGGGCTTTTGATGTGTGTCTTAAATCCCTTCTGGAGAGAAACAAGGGGTTGCGTTTTATTTATTTATTTTTATTTTTATTTTTTTGAGACAGAGTCTTGCTCTGTTGCCCAGGCTGGAGGGCGGTGGCACAATCTAGGCTCACTGCAACTCTGCCTCCCCCGTTCAAGTGATTCTCCTGCCTCAGCCTCCCAAGTAGCTGGGATTACAGGAATGCGCCCCCACACCTGGCTAATTTTTGTATTTTTAGTAGAGACGGGATTTCACCATGTTGGTTAGGCTGGTCTCAAACTCCTGATCTCAGGTGATCCGCCTACCTCAGCCTCCCAAAGTGCTGGGATTACAGGCGTGAGACACTGCACGGGACAGAGTTTTATTTATTTTTTAATTTATTATTTATTTTTTATTTTTTGAGACAGGGTCTCACTCTCACCCAGGCTGGAGTGCAGTGGTGTGATCTCAGCTCACTGCAACCTCTGCCTCCCAGATTCAAGCAATTCTCCTGCCTTAGCCTCCAGAGAAGCTGGAACTATAGGCATGCACCACCAAGCCCAGCTAATTTTTATATTTTTGGTAGAGACGAAGTTTCACTATGTTGGCCAGGCTGGTCTCGAACTCCTGACCTCAAGTGATCCACCTGCCTCGGCCTCCCAAAGTGCTGGGATTACAGGTGTGAGCCACTGCACCTGACCCGGGTTGAGTTTTTAAAGCCCTTTCTCTGTACCACTCTAGGGGGAGGAAGACCCTGGAAGTGATTGTACTCCCATTTTAAAATGTGACTTTCTTCCTGCAGTCTGGAGAGATGCGTATGCCAGTCTCTTCTTTCAGTTAGGAGATTTAGGATGCCATTTCTTAGGTGGATATTATAAAAGTTAGAGATCTCAGTGTGAGTGCACATTTTTCCCAGGCTGACAGCAGGTTAATAACTGACTATCCGTTTAACTCCCCAATACAGGTTAGAAGTCAGACCACCAAGCAGCCTCTGGAGGGGTGTTTCACAAACCCCTTCCAGAGGGAAATGGCTGTGTTTTTAAGTTCCTTAATGGCATTATTCCCAGGGGTGTGGAATCCTTTAAAAAGCTTGCATGCCCATATAAAACAACCTTTTATTTTCCCCCTGTAGTTTAGAAAAACGTGTATGCCAGTCGTTCAGCTCCCTGAGCTAAGAGATTTAGAATGCAGTACCTTAAGTGGATATTATAAGAGTTAGGGTGCTTGGGGTGAGTGCAAACTCCTCCCAGACTGGTGCTGGGTTAAAAATTGACTGTCTAAGGCTAGAAGGGGTGGCTCACGCCTGTAATCCCAGCACTTTGAGAGGCGAAGCCTGGAGGATTGCTTGAGCACAAGAGTTCAAGACCAGCCTGGGCAACATAGCAAGACCTCCTCGTCTCTACTGAAAATAAAAAAAATTTAGCGGTGTGGTAGTGTATGCCTAGGATCCCAGCTACTTGAGAAGCCAAGGCAGGGGAATTGCATGAGCCCAGGAAGTTGAGGCTGCAGTGGGCCCAGATTGTAGTACCACTGCACTCCAACTTGGGCGACAGAGAAAGAACCTGTCTCAAAAAAAGAAAAAAAAATTGACTGTCTGTTTAACTCCCTGATGCAAGTTAGTTAGAAGCCAGGTCACCATATAGCCACTAGAGAAATGTGTTTTATAGAGAAATGTTTTTTATACCCTTTCTAGGCTGAAACAGAGGGCTATGGTTTGTTTTTGTTGTTGTCGTTTTGAGACAGAGTCTCGCTCTATCGCCCAGGCTGGAGGGCAGTGGCGCGATCTCGGCTCACTGCAACCTCCGCCTCCGGGGTTCAAGGGATTCTTCTGCCTCAGCCTCCCGAGTAGCTGGAACTATAGGCACGCACCACCATGCCCGGCCAACTTTTATATTTTTAGTAGAGACGGGGTTTCACCATGTCGGTTAAGCAGGTCTGAAACTCCTGACCTCAAGTGATCCACCTGCCTCGGCCTCCCAAAGTGCTGGGATTACAGGCGTGAGCCACTGTGCCCGGTGAGCGCTATGGTTTTTTAAGCTCATACTCTGCACTGCTCCCAGAGGGATGTAGTCCATGGAAGAGCAGACTCACTCTTATAAAATCACCACTTTTTTTCATGTAGTCTAGAGAGAACTAGCATGTGTCTAATCCCCTCCACTCCCATAGTTGGTGAATTGAGTCAAACTGTGGGGAAACAGCGTTACAGCCCTATATGTGAGGTCCAGATCCTCCTTTCCTCAGAGGGAAACTGGTTGTTTGAGATTTCTTTCCCAATTTATGGAGCAGAGCCCGGCTGGTGTGGGGTTCACGCCTAAGTGTGCCTCCGCTTTTCCTACCCCTTCAGTGTGGATGTTTCCTTAGTTGCATGGTGGGTAGGAATCTCTCAGTTGGTCTCTGATTTTCTCTCGGAGGGAATTTATCTGTGAATGGATGTTTATTTGATGCATCTATGGGTGGTACGAGAGTCAGGAGCTTCTATTGCACCACGTTGGTGGCGTCACTCCTGATTCAGGATTTTCAGCCCACACAATATTGTTCTCTGTGCTATCAAAAATGTTGTATTTGCAGCACAACAGTGCTCCACTGTTATCTGTGGGAATGTCTTTCAACTCCCAGCCATCTGTTTCTGCAAATGCTGTAATTCCTTGATCCCACCAGACCTCAAAGGAAGGTTTTCAGACAAAAGCCAGAATTTATATTTCTTCCTCAAATTATCTTTTAACTGTTTTCTGACTAAAATGTTGAAGGGTTGCAGTGATCCAGTCATGCTTACAGAGCATCAACATAATTCCAGGTTATGTGAACAGAAGCAATGACAACTGTGTCAGGACTTCACCTGCCCACCAGTGATTGGAAGATGTCATTGACTACACAATTTCAGAAAAGTTAAAACGGGAAAGAGGAAGCACATTCTAGAATTGATGATATAGCCTTTATTCAATTTCCACTGTATGCAGGGATGATATAGTTTAGGTGTGCATCTCTTCCCAAATCTCACTGAAACGTAATCCCCAATGTTGGAGGTAGGGCCTGGTGGGAGGTTACTGGATCATGGGGCAGAGCCCTCATGAGTGGTTCAGCACCATCCCTCTTGGTGCTATTCTCATGATAGTATGTGAGTTCCTGTGAGATCTCGTCATTTAAAAGTGTGTGGCACCTCCCCCTCTCTCCCTTGCTTCTGCTCTGACCATGTGATGTTCTTGTTCCCCCTTCACCTTCCACCATGATTGTAAGTTTCCTAAGGCCTCGCCAGAAGCCAAGAAGATGCCAGCAAGATGCTTCCTGTACAGCCTATAAAACCATGAGCCAATTAAACCTCTTTTCTTCATGAATTATCCAGTCTCAGGTATTTCTTTATGGCAATATGAGAACGGCCCAATACAAGAAAATAGTGGGAATGAGGTAGAGGGCTAGGGATTAAGGTTGGGTTTATTCCAGGCCTGAGTGTTAGTGTCTTCTCAAGATTACCCACACGGTGCTCTGCAAAGACTCAGGCAGTGTTTGTAGGCAGATCTCAATGTTTTTAAGGGACCTGCTGGACCATTTAAAGGCCTTCAGCAGCTGTCTCATGCAACATGAGCCTATGTTTAAATTAGCACCCAGTTTTCATTTTATTTCAATCCATTTCTAATTTATAATGATTCATTCTTACAGAAATTAACCTACCTTAAGATAAATCAAGTTCCTTTGTTTGTCTCCCCACTGTAGAGTTTGAACACATTAGACAGTATTAGGAGTCTTCCACTAAAGTGAAAGGGAATCTAAGCCACTTACCTGAAAATAGATATGTGAGAACCTGCCTCTACCTTTATATTGAAGCAAGACCAATTTGTTGATTGCATTGAAGTTCTTATACGTTGGAAACGTGGTTTAGTTAATTATTTATACAGGAATGCAAAATGAAGCCCAAAAGTCCGCAAACAGCAGTATGTTTTATGGATTGAAACAAGGAAAAAAAAACTTCCCAAATTGGACAACTTCATTTAGGGCAGAGGAAAGGGAAGGGCATAAGAAAAGAAGGGAGGAGAAAGAGTGTAAAGTGAGGAGTCATCTCCAAACAGGTAAAATATTTCCATGTTTTTCAAGCACACATTCTATTTAGAATTGGCAAGACTGTTTTATTCAAAAAAAGACCTTAAGACATCTGCAAATAGGAAAGAATTTAATAAAAGTATCATGTCTATATTTCTGCGATACTTAATACTTCCTTCACATGTAAACATTTTATCTACAGCCTTATTATACAGTAATTCTTAAATCATACAAGCTAGTCTCTAGCCCTGCCCATGTTCAAATTCTCACAAATCTTTTCTTAATGAAACATAAAGTAGTGGATAGGTGGGAGAGAGGGGTGCATATTGCAGATAGGCTCTGGGTGTTGGCCAAGCCACTTAGCCTGAGGGGGTAAAAAGCTAAGGATACATATGACATGAGGGCAAAGAAATAAGGATCTGTGGTTGATTTCAGGGACCAGCAGTTGTGCCACTGCTGAAACCCCAATTTCCTCCAACTCCCTTTCCATCCACAACAAGATCTCAAGTGACTCCTGAACTGTACTGAGGGCAGTTGTTACAGCTGCTATAATTCATTCTCTCCCTATCTCTGTCTCAGCAATGTGGGAGCTTTCCTGTCTTCAAACTTGCTATGCACACATGCATGCATGCGTGCTTTTGTACACGCACATACAACACACACAGTGGCTGATGTTCACTGACCTCTTCTGAGTTTCCTCTGTCCCAGGGTGACATTCCCCTTCTCTGCCTACCTCCCATTTCTGTGCCAGAGCTAAGGCTTCTCTTGCCTCTCCAGGGGAAATTATCTTTCCAACAGCCAGTCTCCTCCCCAAATTCAGTCCTTCCTTCTCTGGGAGACTCAATACATTGTTAACGGTTATAAAATCATGTCATCTTCATTTTTTTAAAGAGACAGCATAAGCAGGGCAGACAGGGTGAGGGCCAAGGAATAGGCAGCCTTTACTCCTTTACCATGCTTAAATTCCCTATGTTGTTATGTGACCCTGGGCCTTACAATCAGTAACACGTGATCTTGGCCCCCTTGATTTCTCTATCCATGCAATGACAGTCTGTGAATCCTGCCAGCCAGAGGGTTATAAAGAGTAACTACCCAGCATGCTTAGCTTTGTTCCAAGCTATCAGCAATTATTTCAGGATAGGATGAGGTACTATGCCAGATACCCATAGGTTCAGAATCCTGAAGCCTACATTTCAATGAAGCAATGTAGCTGCTGGTTTACATGTTTGTGTACATTGAAAGCATGTCTGTTAAAAAAGCTCATTAGCTTGTGCTGCTGTTCATTAGCTTTAGTGTTTTCTGTTTCTGTGAGGTTCATGAGAAGCTGAGAGATGGCACACATTTCTGGTTTATGTGGATTCTCATTCTAAATTTAAACTGAAACACAGATGAAACTGGATTTCACTTGATTACCACCTTAAGCCATAATTCATCTCAGGTTTATTTGAAATTTTCCCTTATCTAGTGTAGGACTTGAGGCAGGTTCACGGAGCGGTTCATGAGCCTCAGCAAAAACTTCTCAGCAAACTTGACCTGAATTTGAGGTTTTGGGGCGGGCGCGGTGGCTCACGCTTGTAATCCCAGCACTTTGGGAGGCCGAGGCGGGCGGATCACGAGGTCAGGAGATCGAGACCACGGTGAAACCCCGTCTCTACTAAAAATACAAAAAATTAGCCGGGCGTGGTGGCGGGCGCCTGTAGTCCCAGCTACTCGGAGAGGCTGAGGCAGGAGAATGGCGTGAACCCGGGAGGCGGAGCTTGCAGTGAGCCGAGATGGCGCCACTGCACTCCAGCCTGGGTGACAGAGCGAGACTCCGTCACAAAAAAAAAAAAAAAAAAGAATTTGAGGTTTTGATTCAGAAGTCTGAAGTTTTCATTCAGGAGCTTTGGACAATCCTCTGCTATCTCTGGTCACAATCTGAAATCCCATCAGACTCACTTCAGACCATATGGAATAAGGATAGAGACCTCTACGGCTCTTATTCATTTGCCACACACTCACTCCGATGTTTCTATATCCTCAGCAGGCCTCACTAGGCTTCTACAGAGAACATTTTTTTTTTTCCTTTTTCTTAAAAAAAAAAAAAAAAAAGACAGGTATTAGTCTCCGTGGGTGCTAGAAAATGAACCAGTCAAAAAGACTATCAGTTTCTTGACACTCCATTACACGTGTGGAGGAATTGTTTCCAAAGTGTTTGCTTTTCGTACCCTCAACAGATGCTCTCTGCTTTTGAATCTAATAACCACTCCCAATTGTATAATGTATTAAGATTTTTGAACTATTATTTTTAATTATCTTGGTAACTTTTCAAGAAGGTTCAATGATATAATTTTAACTTTAAAGGTTGCAACAAAAATCTAAGTCCTTTAAAATACTTCTCTTAAACTGTGTACAAATTTGTAATAAATAAGACAATATAAAATTGTATATTTTTTAAGTCTGGGATTTATACCACTGAGTTTCCTGATGCCAGTTATTGTCCCTATGTGAGAATCTATTTCCATTACAAGTTCTCATTTATACTTAAATTACTTTTATTTTTACAGTGAACTATATTTTGTTACTGCTTTCAGTATAGGTAATAGTAGATCATAAGATGAAATGGAGCAAACCCACATAAAGAAGTTTTTATTAGTTTTGACAATTGGGAGAAATTCTTATTTCCTTTGGTGAATAATGCCAGTGAAGGCTTTTTCTCGGTTATAGGGCCTTGACGGACATCTGGCTGCAAAGTATTGGGTTTTTCCTGAGAATAGTGCTTTATAGTTGATTTCCAAGTTATTTCTCAAATCCTCAGGAAACAGATTAGCTTTGCAGCACAGCCTTATTTATTCAAACATATTAGAAATCAAAGTGAGTTTGAACTGGTTAAATGAATTGAAGACTATTTGTAAAGAAACACATCTGGATCCCTTTTCAGGCTATATGGTCATTGAAACGTGGCTAACAAAGTTACTAAGCCAAATCCTTTGAAGGAAACTCATGAATTGAAAAGGAATTTGAGAATAAATTATAATTAACAAGGCTGTTGTTTCCAATAAGTGGGTTATTGAAAACTGTTCCCTTAAGATTTCATGCCTGTAATCCCAGCACTTTGGGAGGCCAAGGTGGGCAGATCACGAGGTCAGAAGATCGAGACCATCCTGGCTAACACGGTGAAACCCCGTCTCTACTAAAAATACCAAAAAACGTTAGCCGGGCATGGTGGCAGGCGCCTGTAGTCCCAGCTACTGGGGAGGCTGAGGCAGGAGAATGGCGTGGACCCAGGAGGCGGAGCTTGCAGTGAGGAGAGATCTCACCACTGCACTCCAGCCTGGGCGACAGAACAAGACTCTGTCTCAAAAAAAAAAAAAAAAAATTCAGACTTTCCCCAAGTCTAGTTTTTACTATTAATTTTCTGCGTGCACTTTGTATTCCTAGAGAATGTCTCAGTCCAGCTTTGGAATCAGTGAGGTTTGTGAGCAACTGGAGGCACTGTCCCACCCCTAGGCTGCTGCCTCCCTAGCTAGTTCAGGTATCACTGCTGGCTACATTTTCTATTTTCTCTTCCATTACCACCAAATCCCAGGCAAATAAATAACCCCCCCACACACATCACCCTCATGTTCTCTGGTCCTCAATAGGCTAATTTCCTCCAACCCAAGATTACCATCAAGCTTAAAACCTCTTCGATCTGTCTTTATTCCTCTTCCCCAGGGTTCAATCACAGACCACACACACACAAAACAATTCAGCCAATGATTTCACAACAATCTCACTAACTTATCTTTATGCCTCTCCATTTCCTTGGTCAGAATGTGGCCTCAGCAACTGATCTTTTGACACCTGCCCTAGCCACAGCTTCCCAGGCACCCTCTTCACCTCTAACCATCTTCATGTCAATCCATCCCTCAGAAGACTGAGAAATTATTTCTCTGCTCAAAAACCTCCCATGACTCCTATTGCCTGAGTGCAGACCTCGTGGCCCAGCCTTTGGGAGCCTTCACATTTGATTCCAATTCTTTCCAAGGTGAGCTGCAGATTTTTCTCTGGGTATACCTTGCACTTGAGCAAAGCAGACGATTTGCTGTTCCCCAAATACACTGTAGGCCTTAAAACCTCTTAACATATTCTCATGCCATTCCATGAGGCTGGAATGCCTTTTTCCCATTTTCTTCTCAAATTCCTTTCAGCCCTCAGAGTCCCAAAACAAATATCCCACTCCAAGGTGGGCGGGGGTATATAATGACTTACAGGCATATTTTATAGGAAAGCACTAGCCATATTTATAAATAGGTGATTACTGAGTGCCTTTATAAAGGTGTATATCATATGTGCATGTGCTCACAAGACACTTTACAGTTAACAAAGAACTTTCACCCTATTATCTCATTTAATTTTATGCCAAACCCATGATATGGACAATATCAACAGTTGACAAATGAAGAAGCTAAATCTGGGAAAGTTATAAGGATTGCCCAAGGTTACTCAGCTAGAAAGTGACAGAAGCAGAATTCACACCCAGGTCTGGTAATAACAACTCCAGGGCATTTTCAACCATGTCACAATTCTAATGGGACAGTGTCATGGATGAAATAACATGGATGAAATACCTTCCATAGCAGATGGGAAAAGACGCCAGGCCACAGAGGGTCATGGGAGTTTTCTGAGTAGAGCGGTGACATGACCAAATCTCTGTGGCAGGAAGATTGATCTGGTGGTGCTGCAGGGCAGGGGCAGGGAAGCCCCGCTGGAAACCAGCTCCGGTGCCTCTAAACTCCTGTGACTCTTCGTTTACGCTCCCCAGGAAACATTTATCTGGTGCTGCAAATTGGTTATTTATTTGTTTATTTACTCCTTTCTTACTAACACTTTCTGCTTTAGAGCAGAAAGAATTTAAGGTGGCTTTAAACTGCCTTACATTTCGCAACTATATTAATACAATTAAATCTTATCTCCTTTGTTTGATTTTAAGCCTTGAGCATAAAGTATACATAACTTACATCTTCATAATCAGATGTCTTACATGGGGCCATGTTGATACTGATGTCCAAAATCCAATGAATGAATCAATGGCCTCTGAGAGGTTTCTGCTAAAGATAGGATGGGATAAATTACAGTATTTGATACTCCAAAATAATGTGCAACCTTTAGTTGAATGAAGCAGATATATTATGAATTGAAAAGGTGAGGAGACGGCCATACACTGTTGTGAGTCATAAGATACATACATGGATCTGAAAAAAATCGTGTGCATAAGTGTATGTGTGTGGTGCACAATTTCATAAATTCATGCATCACATAAAATTATTAACGCTGGTTGCCTCTGGGAAAAGTACTTGGATTATGGGAAGAGTCATGTAGACTTTTAGGTTACAGATTGTATCCAGAGGTTATATAATTCTGTATAGTTTTGTACACACTAGAAAACACATTTTACAATGAGTTTGTATGACTTTTGTGTGCACAGAGAATTTGGTAATGTAAACCATATATAACCAAGGGCTAAAACTACAGTTTCATGTTGTCTTGTTGCCCCTAGCCAAGGTTTAAAAGTAACTTGTAGTATAATATCTCTCATGTGCTACATATCTTTGAAACCACCTTTGCAAAATTATGACAGTAAGAGAAATCTGACATGGCAGACTCCATCTTGCTTCTATCCTCACCTCCTGGCTGTCTTCCATCATTCCTGAGCATTGGCCAAGCTAACTTTGGGAGAAATTCAGTTTATAGTTTAAATGATAATAGTCCTTCCCCCAAACTACACTGCCCTTGTAAAACTAATGAAAGGCCACTAAGATAAGAGGGTAAGAGGAGCCTGAATTCTATTAATATGTAGGTGTAGTTAAACAATTACCAACAATTATTCCAGAGGCCACAAGATTTGCAACTTCCCCAATTACTTCTGTGGATAACATCACTAATTGTAGAACCTAAGGTTGGCCTTTTGAGACGTCTTTGAAGGTTTTTGCATTTCTGATGGCAGATGGCTCCACTCAAACTTGACAACCGGCCTTGTGACCCCCACCCAGGAACCGATTCAGTTCAAGAGGACAGCTTCCCTGTGACTTCGTCTCCAACCCAACCAATCATCATTTCCCCACTCCCAGGTCCCCTACCTTCAAATTATCCTTGAAAAACTCTAGTTTCCAAATTTTCAAGGAGACTGATTTGAATAATAATAAAACTCCAGTCTCTTTTTAGCTGGCTCTGAGTGAACTACTCTTTCTCTATTGCAATTCCCCTGTCTTAATAAATGGGCTCTGTCTGGGCAGCAAGCAAAATGAACCCACTGGGTGGTTACATCTTCATTAGCTTAGTCCTGGAGATTCTTTTCAGCTTGTAACCAAGATCTACCTTTCAGTATAACTTCCTTCTCCATGTTGCCTGCCCTACAGATAGCCACAAAAGATACCCCATACATGGGCTCCTGGTTCCTTTTTGTCTTTCTTTTTTCCAGGAATTTTAATTGTACACACTGGGCCCCTCCTGATTTGATCTCCTTCTGCTTGGGACTAGCTACTTGGATCCAGCTCAGCTGCCAGAAATAGCCTCCTCTGGTAAAGTTCTGCAATGTTTATTGACATTTTGGGTACAGGTCCTTCAGACCTTAGTTACATGTGTTAAACCACCTTAGATCTGTCCTTTTTCTTTAAGTAGAAAAAAAAAATACCATCACATCTAATTCAGTCCACTCTCCACCTCTCTACCATTGCCACCCCCAGAACAACAGCCACTATTTTTCAGAAAGAAATTATTTTTTGTGTATTTATTTTTTGAGGCGGAGGGGGGGCTCACCCTGTTGCCCAGGCTGGTCTTGAACTCCTGACCTCCAGGGATCCTCCTGTGTCAGCCTCTCAAGTAGCTGGGATTACAGTCATAAGCCATCATGCCCGGTGGAGGGAAATTATTTTTCTTATAAACTTAATTGTGTTTTCTAACAATGAGAAAGTACAGGATCAGGTGGTAACAATTTTAACTATAAAAATCCAAATAGTAGTTAAAACTAGGATTTCCTTCATTAGTCATCGACCTTTCTTTTCCTTGCATTTGAGTGTTTTTGTTTTGAAAAGTATAGTTTTTCTCTGAAATCATTCCTACTTATTCACCCACCACAGAATACCTTCCTTAAATTTCATTAGATCTCACTTATGTTCAATTCTTGCAACATGCTAATGATGATCAAAATAGTCTGGCCTTATCTGAGAGCTGTGTGTAATTTTGTCCTGTATGACCAGGTGAACCGCATCGTAAACACTGAGGCTATTGAATACATCTTTAGAGATCTGAGGAGGCTGTAGCTCACAGACACCCTCTACCATTACCGTCACCATCTTTTCTACCTTCCTCAACTTCTTACTGAGCAGGATGGAAGCTCAGGGGCACTGTAGCTCTCGCAGTCAAGTCTGAAATTAAGATCTCTTTTCCAAAGAAACATCAAAAATACCCCTACGTGCTCTACCATCCCCACTCCTCACATACCTGCCACAGGTTGTATCATACCTGACATGCTCCTGATCACACCTGAGATGTGTAGAGCTGAATTGTGGGCACTAGGCAAAGCTTTGACAACAGATCCTATAGAAAAATTCAGAACAGATTTGTGGAGTTCACAGTGAATTGTACTTGTGCTACTTTAATTTCACCAAGAATCCACTTTCCAGGCAAATTTATTCTCTCTTACCTCTCTGCCCTGAAAATTGAATCAAGTCACGGGTTTAATATTTTGCAGTCGCAGATTCCTTGAGAACCTGTTGAAAACCATGGGAATTCCTCTTCCTGAAAAATGCACTTCTGTTCATACACATGAAAATGAACAACTTCAAGGCATTTGTCTCTCCCAAGACTCCTCTCCTAAAGGTTCTTTCTTAGATCCTAGGTTAAGAACCTGTAAATAAAGGAAAGAAATTGATCTTCTAGAGCAAAGTGTAAGGTAAAAAGATTCTGAGTGGAGCTCATAGATGATTCTCACAAGACAGAGGATGAGGCAGGAGATGGTGGCATTTAGGGAAACAGTAAAAGAGGTGGTAAAATAGAGAATCATAAGCATATGAGTGAGGCTGGGCTCTATCCTAAATCAACCTTGCACAAGTTACTTAACCTCCCCTAAACCTCATTATCCCTAGCTATATAATGGGATAGTTACAGTTTCTTGGGGATGGTTAGTGAGTGAGGTAATTATGAAGCGCTTCTTAAAACACCTGCACAAATTCTACCTATTAACGTTTCAGGCACTGAAAAGATTCTTTATATTGTAGTGTGAATTAAGATACTAAGCCTGAGCAACAGAGTGAGACCCCATCTCTGCAAAGAAAAAAAAATTTTTTTTTGAGACTGGCTCTCATTCTATCCCCCAGGCTGGAATGCAGTGGCACAATCTCAGCTCACTGCAACCTCTGCTTTCCAGGCTCAAGCGATCCTGCCACCTCAGCCTCCCGAGTAGCTGGGACCACAGGCACACACCACTAAGCCTGGTGAATTTTTTGTATTTTTGGCAGAGATGGAGTTTCACCACGTTGCTCAGGCTAGTATCGAACTCCTGAGCTCAAGCGATCCACCCACCTCTGCATCCCAAAGTGCTGGGGTTACAGGCATGAGCCACCACATCCGGCCTCTACAAAAAAAAAAAAAAAAAAAAAAAAAAAAAAAAAAAACAACTTTCAAAAATTAGCCAGGCATGGTGGCGAATGCCTGTAGTCATGCCTCAGCTACTTCAGAAGCTGAGGCAGGAGGATCCCTTGAGCCCAGGAGGTCGAAGCTACAATGAGCCGCATTTGCAGACTACACTCCAGCCTAGGTGACAGAGTGAGACTCTGTCTTAAAAAAAAAAAACAAAGAAAAAGAAAAAAGGAAAAAAGAAAAAAAGAAAGAAAGAAAAAAGAAACGCTAGCTCCCTGAAAGCAATTTGCACATTGAACCCCCTTTCACTGCATGAAGTCATCTCTGTCAGTCCTTGGTTAAAAGGTGGATGGGCACAAGGTAAAGGAAAAAGACACCTTTGTACTCTTGCGTCTTTGAAACAGCTAAGTTAGACTTGCATGAAGATTAATATTGAAAGCCAAGGGAGAGAAGGACTGCAGCAGAGATTTCGGAGTAAGGAGACACATCTGGTCCTGGGTCTCAAGCCATCTGTATGCTCCCAGCTTTATTTGAACACAATGATTAAAATACATATGTGGCCGGCCACAGGCATGGTGTTCGGTCATCCGGAAGAAAGGTCCTGTGGCTCAGCCCACAAGCCTAAACTGAGCAAAGATGTCAACTTCATGAGTTAAAAAATATTGCTCCAAATGGCAAGCATGCTGACAGTACATCTAGAGCAAAGGAGCACTGCTATGTTGTAAACACAGTTGCTGTAGGCAGAGGCATTAATAATCAAGTAGCACAAACGTTAAGCTGATCTGTGAGGTGGCCAGAATCTTGAGGCCTTTGGATACTGATGGTAATGATGCTTCAGGATTTGGCCGTGTAATACATTGTCCTGACCACTGCTTTTGATAGAATTTCGTTATTGTGATAAATAATGTGGTTAAAAGAGCCGAGCAAAAGTTTCTCACTCACCTTGCTCTATTTTCATTCTACTGGCACTTCCATGGTCCAAGAGAGGCTTCTTGTCTCCCCTGTTAACTCTCCATGGAAAGTATGTAGCACCTTTAAAATGATGACTTACTGATGTTTGAGGAGATTTAAGCTTTTCTTTATTAATTTCTATACCAGTATTCCCAAAGACTTGAAGTTTATGTAAAGATTTTATTTCATATTCTATTAAAACAGACGTGTAACACTTCTAGTTTAATCATTCAGGTGCATATAATATTAAAACATTGAAAGAAAGACATCTGTATATGGGTTTATTGTTTGTTAGTGTATATATATGTTACAAACATATCAAGCTGTTTGATGAAAATTTATGTTTCTGGATTTCATTTTATTTCTAGGAATGAAATCTGAAACAGCTCTGAGATTATTTAAGTAGATTACTTAAAGCAAAACATTGATTGTGCAACTTGTTTTGTTTTTTAAATATTTAAAGGCCCATAAGTTGTTTGACCCTGCAAACAAGAGATGTTGGTTTCTAACTTGGTCTGACCTTCATTAACAACTATTCCTTTCCTATAAACAGAAGGGATACAGAGGCAAAGCAGTCTGACTTCTTCCAAATCTCATGCTTCTCACTCCAATTTCTCTCTCTCTCTGTTTTTGGTATGGTAGCCAGGTAACTTTTTAATGGGATTTGTTAACTGTCGGTTAAGAGGGCAATTACATTTTGGAATCTTCACTTTATGAAGAATTCCAAGGATTTGTAGGACTGTCTGTGATAAGTGACAATGTTTATTCTAAGGGAATGCTAAAGGAGCCTCAGTTCCTTGGTGCGTATTTCACACTTTGTTTTGTTTCTTTGATTAATTGAAAACTCTTATAGGTCAAGCAGGCTTTTTAAAAAATGAAAGGTCTCATTCCAGGGAGAGGCCCATTGTATTTGTGAATGAATTAAAAGTTTATTGAAGAAAAGGGTAGAGTGTATTTCAATCACTGTTAATTGAAGTGGAGCTAATAAGCTAAGAAGCATAACATTATTAAATTCCCAGGTATGTTTTACAGGATATGCCAATATCTTGAATATCTTTTTCTTGGTAATTCTAAAGATCGGAGGTTTTTGTTTATTTGTTTGTTTTTACTAAGTATTTTACTATATAAACTGTTTCCTAGAAAAGCTTTCATTGTCATAGCGTTTCAAAATATTAATCAATTTAGTAAAAGATCTGGTCAAACTTTGAACATCCACATTTAGTTCAGTAAAATAGTCACATTTTATGCAATTCTTTCTCAGATGAATAATTTTACTTTTACTAGATATATAATTTATGTAAAATCATAAAGTTCAAGGGAGTGAAATTGCAAAAATGAAGAACTGACTTGCTGTAATGTGTGATAAACCTCTTCTTTGTTTCCATTATTTTTAGTTTGGTTTGGTTTTTTAAGAATTTGCACCCTTAATTTTGGAATTCATTATTTCAAACTTCAATAATCCTGAAAAGGAAAACTCATATTATGGAATTTTTTATGATTTTAACGTGATCATTCCCTTTTACCTAGAAAAGGGCAAGAATTTGCCCCTAACTCAGCTAAGTTTATGAAAAAGCTTGAAAAAATGGCAAATGTTTTATATAGGCAAAGATATCCACAGTGGCATGACCTTTCCTGCCTTTAAGTTTTATTATTTGAAATGTCCATGCCACTCCTCTAGAAATGCTAACCTTATTTGTCTAAGACTCTTTTCATTTATTTTTTTAGGCAAAAGGAGGGAAGTAATTTGCAAGGAGTTTAGCGTTGTGATAATGTACAGGGGTTCATGCTTTAGTGAGAGTTCAGAAATGAATTACAAATAAAGGCAGTTTAGTTTTCTGATCTCTAAAAATGGAGAGGAAGTTCATGGTTTATGAAAGAGAGAAGCAATAATGTGTTTACCTTGTAAGACAGTGAACTGCAGCAGGGAATGAAAATATATACATATGAAAAGGTTAAGACAGTTGTAGTAAAACAACTTAAACAACAAATTTCATGAAGATGAAATGTGAGAGAACATTGAACATTCACCCTCTTTGTATTTGGTTCTTAAATACAATTCTAAGACATGTTCTCCTAGGCTTTGTGTTTCATTCTTGCCTCTGTTGCTGATACTAAATGATCAAAAATAAAATAAATGTTTGGATGGATTTTGCCTATTCACAATCTCTTGATTGCTCTCAGGATTTAGGAAAGATAAAGTGTGTGGTGTGACAAACACACACCATAAATCCTTACATTTTCAAAAATAACACTGAGATTCAAATGTTGTTCCTCTGCTTTTTTAACTGAAACTGTGGTTTACTGCTATTTCCAAAAGATCTTTTAAACTAGATAAGAGTTTTCAACCATCACTTTCCTTTCCTGCCAGCCATATTTATCTCTTCATCTTTCAATAAGGTCCTCATACGTTAATTTTGGCCTTCCTCTAGTCAAGCTTCCTGTTATGGCATCCAGATAGAAAGAATAATGTGGAAAAGAGGACAGTAAAGAGACGGAAATGTCAACAGATACGAAGGATTGGAAACAAGAGGTTAAGGCAATGCTATACTACAAAGGCGTGGAAAAAGTGGAAGAATCTGGGAAGATTAATTATATTAGGCCTGTAAAACATTTGAGATTTTTCAGAGGAGTGCTGAGAAAGGAGAAAAGTAGTCAACAAAGCAAAAAATAGAACCGGAGGAGCTCTGTGATTTGGGGCTATATCCAAAGGCCAGCTGCAGATTTGAAACAGGTGTGATGGATACCCCATTTACCCTGATGTGATTATTAAGCATTATATGCCTGTATCAAAGTATCTCATGTACCCCATAAATATATACACCTATTATACACCCACAAAAATTCAAAAATTAAAAGAAAAAAAAAAAAGCTCAGATGCCCCAGGGCACACTTTGCCTTGTGACACTTTTTGGTTGTTTGAAAATATGGGGCTTAACAGGATGGTGAAAAGGGGGTCCTCAGGGAAGATATTTTTCTTCTTCCTAGGACTAGCAGTCTGAATTTTGGGACCACTCTGGATCCTCCCTTCAAATCATCCTAAGGCCTCTTTTTCAACTGTGAGTCAAAATCTGGGGGGCGCAAGGAGATTGAGTATATCTCCTCAGTTATGGAGGTTTTGTTAAGATCTTTCTGATGCTTCCAGAATGATTCCAGAAAGCATGTTCTAAATTCAGCAGGCTGACCGTATCTCCTTGTTTATTCCAAGCAGACATAGTTTGCACTCATTATCCCAGCACAATTCTTATTCTAGCATAATTAGCACATCTATCACTCAGAAATAGATGATAAATTCCAAGGTCATCCTAAAGTTTAGGCTCTGCAATCTCTAGAAGACCCAAAAATCTATCAGCGCTTTTGAATTTGGAGGAGTAGCTAGCCAGAGCAGCCAGCTCACAAGTTGGCAAAGGACATTAAATTCCTGAAGTCTCCATGAAAGCTGGGGAGTGAAGACGACAATTGATATGCTTGGCTCTGTGTCCCCACCCAAATTTCATGTTGACTTGTAATCCCCAATGTTGGGGGAGGGACCTGGTGGGAGGTGATTGGGTCATGGAGGCGGATTTCCCCCTTGCTGTTCTCCTGATAGTGAGTAAGTTCTCACAAGATCTGGTTGTTTACAAGTGTGTAGCACTTCCCTCTTCACTCTTTCTCTCCCACTGACCGTGTGAAGGTATGCTTGCTTCCCCTTTGCCTTCTGCCATGATTCTAAGTTTCCTGAGGCCTCCCCAGCCACGCTTCCTATACAGCCTGTGGAACAGTGAGCCAATTAAATTTCTTTTCTTTATAAATTACCCAGTCTAAGGTATTTATTTATTTATTTATTTATTTGTTTGTTTGTTTGTTTTGAGACAGAGTCTCACTCTGTCGCCCAGGCTGGAGTGCAGTGGCCCGATCTCCGCTCACTGCAAGCTCCGCCTCCCAGGTTCACGCCATTCTCTTGCCTCAGCCTCCTGAGTAGCTGGGACTACAGGCGCCTGCCAACACGCCTGGCTAATTTTTTGTATTTTTAGTAGAGGAGAGGTTTCACCGTGTTAGCCAGGATGGTCTCGATCTCCTGACCTTGTCATCCGCCCGCCTCGGCCTCCCAAAGTGCTGGGATTACAGGTGTGAGCCGCCGCGCCCAGCCAGTCTCAAGTATTTCTTTATAGCAATGTGAGAACGGGATAATACAAGGATCATTAGCTAAAATCATCCTGAGGTCTAAATATGGAGACATGACTAGCATATCTGGCTTTAGAAGGAAGGCAATAAATTTAACTCTTAGGTCAGGAATTCTCACATTTGGGGACATGCATTTTGTTTGTGGAGGTTTTACAAACTACAATCCCTGGATTCCACCCTTAGAATTTATGACTCGCTGAGTTCGGGCTGGGTCCCTGAAACCCTCCAGTATGAATACTTATGTTCACTTCTAATGGTGAATTAGTTCTTTAAGGCATGCTAAATAATGTTAAGTTTCACTAGTATATTCATTCAACTTATCAAAAGAAAAAATACTTTAAATTATAGTTGTCTTTTTGACAACTCAGGGGGTTGGGGTACCAACCCTGCACAATTGAAAATTTAAATATAACTTTTGATTTCCCAAATCTTAACTACTAATAGCCTACTAACGACATCTTACCAATAACAAATAGTTGATTAACACATATTTTGTACATTATATGTATTATAGACTGTATCCTTACAAGGAAGTAAGCTAGAGAAAAATAGAATGTTATTAAGAAAATCATGAGGAAGAGAAAATATATTCACTTGTTCATTGAGTGGAAGTGGATCATCAAAAAGGTCTTCATCCTCATTGTCTTCATATTGAGTAGGTTGAGTAGGAGGAAGAAAAGGCAGGACTGGTCTTGCTGTCACAGAGGTGACAGAGGGAGAAAAGGTAAAGGAGGTGGAAGGGAAGGCAGGAGAGGCAGGCATATGTGGTATAACTTTCATTGAAAAAAGAATCTGTATGTGAGTGGACATGAGCAGTTCAAACCTGGGTTGTTCGAGAGTCAACTGTACAAGTAAAAAAACTAACAATAAAAAGCAAGCATGATCTTCATCTTTTAGCCACTTTGGAAAAAGGCAACCCAATACAGCAATAAAACTATAGAAATCCATAATATAAACTTGTAGGAGGCTTATTTTAATAACAATTATCTTTTTCAAAACATTACGTTCATTATCATATTTGATTATCAAGCCAACTTATGATGCAGGGATTATTATAACCATTGAAAAAAATGAGGCTCAGAGAGTTTATGTCGTCAGTCCAAACTAGTAGATGGCTATTTTTTTAAACCTCAAATAAATTGTAGAAACACAGAAGAAAAACAAACAAACAAAAAAGAATCTACTACCAAAAATAATATCCTAATGGAATACAATTGCATATTTTTTATTTCCATGTAGAACTTCACAATAAACAACCAGAAGGACCTCAGATCCAATTTTCTTGGCCAGTTGGTCTAGAATATTCTAAATATTAAGGTAAATTAAGCAAGTAGTTGAGGTACAGTTTTGTAAGCATGCTTTGCTTAGTGACTTGTTACAATTCAATAACTTTATAATCAAGAAAGTCTTCAGGGTCTAATGTCAGTTTCTCCCAATGCTATTAAAGTCTCCTTTCTTCTTCTTAAATCTTTCAGCATGTCCCAACTCCAGGGCTCTAAGGATAACCCTTAAATAACTGAATATGATTGCTAGTAACTTGAATCTTTTCTTTCTGGGTCATAATCTTAAATCCTTTCATATTTTCAATTGATGTAACTTAAATTTCTAATCCTGGTGATGCTCTTCTCTGAAATACCTCAAATTCTCATATTGAGGCCGGGCATGGTGGCTCATGCCTGTAATTCCAGCACTTTCGGAGGCCGAGGTGGCCAGATCACAAGGTCACGAGTTCCGGACCAGCCTGATCAATATAGTGAAACCCTGTCTCTACTAAAAATACAAAAAATTAGTCAAGCGTGGTGGCGGGCGCCTGTAATCCCAGCTACTCGGGAGGTGAAGGCAGGAGAATGGTGTGAACCCGGGAGGTGGAGCTTGCAGTGAGCCGAGCTAGCGCCACTGCACTCCAGCCTGGGCGACAGAGCAAGACTCCGTCTCAAAAAAAAAAAAAAAAAAGAAAAAGGAAAAAAGAAAGAAAAGAAAAAGAAAAAAATCTGTTCCATAGTTAGTATCTTCTATGCTATTAATACTACACGTGCCCTCCCCCAAAACACCACTTATTTTCTTAGTTCTCTTACTAGAAGACATAATTTTAGTTAAATTGGCACTCAGAAAGAGAATGATATGGTGGTATAGATAGTACTGCTTGAACACTTACTTTCTCTGTGTTGTAGGAAATTTTAATGAGTTTTACTCATTAAAGTACTATTTTTTATTTATTGTACTCAATAAAGGACTATTGTACTTTATTTTTTATAGGAAAAAATACATGATTTATTGATGTACTTATGTTGTTCTTTATAAACTAAAATTCTTTCAGTTTCTTCCTTTTTCTTTTCCAATTCTCCACCTCTCCTCCCAGTACACCTCACCCTGTAGGTAAGATTCCAGTTTCCAGGAGAAGGGATAAAGCCAGCTAAATTAAATTTCACCTTTCACCTATTTCTGCTGTGATCTATAACGTCCCACTTAAGGCATTCAAGATTTTTCATTAGCTAAAATATTTTCTTGTCTAGGAAGCTTTAGTAGAAATATAAAGAATTGAGTTCCTGTTTTTCCTTTTATCAACAAAATACCTATTAATCATTTTGATTGCATATGCACATGGCTCTATTAAAACTAGAAAGCATAATTACATAAAATTAAGTAAAATGTACCATACCTTTTTGATAAAATGAAAAATAAATTACATTTATGTTTTCTTTGCTAAATAAAATGTATTTTTGTAAGTTTTGACTACATTTGACAACACTTAAATTAGTTAAGTTTTGACTAATGATTATATCCCTTGCATTTTCTCTTAAATAATTAATAATAATTTAAATTGTTTTTAATTAGCTGGGCCACGTGCAGTTAAAGTTTTCTAATAGTCTAGGGATAGAACAACTCTTAACGTATTTTTAAACATCAATAGGATCAGTTTTCAAACCTGGATGTTATTCAAGTCCACTTTATGTTAACATATTTTTCTCTGTGGGTAACAAATACAACAGAAAAATTTTGTCGGTGTAAATAGCCAATGGAATTATCAATAATCATGTTAATAATGTTAATAAAAAGGTACAGTTAAATGAGGGACACAATTAGTTCACACCATTTTGGTTTATTTATTTAGCAGTGAGCATTGTATAACATGTCAGTCCCAGGAAAAAGAAACAGCCATAAAGGAGCTTAACATTACTAATAAAACAATCGGTATCAAAATATTTTATGTAACAATTTGTCCGTGTTCATATAATAATCTGTCAACTCTGTGATTTGCTTATTATGTGAATTAACTCCATAATCGCTCTGAGTTGGAATTCAATGACACCGTTTAACTGCTCCTGGTTTGGGGGCTTTTACTCGATATTTTTAGGTAAGGAGCTGTCAGGCTAATCTGAGGACATTTGGGGAAAGCCAATAAACTGTCACGAACTTAAAACAAGTGAGGTTTCTCGTGGTTTGGTAGAAATTTTAACACTTCTCCTCTCCTACCCTTCACCTCTTCTCCTCAAAACACTTTTTTTTTTCTTTTACAATAACTGTAAATGCCAGCTCTAAATTTCCCTCCAATCTGGGAAAGTCCAATCTCCCTGCTTCGAGAGGTGTCTGGGCGCAATACGTTCCGGCCAGAGGCAAGGGGACGTTTGCGAGGAGGGAGAAGTTTAAACCCCCTTCGCTCCGCCCCACCTGGGAGCACTTTGGCGCCGCAGACTCAGGAGCCGACGCCATCTCCAGGACAGCCTTGGTGGCCTCGGCAGGAGGCACCTTCGGGGAGCGGTCCCGCACTCCCCCTTCCTCAGTCCCTGGTCCTCTGCACCGCTCCCCCACTGCTGCCCTAGGACCTGTCCGCGTGCTCCCTGCGCTGCCCTGGGGACGGAAACATTTGTTTCTCCAATGCGCAACTTTCGCGCTCCAGGCGGCGGGGACCCCGAGCCGGAGTTTTGGCCAAAAAATCCCAGAGTCTTACACCTCCTGCGCGCCCAGACCTCGGAGGCGAAGGGCGGCTCCCCGGCGCGCCCCGATCCCCGCCGCAACGAGGACGTGGTGGATGAGAGGTGCACCCCACGGGCAGCCCCTGGCGCCCCGCTCTGCGCCCGCCGGCGTGAGGACTCGTGCGTGGCGTTTCGAACCTCCGCCTGAACTGAGACTGGGTGGGGAAAGGGGCAGACTGCTGTCTGTGACTGCGGGAGTTGCAGCACGAAACACAAAAGCTGTTTGAAGCACAAACGCCAGGCTGGACACCCAACGAATATTAATGACCTGCAGCTTCCACCCACCCGCAAACAAAATATTATGTGTATGTGCTTACCGATTAGCTTAACAGACTTGCCATCATAAATTCCTTTTTCTCTCCAGCGCCACTAGATTTGTTGTGATTAGGATGCAGCCACTAAATTTGTTGTGATCTCCTGTTTGTGAATGGAAGTTGAATGACATCTTTTGTAGCAGATTGCTACTTAGGATTTTTTTTAAAAAATTATCCCAGATTTTTCAAATCAGAAAATTCCCAAATGACATAATCATACAAATTGGTATTTAAACCGACTCTTTTTTGAGGAATGCATTCCAAAATCTTTCAGTTCCCATCATGCAAGACAAATAAGCATAGTAATTTGGAAAGTGAAATTAATGATCAAGATAATTTTGGAAAGGAATAGAAAGGACCAACTGAGACTTATATCTATTTACTTATCAGAAACTTTATGACTGACCCTAATTAGAAAACAAAGCAATGCCAGGAATGTCACATGCTTTTTAGACCTTGGTATCTTGTCTGGGCAAACATCCAGTGTTTGACACTACGAAGAAAGGGACAATATTGTGCAGCAGATTTCCAGTAGTAAATAACACATCACAGGAATCTTGGAAAGAACATCACTTATTTAGTGAGTGAGTGAATATTTGAACAACTGCTTCTATTGGGAAGGGTAAGAAGGAATTGAGGGATAGACTATAAATGATACAGCTCCCCTGCCTTCATAGATCATCCAGTTTAGTGATAGGAGAGAGGAAGAAATTTTACAAATAAAAGATAGTGGGGCACGGTGGCTCATGCCTGTAATCCCAGCACTTTGGGAGGCTGAGGCCGGTGGATCACGAGGTCAGGAGATCGGGACCATACTGGCTAACACGGTGAAAACCCGTCTCTACTAAAAATACAAAAAATTAGCCAGCCGTGGTTGTGGGCACCTGTAAGCCCAGCTACTTGGAAGGCTGAGGGAGGAGAATTGCTTGAACTCAAGAGACGAAGGTTGTAGTGAGCCACGTTGCGCCACTGCACTCCAGCCTGGGCAACAGAGTGAGACTCTGTCCAAAAAAAAAAAAAAAAAAAAAGATACCAAAGGGTAGAAAAGTGGTAAATCCCTCAAGGTAGGATCTCAATAAACTCATAGGGAATTCCATGGAGGGGAGATTACTGTCAGCTGAAGGATTGTCCAATTGTAAGCTGAGTCTGGCCAAACTTCAGCCTGTCTTGGGCTCCATGTAAGTGAAAGAGTTCACTGAAGGTTATTTCTCTATTAGATGCGTCTTTGATAAGAATTTAGTGTACTACCTCTTCTAGAGCCTTCAGTATGTTTCCTTCTATCAACTTTAAGTTGTCACTTTCTTCCTTAAGTTTGTTAAGCAGTCATTTTGTGGGCCAATTTCTGTAAATTGAGGCTGAGCTGAGATGACACAATCAAAGGGAGTCAAAAGTTATGAGCTAAGTATGTTTCACGTATTACTTCTTTCCAGAAAGAATCTGGGTGGTCTATGATGGAAAACACGCCGTTTAAAATGAATTGGTAAAATCAAAATAGAAAACCAGGAGAAAAGAAAAAGGAAACTTGAAATAAGCCAACCCTAAGAGTTAACATGATTACTGAGATTGTGCTTCAGATTTGGGTCTGAGCTTCTTAGTAGCCAAGGTAAAGAGAGAAAAACACGTAAGTGACATCAATCTTGCTGTTGAAAGAAGCAAAGAATGCCTGTTTTCAAATGAAATGAAATTACAGAAGGAGCTTACTATATGGAGTGCCACAAAGGGCTCTGAGGGATGTAACAGGCAATGTCTTAGCAGTACTTTTATGGAAAAGCAAAAGAGGATATTACAGCCCTGTTTCTTATAATAACCTCCCATGAAAACCAAGACTTGAGTGAAGGTGAGTCCTGTCAGACTAAGCTAGTATAATTCTGTATTTGGGGATTCACCTTGAACACTAAATAACATATCCACTCTGCAGTCTTCCCCATGTATTACTTCTCTCAGCTGGGGTCTTGATAAGAATCAAATAATTGAAAAAGTTAAGATTATTCTCTCTGGCAAGAGCCCAGTGTGTTAGTATTTCTTTTGGATAATAGAAGACACCTTCACAGGGTCTGGAAAACAACTAAGCAAATACTAAATTTGCCATCCTACAAAAGTTGCAGAAGCAAATCAGTGTTTTCTCACTGACGAAGACCATCCCAGTTTTCCTCCAAGGTAAGCTGCAGGGGCACCTCAAGATTGAGCCAAAATGTTCCTTAGGAAGTTGCTTTGAATGTGTTCCAGTGCTTGAACAAATGCTTAATTGAGTCCCTAGAGATACACACTGTTGGGGCATAGAAAATTTTCAAAGCTGGTGTTTCCTAATCACCCACAGTGGCTGGCAGAAAACATATGGATTCCCATGGCACCTCTGACCGAACAACGTGGCTTTCCGATGGAACTCCAGGATGAGTGCATTGCAAAATGTCATTGAATGAGTTGACAATAGCTCCCACAAACGATGAGTTTTAATTTCATTATCATTGGTTAGTCATTATTTTTAGCAGGCGTTAGATACTGCAGCTACCTTTTTTGAGGTAATTTCTGGTTCATGATAATAAGACACTATGATCAGACCAGAAGAGGATATTTATCTTCCTATTTGTTATGGTAGGGGGACTTTGAAAAGAGAAGGGAGATCATTCTATTTCATACTCCTCAAAGGATTATTATCTGATCTGTTCCTTCTTTTCTTGATTCTAATAAAGGGTGTTGGAGTAGAAACTTTTTTTTGAATTTTTTTCATTGTAAAAAATAGTTGGCCGGGTGCGGTGGCTCACGCCTGTAATCTCAGCATTTTGGGAGGCCAAGGCACGTGGGTCATGAGGTCAGGACTTCGAGGACAGCCTGACGAACATGGTGAAACCCCGTCTCTACTAAAAATACAAAAATTAGCTGAGCTTGGTGGCGTGCGCCTGTAATCCCAGCTACTCAGGAGGCTGAGGCAGGAGAATCGCTTGAACCTGAGAGGCGGAGATTGCAGCGAGCCAAGATCACACCACCGCACTCCAGCCAGGGCAACAAGAGTGAGACTCCATCTTAAAAAAAAAAACAATACTAATAATAATGCATAACATAAACTTGATCATTTTCATCATTTTTAAGTGTACAGTTTTGTGGCATCAAGTACATTCACAATTTTGTGCAACTATCACCACCATCCACTTCTAGAACTTTTTCGTCTTTCCCAGTTGAAATTCTGCATACAATAAACATGAATTCCCCCATTTCTCCCTTCTCCAGCCCCTGGCAACTACTATTCTACTTTCTGTCTATATTCTAGGTACCTCCTATATTCTAGGTACCTCCTGTAACTGCAGTCACACATTATTTGTCCTTCTGTGACTGGCTTATTTCACTTAGCATAGTATCTTCAAAGAGAATTTTTTATAAGAACATTATTAACTAGTAATCTATATTAAAACCATGCAATGTGACTTATAACCAATTTCTATCCACAAAATTCAGAGTCAGTGAAACTTGTAGACCATCTTACGTTATTCTCAGCAGATATCTCCACAAGGTGATGGGTGGGGGATGTATCATCACTGAACATTAAGAGAGGGCAGGCCAGTCACAGTGGCTCAAGCCTGTAATCCCAGCATATCGGGAGGCAGAGGCAGGTGAATTATTTGAGTTAAGGAGTTCGAGACCAGCCTGGGCAACATGGTGAAATCCCATCTCTACCTAAAAATACAAAAACACAAAAAAGTAGCTGGGTATGGTAGTCTGCGGTATGGTAGTCCCAGCTACTCAGGAGACTGAGATGGGAGGATCTCTTGAGCCCAAATGCTGAGGCTGCAGTGAGTCATGATCACACCTCTGTACTCCAGCCTGGGCAATGAAGTGAGACTCTGTCAAAAAAAAAAAAAGAGTAGCTACATCTATAGCCTACTTGCTCCTTGTGCAAATGCCAGGCCAAGAGCCTCAGACATACAGAAACTGGAAAAAGTCTTAGATTAATTATGAAAAAATAATTGTTGGGGCCAGGCATGATGGCTGAAGCCTGTAATCCCAGAACTTTGGGAGGCTGAGACAGGAGGAATGCTTGAGCACAGGAGTTTGAGACCAGCCTGGGCAACACAGTGAGACCCTGTCTCTATAAAAAATAAAAAATTAGCCAGGTGTGGTGGTGCATGCCTGTAGTCCCAGCTACTCAGGAGGCTGAGATGGGAGGATCTCTTGAGTCTGAGAGGTCGAGGCTGTAGTGAGTCACTGCATTTCAGCCTGGGCAACAGAGCGAGACCCTGTCTCTAAATTTTTATTTTTTTAATTGTTGGTCTTATAATTTGTGAGATGAAGAGAGTTGCTGGTAGATCATTATGAGTGTAAACAGACAAGGTCCTAGCAGACTGGTGGTTTGAAATAAATAATTTGGTAACTAGCACATATCAATCAGAACAGGCCATACGTCATTTCTAGTAGTGTTATAATTATCCATTGCTATGAACAGATATCCCCCAAATCCAATGCCTTAAAACAGCCATTTTACTTTGCTCACAATTTTGTGGGTCAGAAATCTGGGGATAGCTCAGCTGAGCAGTTCTCTTCTGGGGTTACTCATGTGGTAGTACTAAGATATTTGCTGAAGTTGCCATCATCTGAAGATTACATGGCTGGGTAGATGATGCTGGCTACTGGTTGGGAGCTCAGATGGGGCTGTCAATAGAGTGACTACATGTGGCCTCTCAAGCATAGCGGTCTCAAGATACTGACTTCTTACATAGCAGCTGGCTTCCCCTAGCGTGAGCATTCCAAGAGGGTCAGGGAGAGAGGCAAGGGGGGATGGTGTCCATGGCCTTTCATGATCTAGCTTGGGAAGTCATACAACATCATGTCTGCCATACTCTACGGGTTGAAACAAAGTTACCCAGATTTGCATGGAGCAGGCATCTTCTCTTAGCAGGAAGAATATCCAAAGACTTGCATCAATTTTTAAAATAACCATTACAAGTAGCAATATGCTTTAACTCAGAATTATAATATGTTAATCAATCGTTCTGTGGCAGAGGAGTTTGTAGGACCTAGCTCAAGAGGTGTCAAAGATCTACAAAATTTCATATAGTTATTCTGTGATTCTAATGCCCCTTTCTCCTCCTTCCTGTCTTTTAAAGCGATGTGATGGCTGCAGTCCAGCATCCATAGTGGACCATGAGGCAATCTTGAGAATGGAATGTATTGTACCATACAATACAATGGTCAAAGTGGAAAGGTAAAAGGAGTAATTGATGACTGTGAAGCCACCATACCAGTCATGGATTACTTTTGCGAGGGAGAAAAAAAAGTTCTGTTTTGTTTAAGCCACATTTATTTCAGATCTCTGTTATTAGCATCTGAAAGCAATTCCTAAATGCTATCCTTCCCAAATTCTCTAACTAGGCAATTAAGTTATGAGTACAGAGAGATGGGAGCAGCTAAGCTCAAGATTAGGATGGTAAAGAAACAATCATTTTCAGGCCAGGCATAGTGGCTCACGCCTGTAATCCCAGCACTTTGGGAGGCCAAGGGGGGCAGATCACTTGAGGTCTGGAGTTCAAGACCAGCCTGGCCAACATGGTGAAACCCCATCTCCACTAAAAATACAAAAATTACCAAGGCATGGTGGCAGGCTCCTATAGTCCCAACTACACCAGAAGCTGAGGCAGGAGAATCACTTGAACCAGAGAGGCAGAGGTTGTAGTGAGCTGAGATTGCGCCACTGCATTCCAGCCTGGGCAACAGAACGAGACTCGGTCTCAAAAAAAAAACAAAAAAAAAAGAAATGAACATTTTCGATGTAGTATTCATCCATCTCAAGTGTAGCATTAAGCAAAAATAGACTCAAGTATCTAAAGTATCATTCAATAGTCATTGATTGAGTATTCACTATGTGGATGAAAGACAAGTTAAAAAATAATTGTAATACTAAGTAATAATGCAAAATAGAAATATGTGATGTGTAAAGTACCATGGTTGAACAGCTAATGAAATGATTCAATTAGGTCGGATCGATCAGTGAAGTTTCACAGAAGTTGTGACATTTGGGTTGGATCTTGAAAGATAATGGGAGCTTTGAAGTTGAATGAAAAAAGAAGTGGAAGAACATTCCTGGTAGATGGAACAGCATATGCCAAAGCACAGAGGTATGAATAGTCCAATGTATTGTTAAGTCCTAAGAGTCTGGTTTTTTCTGAGTTAAAGATGCAGGGAAATGCAGTTTTGAAGAGTTTGAGTTAAACCAGATTTGAATCCCAGCTCTGCTCCTTGGTAGCTGGGTGGCCTTGGTCAATAGCTTTTTAACATATGCTGAGGAGACTGGACCTTATGATGTAAGTTGAGGCTGTTCCTAAAAGGAAAACAAGTGTATTTGGGTTTTTGAAAATCACTATGACTGCAGCTTAGAGGATAAATGAAAGAGGGTACAGTGAGGTCAGAGGACAAATTAGAAAACACTTCATTCAGTGAACATCTATTGGGTGCTTTCTATGTGCACACAGTGAGGCACTGAGAATTCAGCAATGAACAAACAGACAAAATCCTCACCTTTGTGGAGTTTATATTTTATTAAGGAAAACAGATATTAAACAAATAAGGACATACATAGATAACATAAGCACTAAGAAAAAATTAAGATAATGAAGGGTTTCGGGTTGCTATTTTACGTAGGTCAATCAAGAAAACTTCACGGACACAGAGTATGAAATAATAGGCTGTGAAGACTTGGAAGAGTGGGGGTGTGGGAGAGGGATGAGGGATAAGAAATAACTTAGTGGGTACCATGTACATTATTAAGGTGATGGTTACACTGAAAGCCCAGATTTTACCACTAGGCAATATATCCATGTAAGAAAACAGCACTTTACACCTTAAATTTGTACAAATGAAATTTGTACAAATGAAAAAGAAGAAGTGTCTTTGAAAGGAGATGTTTGAGTAAAGAACTGAAATAAATAAAGGAGTGAGCTGTGCAGATATCTAGGGGAGAAGATTCCAGGAAGAAAGAACAAGTGTACCATCCTAAGGGAAGAACATGCTTAACATTTTAGGGAGCAGGGAGAAGATCAGTTTGCCCACAATACAGTGGTAGAAGACCAGTGTGGTGATTACAAAGGGAAGTTGGGAGGCTCTGACCTACTAGAGAGGAGTGGGAAACAGAGGAAGATAAGGAGCTTGCTATTTTTAAAGGCAGATGGATAGGGCTTGATGGCCAGTTGAATATGGGGAGTGAGGAAAGGAAAGGAACCTTGCATGACTGCCAGATTTCTGGACTGAGCAAATGCACAAGTGGTGTCACGGATAGAGAGAGAATGCAGGAAAACCAGCACACCATGCAGTCAGTTTGGGACCTGTTCGGTCTTGTGTGCTGATTGAAATTCCGGGGGAGATGCTTTGTTGACCTTTGGATATATAGATATGGAGTTCAGAAAGGAGATGTGGTCCAGATATACAGGTTGTTAGCACTTTATTGAGATATTCGTTTTCAGTGTTGGGTTATTCACTCATTCATTCAAGTAATATTTACTGAAAGCCAAATATGTTATGCTAGACCCTGGGTAGTATAAAACAGACACAGCCCCTGCCCACATGAAGCTTATAGTCAGGTGGACGAGACAGACAAAAAACAAGTAAACAACAAAATGGGCCAGGTGTGGTGGCTCACATCTGTAATCCCAGCACCTTGGGAGGCTGAGGAGGGCAGATCATGAGGTCAGGAGATCGAGATCATCCTGGCTAATGTGGTGAAACACTGTATCTACTAAAAATACAAAAAAATTAGCCGGGTGTGGTGGCACGCGCCTGTAGGCAGCTACTCAGGAGGCTGAGGCAGGAGAATCTCTTGAACCCAGGAGGCGGAGGTTGCAGTGAGCCGAGATCCCACCACTGCACTCCAGCCTGGAGACAGAGTGAGACTCCGTCTCGAAAAACAAACAAACAAACAAACAACAACAACAACAAAAAACACAGTGCTAAAAGAGTATAGAATGTCTTAAAGGAAGGCCTTTCTGAGGTCACATTTAAGCTGAAACCTAAAAGATAAGATGAAGCCATCCATGCAGAGTGTGGGGAAGAGAAAACCAAAGAAGGCATGATGAGCCAACGGGGAGGGGCCCAAGGTTAGTGTGGAGAAGTACACAGAGACTGGATCATGCAGGTCCAGCAGGCCATGGCACAAAAAAGTTTGAAAATCGTAAAGAATGGCAGTGACAGAATCCAATTTGTGGTTTTAAAAAATCAGGCCGGGCATAATGGCTCATGCCTGTAATCCCAGCACTTTGGGAAGCCGGGGTGGGCGGATCACTTGAAGTCAGGAGTTTGGGGCTAGCCTGGTCAACGTGGTGAAACCCCGTCTCTACTAAAAATAAAAAAAAATTAGCCAGGTGTGTCGTCTGTAATCCCAGCTACTTGGGAGGCTGAGGCACGAGAATCACTGGAATCCAGGAGGTGGAGGATGCAGTGAGCAGAGATCAGGCCACTGCATTCCAGCCTGGGCGACAGCAATACTCCATCAAAAAAAAATTAAATTAAAATAATAAAAATGTTAAAATCCGCTTGTGGGGTGGAGGGGTGGTGACGGATGGAGAGATGTTGGGGGGTGTGGGAAGGAGAGATTAGAAGGAGGCAATAGAAGCTAAGAAAACCAGTAAGCAAGGCTATTGCAGCCATCCTGGTGGGAGATAGGGCTTGGGGTACAGTAGGACAGCGAAAATAGAACTAGAACGTTCCTAGATAGGCTTCGGATGTAGAATAAATAGAATTTGGTGATGGATTGGGTGTGGAGAGTAATGAACACATAATAAAAAAAGTGACTCCGAGGTTTCTGCCTTGATCTTTTGGGTGTTTGGTAGGATTCTCTCTCTCTCTCTGTCTCTGTCTCTCTCTCTCTCTCTTTCCTTCTCTTGCTCTGTTGCCCAGGCTTGAGTGCAGTGGCGCGATCTCGGCTCACTGCAAGCTCCGCCCCCCAGGTTCACGCCATTCTCCTGCCTCAGCCTCCTGAGTATCTGGGACTACAGGCGCCCGCCACCACACCCGGCTAAGTTTTTGTATTTTTAGTAGAGATGGGGTTTCACCTTGTTAGTCAGTATGGTCTCGATCTCCTGACCTCGTGATCCACCCGCCTTGGCCTCCCTCTTTCTTTTTTTTAAGAGACAGAGTCTCGCTCTGTCGCCCAGGCTAGAGTGCAGTGGTGCGATCTTGGCTCACTGCAACCTCTGCCTCCCAGGTTCAAGCAATTCTCCTGCCTCAGCCGGTTGAGTAGCTGGGACTACAGGTGCACACCGCCACGCCCAGCTAATTTTTATTTTATTTTATTTTACTAGAGACGGGGTTTCACCATTTTGCCCAGGCTGGTCTCGAACTCCTGTGCTCAGGTGATCCGCCCGCCTCAGCCTCCCAAAGCGTGCTAGGATTACAGGCGTGAGCCACCGCCCCCAGCCAGCTTATTTATTTTTATTGAAAAGAGTGGGGGAGAAATATTTTGGAGATGTGAAATCAGGAGTTCAATTTTGGACCTGTCAGGTTTGAAATGCTTGAGGAGCCTTCGAAGAGAGTGGGATTGAGCTCAGGGGAGATATCTGCCCTGGGGGTCAAAGTTTTGGAACCATCAACATGTAAATAAAATCCGTCAGAATGTATAAGATCACGTTGGGACAGATGAAAGAGAAAGAAGAGAAAGCCCTGGTAAATTTCAGCACTTAATGCTGAGAAAAAAGAGGATGTCAACCACATTGGTGTGTTTGGTTGTTTACTAACAGTTTAACAATATGGATTTTTGAGACAGTTTGTTAGAGTATATATTTTGTTATATATATATATAATATATTTTGACACCATGGTAGAATTTCTCTGTATAACCTTTCAACATACTTCTGCTTTGCACTGATACATTTTTACTGAGAGTCTCATGCCTCATACAGGCTATAGGAATGTTTGTTATTAACCCAATTGTTTGTTGAGTAAGAGACAACACCCCTTACCCTTTGTGTCTGTCTCTAAATTTACCAAATGCAAAAAGAAAATCTCAAAAATCAAAGAAAGTGGAAAGCTTTTGACCGATTTTTTAAAATGAGTTACGTAGTTTAATTTCAAGTAGTCAAGAATTATGATGTCATAAACATTCTTTACATGGTTCCTTTTTAGTTTTAATAGCAGTTTGCTACAATACAATGCATTTATAATGACAATTTTGTTAAGATATACTTGCTGCAAGTCAACCATTTTTCATTAAATAAAGATGTTCTTGGCCGGGCGCAGTGGCTCACGCCTGTAATCCCAGCACTTTGGGAGGCCAAGGCGGGCGGATCACGAGGTCAAGAGATCGAGACCACCCTGGCTAACACAGTGAAACCCCGTCTCTACTAAAAATACAAAAAACAAACAAACAAACAAACAAACAAAAAACTAGCCGGGCGTGGTGGTGGGCGCCTATAGTCCCAGCTACTCGGGAGGCTGAGGCAGGAGAATGGCGGGAACCCGGGAGGCGGAGCTGGCAGTGAGCCGAGATCGCGCCACTGCACTGCGGCCTGGGCGACAGAGTGAGACTCCGTCTCAGAAAAAAAAAAAAAGAAAGAAAGAAAGAGAAAGATGTTCTGAAAGAAACTCCAGGATGAGCAACTGCCTTCAGGGGCAGAGGTTTTAAGTTGCCAATAAAATAAAATAGTGACAAGTAAACACTGCGCCTCATCAAGAGGAGCAAGGCAGCTTCTGTTGTGTAGCCGATGTTCCCATTTTCAGAATGTAGATGTGGGTGAGTGAGAAGAAAGAGGATATTTAAACCGTCTTCAAGCTCAAATTTGAAATTAAAAGAAAAAAATACCTAAAAGAGGGGGCCTGCCCCTCCACCAACAAGGCAGCAAACCTTGCAGCCTGTGGGGCCTCACCATAGCACAAACCAAGCACCTTTACTTGCAGCTCTCTAAGGCCCCAGATTTGAGTTTTGACTCAGGGAAGAGAGAGCAGAGGTCTCTAGAAATGCCTGTTGGGTTTGAAGAACGCTGATGACATTTTTGCAACTATCCTTTATCATCTGTTTTCTGTACTTCCTCCACTCGCTCCACCTTTTCTTTCTGCAGTTCAAAATCGTTCTGTGAAATATCTCCTCCATTTCAGATCTTGGCTCTTCACCACTCAATTTAAGAGTGGCAAACTACCTTGCAGCCTGAGGTTCCACCTTGAACATGGAGAACATTCAAACATAATATGGGGGAGGGGGCGACCTGCGTGACTTTTAACATCCCCTTCATATCCTCCCACTGGGTGCATTTTGAGCGCCAGCGCTCACCACATCCAGCTGCCCCACCGCCCGCGCCCCGAGCCCCAACGTTCCCAGTCCGCTCCCTTCTCTCACTTCTAGGTCAACAAATATTTTAATAGGTCCTTTTGAACAGATGTGGCCTGTAGATGTATGCAATGACCCCATCGGAAATAATTTGGGGTGAAGGGGGAAGGCGGCCTTCCTCTCCAGGAAAGCCTTTATTGTATATCTCTAGTTAATGAGCCTCTCTCTGGGCCTCAAACTGGGCGAGTTATTATCCGTGTCTGCCAGTCTGGAGAAGAGGCTAAGAAGCAAACTTCCTGGGTGTCCGGGGCCACCGGCCTTAGCCTTCTCCAAGCCCAGGGCAGGGCGAGAAGAACATGGCCATGGCCTGGTTCCCCTCGGGGTCCCTCGCCGGGCTGCGGCGGGGGAAAGGTGATCGATCTTACTGGGGGTCACCGCTCGCCCATCGCTTCCTGCCGCGACCTGCCGCGGCGGCCGGAGCCTGGGAGCTTCCCATTGGCTCACGGGCCGACGCCAAGCAGTCTGGGGGGGCGTGGCTGGGTGGCGGGGCGTGGCCGGGCGGTGCGGGGATTTGCGGAGAGAGGAGGGGCGAGGAGGGGCGAGGAGGGGCGAGGAGGGGCGAGGAGGGGCGAGGAGGGGAGGGGCGGGGCGGGGCCGGGCGGCTCGGGCGCACACACCGATCTCCCCAGCGCTGTGGGGGTGGCTGCAGCTCCCCGCGCGCTCCCTTCTTTGGGGGTCTCTGGGCTCGTGACTTTTTTTTAAATAAAGAATGAGTGGATGCCCGTGACAAGTTAATAGCTCTCGCCGCGCTCTAAAGTTAAGTTGTATCTCCTTCCCGCCGCGAGTCTCCTTCCACAGACCCGCCGGAGGTTGCCGGGACGGGCGCTGCGCGGGACTAGGCGCTAGGTGCTCCCGGCTGGTTCCGGCGAGCAGCCCCCACTCCTCGCCCACGCTCGGGGTTAGAGACCCCAGCACCCCAGGCAGACGGCCCGGGCCTGGACCTCTCCACGTCGCGGTGGCGCAAACCCCGCCAGCACCCCCACCCCACGCGCAGCCCGTGTCTCCTTTACCCCCGCGCACTTAACGCAGGGCGCACGCACCCATCCCGGCCCCCTCACACTCACACTGCGTCTTCTGTCACACTCCCTGTCGCACACACACTGTTCTCTGACTCCCACCATCTCCTGTCTCACACCCACTCCAGTTTCGTGTCTAGCGCCCGCCAGTTCTCCCTCGGTCGCGCCGGCGCACGCTCGTCCCCTTCTGCCCCGGCGCCCGCCCGCGCCGCCGGGTGGCCCCTCGCGCTGGCCTGATCGTGGGAACCAGGCGGGGCCCCAGCGTCCCTGCCCCTGCCCGGTCATCCATCTCCCTCCCCGTCGGCCAGCCGAGACTTCAAAGGCGCCTCCTCCGGCCGGGCCTGCCAAACCCCGATGCAGCCTGGGTGTGGGCCCGGGGCTCTCCCCGGCGGGGGAGGCCGGGCCGGGGCGCGTCTGGGCCCGGCTCCGTCCTTAGTGCGGCGGCGGCGGACTCCAGAGCTGACCGCGGGGCCACCCCTGCCGCGGCCGGGCCACGCGCGGGCCACCCGGGAGCTTCTACCAGCCCAGCGAGCACGCGCCGGCGAGAGGGGGGCCTCATTTTCATGGCAAGGGAAATCCGGATAAGGACGGACTCCTTTCCGAGGAGAATGGGAACGCGCTAGTCCTGGTGCCTGACACTCTCTCCTAAAGAAAATGAGTCTCCCCTGGAGCTTAAGCCATATTTCCTTCGCCTCCTTTCCTCCTTCCCATTCGGACACCCCTAACTGACAGGCTGTAATCCTCGGATCGGAACTACTTCTGCCTGGAAGATTTGGCCGGCTTTTCCTTTTCTCTCAGCGTTCCTGCAAAGCCAATTCGTTCTGAGCTGCACTGATGGCGGGCTGAGGGAGGAGGGCTACTTCCAACTTCTGGCACCACCTGGGTGGTCGCCATAACCGAGTGATTCCTTTACAGCTATTTATAATCCTTAACTTTATACAGGTTCTTTTGCTTAGAAGAGTTAAAGAACGTTTAAGTATTCTCTTTTGGCACTGATGTGGGGCATAGTCACTGAATGACATTTATCTATATTCAACTTGACTATGAATTTTTTGAGCATAGGGATGTGTTAGTTCCCTGGCCGCAGATTCTAGCACAGGGCATGGCAAATAAATTGTAGCTGTGCAATCAATTATGTTGAACTCAAATGAACCAGCTTTTTGCATGGAGCTTTCCAAACACTTTATCATACTTAAAAATGTTATGTAAAGCTTTCCAAGAAGGAAGGAAAACAGAAGGAGAAAAAGAAAAGGAGGATGGAAGAAGGAATCCCAGAATCATTTCAGATCCTTTGAAAGAAAGAGGTTAGATTTAGATCTTCAAAGCTAAACCAGACAGATCTGCATATCTGAGAACACAGAAGCCCTAAAACCAATATTAAACATCATCTCAAGTTCATAGTGTTTTCCCGGCTAACAATGCCAGCTTCTCTTAATGTAAGTCTCTAACTTTGAATTGTCCTTATTACTTTGTCTGTCGTGTCTTGAGCTATGAACACAAGGCTAGACTGGACACAGATTGTTCAAATCTAGAAATTGGCAACTTAGATTTTTATCTGTTAGCGAGCTTTTATCCCATTTAAAGGAAAGAAAGGAGTTAGTATAACCATATTAACTGTTTAGAAAAATTGGTGGCAGTATGGAGGATTCAGTAAAGTGTCTCCAGAGTAACCCGTGGCGGGACATCAATGAGCATAATATCCTTCTGTAGATCATCTACAATGTAGACAAATGTTTTCATCCAACAATACATTTTTGGGACACATCCATTTTGAGACATGTAGGGATATACCATTGAATGAATATACCAGAATGTATTTATTCATTCTCCCAGAGGGACATTTAGTAGGCCTTTTTTTTTCTACTAAAAATCATGTAGTGACATCTTTGTGGTGGTGGTCCCCTTGTTTGCAGATGAAAGTGTTTCTCTTACTTTTGTCCCTAGAAATGAAATTGCTGGGTTGTAGGGTTACATACTTTCATCTTTACTAGATATCGATCACCAAACTATCCTTCCAAGTGGTTGTAACAGTTTATTCTCTTAGCAGTATGTCAGCCACCTGCTTTCCCCTCATCCCCAGCAATACTTGGTATTGAGAGGTGACAGTGTGCTGGCAGTCCTCACAGCCCTCGCTCGCTCTCGGCACCTCCTCTGCCTGGGCTCCCACTTTGGCAGCCCTTGAGGAGCCCTTCAGCCCCCTGCTGCACTGTGGGAGCCCCTTTCTGGGCTGGCCAAGGCCAGAGCCAGTTCCCTCAGCTTGCAGGGAGGTGTGGAGGGAGAGGCACAGGCGGGAACCTGGGCTGCGCGCGGTGCTTGCGGGCCAGCGTGAGTTCCAGGTGGGTGTGGGCTCGGTGGGTCCTGCACTTGGAGCGGCCGGCCGGCCCCGCTGACCCCGGGCAGTGAGGGGCTTAGCACCTGGGCCAGCAGCTGCTGTGCTCAATTTCTCGCCGGGCCTTAGCTGCCTTCCCGCGGGGCAGGGCTGGGGACCTGCAGCCCGCCATGCCTGAGCCTCCCCCTGCCCTCTGTGGGCTCCTGTGCTGCCCAAGCCTCCCCAACAAGCACCGCCCCCTGCCCTATGGCGCCCAGTCCCATCGACCACCCAAGGGCTGAGGAGTGCGGGTGCACGGCACGGGACTGGCAGGCAGCTCCACCTGCAGCCTGGTGTGGGATCCATTGGGTGAAGCCAGCTGGGCTCCTGAGTCTGGTGGAGACTTGGAGAACCTTTATGTCTAGTTAAGGGATTGTAAACACACCAATCGGCACTCTGTATCTAGCTCAAGGTTTGTAAACACACCAATCAGCACCCTGTGTCTAGCTCAGGGTTTGTGAATGCACCAATCGACACTCTATCTAGCTACTCTGGTGGGGACTTGGAGAACCTTTATGTCTAGCTAAGGGATTGTGAATACACCAATCGGCACTCTGTATCTAGCTCAAGGTTTGTAAACACACCAATCAGCACCCTGTGTCCAGCTCAGGGTTTGTGAATGTACCAATCGACACTCTGTATCTAGCTACTCTGGTGGGGACTTGGAGAACCTTTGTGTTGACACTCTATATCTAGCTAATCTAGTGGGGACGTGGAGAACCTTTGTGTCTAGCTCAGGGATTGTAAATGCACCAATCAGCACCCTGTCAAAACAGACCACTGGCTCTCTGTAAAATGGACCAATCAGCAGGATGTGGGTGGGGCCAGATAAGAGAATAAAAGCAGGCTGCCCGAGCCAGCAGTGGCAACCTGCTGGGGTCCCCTTCCACATTCTGGAAGCTTTGTTCTTTCCCTCTTTGCAAAAAATCTTGCTGCTGCTCACTCTTTGGGTCCACACTGCCTTTATGAGCTGTAATACTCACTGCGAAGGTCTGCAGCTTCACTCCTGAAGCCAGCGAGACCACGAACCCACCCAGAGGAACGAACAACTCCAGACGTGCCACCTTAAGAGCTGTAACACTCACCGCAAAGGTCCACAGCTTCACTCCTGAGCCAGCGAGACCACGAACCCACCAGAAGGAAGAAACTCCGAACACATCCGAACATCAGAAGGAACAAACTCCAGACGCGCCAGCTTAAGAGCTGTAACACTCACTGCGAGGGTCCGCGGCTTCATTCTTAAAGTCAGTGAGACCAAGAACCCACCAATTCCGGACACGGTATAAGCCGACTTTTCCATTTTCCCCCAGTTTCATGGATATGAAGTGGATGGTACATCACTGTAATTTACTCTTTCCTTGAATTTTACCTTTTCCCTGAATTTTACTTATTCAAGGCTTTTAAAATTCTCTAAACCAGTATAGTTCAATAGAACTTTCTTGTCAGGGTGGAAGTGTTCTCCATTTAATGGGTTTCTTTCCACTTTAGTGAGTCCTCTAAGCGGCCATCAGTTTTCCTACAAAGGAAATCTGATCATGTCAACTAAAAAACTTTAAAATGTGACAAAACCTGAATAAGTTTAGATTATCTGTGGTTTATTTATTGCCTACAGGCTGCACCCAATTATAAAGCTTGGACCACAAGGGTTTTATATCCAGCCCTGCTCTGTATTTCCACCTTTATCTCCAGGCTCTGAATCCCACATGCTCTGTGCTGAACTTCTTACTCAAAAAACACCACCATATCCCAGCTGTCTGAACCTTGTACTTGCAGGCCTTTCCTTGGTTTGCATTTTTTCTTCCCTCACCTGCTACTCGTGCTTCTTTCCTAGCATGCCTCCTCTACCAGAATGAGCTTCATGAGGATGAAAGACTTTTCTTATTCATTTTTGTATCCCTAGTATCCACCCTGGTGCAAGCAAAATAGCTGGGGTGCAATATTTGTTGAACGCCTGCATGAATGAATGAGCGAAGTGTACTAACAAAAAAAAAATGGCTGAAGGAGAAAAATATAGAGTACAGTAAATAACTCTAAAACAACAGCCTTCTATCAACCATAGGCTATAGGTAATTCAAAATAAGTAATTCTTATATTAAACTGTATTCTTTTCCACTGACCTTTTAATTTATTATGAGTTAGTATTATTCCTACTAGTTAACAAAGAAAAACTTTCCCAAAACCTATCACTGAAGAATGCTTCAGCTACAAGAAGCAGAGAAACAAAATCAAAAGAACAAGCACATAAAACCTGATGACCAGTAGCTTAAACAAACATTTTTTTTTTTTTTCCAATTCATAAGAAGCCTGAGGAGACTGCAACTGGGACAGACTCTGTGGCATCTCTGCTAAGCTCTGACCTTTTCCTTCCTGTCACAGAGCTGCTGCTGCTCCTGACACATCCATATTGAATGAAGGGGAAAAGGAAGGAACAATGCCAGCTAGAGTATCCCTTATGAAAGCAAAAATGTTCCCACAACACCCCATCACAGCAGACTTCTTATAATTTTATTGGCCAGAATTGGGTAAATGGCCACTCCTAGCATCCAGGGAGGTGCAGATGACCTTCACAGTTATGAGCCAATGAATGGGATACATTGCCAGCACAAGGCAAAAAGGGTTCTGTTAGTGAGGAAGAAAGGCTAATAGTGGATAGCTAACAAAGCATCTTCCATAAAACATGACCCAGCATTTAAAACGTTAAAACCAAATATCTGGTCTAATCTCATGTTTTAGCCACGCCCATTCCACCTCCCAGAAGGAATAGAGGCCTGAAGACTTAAAAGGTCCCAAGATGTACTATAGGACTTTCGGGCTTTTGACTTGCAGGCCCTGTTTCCCTTTAATAATAATAAGAAAAAAAAAATAGGTGGTGGGGGAAATAAAATAGGCATAGTGAAAAGGAGGAATTATAAAATTGGATTCAAAAAGTTGCCTCTATACCAGAGCTGCTACTTCAGATTGCTTGAATTGAGTCCTTCTTACTGTGACCCACTGCTCACGGAACTGGACATTCTGCATTTACCTTTCTAAGACATCACAGTGCACACAAATCCAGGAGACAGACAGCAATGCTGCAGCAGGGCAGGAGGAACATGGAATTAGGCTGAAGGGTAAACATCAGGGTTCACCTTCGATCTGTCTATTTATTTCAAGTGCCGTGTCTGGATCCCTGAATGCAAAATATTTGGGTCAGATCCTGGAGTAAATAAGGCATTAATTGGCAGTAGTTTAGATGACTAAAGTGGAGAGAAATGTATGAAAGGTAGATTATAAATACACTATATCCTTTTTGTATGTTGCTGACAGTGCTGGCAAGGTAATACAATTTTAGGATAATGAAAAGGGATAAAATAAGAACATTATTTCTTGATAATTTCCAAGAAGATATGAATCACTTGTTGTATATATGTCCCATATGCCTCACGTGAACTTCCCACCTTTTCAGTTTCTCCAAATTTTATCTCCTTTTTAAGTCTCTGCAATTTACCACTACAACTCATTTGTTCATTTATCTTTTAACAAGTAACTTAAGTTCCATTTGAGCAAGTTCCTAGCACCATAAAGAAACCAACTCTGGAGAGTGAATTTGGAAGAATGGAAGACACTGTCTGCTGGATAGTGTTACGGACTGCATGTTTGTAATCTCCCAAAATTCATATGTTGAAACTTTAGCCCCCAGAGGAATGGTACTAAGACACGGTGTCTTTGGCAGGTAATTAGGTTTAAATGAGATCATGAAGGTGGAGTCCTCATAATAGGATTAGTATACTTATAAGAAAAAGAGACTAGAGCTTGCAATCTCTGCCATGTGAGGACACAGCAAAAATACGGCTGTCTGCAAACCAGGAAGAAGGGACTCACCAAGAACACAACCATGAAGCACCCTGATCTTGAACTTCCAGCCTCTAGAACTGTGAGAAGTAAATATTTGTTGTTTAAGCCACCTAGTCTACGGTATTTTTGTTATAGCAGCCCAGATTGACTAAAATAAATAGGGGTTTTTTAAAATGGCTACATTTGCTTATGAATGAATTGATAATTACTTTCCCTCCATATTTTCAATTGTACCTTATGTATTTATTTATTTATTTATTTATTTTGAGACAGATATTTTTCCTCCCTTTGTTGCCCAGGCAGATCTGAAACTCCTGGGCTTAAGTGATCCTCCCACCTCTCAAATGTACTTTAAAATAAGCATATAGTCAACTTTAAAGGAAGACAACCTGTTCCAGTCTCCCTACAACTGATCATGCAAATTGTCTCCCATGTAAAGGAGTTCAAGACAAGCCTGGCCAACATGGTGAAACCCTGTCTCTACTAAAAAAAATACAAAAAATTAGCTGGGCAAGGTGGCAGGTGCCTGTAATCCCAGCTACTCAGGAGGCTGAGACAGGAGAATTGCTTGAACCCAGGAGGCGGAAGTTGCAGTGAGCTGAGATCGCGCCACTGCACTCCAGCCTGGGCAACAAGAGTGAAACTCCGTCTCAAAAAAAAAAAAAAATTTACTAAGCATTCAAAGTACACAAAGAAGTAGGAAAATGTGACCCGTAATCAAAGAAAAATAAGTAGTCAATAGAAGTAAATACTGAGATGACACAGATGTTAGAATTAGATGACAGCGACTTTGTAGCAGCTATTAAAAATACATTCAAGGACTTCAGGAAATGATAGATGTAATGAGTGAATAGATGGGAATTTTCAACAGAGAACTGGTAATAAGTAAAGAAACAAATGGAAATTCTAGAACTGAAAACTGTAATATCTGAAATGAAACATTTATTGGATGGGCTTAACAGCAAATTGGAGACTACAAACAGAGGTCCAGATCAATAGAAGTTATTTATTCTGTAATACAAAGAAAAACAACAATTTTTAAAAAAATAGACAGGGGTTCTATGAGTACTGGCAAAATGCCAAGCAGCGTAACATATATGTTGGAGTGTCAGAAAGAGAAAAGAAAAAGAATGGAGCAGAAAAAAATATTTGAGAAAGATAATAACCCAGATTTTCCCAAATTTGGTTAAAAAAAACATGAAAGCAAACCCCTAAAATTGACTAAAATATCCAAAAAGGTCTGCAAACCACAAACAAGATAAATACCAGCAAAACCACATTTTAGCACATCACAGTCAAACTGCTAAAAACCAAAGATAAAGAGAAAAGTCCGTGAACAGAGGAAAAAAGAAAAATTATACACAGGACAATGATGATACAAACCATGGCTGACCTCTCATCTGATACAATGGAGGCTGAAAATGAGTAGAGATTACTGTTATAAAATGGAGAAAAGAGGAAATGAGTGAGGAAAAGGAAGAAAATAAGAAAAATGGTGGGCAGCAAAACAGGAAGCAAACTTCTAAGATCCTGGAAGTGGATTTGAGGGTGTCTTGTAGAAGCAACTTGGTGGCTCTGTCTAACCTAGAGAATATAAATGAAGTATCATGTATGAAACCCTACCTCAAGGATCTTACAGTGTCACTGTAGTGTTTGATTAGGTGTAATAAGGTCAAAGGGAAGGGACAGAGATAAGCTGGAGGCTTCCATAGGGAAAGCTGAAAGGGAGATAGGTTGAAGGAGAGAGAAAAGTATGCTTGAAGAGGAGTCAGATCTGCATAGAGGTGACACACCAGAACAGGGGACCAGCACTAGCAAAGGTGGCAGAATGGGCGTAATATCATCAGGAACCTGACCCATGTGGAAGTGGGCAGGTAGGAGGCAGCGAAAAGGGTAGGGACGATCATGCCTTTTTTTTTTTTTTCTTTAATTGAGATGGAGTCTCACTCCATCGCCCAGGCTGGAGTGCGGTGGCACGATCTCGGCCCACTGCAACATTCCCCTCCCAGTTCAAGGGATCCTCTCACTTCAGCCTCCTGAGTAGCTGGGACTACAAGGATGCGCTACCACGCCCAGCTAATTTTTGTATTTTTGGTAGAGACAGGATTTCACCATGTTGGCCAGGCTGGTCTTGAACCCCTGACCTCAAGTGATCCGCCCACCTTGGCCTCCCAAAGTGCTGTGATTGCAGGCATGGGCCACTGCACCCGGCCCCTTATTTTCTTCTATATCTTTATGGATTATCTGTGTGGGGCTGTAGGTAATATAGGATCGGGATTAAATGTTGCTGCTCTGAAGTCAGGTTGCCTGGGTTCAAAGCCTCTCTTGGCCGATTACTAGCAAGCTGCTGGAGGAAGTTACTTAACCTCTTGGGTTTTTCAGTTTCTTTACTTGTAAATAGATAATAAAACTGTGTCATAGAGGTGTAGTGAGAATTGGATATAAAAAATGTATGTAACACTCTTAGAACCATGTCTGGAATATAGTAAATGTTCAGTATACTGAACATTCGCTGTTATTTTTAAATTGGGTTCTCAATAAATATTTGTTGACTTATTATTGGAGGGATTGGTGGTATCAGCTGAAGCAAAGTGGCTGTTTCAAGGAAGGGCAAAAATACATTTAAGTCACCTGGGATATGGGAACGTCAACCCACAAAAAAGGAAGCTACATTTGAAGTAGTCTTGTCACCTGTCATCAGTTGTCTTCGGATGGTGTAAATGAGATATGCAAAGCAACAACATTTCATTGGAGGAGAAGGTTGAATGTGTTGATTTCAGGAGAGAAAATCCATAAAGAAGGGAGGCCTTAAACTTGTCTGCAACCAGGTCATGTGATTTTTTTAACATCATCTGAAATATGCCTATATAAGCCCAGATTTATTGCTTAGCAGAGTCACCTCTAAGGAAAAATATAAACTCTCACAGTCTGTGCAAATGAAGACATTTATTTATTTAGGAGATGGGGTCTTGCTCTGTCAACCAGACTGGATTGCAATGGCACCATCACAGCTCACTGCAGCCTGGGCCTCTTGAGCTCAAGGGATCCTCCTGCTTCAGCCTCTGGAGTAGCTGGGACCACAGTTATGTGCCATCACACCCAGCTACTTTTTAAAATTTTTTGTAGAGACAATATCTCCCTGTATTGCCCAGGCTGGTCTCAAACTCCTGGGCTCAAGCAATCCTCCCACCTTGGCCTCACAAAGTGTTGGGATTATAGGTGTGAACCATTGTGCACAGTCTCAAATGAAGACTTGAAAACTAAAATCAGGCTGGGTGCGGGTGGCTCACACCTGTAATCCCAGCACCTTGGAAGGCCAAGGCAGGTGGATCACCTGAGGTCAGGAGTTTGAGACCAGCCTGGCCAATGTGGCTAAACTGTGTCCCTACTAAAAGCACAAAAAAATTAGCCAGGTGTGGTGGTGCACACTTGTAGTCCCAGCTACTTGGGAGGCTGAGGCAGAAGAATCGCTTGCACCCGGGAGGTGGAGGTTGCAGTGAGCTGAGATTGCCCCATTGCACTCCAGCCTGGGCGACAGCGAGACTCCGTCGTAAAAAAAACAAAAAACAAACAAACAAAAAAACCAAAAAGAAAATCACCGTACCTCTTGATCTACCAACTGCTATAAGAAATTGCTGTTTTCCTCACAGAGCCATAGTCAGTACAGAAGGAGAAAAGTGGCTCAAGTTTCATACACTTTTTTTTTTTTTTTTTTTGAGATAGAGTCTCACTTTGTCCCCCAGGCTGGAGTGTGCAGTGGTGCGATCTCAGCTCACTGCAATCTCTGCCTCCCGGGTTCAAGCGATTCTTCTGCCTCAGCCTCCCAAGTAGCTGTGATTACAGGCATGTGCCACCACACCTGGCTAATTTTTGTATTTTTTAGTAGAGACAGATTTTGCCATGTTGGCCGGCCTGGTCTTGAACTCCTGATCTGAAATGATATGCCTGCCTTGGCCTCCCAAAGTGCTGGGATACAGGTGTGAGCCATGGCACCAGACCAATTTCATACATTTTTTTGGGAGACAACAAATATGCCCCCTTGAATAAATATTTTCTAATCATAGCCTTCATGTGAAAGTTCAAAGGAGTTTCTACTCCTCATAATTGCAGGATTCACTCATCTTCAAGCTCCGTGTTGTTAGTAGTAGTCTCTCCAAAGCAGTGTCCTTCTGGATGAACTTAACAGATGATTTTAGCAAAGATCTCTATACTAAAATCCATGACATCCACCATCCAAAGAAGAGCTTGAACCAGGAAAGAGTGCTTATCTCTCAAGTGATCACCATATTATATTAATAGAAAGATTAGCTTGTACTTTCGACTTTTGAGCTGCTACATATGTCCAGTCGATGGAGATCCATCTAGCTACAAGGCATTTTTACCTCTTTTTTTTTTTGAGACAGAGTCTCTCTCTGTCACCCAGGTTAGAGTGCAGTGATGTGATCTCGGCTCACGGCAACCTCCATCTCCCAGGTTCAAGCAATTCTTCTGCCTCAGCCTCCCAAGTAGCTGGGACTACAGGCATGTGCCACCACATCCAGCTAATTTTTGTATTTTTAGTAGAGATGGGGTTTCACCAAGTTGCCCAGGCTGGTCTTGAACTCCTGACCTTGTGATCCATCCACCTTGACCTCCCAAAGTGCTGGGATTATAGGCGTGAGCCAACAAGCCAGACTGTTTTTACCTCTTTTCCACATATTTATCCTTCTACATAGAAATTCATAGTCAGGAAATACCAGAATTTTTGGTACATTCTGGAAGTGCCACAACTGACTTAACATGAAAGGTAAATTAAAATGTCTACATATTTGGGAAGGGAGATTCTGGGACTTCATGAAGTCTGGAGTGAATAGAAAATTTTGGGACCTAAAAGTTTAACTTACTCCCCCTGTCATTCTGTTAGCTGAATGGGCATTTAAGTCATTCCAAGGTTTTGAGAACTGATTCTATTTCTGAGGCCATGTAAATAAGTACTAAGTTTTATACTTATTTCATGTAATGGTTGGAGACAAAGGAAATAAAGGAAACCAACATCAAATCATCAATTTCCACAAGGAGCATTTTACAAATAAATAAACCTCACCACTCAAGAGTTCAGTCTAGGGGAAATCTTTTACCAATGTCTTTCAAGCCTCCTCCAGCAGAACTGTTGGCTCTAAAATTTTTGTTAGGTACAGGAGAAAAGAAGTGGCTAACAAGCAAATACTTTCAACAGACATAATGACCTAGTCGGGGCTGCTATTTTTCTTAGCCTTGAAACTAAATAGATTGAATACTTTTGACTAAAATGCATCCACATCATGTAGAAAAAAGAAAAAGCCAATCCAACAAAGTTCTGGTGAAACATACTACCTGAAAAAATTCTGCATTATTAAGAGTTGAATGTATTATGTGGGTTATCAAGAATTGAATTGAATCCAATTCTCGGATTGTAAACTGGCATTTTCTGACATCTGGTCACAGGACTTTGCTTTGTTGATGCCTTGGCAAAATTAGTTCTCCTCTCATTCTCAAGGCATCACCTGGGATTAGTTGGACCCAAAAGTCTAAGTGATGCCATTTGGATCATATCATCATGGGGGAGCACCACTGAGATGAGCCAGACTGGTCTTGGAACCACACTCATTTCCTAATTCTCTTCTCTTTTTTCTCTTAGCACTTAGGAGATCTGGCCATCTTACCTTCTCTGTGGTGTTTGGATAGAAACATCTCTCGGTAGTGCTGTCCCAGGAATTCTGTCCTCACCCTTTCGGCATCAAGTGCAGATGAACCCAACATGTGTGTGAGAAAGATATAGTGGCAGAGTTATTGAGAAACAAAAACACCTTCTGCAGACCACCCTACATCTGAGATGGCAACACCATGCTTCCCCTTGAAAAGTGGTTGGCATGGAACTTTTATTTTGCTGTGAAACATCTAAACTGCCCCTCC